>NC_058083.1:207293685-207893685 GCF_014858855.1 Bufo gargarizans
TAACAAATTGCATTCTTCTTGCCACTCTTCCATAAAGACCAGATTTGTGTAGTACACAATAGTTGTCCTGTGGACAGATTCTCCCATCTAAGCTGTGGATCTCTGCAGCTCCTCCAGAGTGACCATGGGCCTCTTGGCTGCTTCTCTAATTAGTGCTCTATTTGCATCTACAGTTTAGATGACCAGTCATGTCTTCGTAGGTTTGTAGTTGTGCCATACTCCTTAGATTTTTGAATAATAGATTGAACAATGCTTCATAAGATGTTTAGAGTTAGGATATTTTTTTATAACCTAACCTTGCTTTATGCTTCTCCACAACTTTATCCCCGACCTGTCTAGTGTGTTCCTTGGTTTTCATGACGTTATTTGATCACTAATGTTTTCTAACCAACCTCTGAGGTCTTCATAGAGCAGCTGTAGTTATACTGAGAATAAATTACACACAGATGGACATGTTTTACTAATTAGGTGACTTCTGGTGTCTTTTGGTTACGCTGGATTTTATTTAGGGGTATCAGAGTACAGGGGGACTGAATACAAATGCACGCCACACTTTTCAGATTTTTTTAATGAAAAATTCTGAAAACCATGTATCATTTTCTTTTAACTTCACACCTCCTTGCAACTTTATGTTGGTCTATCACATAAAATACCAACAAAATACATTTAAATTTGTGGGTGAAAAACGTGAAAAAAAGGGGGAAAAGTTCAAGAGGTATGAATACTTTTTCAAGGCACTGTACACCATTTTGTAAGATTACTGTATACTAAAGCACAACTTGAAAAGACAATTGCAAAACATAATTCTTCATCTCTTGTGTTAGCAATGCTAGTCTTGCATGCCATCTCTGAATGAGAACTGTCAATCATCACATAATCATAACACCATATGTTTGGTTCTATAAGTAAAGTATGAGACATCATGGAAGTAAAGGAAGAAGGGAGAAGGTTTTTGTGCGTCATTCGAGTTTCAAATATATGTATATTAAACACAAGCATGTGGATCACATCAATTTACTCATAGGGAAACCAGATTACAAACACCTTTATTCAGGAAACTTGAAATTTGTGCAGGAGTTATAACCAAGTATACAGAAAAGGAATGCAGGCAAGTGCGCTCGCTTACTGTCTTTTACAGTACATAAGCTTAACCCTCTTCTTTCTAAGGGATTATTCCATATTTATGCTTCAGTAAATTAAGTGGAAATTAAAATAAATGTTTATCATGAAAAGCACAGTTCTATTTCTCTACTTCTTTACAAAATTCATTGAAGTTCAAAACACTGATGCACTGAACATTTACCCACTAAGTCAACACCAACAGTCAATGGAGAGAAAAACTGGTGGCATCTAATAATGTTCTGTTGGTGCTGTAAAACTGCGTTCTAATCATGACATGCCAACTGAAGCAGACCAAAAGATGTGTTGTGTGCAGGGTGATCTTTTAGGCCAGATCCTAAAACTGTCTTGACCAGTCAAGGTTAAATGAAACATACATACAGATGTAGAAAGCGCCAACATCAGTGAGTTAATGCGTTAACCTAACAGTGTAACTCAATACCAACTTTAAGCTTTAGAATAATTGCATATTCTTAGACTAGGCCAGTGTGATAAGCTTCTGTGTTAACGTTCCAGGAATTACTTTAACGCCTACTTCTGTAAATCTACCTCAAAGACCAGTAGGGTATTTGTTCATATTTTCAGTTTCTGGACACAAATTGACAAAACTAGCTGTTCTTGACCTGCACATGTCTCTCTACACGGTGTAACTAAAGGCTCACAGGCCCCAATGCAAAATTTCAGTTTGAACCCTGTGTTCAACTTATCATGCTTCCCTTCTACGATTGCCGTACATGTACAATAGTGGCCAGGGATTTAAATATGGCGCCATGGCCACCAGATGCCTCTGTTTTAAACAGCAGACACCTGGGCATAATGTCCGCAATTGGTGGTAATGCCGGCATCTGTACTAGCACTTCTGGGTGTGCTCCGGAATCCCCCCTGGCGAGTGACAAGTGGCTGACGCACATTAGTTTATGCTAATGCATTGGAGTGCATGCCATAAAAACAAAACCATTTTTTTTCCAGCTCCCCATTACATTGTATGCAATATTAAATGGTGGAATTAAAAAACTTGTCCCACAAAAAAAAAATCCCTCATTTGAACGGAGAATAAAAAAAGGAAGTGAAAAACAAAAATGCAAAAAAAAACTCCAGGGCTTAAAGGGTTAAGGAAGTCTGACACCGTTATTTAGCATATCTAACTAATGTTAAAGTTATGCTGTGCCGTAAAACATAATTTAAACCACACATGGTAGCTTTCTTGCCTCCTCTCATCCTTGCAAATTCACAGGCAGAGAAGAATGGCATCAGTGCCATCCCAGGCTGAGGGGACAGAGTTGTGAGTGCAAGGAGGAGGCACTGGCAGCAATAGAAGAGACAGGCTTGAGCTCTTTAAAAAATTGCAAAAGCCATCTGGACACTTGGTGCCTCATTTTCATATCAAAATAAATTTTCCCTGACCAGCAGAGTATCTGAGACTCAAACAGAAAGAAACAAAAAGTTGGTCTTAGTGTATATATTTGTGGTGCACCTTTTGCAGCGATTTATGTATTTGTATATTTTCATCCACACACTACTCCATCTTGTGTAGGATGCCCTTGTGGTGCATGTGGTCCACTGCCGACATCCTCCATTGTATGCATTTTTTTCTGGGGATTGCTGCTATCAACGGATCACATGCGGAGAAATTGCTCCCCCGGTTATAAACCCGCTACAGTGTTTGAGGTTTTTGAGCATTTCCTCCCATTTAGGCCATTAGGCATTTCTTTATATGTATGGAATGTGCCATTGAGTACTGCTGGTAGCATTCTGTTGCACCTGGTAGCCTGTGTCACATGGCCTGTTATAGGTGGGGCTTGCAGCCCTATCCTTTCTCCCACTGCATGAGTGATCTCACTATGGAGGTATGTGGGAGCTTGGCTGTGAGTTAGATCTTAGCACCATTCAGACCGTGTTCACACGCCATAGGTAGTCTAGTGGTAGGACCCATGCCACACTGAGATACCTTGACGGTGGTGCAAAAGGGCTCCGCTGTGTTCCTGACTGGAATACATTGGCCGAATTTCTTGGCAAACTTTGGCGAAGCTGATCGCCTTATTAGGAATTTGCATGCTAAGTTGCCATTGAAGCCTACCCCTCAGGTTAAAGGCTTGGTGGCCCCTCGTAAGAGGGTGGAGTAATGTCACCAACTTACCTGTTGGGCTCCAGCAATGCGCTCTAGGGCTGTGGCGCAGCCGCGCTGGGTGATACACACTGCCAGGCTGCACCCCTGAGACATGCTGTCTAGACCATGCTTGCTGTGGCTTCCCCACAGCACATACACGCTAGGGGAGAATTAGTGACTATTTGAATTAGGGTCCATTTACACGTCCAGGCCCTGCCCATACAGCCACACAAAGCGGCTTTGCTGTGGGAGGGTTGCTGCCTTTCATTTAATAATGAAGACCATCAGTCTTTATTGTTAATGTTCACTTGGCACCTTTAATGCACCTTTAAACAGGGACTGTTGCTGGTATAGGGTTTGGCTGGTTAGGTGGGGCACAATTTGCTGGCATAACCACTTCTTCAACCTAAGGGGTGGAGACTGGATGGTATTGGTTGATATGCTAGGCACTGGAATAATAAAGGCTTCCAGCTTATTGGCATTGAATTATTCAATTAATGGTCTTCAGCAACACTGTCCCTAGTGCATGAGCACTTGCCATGTCTCTCCCTATGGTCAGCCCACAGGAGAATAGCGGAGACCGCGTAAGATCAGGGTTTTATATAGCTGAGATATCACAGGGGATAGCTATCTGCGTATTGGCTGGCTGCACAGAATTATGGGTGATCTTGCGTTCCTGGGCTTGTCTCGTCTACCTTTAGTTTCACCTTCTAACATGTGCAGTTGCCATTTTAGGAAAACCTGATTTGCTACCACGAAGTGCGAGGTAATTCGGATAAGTTACAAATCAAGGTTTTCCTAAACTTCGGACCAAATTCCACTTCAAATGCTTTGCTTCACTCAATACTACTGGACACAGGCCAACCGTCAGAACAGCATTGGAATAGAAGTTTCAGAATTCAGAAAAGCACCATTTTAATCAAGGATTAGAATCAGGCTGGAGTTGTGACCAGTGTAAGACTTTCATTATTACCAGCCTAGTCTGAGCAGTAGCTTTCTTATGTATTACAAGAGCCTGTACTTCATTGAGGATTTGCATTTCCCTTTCCCCATATGTATGGGAGATTGTGCTTAATGCCGGATTGTATGAAGAGACTGTTTAATGCCTATGGGATGTATTGTAATCAAGAGTCATCATCAGTAAAGTGCCATTTGGAGTTCCATCCTGCTTGCCTCAGACTCAGTTCCTCTATTAACACTATAGTAAATGGTTGTACCTCCATACAAAAGGTACTGGCGTCACGATTCCAAGGGACCTTGCCACTGGCACATTAATACAGACCACCAAGGACACCTCAAACCCATATCTGGCCAGTGTCCCTTACACCAGAGTGTGCCCCAGAGAATCCTTGTACCATTCTCCTTTTCACTTATGCGAGCCTGCCCAGGGACGACATAACCGCGAGTAACCAGAACTGTATTTACCTCGCCCACCTATTGCTCACACCGTGACCTCACACATAATACCCCTGCAAGGTCTGGCACATGCAGTAAAATATCTGGCAATGAAATCAGCCAGAAGCAGAGCAGTGTTGGAGCTGAGATCGCAGCACCAGGAACACCTTCAGCAATGTAAGGGACCGCCTCCTTAGCAAGGAGCAGGCTAACCAATGAGCATCAGGATAGAAAGGGGTGTGCTGATTGGTTAGTGTGCTCCAAGCGGAAGGGTCCTGTGCACTCCTAAACAGATTCCTGCATGATTCCTCCCGCCTCAGGTTAGTCGATCTTCCTTTCTCCCCCTCCACTAGTTGCCTGACTTTTCCTTTTGCTGTCCCCCTGTCCCAAGTGCCTTACTGCACCATCTGTTCACCCCTGCCCCCAGGTGCCTCACTGCCCCTTATACCCCCCCCCCCTGCCCCTAGGTGCCTCACTAACCCTTCTGTTCCCCCTGCCCCCAGGTGCCTCACTGCCCCTTATACTCCCCCCTGCTCATAGGTGCCTCACTAACCCTTCTGTTCCCCCTGCCCCCAGGTGCCTCACTGCCCCTTATACTCCCCCCTGCTCCTAGGTGCCTCACTAACCCTTCTGTTCCCCCTGCCCCTAGGTGCCTTACTGCACCATCTGTTCCCCCTGCCCCCAGGTGCCTCACTGCCCCTTGGGCTTCTCCCTGCAATAGGTGCTTCTTAACCATTGCCACAGATGCCTCACTCTTCCCCTTGCAGGGGTGCTTCACTCTCCCTTTTCCCCTGGCCCAGGTGCTTCACAGTCCTTGGGGAATACAGGGAGTGCAGAATTATTAGGCAAATGAGTATTTTGACCACATTATCCTCTTTATGCATGTTGTCTTACTCCAAGCTGTATAGGCTCGAAAGCCTACTACCAATTAAGCATATTAGGTGATGTGCATCTCTGTAATGAGAAGGGGTGTGGTCTAATGACATCAGCACCCTATATCAGGTGTGCATAATTATTAGGCAACTTCCTTTCCTTTGGCAAAATGGGTCAAAAGAAGGACTTGACAGGCTCAGAAAAGTCAAAAATAGTGAGATATCTTGCAGAGGGATGCAGCACTCTTAAAATTGCAAAGCTTCTAAAGCGTGATCATCGAACAATCAAGCGTTTCATTCAAAATAGTCAACAGGGTCGCAAGAAGCGTGTGGAAAAACCAAGGCGCAAAATAACATCCCATGAACTGAGAAAAGTCAAGCGTGCAGCTGCCAAGATGCCACTTGCCACCAGTTTTGCCATATTTCAGAGCTGCAACATCACTGGAAGACGACCACCACTGAACAAGACACACAAGCTGAAACGTCAAGACTGGGCCAAGAAATATCTCAAGACTGGTTTTTCTAAGGTTTTATGGACTGATGAAATGAGAGTGAGTATTGATGGGCCAGATGGATGGGCCCGTGGCTGGATTGGTAAAGGGCAGAGAGCTCCAGTCCGACTCAGACGCCAGCAAGGTGGAGGTGGAGTACTGGTTTGGGCTGGTATCATCAAAGATGAGCTTGTGGGGCCTTTTCGGGTTGAGGATGGAGTCAAGCTCAATTCCCAGTCCTACTGCCAGTTTCTGGAAGACACCTTCTTCAAGCAGTGGTACAGGAAGAAGTCTGCATCCTTCAAGAAAAACATGATTTTCATGCAGGACAATGCTCCATCACACGCGTCCAAGTACTCCACAGCGTGGCTGGCAAGAAAGGGTAAAAAGAAGAAAATCTAATGACATGGCCTCCTTGTTCACCTGATCTGAACCCCTATTGAGAACCTGTGGTCCATCATCAAATATGAGATTTACAAGGAGGGAAAACAGTACACCTCTCTGAACAGTGTCTGGGAGGCTGTGGTTGCTGCTGCACGCAATGTTGATGGTGAACAGATCAAAACACTGACAGAATCCATGGATGGCAGGCTTTTGAGTGTCCTTGCAAAGAAAGGTGGCTATATTGGTCACTGATTTGTTTTTGTTTTTGAATGTCAGAAATGTATATTTGTGAATGTTGAGATGTTATATTGGTTTCACTGGTAAAAATAAATAATTGAAATGGGTATATATTTGTTTTTTGTTAAGTTGCCTAATAATTATGCACAGTAATAGTCACCTGCACACACAGATATCCCCCTAAAATAGCTAAAACTAAAAACAAACTAAAAACTACTTCCAAAAATATTCAGCTTTGATATTAATGAGTTTTTTGGGTTCATTGAGAACATGGTTGTTGTTCAATAATAAAATTAATCCTCAAAAATACAACTGGCCTAATAATTCTGCACTCCCTGTATACATCAAAATTGGTGTAAAGTAGAACTGGCTTAGTTGTCCATAGCAGCCAGTCAGATTCTGCCTTTCATTGTTTACAGCTCCTTTTGAAAATCAGAGGTGGAATCTGATCAGTTGCTATGTTAACTAAGCCAGTTCTACTTTACACCAGTTTTGATAAATTCAACAACCCTCCCCCCACGCATGTGGCCCTGGGGCAGGAACCACAGCACTGATACAGAGGGACCTTAAGCAGAAGAGTAGAGCTTTTTTCTTTGCTTCCATGAATATGGTCAAAACTCTCAGCTGCTTTAAGCTAGGTCCACACGTGACTGAAATGCTGGATTTTGAGGCGGCAAATCCATAGCATGTTGCAGTACCAGCAAGGTGCATGAGATTTTCATACATATCATTCTCTCTGCTTACAAAAAAAAAAGCATAAATTGACCTGTGGAATGAATTCGATATCTGCATCACACGAATTTATGCTGCAATCTCAACATGGCCCTTTTTTTTTTAACTGCTGTATATGGTGTGGCTATTGGAATGTGGGGAAGAAAAACACAAATGGGTCCATCCTTAAGGGGTTAAATGGGTTGTCCGGGTTCAAAGCTTAACCCGGACATATCCCTGTCTTCACCCCTCCGGCCTCCTTGATATGAGCATTGGAGCATTTCATGCCCTGAGCTGTATCGTGCATGGCAAGGGCTTTTCTGTTTATAATACCACACTGCTGGGCAGAGGCTTCCCGGCTCTGATGGGCGGGCTTTAGCGCTGCCCTAGCCGTTTTACAGGCTAGGGCAGTGCTAAAGCCTGCCCATTAGTGCCGGTGATGTCACCGGGCTCAGTGCTGGGTGGAAGCCTCCGCCTAGCAGTCTCCATGGAGAGGCCGGTATGTCACCGGATCTCCATAAAAAAATCCCATAGGCCTCATGCACACGACCGTTTTTTTTTTTTACGGTCCGCAAAAACGGGGTCCGTAGGTCCGTGATCCGTGACCGTTTTTTCGTCCGTGGGTCTTCCTTGATTTTTGGAGGATCCACGGACATGAAAAAAAAGTCGTTTTGGTGTCCGCCTGGCCGTGCGGAGCCAAACGGATCCGTCCTGAATTACAATGCAAGTCAATGGGGACGGATCCGTTTGACGTTGACACAATATGGTGCAATTGCAAACGGATCCGTCCCCATTGACTTTCAATGTAAAGTCTGGAGTCTCTTTTATACCATCGGATCGGAGTTTTCTCCAATCCGATGGTATATTTTAACTTGAAGCGTCCCCATCACCATGGGAACGCCTCTATGTTAGAATATACTGTCGGATATGAGTTACATCGTGATGGGGACGCTTCTAGTTAGAATATACTACAAACTGTGTACATGACTGCCCCCTGCTGCCTGGCAGCACCCGATCTCTTACAGGGGGCCGTGATCAGCACAATTAACCCCTCAGGTGCCGCACCTGAAGGGGTTAATTGTGCGTATCATAGCCCCCTGTAAGAGATCAGGGGCTGCCAGGCAGCAGGGGGCAGACCCCCCCTCCCCAGTTTGAATATCATTGGTGGCCAGTGTGCGGCCTCCCCCGGCCCCCCCTTCCTCCCTCTATTGTATTAACATGGTGGCACAGTGTGCGGCCTCCCCGGCCCCCCTTCCCTCCCTCTATTGCATTAATAACATTGGTGGCAGTGTGCGGCCTCCCCCGGCCCCCCCCTCCCTCTATTGCATTAATAACATGGGTGGCAGTGTGCGGCGCCTCCCCCGACCCTCCTCCCTCCCTCTATTGCATTAATAACATTGGTGGCAGCGTGCGGACCCCCCCGGCCCCCCTTCCTCCCTCTATTGCATTAATAACATTGGTGGCAGTGTGCGGCCTCCCCCCCCCCCCCCCCCGATCATTGGTGGCAGCGCAGTTTAATCGCTGGGGCTCCGATCGGTAACCATGGCAACCAGGACGCTACTGCAGTCCTGGTTGCCATGGTTACTTAGCAATAGTAGAAACATCATACTTACCTGCTGGCTGCTGCGATGTCTGTGTCCGGCCGGGAGCTCCTCCTACTGGTAAGTGACAGGTCTGTGCGGCGGCGGATCTCAGTTTTCACGAAGTGAAAACTCAGCTCTGAAAAAGCTTTTATGCAGATGGATCTTCGGATCTGTCTGTATGAAAGTAACCTATGGCCACGGATCACGGACACGGATGTCAATCTTGTGTGCATCCGTGTTCTTTCACGGACCCATTGACTTGAATGGGTCCGTGAACCGTTGTCCGTCCCCAAAAATATTTTTGGGACGGACAGGATACACGGATCGCGGTCTCGGCTGCAAAACGGTGCATTTTCCGATTTTTCCACGAACCCATTGAAAGTAAAAAAACTGAAAACGGCACAACGGCCACGGATGCACACAACAGTCGTGTGCAAGAGGCCATAATGGGAAAAAATATAAAGATGTTCAATTTGTCATATGGCACCTATAAAATGGTACAAATATTGTACAAATATTTGCTGTGGGACCCAGTCAGTTCTAGCTAGGCCACTGATGCACATAATGCATGAAATACAGTAATATTAACACATTCAATGCTTGGCAGTGTTATATTTCAGGACACTGCAGTACTAAGAATTTTTTTTAATGACACATCTTTGAGAATCTATCTATAACAACCCAAATGACCGATCTACCCTGGGAGGGTGGATTCCGTAATAAAGTCCATCAAGATGTGTGTCCAAGGTCTCTGAGGAATGGGCAATGGCAGGGACATTGCTAGGGTCTCAAAAGATCCGGGGCCCAAGCCCCAATGAATATGGCCCAGTTTTCTAAGTCGCCCTTCCCCCCTTCCTCCCCACACCGCATTTTTCTGTACTTGCTATACAGCAGCACATACCTCTCACATCCAGGGCCTCCCAGGTGACGTCTCCTCCGATGTAGATCTTCTCTGTCATCATCTTCTCCATTTGGTCCGTATAACTTCTCTCAGCCTTCTCATCTCTGCAGAGTGTGACACACAGACATCTTAGCATCCTCACATTTCTATCATCATCCCCCAACCAGGAGTCCCCACAGTGTTATCCTGATGCTCGTTGTGCCCCCAATACCCCAAATACTATCCTGAAGAAAAGTGAGTGCACCCAAAGTAACAGTGCTCCTCATAGTCTTACCGATAGTAAGTCCCTTCTAGAATGCCCTCATTAGTAACACTGCCCCCTACAGTGCCCCAACCATGATAAGGCCTAACACTATTTCCCTCTCTCCGCCATAGAGTCCCATGTAAATAATATCACCCCCTCCCCAGCAGACTCGAACATGCAATCCCATGTAAAAATCACCCCCTTAACATTCAGTCCTATGTAAATAACATCTTTCCCCCACCAGCCACCTCAACATACAGTCCTATGTAAATAACATCGCCCCCTCAACATTCAGTCCCATGTAAGTAACATCACTCCCTCCCACAGCCGCCCTCAACATACAGTCCCATGTAAATAACATTAGTGTCCCCCAGAGCCCCCTCCGACATACAGTCCCATGTAAATAACATCACTCCCTCCCACAGCCACCTCCAACATACAGTTCCATGTAAATAATATAATCCCCTCCCACAGCCACCATCAACATACAATCCCATGTAAATAAAATCACTCCCTCCACCAGCCACCTCCAACATACAGTCCCATGTAAATAACATCACTCCCTCCTACAGCCGCCATCAACATACAATCCCATGTAAATAACATCACTCCCTCCCCCAGCCCCCTCCAACATACAATCCCATGTAAATAACATCACTCCCTCCTACAGCCACCATCAACATACAGTCCCATGTAAATAACATGACCACCTCCCCAGCCACCTCCAACACACAGTTCCATGTAAATAACATCCCTCCCTTCAGCCCTAACATATAGTCCCAGTTAAATAACCACAACTCCCAGCATTGCTCTGCCTCTCCCTTCACTTACCTCACCTTATGTAGCAGACATCACCACAGCTTCTTCCCCCAGGTCTGCTCCTCTTCACTGCTGTCTTCTCCTGCACGGGTCAAATGATGGTGACATCATCACAGGTCTTTGTCAACCACTGCCTGTTTTACTGGTCACATTACCTGTGATGTCACCACAGGTCCTTCAGCTCTTCCAGTTTATTAGATTCAATTGTATTGCCTGAGGACGGCAATACAGTTGTATCTAGCTGGCAGGCAGGACATTCCTGGCCTGGGACAAAACATCAGGGGCCCAGGCCCCAAATGCTTTAACCTAGCAACTCCCCAGGGACAAAACAAACCTGCAGGATGTCTCCTGGGTACCTTGGCCCTAGCACACACATTGCACACAGAGACAAAGGCAACCACATCCTGTGACCACATAGGCCACCAGTAGGCCTGAAAGACCAGATGTTTAGTCCCCGCAATACCTGGATGACCCGCCACAACAGAACCATAATCATCTTCCAAGACATTAAGGCGCAAGTTTAGAGGTACAAATAGTTTACCAGAAGGAAGCTCATTGGAGGCCAACTCCTGACAACCAGTTATCTCAACGGCTAAATCAGGACTAATGACAGTGACCACGACCCCAGGGGACAGGATGTTACCAGGCTCAGTATCAATGTACTCTTCAACATCAAAACTATGCAATAAGGCATCTGTCTTCATATTAGCAGCCTCAGGGCGAAAAGTCACTACAAAATGAAATCGCTTAAAGAACAGGGCCAACTGTGCTTGCTGGGGATTTAAGCACTTGGTCGGTACCCAAATTTTTTTTTATGATCCATAAGCACAGTGGTCAGGGAGGAAGGCCCGTGAGATACTGTAGCACAGGGATGTCAAACTCGTGGCCCTCCAGCTGTTGCAAAACTACAACTCCCATCATGCCTAGGCATACTACAGCTATCAGGGAATGATGGCAGTTGTAGTTTTGCAACATCTGGAGGGCCATGAGTTTGACATCCATGCTGTAGCACATCACCAACATCTATCTCAGAAGCGTGTACCCCAACGTTAAAAGTCTGGATGAGCACAAGTGCCTGAATGAAGCTCCCCTTTAAAGTCTCAAAGGTGGACAGAGCTCTGGGAGATCAATGGAGAAGAGCGTCCCCCTTCCTGGTCAAATCAGTCAATGGTTTGGCAATTACAGAGCATACTTTATAAAAAAAATAATTATAATTGGCAATGCCAAAAACATTGAAGGGCCTTGTGAGAGGTAGCTCTGGCCCAAGCGATAATGGCACGTAATGGAACAGGATCCATACAAAATGTTTGAGTGGAGATGATGTCACCCACGAAAGAGACCCAAATTCACACTTGCTCAGTTTCACAAATACATTATAGTCCCTCAGTTTTTGAAGGACCTTTCTCACGTGCAGGATATGGAACAACCAATCTGGGGAAAACTCAAACATATCATCCAGATACACCACAACAAAATGACCTAGAAACGCCCAAAATATGTAATTGACCATGTTAAAAATAGCTGGGGCATTGCACAGCCAAAAGGCAATCACCAAAATGCCCTTCTTGGGTGTTGAATGCTGTTTTCCACTCATCCTTTTCCTGATTCTAATCAGATTGTAGGCTCCGCTCAGGTCAGTCTTGGAGAACCATCTAACTCCAACAATCTGATTGAATAGATCAGGAATAAGAAGAAGGTGGTACTGATTCTGGATGGTACTATTATTAAGTCCCCTATAATCTATATAAGGGCGTAAACCCCCGTCTTTTTTTTTCAAACAAAAATGAGGCCAGCCCCTACAGAAGAAATGGAGGGTCAGATGTCCCCTCTCACTATGCTATCCTGAACATACTCTCTCATAGCCAGTCATTCAGGTCCAGAGAGTCTTTCAAAAATCTGTCCCTTATGGAGTGTAGGACCAGGAACCAACTCTATGGCACAGTCGTATTCTTGCTGAGGCGGCAATACTTCAGAAGCCTCCTTAGAGAATACGTCCTGGAAGTCCCTGATGAACCCAGGGATGGAACCCTCCTCCAGATCCAGGCCAGAGAGCTGAACAGACTGGCAGTGATTCTGAGGACCCTACTTGATTAGTTCCCCAGGACTCCAGTCAAAATTTGGGGAACAGTTGCTTACCCAGGGTAACCTCAAAATAATGTCAGCAGACAAATTGTACATAACATATAGAGAACCATTTTTGCAGAGTGGACTGCCTCCCATCATAACTAAATCAATAGTTTGCAGTTCAATAAACCCTCCGGCTAATGGAGTGGTATCCGCCCCAGATATCGGAATGGGTTTAGATCATTTACAAACTACAAGACCCAAAGCAGAGACAAAATCAAAATTAACAAAATTTGCAGCAGCCCCAGAATCAACAAATGCCATGCTAGGAACAAACCCTCCCTGTGAAGATAATTTCACCAGCAGGAGTACTCGGTCATATTTTCTGGGAAATACCTGTGCATCTTAGTGACCTCCCCGATCGTCACTCAGACACCGAGGTTTTCTGCCTTCGGTCTCACAGGGCAGGATCGTAGTTGGTTAGCAGGGCTGCCACAGTTGAAGCATAATCTGTTCTTCCGGCAATGTTCCTTCTGCTGCTGAGACGATGTGGCACCAATCTGCATAGACTCCTCGGACTCTTCAGGGGCCTTGAATATGGAGCACTTAGGGACAGGGAAAGGAGAAGAGGAATGGACACAGACCGATCTCTCACTCTTACATTCCCTAATACGTCTTTCCACTCAAATGGCTAAAGACATAGCCCCATCAAGAAAACCTGGGGTTGGATGACTAACCAGCAGATACTTTAACATGTCAGAGAGGGCAAGCCTAAATTGAGATCTTAGAGCTGGGTCATTCCAACCATAGGTACACAATTTATAGAACCGAGTACTCCTCCACCAGTCACCTGTCCTGTCTGAGAGACCGAAGCTGACCTCAGCATAAGCAGCCCTGTCTGGCTCATCATATAGAAGGCCCAGGGAAGAGAAAAAAAATCTACAGAAAACAGTTCAAGGGAGTTGAGCGACAGAGAAAATGTCCACTCCTGATGGTCATCCTGAAAAAGTGACATAATGATGCCCACCCTCTGAGCTTCCAGAGAGAAAGTAAGTCCTAAGACTTACTCAGGAGGAAGTCACAGGTGACGAAACGCTCCCATCTATTACACCCACCTAACCTAGGTAAGGACGAACTTCAGATGAGGTTCTTCTATATGCACCAGCCACTTTATTACCCATAGTCATATTGATAGATATCAGTGCGGTTGAACACAGTGGGGATTCTTATCCCACCATTTCTTACAGTCAGGCACTTAGATGTGGATAACTTTGGATATTCGCATTATAGTTACAGTCTGTATTTGTGTCTTGTACACCTTTTTAAATGAATTTCAATAAATATATATTTTTATTCAAGGAATTATATACTCATTTCTTGTTGTTGTTAAATTGATGTAAAATAGTTATAAAATCCAAAATGAAAAAGATGAAAAGATGAAAAAAAAAGCTTGTCGGTTCCTTAAAGGGGTATTCCAGGGTTTTGTTACCATCAGAATGGGCCATCAATATCTGATCAACCCTCACCCCCACTGTGTCAGTGTAGCTGCAGTAGAAGAACAGATTGTAGAGGATGGAGCTAGTTAGTGTAGAACTGCTCTCTTTGACTTCAAGGGAAGTCATAAATAGAGCAAGCAATCTGACTAGCATTTACAAACATTTGCATCATTGGCATCACTAGGGTCTTTTATCCGGGGCCAGGGCCCCGAATCAATCTACCACAGACCCGAACCTTGCGCCAGCAGAAGCTCCAACAACTAGTATCTGATTCAATTCCAACCCCATGGCAGGAGGCAGGGCCGTGCAGCACGTCCAGATCACAACGTCATCAGTGCTGCTGCACCGCCAGTCAATTCTTGTTTTTGCAGGCGGGAACAGACGTGCACGGTGCCAGTGCCACTCCAGTGCCTACTCCACTGTACTCACTGGCCCAGCCATATTGTTTAAATGGTCGGTCGCCCTCGTTCTCTGACTGCCAGCCAGGCCCAGGCATACTCAGTCAGCGTCGACTCAGCTAGCCAGAGCCAGCCCAGCCTCCAGTGTTCAGAAGACAGCACTAGTAGATTTAGCATGAGACAGCCTAGGTGCAAAGACCTAAGCCCAGGTAGTAGGTACTATTGGTATACTCTCCTGTATATTATTATATATGTACAGCTGGTATGAGTCTGGGGGCAAATTACTTAATGTAGGGCAGTGTGGTGGGCAAATTACTTAATATGGGGCAGTGTGGAAGGCAAATTACTTAATGTGGGGCAGTGTGGGAGGCAAATTACTTAATGTGGGGCAGTGTGGGGGGCAAATTACTTAATGTGGGGCAGTGTGGGGGGAAAATTACTTAATGTGGGGCAGTGAGGGCGGAAAATTACCTAATGTGGGGCGCAAATTACTTAATGGGGACAAATTACTTAATGGGGCAGTGTGGGGGCAGTATTACTAATGAGGGCATTTTAGAATGGAATTACTATTGGTGGGACTATGAGGAGTACTATTACTATGGGGAAGATTATCTGTATGGCACTTATTTTTCTTCAGTATAGTATTTGGGGGTATTGGGGGGCACAGCGAGCAGCAGAATAACAGTGTGGGGGCTCCAGGTTGGTGGATGATGATAGAAATGTGAGGAAGCTAAGATGTTTTTGTGTCACACTCTGCAAAGACGAGGCGGCTGAGAGAAGTTGCCCGGTCCAAATGGAGAAGATGATGACAGAGAAGATCGGAGGAGACGTCACCTGGGAGGCACTGGATGTGAGAAATATGTGCTGCTGTATAGCAAGTAGAGCAAAATGCAGGGGGTGGGGGTGGGCATTGGACTTAGAGAATTGGGCCATATTCATTGGGGCTTGTGCCCCGGATCTTTTTCGACCCTAGCAATGCCCCTGAATTGCAGACAACTCTATACTGTGTGTTTACTAAAATAATGAAAAATAATGTTTTCCTTCTGAGTTTTGCAGTAACTGATAAAACAGTATATTTTAATAGTGTATAGATGCAATTGCATACGTAGGTAAAGTCAGCGTGTGCAGGAAGCTGTCACAGTTACCAGTAACCATCTGTTTTGTTCAGTAGCAGTTTACCCAGAACTACAGATATACTGCACCAGTCCATCAATCTAACCATAATTATTTTTAAAACATATTGAAGGAAATGTTTGAGACATGAGATATTGAAACCTCCCTAGAAGTGACACAGAAGCTATAGCTTCCACTCTTTACAGTGCTGATCCAGAGATATTATCTCTCAATCTCTGGCACCAAAAATATAAATAATTGAAAGGTGATATGACATTTTCTGGTGTGGGAAAATTTGTACAGTGGAAATAACAGCTGCTTAATGCTAAAATGTAAAACACTCGGCTTGGACTATAAAAGTAAAGAGAAGAAGCACATGTTCTTTTTGTGACTCTTTCTCGTTAGACAGTGATCTTTGGTAACTGAACAAGGGCCAAGAAAATGTCCTTTAAAGATTTACTGTATATGCATACCTATGCATAGATATTTTTACCTAGTTGCTAGTAGCAATATTCACCTCTAGGGTTCTCTAGGATTTACATATTGATAACCTATACTCAGGATAGGTCATCAATATAAGATTGACGTGGGTCCGACTACCTTCACTTGCTGATTCGCTGCTTGAGGAAGGCGCAGCTCTGTTTGTTATAATCACAAACTATAATCTGCACGCATTATACCAGTAAATCATCAAGATGATGTCATACATTTCATTTATGTCAGTTGTAATCTAAACTGTTTATAAGCATTTAGTGTAAACGCCCCATAGTGGCATTACCACCTTTTTGCACCCCCCCCCCCCCCACTATATCCTATGGTTGATCCTGTGTCGTCTTATGCATATATTGCCATGTCCTGCACAATGTGTATTTATTTTCCTTGCAAATGACTGTTTAAATGTAGTGGGCCTGGTTCACCAGCAGATGGCGGCAGTATGCTAGTTTACCTGGAGTGGAATCTTCTATCCATTCCAGCCCTCCCTAGAGAGGGAGGTGTTAGTTAGAGGTCAATCTAGCTAACCCCCTGTAAGGGGAAGGCGTGTGTCGACCAGCAGAGCACTGTCTGCTCTGCTGGGCCTAAGGGCCCATTCTACAAGTTTCAGAGTCAGGAGGAAAGATTCCCTGGACCAAGATAAAGATAAGAGTCAGACTACAGAAAACTAAGTTGCAGCAGAAAGGAAAAGTTTATATTTGATCCAGCCAACATAGCAGAGCTGAGGAGTACAGATATAGCAGAGCGGAATGTGTTCGCCTGCCAGGTTTAATGCTAAAATCTGCTGATAGCCAATATAAAGTTGGAGGATTGTTCCCTGACGCAAGTTTATGCAAAGTAAAGCTGTTTCAATGTTAATAAAAGTCTGGACGCCAATTATTTCTACATACTTCTCAACCATTAACCCTATTGTCACTCCTGCGGACGACCACGCTTGGGGTTCAGGATATCCAGGTAGAAGCACTGTGACAAGTGCAAAAGCCGCACCATAGGCAACCCTTACACCACTCTGGCATTCCTACACCTGGGTTCCACCATCACATTCTACATATGTGGACCTAGTCCCTTGTTGCTGAGATGCAACTGGCGTCACGACAAAAACTCTAAAAACTCTAATAACACCTGTAGAAGAGGCCCCCGGCGCGGGACCGGCCCTTTGCAGGTGATTTTTGGCATCACAAACAGTATTTAGATAGCAATCTGTGTGCCTACCAGCTCCCTAACCTATTGGATTTACAAATACATCGCTAGAAATGACTTTAATGTGTTTATTGCGGAGTGATTGGCGCAAAATGCTGTGCCCTAGTGCTTGAAGGCTTGATGCCGCAGCTTTTTCATGCCCAGCAAGAGTGGGAAAGTTCAAGAACGCTCCCAGTTGAAGCAGGAAACTCTAGCCCTGCCCACCAGGAGCGATGTTACTGTATGATGATGGAGGGAAGAAGCTACTCCCAGGAAGCCCCTCCTTCACGTCCTGCCTGGTCCAGCATCAGTGAAGACAAGATGGCGCGTTAGCAACAACCAGACTGGGGCGGCATGGTGTGGAGCGGAGAGGACCCTGACGCTGAACCTGAGCATGGGGAAATCTATGCGTACCAGGTACAGCGAGCCCCACCTGAAAATCCGAGGGCATTTCCCATGCCGGCTGGCGCGGAAGAGGCGGTCGGAGTTTCCACTCTGCCGCCCAAAAAGTCCTACTCCTTTTAAGGACTTGAACCCGATGGTCCCCAAGGAGATCATAGCACATGCCAATAGTATGTGGGACTACCGGAGGGTGGTAGAAGACTGGGCTCTCTGGGTCTGGGACCGGCCACAGCCCAGAGACTCTATCTTTGCACTCAGTGAAGCGGCCTTACCTCCCGCAGGAGCGCCACAGTTTATACAAGGGGGACACTGTGGAGTTGACCCCATGGAGTCCCTGCAAGGACCCTTCGCAGTGGCGGAGGTCTGTCTACCTAAACCCATTGTGCCTCGCACTGCTCCAGAGGAATGGCCGGAGGAACGAAAGGCCACGGGTCAGGTACGCTGCCTACAGGAATGACCAGACGGCATGCTCCGCTTCTGGGAACAGCCCCATGCAGAGTCGGAGCTGCTCATCCCTGGCCTACCTGCACCACCAATCCCTGGATCCTCGCAGGCTTGCATCTCATCTACCGCGGTGACCATTAGCCCCACCGTGGTTACCTACCAGTTACCGTGGAAGCTGGAAGCTGCTTTGAAGTGGGCAGCCATACAAGATTCAGACCCCTGATGTCCTTTTCCAGCTCTAACAGTGAGGAGGACTTCCAGGTCCCTCCTCTAAGGAGCTGGGCTTACTCCATACTTCCAGAAACAAAATGTACTGACTTTGGGAGCCACTCCATGGACAGCATCTGAAAGGTGAGGGCCTGTTGGCTTGTTTTACATGTTTTTGGTTTTTAGGTTGCCCTGGTTCTGCCCTCACCTGGATGATCATGCTCAGTTAGGACTCCCCCCACCTTCATTTACTTCCCGGTTGTGGTTTATTTAGCCCAACATTTTTCCATCGCCCCCTCCTTTTCAGGTTATTGGAGAGCCCTTTGCTAAAGGTTCTTAAAACCTGTTCTGCTACTTTTATACCCATGTGGATTACAAAATGACTTCATACCTCATTGGGATTACAAAGAGTGACATTGTTGTTCCCATGGATTGCAAAAGACTGTTGTTGCACTTTAGTTCTGGTTTAGTAATTTAGATTTCATTATTGCACTGATTGACTTAATTAAAAATGTGCCTTATCTATTTGCAATAATCTTTCTTTTTCAGCAACGTTCAAGTATACTGCCCATTGCGTGTATTCTTTTCCACTTACCCCAATGTGATTTCATGTGCACTTTTGTATGGATTATGATTTTTGCACTTTTCAGGTCCCCAGATAGTTAGCATCTTATGTATTGCTTAGGTATTATGGATTGCCTCTGAATACGTTAATATATGTTCCAAGCAGGTATAACATCGCCTTGCTCATTATGGACTGCCTCTGAGGACGCAGATTAATAATGGTTCCTGAGTGACATAGCCTATTGCTACATCAGGTAAACCAAGTGTCACAAGCAGGTCTAACATTGTGTAGGGTAACCCGCTGCTAATATGTGTGTTTAGAGGGTAGGGCCCTCATGGGAGTTTTGGGAGTTCCGGATCCTCCCTTTCCTATTAGTCTAGTGCTAAGGGCTGATGCAGCCTTAAGGAAAATTTGTGTGTAGCTACCTGTTCAGTCATCAAGGTGACGAAGCGTAAAGCATTATAAGGTGCTAAGAAGGGAATACAGGATAAAGCCACTCTTTTGTCTGCAGGCATATCAAAGATTGTGGAGAGACTGCAAATGTCAATTTTGTATTTTTATTTTGAGCTCTCTGGGTAGATAGGAACCAAAGTGCAGACCAGATTGGTTCATTGTTGTAAAGTAGTATATCTTAATCCCTTATCCTACACATAACTGGAAGTAAATCTACTGAACAACACTAGATCTTACCAGATATTTATAACTACTATACTGTTTTTCTCTTCTAAAAAACATGGAAAACCTCTAAAAACTAGTTGGATGAAAGGAAAATATGCAGTAGCTATGTTTTCCATGCTAACACAAAATGCATATCTGAGAATAAGAGTGTGTGTTATATTGCTGGAGCAGCAGTGGATCTTCTCAACTGTAATATGATTTACAAATGTTGAACTAGGGAATAGAATATAAAGGATTATGCTTCTTTACCCTAAACCCCCTGCTTGGAGGGGTGAAGTTTCCCTCAGTGGATCTGTATATAATGCTCATTCAGAAGAGTCTTAGATTGCTGGCAGCAATGCAGCAGAGGCAGAAGTGTAGGCCAGGGTCAGGAAGAAGTCAGCACCAGGTGTGCAGCATCTACGGGTCTAGGGAAAAGCAAAATGCAGAATGAAGTCAGAACTGTGGAAACACAAGTACCAGGCAAAAATATAAGGGTTAATGGAATGATCAGCAACAGAAACAAGACTTAAACAAATGCTAAACAGCAGAATGCAGAGACCTATACTCAATCAGCTTCTAAAAGTAGAAATAAATAAATACTGCATGTTTCCAATGACGTCATCCTTCAGCACTGGGCACAATGACAACCTGATGCTGCTGAGACCTGGAAAGGGGCTTCCAGACAGGATAAGGGGTGATCACTACATGTTGCTTAGCAATAGCAACCACTCACCCTAAGCAGCAAATGACCATGGCAAATGAGGGAGAGCTCAAACACCACTGGAGTTGTGATGAGTATGTAACAGTACCCAACTCCCCACAGGGCACCTCAAGCTTGTTTCCATTACACCAAATCCCTTCCAGTCAATGAAATGTTGTGGTATTCCACAAATTCTCTTTCAATTCTTCCTCCAATTTTCTTTCAATCCAAAATGTACTCTGCTTCATCGCCATAGAAAATTCTTGAATGGACACTAGAGATGTTTGATGTCAGTATATTTGTTGATAACCAGAGGCTGAAGAAAGGAGGCATGGAAAATGTTAAGAATTCAGATTATAGGTGTCAGATTTAAATGAAAGATGATCCGATGGATTTATTTGGAATTTATGCTGAAATCGAGGTGCACATTGAATGTTGAGACAGACATCATCAAAGGCACCTGGGTCTGAGAAGAGATGAGAAGAGGTAATTTTGTCTTACTTGTGTATAGAATCTAGGATGGGGATTTATTTTTAATTTTAGAGATGTGAGTTGTAGATAAACTCAGCATAAGCTAATTAATCAGGTCAATTGTCTACATAGATATTAGAAGGGATTCGTAGAAACTGCTCAAGAGATTGGTTGATCCTCTGTTTCTAGTCATGGCTGTGAAGATGGCAAGATGACAGAGAAATCTTCAGGTTTTTGCATAATCCTCTCCAAAATCTAGAGACAAATTGTACTCCACAGTCAAAAAGAATGGGTTGGCATTCCATGGAAGTGGGAAATCTCCCTGAAGAAGACTTGAGCCAACTGAGGAGTGGAGTACAACCAAAGCAAACAAATGAAACGCTCCATTTTAGAAAATCAATCCAGTACCACTCAGATGGTAATGAAAGCCTGGGCAGATTCATGTCAGTAATAAAATGGATGGAGAGTTCAAATCAGGGTTCTTTTGAAACTGCCAGTGATTGGAGAAGGCCTGGTGGAGCTGACCGTGAAGACTTAAACAGTGACTTTTAGTACAGGAGGCGACAGACTCTTTCACATCTTGTCTCCAATTTGACCACAAATAAGAAGCAAGACAGCAGTTCAGAGGTGTGTGTACTGCAAGAATGAGCCCAAGACAAGACTTCCAGACAAGAACCTTCAGGTACTAGAGAACATTTCCCTGGGGGTTTACCACAGCAGTACTAAAAACAGCAAGGGTGGAATAAGGTTAAATTAAGTGAACTGGAAAAGGAGAAAAAAAGTCTGAAGAGTCAAAGGATCTGGAGAACACATGAGCTCTATGATTTATCACCACAAGATGACAGTTAACGATGAACTTAAAATGGCAGAAGATTTCCCATCATGTCTGATGAAGATTCCGCCCATCAGCAGATTAGAGATACTCTAGAGTTTTATGGTCCGTAAATATACTCACAGGGAAATTTGGCTCTTCCAAAAGATGATGCAATTCCTACAGATCAAGTTCTGCAGCCAGAGGTTTATAATCATCAAAGCAATAGTTTATCTCTGCTGAGGTGAGCTTCTTGGAAAAGAAACCACAAGACATTTGCTCCCCTTGAACTGTTGGTATGATTTGGATCCAATTCCAACAAACTGCCAGGTAAATCCCTCCCCAGATTTTCCGTGATGTAGGTAGACAAGGCCTCTGAGTTGGGTAAGGACAGAGGGTACATTCTACTCCTAGGCAGTTCACTCACTGAATGAGAGGTTTGGCACAGTCATAGGAATGATGAGGTGGGAGCGTCTCTGCCTTTTACTTGAAAAACATATCAGCCTGAGAGGGTCTCTGCCTTTTGCTTGGAAAACATATCGGCAAAATCTTGGTAAGTTGAGGTATCCTCGAAGTGAAGATAATAAAATAAACTGGAAGTTTTCTGGCCTTAAGGAGGATAGTACAAAACATTTTCTACTAATATATTTTACTAACATATTCTACTACTACAGTACTTATTTTCATAATACGAG
This sequence comes from Bufo gargarizans, assembly GCF_014858855.1. NCBI lineage: Eukaryota > Metazoa > Chordata > Amphibia > Anura > Bufonidae > Bufo > Bufo gargarizans. The sequence continues at coordinate 207,316,246 of NC_058083.1, forward strand.
ACATCTTCTTATTGGCTGATTGTCTCTATGTACTTAATTCCTTACATATGCCTTGAGGAAATTTTTTCACAGCTCATGGCTAAATCCAAGCATCAATTGATTAGACTTTCTGGATTATTTGGTGGTACATTAATGTATATACAGTGCATTCAGAAAGTCTTCGACCCTTTAACTTTTTTCACATTTCTTTCTGTTGAAGGCTTGTGCTAAAATAAAAAAATAAAAATTTTCCCCAATCATTCTGGTCTCGATAACCCCATAATGACAAAGTAAAAAGAGAATTTTAGAAATCTTTGCTTATTTACTGAAAAGGAAAAACTAAAATCTTGCATTGACATAAGTATTCAGACTCTTTAATCAGTAATTACTCAGTTGGAGTACCGTTGGAAGTTATTACAGCCTCCAGGTACAATGCCACAAGGTTTGCACACCTGGATTTGGGGGTTTTCTGCCATTCCTCTATGCAGATTCTCTCAAGCCAATATCAGGTTGGATGGGGACCTTCAGTCTCTCCAGAGATGTTCGATTAGGTTCAGGTCAGAGCTCTGGCTGAGCCACTCAAGGACATTCCCAGAGCTGTCACTAAGCTGTGTGTTGTCTTGAATGTGTGCTTAGGGTCATTGTCTTTTTGTGAGGTACACCTTCGGCCCAGTCTGAGGTCCAGAGCACATTTTTTATTTTTTTTTGTTAAGAATATCTCTTTTGGCTATTTAGCTTTCTGAATAGAGACACCGCGCTCCCAGCATGATGCTACCACCACCATGCTTCACTGTACAGATGGTATTGGGCAGTGCCTGGTTTCCTCCAAACATGACAATTACAATTGACACAAAAAAGTTCAATCTTGGTTTGATCAGACCAGAGAATTTTGTTTCTCTCACAGTCTGAGTTCTTTAGGCGCTTTTTTGTTGTTGAAAACTTTCATGTCTTTTACTATGGAGAGGCCCAGATTGGTGCAATGCTGCAGTGATGGCTTTAACGCTCCTTGAGGCTCTTTGAAGCTCAGCCAGAGTGGTAATTGGGTCTTGGTCACCTCTATTAACAAGGCTTTTCTCCCCCTGATTACCTAATTTGGTGGGCAGTCAGCTGTAGGAAGAGTTTGTTTTGTTTGTTTCAAACATCTTCCATTTAAGAATTATGGAGACTACTATGCTCCTGGGAATTTTTCAGTGCAGCAGAAATGTTTTTTTTTTTTACTCTTCTTCAGATTTGCACCTCCAGTTCTTTTCTCCTCATGGTTTGGTTTTTGCTCAGATATACATTTTCAGTTATGAGACCTTATATAGACAGGGGTCTATTTTTCCAAATCATGTTCAATCAACTGAATTTATCACAAGTGGACTCCAATCAAGGTTTAGAAACATTTCAAAGATGATCAAGAGAATTGGAAATCCCGCATCCCAAATTTCAAGTGTAATAGTAAAACGTCTGAATACTTAAGTCCATGCAAAATTGTTGTTTTCCCTTTTAATACATTTCCAAAAATTCTGTTTATATTGTCTCATTATGGGGTACTGAGTAAATGGGAAAACCAGATTTTTTTTTTCTTTATTTTAGCACAAGGCCAGAACATAACAAAATGTGAAAAAAGTGAAATGACCTGAAGACTTCCCAAATGCACTGTACATATGTACACAGTCGAGTCACATTATTATGAACACCAGCTAATATCCAGAGTAACCTCTGTGTGAAACATGGACAGAAGCTAGAGGGGTTAGGAGTGATTCAATAAGGTTCTGGTAGGTTGCTCAATCGGGTTCAAGTTAGGAGTTAGGGAATTAAGAGGCCAGGGAAGTATGGAAGTCTTGGTCATGCTCTACTAACCAATGTCAATCATTTCTAGCTGTGTGACATGTGTCATTGTCTTGATGGAAGATCTGATCCACTCCAGGGAAGAAAATCACCATATTTGGGTATTAGTTATCTTGATTCATACAAAATTGATTGAGAGTGCCTTCCACATGGATGAGTGGGCCCAGATAATGCCACAACAACATTCCCTAGACCATAATGCTGCCACCACCAGCATATGTTCTTCCAGCAATTGTTGCAGGGTGCTTATTTTCTCATGTTTCTTGCCTGGCATGCCAACACACATCTGTTTGATGAAGCAGAAAATGTGACTCATCTGAGAAGGCAACTCTTTGCCAATCAGCAGAGGTCCAATTCTGATACTGATGCGGAAATTAAAATCTTTTCTGACAGTGCAACTTCATTAGCAGAGGTGCAGTGACCATCCGTCTGCTTCAGAGCCCCATAAGCAGTGCAGTTCACTGAACTTTTGTTTTAGACAGACGTCTGGTTACCCCCTGGTTCCTTTAGGTGGTGAGCTGCACCACTGTAATGTATTGGTCCACCCTTCCGCACCTTTGTAGCCGACGTTCACCTCTCACATCAGTGACACCTGCTGGTCACATCACTTTGCCTATTCACAATGGTGTAATTTGTCCACTCACAATTCACTTTTACCAGCAGCACACGAACAGTTCACATTGGGCAGTTTCACAAATACTGCCACCCTTGGCCCGAAAGCTAATAATCATCCCTTTTCACAACTTATATAAATCACCCATGACTTATGTAGTGTATTAACCACACCATATTATTTATTTTTGCCTTTTGAAAGCTGTCAACTACAGCCTGCAATTGAACAACAACAAAGGTAAAAAGAATAGTGAGTTACACAAAGGAAGTACAGTCTTAAAATAAAAGATCAGTGGAAAATCTCTAAAAAATGATGTAAGAGAAACCTAGGCAGGGATTGGAGTGCGGAGGCTGGAGCAGGGTCTATAAAATCTCTTGCAGAACAAGGACAAGAAGCTAGGATAAAACAGGAGGAGGAGGAGGAGGAGACAGAAACATACTGAACAGACAAACTTTCAATCAGTTGAATTCTATTCAAGGTAAGCAGGAGAGGGATTAGCAATGTGCCATACGTTCTGTAGGAAATGTATGACATAATATTTTATTACTATATATTATCATAATAATAACAATGGATTATATATTACAAGCTAACCTAAATTATACATAAAAAACTGCATGAGACTATGAAATGACTGAAGACTAAAAATAAGGCAGATTTTATGTGATATAGATAACATAATATTTTATGAATAATTCATATGAATAATATATGGTCGTATATAGAATTTTAATGGATTCATATTGCTTGGAAAAAATAAAAATAAAAATTTTGTTTTGACTATTCTAGTTCCAGATTCCTAGAAAGTGTAGGCTACAATATTATAAGTTATACATCAATTTTTTTTATTTTTTTATTCTTTCCTTCTTTACAATTTTTATTTAAATCATCTTAATTATAGACGCGTTATAGGCATATAACACACACACAGGAATATATATATATATATATATATATATATTGGTATTTCTTTCTTAGGAACATAAATATTATATAATTTATATATACAAATAAAATATATAGTCCACTAGTTCACAAGGTATAGGCAGACTTAAATACAATATAGCGATGGCTCTATCCTACCCTAATTCAAATTTCACCTTTTTTTATACAATGTAAGGTATGATAATACAATAGATTTTATGTTTTAAGCACTTTTTTGCAGATTCACAATATATGTGGTAGCTTAATACATTGTATCTGAAGTAAAAAATGTACAGAAATGTAAACAGTAAATGTATTCACTCATTTGTAATTTGTGCACCTAATAATCTGTTATCACTATGATTATTATTATTATTATTATTATTATTATTATTATTATTATTTTAGATTATTTATATTCACCATTCATTGGGATTTAAAACACTATTATGTTCCAAGAATAGGAATCATGAATCAATGGATTTGTTTGTTAGAGAATTCTGATTCAATTGTGGTACCGCTAAATGTGCAGCAATGTTCAGCGTTTTGGAATTTATCAAAACAAGTGCAATGGGAAGCAGGAGCAGTTCTTCGCAGCAACCATTCAGGATGCTGCTTTCATATTATAAAGGGCTTTGGGAAAATAAGAGCTGACATCTGATTAGCTGCTATGAGCTCCACTTTTCATTACACTTGTTTTGAGAAATTTTTCCCATAAAGCGACAAATTAACTTGTAACCTGAACAGACATCTATAACTCTGGGCTTTTGCACATTTGCTCTTTTATTTTTACATCAAGGCCTGCAGAACATATGTTCCCGTGTATGTCAGCACAGGGTCGGCTTTGAGAAATAATTTGTAACCAAATTTTAATACTTTTAAATATGTGAGGCATATATTTTTCAGGTATACTACAATATGAACCTTTTGGGGGGGATACAATATGAACCTGTAACAATACATTGCTTAAAGATATGATCAGGAAGAATACCGTAAATATGACTATGTAATTAGTCTGGGTTGACCTCAGAGTTATTTCTTTTGTTCTGCTCCATTATTGGAGCAGAACACCAAAAAAAATGACTATAATGGCATCCATCATGTTTGTTAGAAATGTATGAAGGCTGTGCTATTTTGACCTGTACTTTTGATGGAATTTGCAGAAGAGGCTCCTAACAGAGTCCCCAGTGTGAATGTAAAGCACTTACTAGACAATGTTGCTTTGATATGTATATAATGCTTATTTAACATAAAATTCATAAATATAGAAAAGACAAAAAAAAAGCATGATATTACATTTCTGTCAATAAAACTGGAGTTTATTAAGAATTTGTTAGGCTACTTTCACAATGGCTTTTTGAATTCCGTTTGTGAGGTCCGTTTCAGGGATCTCACAAACGGTTTGAAACGGATCAGTTCAGCCCCAATGCATTCTGAATGGATAAGGATCCGCTCAGAATGCATCAGTTTGGCTCCGTTCCGCCTCCATTCCGCTCTGGATGCAGACACCAAAACACTGCTTGCAGCGTTTTGGTGTTCGCCTGGCGATGCAGAGCCAAACGGATCCGTCCTGACTTAAAATGTAAGTCAATGGGGACGGATCCGTTTTCACTGACACAATATGGTGCAATTAAAATCGGATCCGTCCCCCATTGACTTTCAATGTAAGTCAGGGCGGATCTGTTTTGACTTAGACTATTTTTAAAACGAATAATGCAAACGGATCCGTTCTGAACGGATACAAGCATTTGCATTATCGGTGCGGATCCGTCTGTGCAGATACCAGACGGATCCGCACCTTATGCCGGTGTGAAAGCAGCCTTAGACATATTATGTCAGATTGGCCACGTGTGCACAATAATAAGAGGAACAAAGTGGTTCCCCCAACAGCAGATACATTATTTTCCTGTGGCTATGCACATTAGATCATAATTCATTCCCCAGAATTGGGTCGCTTTGTTTTACTACACTGGTTATTAAAGTATTGTGATTGCTCACAGAAGTAACAACCCGAATGCAAAATTCTTATCTCGCCAAACATAAAAGACAAGAAACAAGGTAACAATAATAATAATGGGGAATATATACAAGCTGTCCTTTTATTATCATTATTATTATTATTATTATTGTTATTAGAGGTACATTATTCTGCCCTTGATAGATTGATATAAAACACCCTGACCCTTTTTAAAAAGAAGTTCTGCAGTATCTGAATTACGCATTAGGAGATTCTGCAGCAAGTGGGACGCTGTACTATATCTTAGACACGGCAGCTGCTAAACACACAGGAAGCACTACATGTCAGTCAATCTGTGCAAGGCAAAGGTGAAGAAACTTCCTACAATAGTGATGACAGGCTGTTTCTGAATGAAAAGAAAAGCATTGCCTATGTAGGACAGATCACCTATTATAGGCAGGTTTTCAACATTATAATAAACAAAAATATAAATTATCAATATGTCAATTGCAATTTCCATCTACAGTAATATATTGAAGCAATAAAGACAAAATGTTAAAGTAACAGGGAGATGTGAGGGTCAAATGTTTCCCTGGAAGCAGTGTCGTTCATAGAGAAGGGCCCTATAGCAAGGATCAAACCAGGCCCCCCACACAGGACAGAAGGGTTTCCGCCTAAACCCTTTTCAATGACCCTGGGGCCATTTTTTCCACTGCCTCGTTTGCTAAAAGTTGTTCCTTTAGAAGGTAGAGTCCTGACCAAGTTTTCACCCCAGTAGAACTGGGGACAATGGTCTGCCGCCGTGGTAGTTACGCCCCTGCCTGGAAGGTTGGAAGATTGATATTAGAAAACCTAATTCCTAGTTGTTAGGCTATTTGCAAACTTTTTTTAATCCTCAAAGATACAATAGTACATAAACCACAAATGTTATAATACTGTCTCATGCACATAACTGTATTTTGTATCTGTGTCCCATCCTCATTTTTAAGGAGCTACAAAAAAAATGGACTGCACATGGTTGTCATCAGATGTCATCCATGTGCTGTCCGCATCTGTGCGTCTGTTCCGCAAATTATAGAACATGTCCTATTCTTGTCATATTGTGGACAAGAAAAGTAATTTCTAGTAATGGGAGTGAGAAAAATGTGGATTAAACACGTAAAGTATCCATATTTTGCGCATCCGTGGGTTGCGGACTACAATACGGACACAGTCATGTGCATGAGGCCGTATGCTATTGAACCCTATGCTAGGTTTATGGACACAGCAGTATGATGGCTCTGTGGTATAATTCAGCACCTGTAGCATGCAGTAGGTCCATACTATATATCAGTGAGCGAGGTATATTTTCCATTTTCAATTTGAACATGTGAGGGGAAAAATCATGCCTTTTTCATCACATGCTATAGTAGGGAGGTATTCACCCCTTACTGGTAGGGAGGGACATGGTGCCTCAGGAAGGCACAATACAGGGAGGACCTATGTAAAATCAGATGTAATGTATATATAGTGAGATGTATATAAATTTATTAAATATAGACATTTCTTTACAATCCACTCAATTCTAAGCATTCATTTCAAATCTATTTTACAAATGTGAAATTTGAAAACAATAGAGGGTGGAATAGAGTAATGGAAATATATTAAGAGACAGAACATGCAGTTTATGAAGTCACGCCAATGTAAAATCCACATTTGACCTGATACATGATGAAGATTTTGAGTTTTGCTGTGAATTTTAGCCTTGTGGGCAGTCTAATAAATTGCAGATAATATGTAACAGGCAATTGGTATATAATTTTCAATGTAAGAATTGCCAAAAGTTTTTGTGGTAACTTGTTTTAGGTCATTCAGATCAAGATGTGAAATATTACTCTCCCCCTCTTATGTTAACCATGAGGTCAATTGCTGCTTGTCCGGTCATAATGTGAGAGTCTGTGACTTAGAACAATATGGTTTAGTTGACCTCCACATTAAAGTTGATAGATCCTGAATAAATGCATGATGTTCAATGTTTACCTAAGTCAGTTACCTAATATAATATAGCTTAATCGTCTCCACATTAGGATTATAGCATGGAGTTAGTACAAGTTGCAAATACACCACAATACTGATTGCTCAAACCTCTCTGGCAGATCATTCGATTTTCCCACCTCCTGAAAATCTACAAAAACTATAAATGACCAACTGCAAGTAAAGTGTAGACATACTGTATATTCCATATGATTTTCTGAAACCTATAGTGTAATGCCAGTTTTTAGATGAATACATGTGAGGTCCATGTTTAGTATCCTATCATACCCTTGCATCCTGTCATTCCTTTTCCCCCTTGTGTGATAAAATCTCTTGATAAGTGCAAATTTGGATCACTTTTAGGCAGCCATACATAGAACTGTACTATATATGTCATTCAAACCTCAATATCAGAAGTATGTCATTGCGGAAACCTGGGTGTTACTTCAACATTGCTTTTGGCATCTTGGATTTATCCAAAAGCCTAGCTGCGAGAAAGAGGCTATCCCTATTTTTTGCAGCGAAGACCAAATTCTCCTACAAGGATCATAGATAAAGACCCAAGACTTACTATGCTTTAGTTTCATCTATTTGTTGTATGTACTTGGTTAGATTTTTAGGATTAATCTTTCATAAATAGTAATATTTACAAAAAACATTATTGTCTTGCATGTATACACAGCAAACCTAACCAGCAAGTTGTATTAGTATAGAATGTGTACCTTTTCATTATTCTTTAGTGATTTCCAGACATAGAGAATAAATATTTTGTGGTGTGTTCACCTCACTGTGACTCATTCCTTTACAGTAAATGGATGGAAATGTGGTAGGTACATCACTCGGAGGGACTTTAGTGCTTTTTCATGTTTCTCTTGTAAATGTTGCATACTGTAGAAAAATATTTCTATTAAACTAGTTTCCCAAATGTTCAGATTTTTTTTAGCTGTTGCAAAATTATCAAGCCATTATAATAAGGAAAAGATATTCAGCGGTCATCTTTGCCATTTTATAGTAGACAATTTGCAAATTTATGTAAATTGAATAATATGTAACTATGTTTAATGTTGTTTATGTATTTTAGATATTAATCTTATATTTACTATTTTCAGTTTTTACATATTGTATTACTACATAAAAAAAAAGATATATACATACTGTATCTATCTTGCATCTACTGCCAATTGATAACCCGCCCAACCATCCCACAATTTCCTCCAATCATGTCTGCAGGTAACTTTAACGCTGTAATTCAACTTACAATAGAACCTAGCTCAGTGCCGTTCTTAAAAAAAAAATGCAATCATAATTTACCATAGTGTATTCCATTTGTATATACTATACTTACATTTCTGTGTGTGTGTGGGGGGGGAGAAGACCTTTGTGAAATGTTAAAAAATATAAGTTCTTGGGATTTTTATCAAACATTTCCAGTAATTTTGGAAGTTAAAGGATTAAAGTACAAGAGGGACACAATGACTGAAGACTTTACTTGGAATAGTCTACTTTCAAAGGGATACAACTTCATATACATGAGGAACAGTTAAGCCACCAGATGGTCTGCAGTGTACACTTTTGTGAGGATGTTAACATATAGAAGCCAGTTGACAGGGAAATATACAGGCATCCTGTCCACTTTTTGGCATAAAAAGCTTCTTTTTCTTTAGAGATAAATTTTCACCACTGAACACCCTCCAATCTGTGTCGGTTACCTTTGCATTTTAAACCATATGGCAAAAAATGTATTATGAAGTTTTTATAGTCATTTCAAATCCTTCTACAATGTTGCCATTTGTCTTAGAATTTATATTCAGCGTGCCTTGTTATGGAAGAAATATGTGATTCTGTCTGCTTCCTTGAGTTTTTGTTTAAGTTGGAAAAGCAACAAAGGTTTAACATGTCGTAAATGACAATAAACACTAAGCAATAAATGGCCTCGCTCTTAAGAGGAACATATAATCAGATGTAATATACACAGGAGTGTAATTCAGTAATATAAGCTGTCACCATGCAGCCTTCTATGAGAAATCCTATTGCTGTGGATATTTGGGCCTAAGTACAGGATGAAAATGAATGTATCTTATTGTAAACATTATACCTTTTGTGCTACATTTTATACCTATTTGCTTATGAAATAGAGACATAATAGACACAAGCAATTCATAAACTAACCTTAATATAAGCCTGGATATAGTTAAGGCTTTATTTTTTTTATCTAATCAAGTGCCTTTAAGACTTCAACAAGAGACTGGAAGGCCCAACTGACACATTAATCACATTCTAAATAGATTTCTTTCAGATCAAATTTTTTGTTACAACAATTTGGGCAGTAAGAGTGTCATGAATAAACCATATGAAGTCGGTGTAACTATTCCTGAATGAGTTTCTAGTTCATGTAATCAACTTCCACACAGTTTGCTATAGTTCAGGAGCACTTACTTATAACGACTTGCAGAGTGGAATGCTTCAATAGTTCATCCAAAGTCAAGAGAGGTCACGCGGTAGGATCTCCCCAGAAATTCCAAAAATAGCCTGAAAGCCTTAAAATATTTTTCCCCTAAATCACCTTTAACCTCAGCATTTTGTTTTGGGCGCCAGAGTAAGGAAATAGGAGGCAGCAAATGATACCGCTTGCAATTTCTGCACGAATCTAATTTCAACCACTTAATCAAGTGTCTTTTGTAAGGCAGGTGCTATGGTTTATTTTTGTTAGTATACCATATCCTATTTTTGGAAATCCAGTCTTTTGGATGAATAAACCCAAGCAAGCACATTAAGCCATATTAAATGTGTGTATTTAGGCAGCCCGTTTATTTTTACATCCCCACGTCCAAATAATCAGGATGTGGTTATCGAAGGGGTGATAGAGTCTCTTTATCCTACTACATGTATACAGACATATTATAAAGCTATTCATGGATTCTCTATTGTAGGAGGAATAAGAGCATGAGTATTAATCAGATACACCAAAGCTAAATACACATTGGAGGTATGGTTTTCCAGGGAATTTCTGATGAGCATTCATGCCCAGGTTATTTGTTTAACAGTACACAGGGTGAATTACATAATAAGCCATTTTTTTAAATATATATATATATATATATATATATATGTATATATATATATATATACAAAATGTACATATAATTGTTACAAGCTTGTTTTATATGATCATACTGTCTGCAATTTGTCTAGTTTCTACACACTTTGTTTAGACAGAATATGGCTATCCTCAGTTCTGATACATGTATATTAGTGTTGAGCGAGCAAGCTCGGCCGAATACCAGTTCGGCTCGAGCATCGCTATGCTCGGCACATGGCGGTACTCGGCCGAGTACTGTATGTGCTCGAGCGCAATGTTCGAGTCTCCTCCCCGCACGTTTCGCGGCTGATAAGCAGCCAATAAACGTGAAGGTAAGTACTGCCCTCACTGTAATGCCAGTAGTCATGTTGGGTACTGGCATTATAGTGATTGGCTGGCCGGAACGTGTCATCAGGTGCTATATAGCACCCGATGACGGGTGTTCGGTTCATTCAAAGTCAGGGATAGCTGAGCATAGGAAGGGACAGATAGTGTAGGGAGTGTAATTGAATATAATTTCTGTACAAAAACATTTCAGAGGCCATCATAGCGCCGGAGCCTTGACACGCACAAGTATGGGGCTATTTCTGCTCTACAGGCTTACCTCTATTTAAGAGACTCTCGCTCCTGATGATATGTGGCAGACTGTGTCATATTGAAACGCGTTGAGCCGGTGATCTTTACTTAGGACACGGCTCTTTAGGCAGGGTGCAGACTAATCGTCAGGCGGCGTAACAGCTGACTTGACAGTGTGAATTCGGTCTGATACCGAGACCCAGTGTTGTACTGCATGAATGGGTAGGATGGTGTAGGTAGCTGAGTGAGCATCCACAATATCTAATAACACTGGGTGGATGCTTGATGCTGGACTGCCTGGGGCACCCAGCTTATGACTGACTCACTTGAAGCTGCTCTACAATTCACGCTAGGTAGGACTGCTCATTAACGCACCTGTGCCTGGTTCAAATATAAGAACCGTGTCCTGATTCCCTCCCCAGCAAATGTTGGCACCAACGTGCTAGCTGGATAGGGATTTAGTCCAGACTTTAGGTTGTGCAGTGGATATAATAAACTCCTACACTACATTACTCGAGTCTGGAGCCTGATAGTCACGAAAGTGATGTACACTGTATAGGCTACTCTAAAGCATCATGCATTGCAAAGTAGAACATGTTCTTTTAAAGATTAATTATATTGTATTTGAGAATTATACAATATTTGGCTCATCAGATAGTGATGCTCTGTATCAGGTCTGGTGCTTTGGAGATAACAGAAGACATGACATAACTGTCGAATGTTTTCACTTCACCTGAGCTTTATTTAAAGGCTATGTACACCTTTGGGGCAATTTGTTTATTCTTGCACTGTATTCATTTTTAAATAAAATCATTTATTAAAAACTTTATTAAAAATGATGATCCCCTTTCTCTGTACAGCCTTGAGATTATCTAGTATCAGGCTCTGTATTTTTACTCTTTTCATCAGGCAGCTCAGCTAACAGCAAATTCACTGAGAATGATCAAGTAGGTAGGTGTCTCGCTATTAGAAATGAATCACTGCCTATTGAGAACGCTAAAATGAAAATAACAAATACTATATTTCACTAAATATAAAATTTACAAAATCAGACCAAGTCCTATATAGTACAAAAGGCAGAAAACCTCACATAGGTTGGAATTATTTGACTACAGGCACAGTTATCTAGATTATACATTGTCTATGTCCATCTAGTCAATGCATTCAACCTAGGAGTGCCTTCCACTCTCCAGGTCACAGCTCAGCTAACTACCATATCTCTCACCTCCTAAAAGCTCATTGTAGATCAATTCTTATCTTACTGATAAGAATGGGGCTTAGATAAGTGTTTATGACCTTTTAGTAATTTAGAGATAAGGTTTATTAGATGACCAGCACAAAGTGAAAGTAAAAGTACCAGTTACACAGTTAGACAAACGGTTAACCCTTTGTGACAGAATGGCTGAATGTTTTTAATAAAGAGTAGACCAATTGAAAAATGTTTTTTTAGCCCAAAATAAGTAAAATACAATCAGTAAGGTGTACATAGCCTTTAAAGATGACCTGTTACTACAAAATGTAGTGAAATCAGCAGGCAGCATGTTATAGAGTAGAAGGATATGGGCAGATACATACACATATATATATATATATATATATATACATATAGTAAGAAGGTACAAGGAATCATCGTGGATGATAGGTACGTGTACGAGGTTCCTGGCCTCAGTGGAGTAAGAGACGGTTTTTATGTGTCAGCAGCAGTTACTGTTTCACACCTTGGTACTTAGCATGGCTGTAATAGCTGATCGGGACGGCTCTTACTGGGAGTAGTCAAAGTGCTGGGTGGGTGACTACTCCCCACACTCCAGGCTGGGTTTTGCCAGGCATAAAAACCAGCCAGCACTGCCAGGTGGAGAGAATTACCTCCATCTGACAGTGGAGCTCAGAAGGTCTGTCTGCTAGGATCTAGGGCCTGTGCTGGGCTGGAGAGCGAAGATACGTGTGTCAGGGGAACAGGCTGCCTAATGCCTGTATTTGAACTTTCTGAGGCAGTAACACCAACACTGCAAAAGTGATGTTTTGTTTTTGGCATCATGTGTGAATAAACACCGAAGTTTGAATTACGAACTTGTATTTTTCCTCTGTACTGCACCCGCTTATCCTAACTACCAGAGCGAATCCCCACTATATATATATATATATATATATATATATATATACATTTGTGGCCACTAAAGGTGGATTTAGACGACCCGATTTTTGGGCAGATTATCAGTAATGACCAATTCAGCTTGTTCCTGACAATCTGCCCATCTAAATGTTGTGCCTATCACCCAATGAACGACTGAAACGCTCGTTCATCAGGTGATCCTGTTGTTTGTGCAGGCACTTCAAATATCCAATGAAAGGTTAGAATAACTGACAGCAGGGGTGGATTGGGAACTTAAAGTGGTCCTGCAAAAAATACTAAAAGTGTCCTTGTTTTGTTGTAGGGTCCAAATTCATGGAAGGCATGACCAACAGAAGTAGGCAAGGTCAGCAATATCATATTGTGGCACATTATACCACTCCAACAGAACCTAATACCACAGTCTATCACAAAATACCGTCCCCAGCAGCACAAAATACATCCCCAAAAACTTCCACTGGTCAACCATGAGGAAGGCTCAGGTGGCCCCCTGGGCATCGGCCCACCGGGAAATTTCCCTGTAAAGTCTATGGCCAATACGCCGCTGACTGGCAGCTATCTATGTATAAACACTTATACAGGAAATGCTACACCCCTTGTGTAGCTATTCATTCAGGTGGTCTCAAAGAGGTTACCTCATGAATAATGTAATAAATGAAAATCAGACATCATATATTACATGGCAATCTCTTTCTAACAAAGCTAGAACCAGTCCTGTACCTCACATGGATCCAGAGATCCGCTCATTCATAGTTCCATTTGCTCTGCTAAATTTATATCAAGCTGGCAGCTCAAGGGGAGTATCCTTTCTGCTGCAGGAAGAGGGTGTGCCCTTTCTGCTGCAGTTTTGTCCTTATCACAGCTCAGGAGGCAATTGAAGTATGAAACTGAGCATGTGCGTCCTTCTCAGTGAGCCAGACAAAAAAAAAAAAACAGCGGGTGGCGCCATACAGATGCACTTTATTCAATAACCCATTGGCTATGCTAAATTTTTAAATACATGCAATCAAAAAAGTATTCCAATCTGGGTGCCTGTTTGAAAACTGTAGAATATTTTTCATGGGACAATCCCTTTAAGTTAGAAAAAGCAGACATATAAATGTATAAATTATGAATCTGTTCCTACAAAGCTATACATCTGCTCAGCAACTCCAGCTCTATAACATGCTTCCTGCATATCGCATTGCATTTTGTGGTGACATGTCTTTTTTAAAATGTTAGGTATCTTAGGTATTGTATGTGATTGATTCCATCTTGTCTAAGGTGGTTCAAGCTGGAACAGCAGTTGAGAGTTTAGCTTTACATAAGCCACACTAACATAGGAAATGTTGTAATGTTGTGATCACTGGTGTAGGAAGGTGCAAGGGGCTGTCATTGATGGAAGGTATGTGTCACAGAGATTCCTGGCCTCGGTGAGGTAAGAGCCGGTAGTTTTAAAGGGCTTCTGTCACCCTCCAAAAGTCATTTTTCATTTTTGGCCTAATTAAAATCCTTATAGTGCGATTATTCAATATATAGTGCTCTTACATTTTTCTGTGGTTTAGTTTCTTTAAAAACGGCACTTTTATAATATGTTAATTACCTGGCTACCAGCAAGTAGGGTCGTTGCTTGCTGGTAGCCGCCGCATCCTCCTTTAAAAAAAACGCCCCCTCCTCCTGTTGATTGACAGGGCCAGCTAGCGCTCTGCTCCTTCGGCTGGCCCTGTCTGCGTTCTAAATCTCGCGCCTGCGCCGTACCGGTCTTCAGTCGGCGCAGGCAAACTGAGGAAGGGGTGGCCAAGCGAAATGCAATAAACAAAAATGCCCCCAAAGGTGTTCATAGGCTTTAAGTAAGGCCTGATGTTTTATAAAATATGGTATACAGAATTCAGTTGTACTCACTGATTGAGTGCCACATTCCTACTTTCTTAAAGGGTTGTCTCACTTCATTAAATAGCATTAATCATGTAGCTGTAGTTAATACAATATCAACATTCTACGTTTTCCCTTTAAGTGCAGGTTTAAGGTGTGTTGGACTAACAACTGACTTTTAACTAATGTCCTTTGGGACTTTATTAACCTATTTTTCCCTGCACCTACCAATAGTCTTAAGACTTAACTTTTAATTTCTCTCAAATAAAAATAAAAGTGATTTGGTAATATACCGACATAACAATAGTGTATTAAAATTTTCAGTGTCACTGGCCTTTATTTGTCACTTCAATATCTAGATGCTCAAGTTGCCACAGCAGGCTACGCGTTTGCCTAACTTTATTGTCGGCACTATATCTAGGATTCCTACGTTTACTGAGGCACTAGTGACTACTGTTTAAGATTGGAGCCTCACGCTGCCCCCCGACATGTTTCGCCGAATACCGGCGTCCTCAGGGGTTCGGGCAGTGTTTGTGAGCGTGTTCACCTCGTCTCAGGCTTTTATGACCTAGGTTATGACGTGTTTCCTGATCATTAGCATTGGAGGTGTGGTATCCGTGCTTGCTAGATTGCTGATTGGATAGTACAGAGGCTCGGCTCAATGACGACTTGGCCACTCCCCCTGACGTAGGTTGTATGTGGTTAAGCTTCTCTCTACTGGTGCTTGTAATCATTCGGCGCCGCGATTCTTGATGACGTGGGCGCTCTCTGTATTGGTGCGTGTAATCATTCGGCGCCGCGATTGTTGGTGACGTGAGCGCTCTCTGCATTGATGCGTATACTCATTCGGCGCCGCTTTTGTTGATGACGTGGGTGCTCTCCACCGACATCACTACACGCCCATGCCTCCGATGGTTTCCATGGTAACCTATCAACTCTACTTTCTAGTGATGTGCTCCCCACTCTTATTCGTGAGCACCAGATATTATCTATAGGTCGATAAATCCTAAACTCATCTCCATCTCACCCTCTACAGTCCGCATTTACCCTACAACATTGCCAAATTGATCCGCCATCTCTTCAATTGGCTTTCAAGTTGGATATATATCTCCTCATTTTCTTCTTGTGTTTCCATATTCCCCCAGATTTATCTTTTAAGGGTTTTTGGACCTTATATTATTAGTTGTCCAATATCCAATTTATTAATAGGGGGGAGGCGCGGGGGAGAGTGGGGTGGGGGTGAGTATTTTAGGAATATGAGGATATCCAGGTGAGGTCTGCAGCCATTTCACTTGGTTTGGTTTATTTACTATTGCCTTACAGTTATTATACCTCAATGTCCATATTTATGGCTACTTCCTGGATTTACTATCCTCTTTATTGATCGACTTTTATTTATTCCTTGGGTATATCTTCCCCTGTTATCCGTTCTATTTTTCACCTTATTCTTTTTTTGTGGGGCTCACATGCTGGTCATTATAGTTGTTTTCTTCTTTTTGGGTTGGTTTTTTCTCTTTTTCTTTTCTAGTTATTCTCTATAGGTCGTCAGTGCCTTGCTTGGCTTTCCAACTCATAATTTTGGTTTTTCTTTTTTGATATATAGCTGTTTTAATTATTTAGGTCTAGCCTAAATTGAGGTTGCTCTTATTATTGTTAATATATCGTGAGTTTTATTCTGTAATTTTTGTTATAATATTTTTCCATTTGTTTTCAGATGTGAGGTACCATCTAAAGAAAGGACGAATACGTGAACCCTTCATTCAGGCCGTTTGGAGACAGACTATTCAGTAAGTAGATCCATTTCGTCTCTTCTTGTTGAAGTTTTTGGTCTATGTCCCCTTTTCGTGGGCCTGTTTTCACCTTCATTACTCCCCAAACTTTGATGTTTGTATTACTGCCTTTATGCTTGTCTCTCATGTGTCTGGCCAGGCTAGTATCTTCTCCTGTACTTATACTGCTCAGGTGTTTGGATACTCGTCTTCTCAACTCCTGAATAGTCTTTCCAACGTACAGTTTTGGGCAATCGCATCTAATGATATACACTACCCCCTTTGTCTTGCAATTAATGTAATCATTAATTTCATAGTTTTTTCCGTCCACTGGATTAGTGAATGTTTTTGTGGCTGCCATCTTGCTACAGAAGATACAGTCCCCACATGGGTATGATCCATTGTGGGACAGCCAGTTAGTTTTTTTACCAGTTCGATGGGGTTGATAATGGCTGTGGACTAGTTTTTCTTTTAAGTTCTGTCCTCTCCTGTATGTGATTGCAGGATATTTAGGTATTACATATTGCAAATCTACGTCAGTTTGCAGTATGTGCCAGTGCCGTTTTAGGATTTGTTGTATAGCTCTATGTTCAGTGTCATACGTTCCTATACATCGTATAATTTTTGTTCCCTCTTTTGTTTTTTTATCCGTCAGCAAATCTAGCCTTTCGGTGTTCCTAGCTCTGTTATAGGCCCGATGCAGACATTTCTTGGAATACCCTCTCTCATAAAAGCGTGAGTATAAGATTTTACATTCTTCTTGAAATGCTTCCTCGGTGGAGCAGTTCCGCCTGGCTCGGAGATACTGCCCTACCGGGATTCCTTTTTTCAGGGGGTCAGGATGGAAACTCTGCCAATGTAATAGGTTATTTGTTGATGTTGCTTTACGATGTATCTCGGTTTGGATCCTGCCGTCAGGCTGCAGGTTAATCTTAAGGTCCAGGAAATTCAGTGTATTCTTATGTATTTCGGCTGTAAACTTCATGCCTACTTGGTTATCGTTCAGCTGGCATACAAGCTCATGAAATTGTGCTTCAGTGGCATCCCAAAAAATTAAAATGTCGTCGATATAACGACCCCAAAATAATATGTGCTTTGTGTACTTCTCCATTGTGTCTGTGAAAACAATTCGATCTTCCCACCACCCTAAAAATAAATTTGCATAACTTGGTGCACAAATCGTGCCCATAGCAGTGCCGGTGGTCTGTAAATAATATTTTCCATTAAATAAAAAATAATTGTGCTCCAACAGAAATTTTAATAGTGCAATAACAAAATTATTGTGCTCGTGATATTGTATTCCCTTAGTATTTAAATAATATTGAATTGCTGTATGCCTACAGCAATTCAATATTATTTAAATACTAAGGGAATACAATATCACGAGCACAATAATTTTGTTATTGCACTATTAAAATTTCTGTTGGAGCACAATTATTTTTTATTTAATGGAAAATATTATTTACAGACCACCGGCACTGCTATGGGCACGATTTGTGCACCAAGTTATGCAAATTTATTTTTAGGGTGGTGGGAAGATCGAATTGTTTTCACAGACACAATGGAGAAGTACACAAAGCACATATTATTTTGGGGTCGTTATATCGACGACATTTTAATTTTTTGGGATGCCACTGAAGCACAATTTCATGAGCTTGTATGCCAGCTGAACGATAACCAAGTAGGCATGAAGTTTACAGCCGAAATACATAAGAATACACTGAATTTCCTGGACCTTAAGATTAACCTGCAGCCTGACGGCAGGATCCAAACCGAGATACATCGTAAAGCAACATCAACAAATAACCTATTACATTGGCAGAGTTTCCATCCTGACCCCCTGAAAAAAGGAATCCCGGTGGGGCAGTATCTCCGAGCCAGGCGGAACTGCTCCACCGAGGAAGCATTTCAAGAAGAATGTAAAATCTTATACTCACGCTTTTATGAGAGAGGGTATTCCAAGAAATGTCTGCATCGGGCCTATAACAGAGCTAGGAACACCGAAAGGCTAGATTTGCTGACGGATAAAAAAACTAAAGAGGGAACAAAAATTATACGATGTATAGGAACGTATGACACTGAACATAGAGCTATACAACAAATCCTAAAACGGCACTGGCACATACTGCAAACTGACGTAGATTTGCAATATGTAATACCTAAATATCCTGCAATCACATACAGGAGAGGACAGAACTTAAAAGAAAAACTAGTCCACAGCCATTATCAACCCCATCGAACTGGTAAAAAAACTAACTGGCTGTCCCACAATGGATCATACCCATGTGGGGACTGTATCTTCTGTAGCAAGATGGCAGCCACAAAAACATTCACTAATCCAGTGGACGGAAAAAACTATGAAATTAATGATTACATTAATTGCAAGACAAAGGGGGTAGTGTATATCATTAGATGCGATTGCCCAAAACTGTACGTTGGAAAGACTATTCAGGAGTTGAGAAGACGAGTATCCAAACACCTGAGCAGTATAAGTACAGGAGAAGATACTAGCCTGGCCAGACACATGAGAGACAAGCATAAAGGCAGTAATACAAACATCAAAGTTTGGGGAGTAATGAAGGTGAAAACAGGCCCACGAAAAGGGGACATAGACCAAAAACTTCAACAAGAAGAGACGAAATGGATCTACTTACTGAATAGTCTGTCTCCAAACGGCCTGAATGAAGGGTTCACGTATTCGTCCTTTCTTTAGATGGTACCTCACATCTGAAAACAAATGGAAAAATATTATAACAAAAATTACAGAATAAAACTCACGATATATTAACAATAATAAGAGCAACCTCAATTTAGGCTAGACCTAAATAATTAAAACAGCTATATATCAAAAAAGAAAAACCAAAATTATGAGTTGGAAAGCCAAGCAAGGCACTGACGACCTATAGAGAATAACTAGAAAAGAAAAAGAGAAAAAACCAACCCAAAAAGAAGAAAACAACTATAATGACCAGCATGTGAGCCCCACAAAAAAAGAATAAGGTGAAAAATAGAACGGATAACAGGGGAAGATATACCCAAGGAATAAATAAAAGTCGATCAATAAAGAGGATAGTAAATCCAGGAAGTAGCCATAAATATGGACATTGAGGTATAATAACTGTAAGGCAATAGTAAATAAACCAAACCAAGTGAAATGGCTGCAGACCTCACCTGGATATCCTCATATTCCTAAAATACTCACCCCCACCCCACTCTCCCCCGTGCCTCCCCCCTATTAATAAATTGGATATTGGACAACTAATAATATAAGGTCCAAAAACCCTTAAAAGATAAATCTGGGGGAATATGGAAACACAAGAAGAAAATGAGGAGATATATATCCAACTTGAAAGCCAATTGAAGAGATGGCGGATCAATTTGGCAATGTTGTAGGGTAAATGCGGACTGTAGAGGGTGAGATGGAGATGAGTTTAGGATTTATCGACCTATAGATAATATCTGGTGCTCACGAATAAGAGTGGGGAGCACATCACTAGAAAGTAGAGTTGATAGGTTACCATGGAAACCATCGGAGGCATGGGCGTGTAGTGATGTCGGTGGAGAGCACCCACGTCATCAACAAAAGCGGCGCCGAATGAGTATATGCATCAATGCAGAGAGCGCTCACGTCACCAACAATCGCGGCGCCGAATGATTACACGCACCAATACAGAGAGCGCCCACGTCATCAAGAATCGCGGCGCCGAATGATTACAAGCACCAGTAGAGAGAAGCTTAACCACATACAACCTACGTCAGGGGGAGTGGCCAAGTCGTCATTGAGCCGAGCCTCTGTACTATCCAATCAGCAATCTAGCAAGTACGGATACCACACCTCCAATGCTAATGATCAGGAAACACGTCATAACCTAGGTCATAAAAGCCTGAGACGAGGTGAACACGCTCACAAACACTGCCCGAACCCCTGAGGACGCCGGTATTCGGCGAAACATGTCGGGGGGCAGCGTGAGGCTCCAATCTTAAACAGTAGTCACTAGTGCCTCAGTAAACGTAGGAATCCTAGATATAGTGCCGACAATAAAGTTAGGCAAACGCGTAGCCTGCTGTGGCAACTTGAGCATCTAGATATTGAAGTGACAAATAAAGGCCAGTGACACTGAAAATTTTAATACACTATTGTTATGTCGGTATATTACCAAATCACTTTTATTTTTATTTGAGAGAAATTAAAAGTTAAGTCTTAAGACTATTGGTAGGTGCAGGGAAAAATAGGTTAATAAAGTCCCAAAGTAGTTAATACAAGGCACTTACTAATGTATTGTGATTGTCCATATTGCCTCCTTTGCTGGCTTCATTCATTTGTCCATCACATTATACACTGCTCGTTTCCATGGTTACAACCACCCTGCAATCCATCAGTGGCTGTCGTGCATGCGTACGCCTTTCTGGTGGCTGGGACCGTGGGAGTGCACATAGGCTGGCGCTTTTTCCTATAGTGTACAAGCATGGCCACTGCTTCTGGATTGCAAGGTGGTTGTAATTATGGAAATGAACAGTGTATAATGTGATTGAAAAATGAATCAATCCAGCAAAGGAGGCAATATGGAGAATCACAATACATTAGTAAGTGCCTTGTATTAACTTTATCTACAGTACAGACCAAAAGTTTGGACACACCTTCTCATTCAAAGAGTTTTCTTCATTTTCATGACTATGAAAATTGTAGATTCACACTGAAGGCATCAAAACTATGAATTAGCACATGTGGAATTATATACATAACAAAAAAGTGTGAAACAACTGAAAATATGTCATATTCTAGGTTCTTCAAAGTAGCCACCTTTTGCTTTGATTACTGCTTTGCACACTCCTGGCATTCTCTTGATGAGCTTCAAGAGGTAGTCACCTGAAATGGTCTTCCAACAGTCTTGAAGGAGTTCCCAGAGATGCTTAGCACTTGTTGGCCCTTTTGGCTTCACTCTGCGGTCCAGCTCACCCCAAACCATCTCGATTGGGTTCAGGTCCGGTGACTGTGGAGGCCAGGTCATCTGGCGCAGCACCCCATCACTCTCCTTCATGGTCAAATAGCCCTTACACAGCCTGGAGGTGTGTTTGGGGTCATTGTCCTGTTGAAAAATAAATGATGGTCCAACTAAACGCAAACCGGATGGAATAGCATCTGGAATAGCAAGATGCTGTGGTAGCCATGCTGGTTCAGTATGCCTTCAATTTTGAATAAATCCCCAACAGTGTCACCAGCAAAGCACCCCCACACCATCACAACTCCTCCTCCATGCTTCACGGTGGGAACCAGGCATGTAGAGTCCATCCGTTCACCTTTTCTGCGTCGCACAGACACGGTGGTTGGAACCAAAGATCTCAAATTTGGACTCATCAGACCAAAGCACAGATTTCCACTGGTCTAATGTCCATTCCTTGTGTTCTTTAGCCCAAACAAGTCTCTTCTGCTTGTTGCCTGTCCTTAGCAGTGGTTTCCTAGCAGATATTCTACCACGAAGGCCTGATTCACACAGTCTCCTCTTAACAGTTGTTCTAGAGATGTGTCTGCTGCTAGAACTCTGTGTGGCATTGATCTGGTCTCTAATCTGAGCTGCTGTTAACCTGCGATTTCTGAGGCTGGTGAGTCGGATGAACTTATCCTCCGCAGCAGAGGTGACTCTTGGTCTTCCTTTCCTGGGGCAGTCCGCATGTGAGCCAGTTTCTTTGTAGCGCTTGATGGTTTTTGTGACTGCACTTGGGGACACTTTCAAAGTTTTCCCAATTTTTCGGACTGACTGACCTTCATTTCTTAAAGTAATGATGGCCACTCGTTTTTCTTTACTTAGCTGCTTTTTTCTTGCCATAATACAAATTCTAACAGTCTATTCAGTAGGACTATCAGCTGTGTATCCACCTCACTTCTCCACAACGCAACTGATGGTCCCAACCCCATTTATAAGGCAAGAAATCCCACTCATTAAACCTGACAGGGCACACCTGTGAAGTGAAAACCATTTCAGGTGACTACCTCTTGAAGCTCATCAAGAGAATGCCAAGAGTGTGCAAAGCAGTAATCAAAGCAAAAGGTGGCTACTTTGAAGAACCTAGAATATGACATATTTTCAGTTGTTTCACACTTTTTTGTTATGTATATAATTCCACATGTGTTAATTCATAGTTTTGATGCCTTCAGTGTGAATCTACAATTGTCATAGTCATGAAAATAAAGAAAACTCTTTGAATGAGAAGGTGTGTCCAAACTTTTGATCTGTACTGTACATAATAACTGCTATTTACCAAAGTGAGACAACCTCTTGAATGCTCTAGGTGTCTAGAATGCTACGTTTTACTCTAGGTATAAGTTTGCACCTGTCTGGATGGTCATTCTAAACTAGCCTTCAAGACCAGGCCTATTTTCATTTTAAAATTTTTGATTTTTCCTCCTCATGTTCCAAAAGCCATAACCTTTTTATTTTTCTGTTCACATGGCTATATGAGGGCTTATTTATTGCGGGACAAGATGCATTATAAATGCCATCATTTAATTTACCATGTCTTGTATTAAAGAAAAGGAAAAAAAAATATTTGTGTGGCAAAATTGAAAAAAAAACTGAATTTCACCAAGGTTTTGGGGGTTTTGACCTCACAGCGTTCACTATGCACTAAAACTGACCTGACATTCTTATTCTGCCAAACTTTAACAGTTTTTGCTTTGTTTTACTACTTAAAAAAAATGAAAACCTTCAGAAAAATCGAAATTTTCTTTGCATCGCTTTATTCTGACAGCCATAACTTTTTTATATTGCGGTCTACAGAGCTTTATAACGGCTTGTTTTTTGCGAACTGTAGTTTTCATTGATTTTTGTAGTATATACAACGTTTTGATCACCGTTATTCAATTTTTGGGGGGGACGAAATGCCCAATAAAATGGCAAATCGCGTGTTTTTCATTTTTTTTTCTGTTCACCGCACAAGAAATTTTTAAAAATATTTTAATAGTTCAGACATTTTCAGACGCGACGATACCCAACATGGTTATATTTTTATTGTTTATGTATTTTTATAAGTAAAATTGGGAAGGGGTAAGATCGTGCATATGGAGCGGGCTCACTCCATACATCCCCTGTCACGCAATGACGTACCTGTACGTCATAATGCGTGAAACATCCATTAGGCTGTGTGTTTAACACAATTTGAGAGAGTAGGCATGTATAAAGAAATTTTTTGGGGAGCTCACTGAAGCTTTAAAGATTTTCTTCTTTATTGGCGTACGTCTCAAAAGAGATAAATACACATAGTTGTACCGTAGCTCTGGAAGGTCTCAAAAAGCGACGCTTAGATAAAACTTTGTCTATCAGATGGAATTTGATACAGTAGTTTTATGACTCTACCACTTAATGATCATGAATAAAAGGGGGCTCTGTGTCCTGGAAGAAAAGTGCTGAAGAAAAGTGAACACCAAAGCACTGAACAGTGCCAAGTAATAGGATTATCCTAATTGTGGGGTTAGTGAAGTACAAAGCTGCAACATTCACAAAGTACTAAACTGATGTACATAATCTTGTATGTCTGCAATTAGCTGCATGTATCAGTTTCTACTTCAAGAAAGTGTTTGCATGGTTTTGAGTATCAGGTCTTCTATGCTTAATTCCATTGTGGGTTAAGAACTTTGTAATAACCTTTTATATTACTTATTTGCTATTTTAGGCAGTATCTCTTTAAAAGGAATAGCAATAGGAGTCTTCCACTACACATATAGCCTCAGTTTCACAGTAGTGTCCAGCTTTAAAATCCATCACTTAGAATGCAAGCTATGACGATGTAGAAAAGATCTTTAGTGGATTTAAAGGGCTTCTGTCACCCCACTAAACCGTTTTTTTTTTTGTTTACTTATAATCCCTATACTGCGATTTCTGCATACATAAGCTAAATAATTATTTCGGTTCAGTAGAATTTGTTAAAAACGTAATTTTAAAATATGCAAATTACCTTGCTACCAGCAAGTAGGGCGGCTACTTGCTGGTAGCAGCCGCATCCTCCGATCCTAAAGACGCCCCCTCCGCATGCTGATTGAGAGGGCCAGGGAACGGGATCGTTCTCTGCTGGCCCTGTTTGAATTCAAAATCTCGCGCCTGCGCCGTACCTGTCTTCAATCGACGCAGGCGCACTGAGAGGCGGCCGCTCACTCGACCGCTCCATCCTCAATGCGCCTGTGCCGGGTGTAGATGTGAGGTCATCGGCGCAGGCGCATTGAGGATGAAGCGGCCAAGCGAGCGGCCGCCTCTCAGTGCGCCTGCGCCGACTGAATACCGTTACGGCGCAGGCGCAAGATCTTGATAGCAGACAGGGCCAGCAGAGGACGATCCCGTTCCCTGGCCCTATCAATCAACATGCAGGGGGGGCGTCTTTAGGATCGGAGGATGCGGCTGCTACCAGCAAGTAGCCGCCCTACTTGCTGGTAGCAAGGTAATTTGCATATTTTAAAATTATGTTTTTAACAAATTCTACTGAACCGAAATGATTATTTAGCTTATGTATGCAGAAATCGCACTATAGGGATTATAAGTAAACCAAAAAAAAACAAAAAAAAACGGTTTAGTGGGGTGACAGAAGCCCTTTAAACCATATACAAGGCACTCATGTGTTGGGTTTTCCTCTCCTATGAAGTGGAAGGCAGTGTGAAAAGTAGACAAGAATCGAAGACAAAAAACTAGTGATAAGTGATCATTTTCCTGAATCAATATGGAAAAGCTTTACCAAACTAAACCAGCATGTTTGAAAACGATAGTAAGTTGATCATATATTTTTTTACTGGTTATGAAAATATAATGATTTTTATCAAGTGAAAATAACATTTCACATTGCTACATAAAATGTAAATTTCAGCCTGCAGGAGCTCAGCATCTGACTACAAACCGCAACTTTAGTAACATACAATGTAGTTCTGTAGATTTCTAAAATGAAACCTTAAAGAGATTGTGTCTTTAGTAAACTCATACTGCATCACCATATTATGAAAGCCTGAGTCAATAGAGAGATGGGTTACCCATTCATTTCGGTAGGAACTGTTTAATGCTTCATTTCCCTCGCATTCCCTGCATTCGCCTATAGATTGCAAGGATCACTGGGGAAGACTGTCCATTGCAGAACACCCTTTACCAGATATTACAAAGCTGGTAATACACTAGCAGAAAATGAAAAAAAGATCACCTGGAAATTTGAATGTGATTGAGCTGACATTGACAAACTATAAACTGCATGTTGGTGCATCCTTTATGTTGGGTTCTGCAGCAAGCAAGGTTGAGCCAGGGTCACATTAACCCCTTTGCTACCAGCGCCGTACATGTACGGTGCTGGAGCGAGGTGTAAACATGGAGCCCGCTCGCATGTGCAGCGGGCTCCATGGCCAGCAGGTCTCTGCTGTTTCACACAGCAGAGACCTGCGGCTAATTACCGTGACCGGCAATAATGCTGATTGCGGTAATTAAAGGTTTTAGATGCCGCGATCAAGCGAGATCACGGCATCTAAATGCACAAAAACCAAAGCTCACGCTTCCAGACTTCCTACTGATGCCCCATGCGGCCAATTGGGGCATCAGTAGTTGCACTAAATACTTTCAGCCTCACTGACGAGGCTGATAGTATTCATGCTGCAATAATTATTTTGGCCACCAGATGGCAGGCCAGGATAAGAAATGAGCAAATTCTAGTTTAAATGTCAATTTAAATATCCCTGATAGGCCAAAATAAAAAAAATTAAAAACAATATTTATAAGCTCATATATGAGCTTCAAAATGATCCCAATTTTTTTTTTTTAAATGTTAAAAAAAATATATAAAAATATATAAAAGTTTAAATCGCCCACCTTTCCGTATAATTAAAAAATTAGTACCTAAATAACAATAAATATAAACATCATGGGTATAATTGTGACCGAAAACGCCCATACTATTAAAATATAAAAAAAATCCTATACAGCGAATGGCATAATGAAAAAAAGGGTCAAAATGGACAATTTGACATTTTTTCATTGCTTCTCTTACCCCAACAAAATGTATGAAATGTGATCAAAAAGTCACGCACACTCCAAAATGGTATCAATAAAAACTACAGATTGTCCTGCAAAAAATAAGCCCCTAAACAGCTCAGTAGACATAAGTATAAAAAAGTTATGGATGTCAGAATCTGGTGATGTAAAAAAAATTTTTTTTTAATCAAAGTTTACATTGATTTTTACACTATTTAGACACAAAAAACCTACACATATGGGGTATCATTGTAATCGTACTGACCCAGAGAATAAAACCTGTAAAACGGTGGAGAAATTTAATTTTTTTTCCAATTCCACCCCATTTGGAATATTTTTACTGCTTCCCACTACATTAATGGTGGCATTAGAAAGTACAACCTGTCCCGCAAAAAATAAGCCCTCATACAGCTATGTGACCGGAAATATAAAAAAGGTATGGCTCAAGGAAAATGAGGAAGAAAAATGAAAACGAAAAAAAAAAACTCCGGTATGCTAAGGGTTAAGCTCCCATTTCTTCTTCTTTTTTTTTTTTTTTTTTTCAAATGTATCTCATTTGCAGTTTTCTCTTATCCCCCATGCTTGAGTCCTACTTCCTGCATTGTCATTTGTCTGCTGTTCCATCATGCCTTAAAGCAGTGAGCTGTGTCTTGCTATCAGGAGAACGTGTGACACTAACCATACCCCTTTTCTTACCAATGACGCTTGCGCATCCTACATTACAAGGCTCCAATGCAGGACGTAACTTACAGCAACTGATTATCAAAACTGATTTTCCACAGAGTGCAATGGTAGGCTAATATCTTTAGAATAAGGCAGTTTTGATCCCTTTAATACTGGTTGGCATCTCCCCTTGTAATAATACAGACTACCACTCTGGCATGATAATGATCATACAGATGCTGGATATGTCATTCCAATCTCTTTCAACTTGGACCCATAGTTCAGGCAAGGTGGTTGTTGGCTGATGTGCATGGGAGATCTGTCAACCTATCCAATCCCAGACATTCTTGATGGTGGAAAGATCTGACAGCCACGCGTTCTCCAGCTCTTCTGCAAACTCTGATGAAGAGTGAACAGATAGGGATGCTGATGCTGATTAAAACGATACCTATCTTTTATCTGTAGGTAGTGGCATTGTTGAGAAATTGAACTGTTACAAATATGGAGCACCAGGAGACAGGCTTATGCTGTTCGAGCACCGCTCCAGTGATGCCCCTGGTGCTCCATACTGACGCCCTTTTTCTTCAATTCTATGTACCTGCTGTCTAAACTGCGGTGCAGACATCTTCATCTTCATTCCGATGAGCAACGATGCATACTATGGTCGGCTTCAAGCCAACCATAATGCCACTTCTGGGTTCAGTGACATGAACAGTGCATGTGCAGTATGCATCTTCACTCATGGAGATGAAAATAAAGATGTGCGCATGCGCCACTCTAGACAGCGAATATGCAGGTGCCAGATCTAAAGGGAGGGGGCATTGTGTTTGAAGGAGAAAGGCGTCAGTCTGGAGCACCAGGGGCGTCTCTAGAGCAATGCTCGAACCGCCTAAGCTCACCTCTTGGTTCTTCAATATCTCATTAGCATATTCATAACAGTTCAAATTTCTCCACAATGCTACTACCTACAGATAAAAGATAGGCATTGTTTTAATTAGCATCAGCAACCCTACCAGGCTATATGCCTGGTTGTATAGGGTTGATCCAGGTGGCAGAGCCACTTAAAAACCTTCTAGATTTATATTTTTTTATATATATTTTTTATATTATTTAGTAGTGGAATATTTAAACATTCAGGGGAACATTTATTAAGACCAGTGTTTTGTGCGGAAGTCTTATTCTCTGCCCAACTGGTGTCAGATATGCCACATTTATTGAGAGTGACGCATCTTTGAAGCATAGCTTGACAGGTCCAGGAGCCAGAACTAAAATCTATACCAGCTAGGAGCTATCTTAGATTTTGATTATAATTTATGCCAGTGTTCAGATATAAACTATAATACATTTGTTGGGCAGGTTAGACAAGGCCCTGCAATGCCTACTGCCTATCCTGCCAAGTTTTTTGAAAAGTGGCGACCTGAGAGCAAACCCCACAAAAAAAGTGATGGTTGCACAAAAATTTGCAACTTTTGACACCACAGGATTGGTGTAGTGGTGTTATAAATGTGCCCTTGTATAAAGTAAATTATGCAATTAGGCTTTAAAGGGGTTGTCTCACTTCAGCAAATGGCATTTATCATGTAGACAAATAATGCAAGGCACTTACTAATGTATTGTGATTGTCCATGTTGCTTCCTTTGCTGGTTTGATTCATTTTTCCATCACATTATTCACTGATCATATCCAGGGGTAATGGCCACAGCTGCAGAACAAATAGGAGGTGGCCAGGATAGGAGCTGCTGCACATCTGGCCTACGCACTCTCCCATGGTCCTGGCCACCAGAGAGACTGAGAACTTTTCCTATAGTGTGCAAGCACGACCACCACTGCCGGATTGCAGGGTGGTCAATAACCCCTGGATATGAGCAGTGTATATTGTGATGGAAAAATCAATCAAAACAGCAAAGAAGGTAATATGGATAATCCCAGTACACTAGTAAGTGCCCTGTATTAACTTTCTCTACATAATAAATGCCATTTGCTGAAGTGAGACAACCCCTTTAATATTTACACAGTCTAAGGTTTGGTTGCAAACTTATTAGATTATCCATTTTCTATGATATCATATTGCTAATATCATTAGTAAAAAAAAAACATGTAACTATGAATCCACTTATTCAACGCTCTTATTCCAGACCTACAGTGACTGCCAGGGTAACTGTACATTATAAAAGTTTGAAGATGTGTTAATATACTTGTAAAATCTATTACAGCAAATGTTTTCCTCACATGTGTGACTTTGATGTAAGTTTTCACTCTGCGGAGATCTGGAGGCAGTGACTATAAAATGTTTCCAGAATATAATTTTCCAAGATTAATAACATTTTGGAAAAAACATAGTTACTTTGGGTGTGAAGTAGGAAGAATCTTTTGTGTAATATGTGCCTATCTATATATTCCTAATCCTCAGTATGTTTAGATAGATTTCCTATTCTTACCTTTTTGCATTATTTACAGATCCTTAATCTTAATTTCCATTATTGAATTGTCTTACATAAAAAAATGGTTATGGAGCTACAGAAATATTCACACTTCATAATATATATGTGGAAATAGTATGTATACATTATAGAGGCAAAGTGGAGGCTCGGGGTAAGAAGATGACTAGCTCTCATTACTCCATTCTTCTTCCATTTCTTCACATCAGTGATAACATTAGAGATTAGAGAGTAAAGAAGCAGACCAGGTCCCTTCTCTCTTCCAGGGGGTGAGTTCAGGCAGTTATATTTGCTGATATACAGGGCAATGACTGTTTATCCCTGATCATTTCCAGCTTGTTAAGCAGTAGAGATGAGTGAAGTTTAGAAAAATGTGATTCGGCAGCTTCACTGAAGTTCGCCAAGTAATTTCATTTGTTCTGAATAAATTTTTCACAAATCGCTATAAAACAGGTATACACAGGCCACTCTGCCTTAGATTACAGCCACACAGTGCGGCCATGCTGAGTTGCAGAAACATCAAACCAATTAGCCCATAGCTTTTCACTTAACCTTTCATTTAATAATGAATACCACACTGTATAGTCGGTCTTTATTGTTCATGGCCGTGCGGCACTTTTAATGCACCTTTAAACAGGGTCTATTGCTGGTATGGGGTTCGGCTAGTTAGGTGGGGGCACAATATGCATATTATTGCTGTTCTGGCCTGCAATCTCCTGCAGAGTATTTGACAGTAAACACAAAATATTAATCAGCTCTGGCATACCCACTTCAAAATACCCAGCACTCTCCTGCCCTACAGGTGGGAGCCCTTTTTTTGCCATCGTCTTTTCCTCCTTTTCCACATCATCTAATATCAATGAGAATATGTCATCAGGAACATCCAGCTCCTCCTCTCTCTGGATCTTGCTGGCTTTTCTAGAACATAGAGACCAAGAAGGATGATTTGGAAGAAGTAAAGACAGCAAAAGATGAGGATGGTCTTCATTAAGACCTGCCCCCTAAGGGGAACAGACTGGATGGTACTGTGTGGCACAGTAGAATAATAAAGGCTTCCATCTTATTGGTAATGAATTACATTTAGGGCTGATGTCGGAATAAGTAACTGTAGGAATAATTAAATAAAATTGATGTCGAATAAGTCTCCCTGCACGCTCCCTCTCCTATATTCTTCTATTAATCATTTTTACCAACACTGTCCCTAGCGCATACGTGTTTGCCACGTCTCTCCCTATGCTCAGCTCAAAGGACAATGGTGAAGACCACACGGGAAGAGGGTTTTATAGGGCTGTCTATGGATTCGCTGGCTCCATGGCATTATGGATGATATTGCGTTACTGGACTTGTCTCCTCTACACTTAGTTTCGCTTTGTAACATGTGCAGCCATCATTTTAGGAAAACCTAATTCGTTACCAATTTGGATTAATTTAGAATCAAAGTTTTCCTAAAATTCAGACCAAATTCTGCTTTGAATGCCTATCTTCGCTCAACGCTATTAAGCAGCTTTTACATGTAGCAATCATCTCCTATATATGTCGATGAATAGTGTTGATCAAGCACCAAAGTGCTCGGGTGTTCGGGTGCTGGGGTCGAACACCTCAGAATGCTCAGGTGCTCTACCGAGCACCCGAGCACAATGGAAGTCAATGGGAGAACCCGAGCATTAAACCAGGCACCCCCTGCTCTAAAGAGGGGAGGGTGTCTGGTTCATAGGAAAAGGTCAGAAATTGATGGAAACACCACCGAAATGTTTCAGGAACAGCATGGGGAGGATGTGTGGTTGCATCTTGGACTCCCAGGTCGCTGCTGGGAACGATGTTGTCCGAGTAGTACGCCACTTTTACAGACACATAATACACACCAAACCGAAGATAACATCGATTTTAGAGGAAAAATTGTTAGGAAACATTCTTTCCTGTATATTTACTTGAATATAAAGTGCAAGTGCTGCCAAAAATTACAAGGAAGAGGCACTCCGATACAACCTGTATATCACATAATGGAGGGCCTTATTCACCTTGTGGTACAATTGTTCAGGTAGTGGGACCTACACTCCACAATCCTATGCACTAACTGAAAGGGCTTCCAAAAATTACAAGGAACCACCACTCCAATACACCCTTTATTACACATAAAGAAGGGGATCATACACCCTTGAAAAATTATGATTGATGGCCTGCTGGTGACCCTCAAAAACATTAGGAGCAAAACATTAGAGGTGAGTGCCTGCTGCTGATCTGAGCATCAAAAAATGTATGGGCAAGTGCCTGCTGCTGAGCCGATCATTGAAAAAATTATGGGCGAGTGCGTGCTGCTTAGCTAACCATTGAAAAAATTATGGGTGAGCTGGTCCTGTAAAACATTATATGCGAGGGCTTGCTGGTGAGCTGACCCTCTAAAAAAATTGTAGGTGAGGGCCTGCTGGTGAGCTGACCCTGTAAAACATTATAATTGAGGGCCTGCTGGTGACCTGACACTCTAAAAGATTGTAGGTGAAGGCCTGCTGGTAAACTGACCCTGTAAAACATTATGGTTGAGGGCCTGCTGGTGAGCTGACACGCAAAAACATTATATGCAAGGGCCTACAGGTGAGCTGACCCTCTAAAAGATTGTAGGTGAGAGCCTGCTGGTAAGCTGACCCTCTAAAACATTACACGCGAGGGCCTACAGGTGAGTTGACCCTCTACAACATTAGAAGCAAGGGCAGACTAATAAGCATGTTTATATGATGGAAGAGGACAAGAAAAGGAGGATTGTGTATAGGGTTCCCACCCCGAGTCGTAATACGATTCGTAATACGGTATCGGGAATACAGTGTATTCAGTCCATTATAAAAAAAACACATTTAAAGTGCCCTTATGATCAGCCGCTTTCCTCTGGTGGAGAAGATAAGTCAGGGGCAATCCAGGCCTTGTTCATTTTTATAAGAGTCAGCCTGTCAGCATTTTCAGTTGACAAGCGGATGTGCTTATCAGTTATTATGCCCCCAGCAGCACTAAATGCCCGTTCTGATAAAACGCTGGCTGCAGGGCAGGGCAGGCCAGCACCTCCAAGGCATAGAGCGCCAATTCGTGCCGCCACGTGTGAAGCTTGGACACCCAGTAGTTGTAAGGCACAGAGGGATCATTGAGGACTCTGACACGGTCTGCTACGTACTCCTTTACCATCTTTAAAAAAAAAATCCTTACTTGTGACACTAGGCCGGGCATCAGGGTGAGGGTGCTGGTGGAGTGTCATGAAACTGTCCCATGCTTTGGAGAGTGTTGCCCTGCCTCTGTTGGAACTGCTGTGTGTTCCCCTCATCTCCCCATCTCGGTTGCCCAATGAACTATGTACTCTGCCGCCAGCGTTGTCAGCTGGAATTTTTTGGAGCAATTTTTCCACAAGGACCTTCTGGTATTGCACCATTTTGCTCGTCCTCTCCACCATAGGAATGATAGATGAGAAGTTCTCTCTGTAGCGGGGATCGAGAAGGGTGAACAACCAGTAATCAGTGTTGTCCAAAATGCGTAAAACGTGTGGGTAATGGGAAAGGCAGCCTAACATAAAGTCAGCCATGGGTGCCAGATAGTGATGGACGAACATCAGCCGGGATGGTTCGCGAACGCGATTGCGCGAACACGATCAAATGTTTGCGATCCACAAGTTTGCGGCGGGCCCCTTTCACTTTAATGTCAGGCGAACCTGAAAAACCTTCAGCTCATATTTGCAGCCACCAAATACCTAATAGAAGTGTACAAATAGTCCCACAACATGGACAGTGATATACTAGAGGGGGGTCAATGACAAAAATTTCAACAACAAATATGTATCTTAATCAGGGGACATTTTTATGCATCTTAAAGGGAAATTCTTTGAAATGTGCCCTGTTGGAGCCTAGAAATTTTTTATTTTAGGCCGTATGTGTCCTGTATACTTTATTTCTTTTTTATGATTCATTCCTGATTTTGGGTTCCAAAGTGAATGCAAAAATACTGTAACCACATTGACATTGTAATATTTTGCTCCAGCTGTGAGATCAACTTCTATCTACCTCTCTGATGATACATACAGTATGCATTCCCTGACCTTAAAAATGATACTGATATTGTCCATTCTCCTAATAGATGCTGGACTGGACCAATGTGAGTGTCTACCTTTTCCTAGCTGTTACTATTCTGAAGTGGACTGGTCTTGCAGAGGCATCTTCAGAGGTAGGGGAGTAAGTACTGTGGAATTATTTTACTTATTTTGCAATATGGATTCTACTATATCTTTAACCCATTCCTGACATTCCTCAGCATACATGCTGAGCTAAGTGGGCCCAATAGAGGGTGGGTGCCTACCGTTTTGCACAGCAGACATCCACAGACAATGTTTGTAATTGGAGACTACGTTGATCCCAGACATTTAACCCCTCAGATTCTGTGGGCAATTGCAAACACATAATCTGAGAGTAATTCATCAGGACCAGACTACTTGTGATGCCCAAATAGTTCCTCCTGCAATGAGATCACTGGAGCTGTTCATTTGCTATAAGCAGTCTGTTGCCTTCCGAAAGCCATAGTACACAATTTGAGGGGGTGTGTACTGTGTCAGTACACAAAAGTGATACCTTTTGGCGCAAAGACACGACCTCAGTAGATATGTATAGGATCTTTAATTGGTAAATGACAACGCGTTTCGGAGTCAATATACTCCTTTCTCAAGTCTGTGGGGTACTTGCTGGAGCTTGTAGCAGATGTATTTCTCACTTTCCATTCTGTAGAAAGTCCATTATTTGTAGACACAATAGATATTTCTGCTGATAACGTTAGTGCAGCGATCTACAGACAGAACCATGGCGTTATAAGCAGGATATACTGTAGATCTCATTACTGACAGCTCTCACATGGTCACAACATGCAATCTCTTCTGAACACAGTATTGTGTGCAGTACGCACAGTGAGCGGTCACTTTTCCCACACAGATTAGTACAGCGTGACGACACACAATGCTATGTACACATAGAAGTACACAGTGGGGGAGATTTATCAAAACTGGTGCAAAGGAAAACTGGCTTAGTCGCCCATAGCAACCAATCAGATTACTCCTTTCATTTTCCAATATAGCTGTGAAAAATGAAAAGTGAAATTTGATTGGTTGCTATGGGCAACTAAGCCAGATCTACTTTATACCAGTTTGATAAATGACATATATTTATATATATATTTTTATATATATATTTTTTTATATATATATATATATATATATATATATAAAGAAAAAAAATGACAGTACTCTCAAACACTTTATTCACCCCTGTGGTCGCAATGTTTTCAGCTCATTCACAGAGTCTTTTTTCAACCTATGAGCTAAAACATTGCAAAAAGTGTTGACTGAACTTGTGTTTCAAGTTTGGTGTACAAGGCTCAGGTTATCTAATTCAGTTATGGATTACGCTACCACGGACCATAAGGGTCCATTTCACACGTCCGGTCTGTTTTGTGGTCTGCAAATTGCAGATCCGCCAAACATGGACACCGGCCATGTGCGTTCCCCATTTTGCGGAACACACATGGCCGGCACTAAGATAGAAATGCCTATTCTTGTCCGTGGCTGCGGACAAGAATAGGACAATCTAAAACATTTTTTGCAGGCCCGCGGAATAGAAGTGCGGATGCGGACAGCACATGGTGTGCTGTCCACATCTTTTGCAGCCCCATTGAAAATGAATGGGTCCGCACCCCTTTCACAAAATTGCGGAACGGATGCGGACCCATTATGCAGACCTGTGAATAGACCCTTAGTTATGGTCCGCGGTAGCAGAATCCATAACAGAATTTTTACATAACCCGAACCTGAACCTTGTACGCCAAACTTAAAACACAGTTCACTTATCCCTAGTTGCGACCACAAGGGTGAATAAAGTGTTTTTCTTTTCACTCATTTTTTGTGAGACCGCTGCTATTTTTTTTAATTCTTATATTGTCCAGGATTTGTTGCTGGATCCATTGGCCTGCACCTCCATATTTATATTTGGCCTGATGTGCTGCAATCTACACATATATATATATATATATATATATATATATTAGGGTTATTCCTGCAGTAAAACTAAATGGAAAATAAACTAGAGTGGTTTATTGAATATACGCCTATATATACAATCAAGCAAATAATGTGGAAATAGGCGCTAAAACAAAATAATAATGTCTTTATTAAATGTACGGTTAAAAAAAGAGGGTATCACCCGTCAGTGTAACAGTCAACACTGACTAGTGCTAGGTATGTGAGAAAGCAATAATGTCTACCAAACAGCGCCACCATCTGGCACACCAGAACAGTCTCACAAACTAACCAACACGTAAGAGGGCTCGATACACCACAGGGTACAAGGTGTGTAACCCGGGGTGAGGACTAAATCCAGGGGATGTCTGGTATGGGGGATTCACCAAACACCACTCCAAACAGCGAGAGCCGGCGCGCAGACTCTCACTGCACTAATAATCGCAGGTGCAGGACTATGGCAGAGCATAAACCATCACTCCAAAGTTGATTTGCGGAGCAAGGATTGCCCTGACATACCCCTAAGTGGTAACAGCTCAACGCGTTTCCATACATTGGGGATGCATTTCATCAGGAGCTATGTGCACCAAACTTAGAGCGGCGCCCAAAGCCTCAGTTATGATTTTTTTTGACCGAGGTAGTGGACGGACAGACAGCAATAGAAATACCTGCCTAGCGCCGCATTCCTCTAGTGTGAGGTGCGGAGCTGTAACTAACAAGCTACTATCCTGCCTGAGCTAGCAGCCTCTAGGTTGAGGCGCTGCGTGCTAGTATGCATGTGAATCGGCACTGTGATGGCCGCAAAGCGGCCCACAGAACGCCAAACTTTACAGGGTGAAACCCCGCCCTGCTAGATACGCCTCCGTCACACAGCCAATCCAGCCAGGAGGCGCGGTACAAGGTAAACCAATGGCTGACAGAAGGAGGAACTCAGTGGGTCTCAGGGAAAGCGCAGAAGCGCCGCATTTATATGTAAGGGAATTAACAAGGCGGCTTTAAATACAGTTACCGCAGCATAGACACCTTTGCATTGGTATACAGTGGAACAGGATCACAACAGAGAGATGTATATGAACGAGCAGCCGCATATGCTCACATACACACAGGGACCCATATGAATCTTTTATTTCAATACATTGCACGATATATCAAAAACCAGCCTCGTCATTTTATAAAGGGGACAAATGAGATCGCATCATTGAGGCCGGATGGTTTAATGGTGTCCGGCAGTGATCGCTCCCGTGCACACAGGAGAAGTTACAGGAGAGCAGCCTGATGTGCATAGGAAGCACAGCAGGCTGTGGAACAAAAAAAAATATAAAAGATAAACACAACCAATTGGAGAAATTAATTTCTCCACAAAATAAATAAATTAGTGTAAATTTTTTTTTTTTTACAAAGGTGTCCATATCCTTCAAGGCTAATTTCACAGTTTTCCATCCGGATGCAATGCGTGCAGTGAACACATAGCATTCTAGCTAAATCCTGATCCATTAATTTCATTGGATATGTGTACACAAGCATAGTTTTTCATGCATCATCTTTGTGTTCAGGAAAAATTACAGCTTGTTCTATATTGTGTGTTTTTCACGCAGCCCTGGACCCATAGAAATGAATAGGGCTTGCGTGAAAAACAGAAGGCATCCAGATGGTTGCTTAGGGATGTTGAGTGTCAGGGTATGGCCACACTGCATGGTCTTGATGTGGTCATGATGCAGTTAGGAACCACAGCATCTCATTTTCCAATAGAAGTCAATGGAAAATAGGTTTCTGAGATAGTCCTGGCACTTTCAAAGTTGTAACGATACCTGATACACAGATACACAGTTGAGTAGCTGCTTGGAGATAAGTTTTTCCACAGGTGTTATTTGAAGTTTATCAGAAAGCCAAAGAACCAGGAAAATTCACATTTCAACAACAGTGGCAAACAAAAAACTGCACTCTAAACACATGATGCATGTAGTAACCGATCACATGTGTTTCCTAACCGCATCATGACCTCATCACAACCACACCATGTGGCTGTACCCTTACTCTTCCATTTTTCTTCATCTGCGCAAAAAACACATTCAATCCGGATGCAAATCCGTAACACTAAATGTAATTGTAGAAAAACACTGATTGAACTTGCATGTAGAACTATCAGTTTTTCCATGGACAGATCCTGACAGCAGGCTCGGACTGGCTCACAGGGTAACAGGCGAAGCAGCTGATCAAAGTGGGCCCTTAGTCCTCCACCCACTACACAAGTGGTGCTTGGCACAGTAGACCAACTGCAATACAAACAGATACCAGCCTATGCTTATATAAAAACTGGGTATATTATTTAACAAATCACCCAGTGTATTATTATACGGGAGCTTACACGAAACGCATTGCCTAGGCTAGCATTCCTTATTACCAAAACAGGCTCGGACTGGCTCACAGGGGAACAGGTTAATCCTCCGGTGGGCCCCTAATCAAGGTGGGCCCTTAGTCCTCCAACCCCTGCACAAGTGGCGCATTGCACAGTAGACCAACTGCAATACAACCAGATACCAGCCTATGCTATGAAACTAGGCATATTATTTAACAATCACCCAGTTTATCATTATACGGGAGGTGGAGAAGGCTTCTATGTGCAGAGGCAGGCCAGCCAGTATCCTCTTTCCCCAGGGACCTGACCTCTCAACTGCACTATAGGGACCACCATAGTCCATCATCTTGTAGTGTGTTGCTACTGCTGCCACTGTGTGAGCAGGTAATATTTGCATGTAGGTTAACAGTGGGTCCCCAAAATCAATTTTACTGGTGGTCCATAGCCACCTCAGTCCGACACTGCCTGACACAATCCAGGCAGGCTTGTGTGAAGCTGAATTATTTTCAGCTTTCTTATACATCATATGGAATATTAGGCTAGGGTGACATGGAGACATGTGTTGTGTGACATTTTTCTTCTTTCACTGAAAAATCGTGCAACATTTTTTGTAATGATAGTCAACTGTGTGACATGCCACATGATGCAATTGTGAAAAAGACATTTCCTAAAATATTTTCTGTCACCACGTAGCCCTAGTACCTATATAAAGTACAACTTTTCATACAAAAAAAGCCCCCATACGGCTATGTGAACATATATATATAGAAGAGGCAGCACTCCAGAGTATCCGTAAAACGTCACAGGGGAAAATAAAGCGGGTAGTTTTACGGATACTCTGGAGTGCTGCCTCTTCTTTGAAAATTTTTATAGCCATATTTGACCGAGTTGCCTAAGGTCAGAGGATTTCTGCACCCGACTACATCCACAAGTGCTGCTGCTCTCTCTTTGCATTGTATATATATATATATATATATATATATATATATATGTATATAGTACAGACCAAAAGTTTGGACACACCTTCTCATTCAAAGAGTTTTCTTTATTTTCATGACTATGAAAATTGTAGATTCACACTGAAGGCATCAAAACTATGAATTAACATATGTGGAATTATATACCGTATTTTTCGCCGTATAAGACGCACTTTTTTCCCCCAAAAGTGGGGGGGAAATAGCAGTGCGTCTTATACGGCGAATGTAGCCGATTTTGCTTAGTTTTCAATGATACACCCGCCGCAATGCCGTGCGGCGGGTGTATCAGCTGTGAGGGAGGAGGGGCTGGGGGCGGCATCTGCATTTATAATGACAGCGGGGCCCGTGCAGTGACTGTATTCTACTACACGGGCCCCGCTTACTGTATAATCATATCCCTAATAGTTAATTGTTGTGTGCACTGCATGTAAAAGCATAATGAGCGATAATGATGAGCGCTATTACTTACAATTAGAAGCGCTCGCCGTTCGGAGCAGAGAGGAGGGAGGAGGGAGGAGGCAGGCCGGGAGGACGGGCGCTGGCAGTGTGAGTCATACGTCACGCGCCTGCGCCGCCTGCTTCATGAATGAAGCAGGCGGCGTGGGCGCATGACGGATGACTCACACTGCCAGTGCCCGTCCTCCCGGCCTGCCTCCTCCCTCCTCTCTGCTCCGAACGGCGAGCGCTTCTAATTGTAAGTAATAGCGCTCATCATTATCGCTCATTATGCTTTTACATGCAGTGCACACAACAATTAACTATTAGGGATATGATTATTGTTGGCCCTTTTGAAGGCAAAAGGGCCAACAAGTTCTAAGCATCTCTCGGAACTCCTTCAAGACTGTTGGAAGACCATTTCAGGTGACTACCTCTTGAAGCTCATCAAGAGAATGCCAAGAGTGTGAAAAGCAGTAATCAAAGCAAAAGGTGGCTACTTTGAAGAACCTAGAATATGACATATTTTCAGTTGTTTCACACTTTTTTGTTATGTATATAATTCCACATGTGTTAATTCATAGTTTTGATGCCTTCAGTGTGAATCTACAATTTTCATAGTCATGAAAATAAAGAAAGCTCTTTGAATGAGAAGGTGTGTCCAAACTTTTGGTCTGTACTGTATATATATATATATATATATATATATATATATATATATATAAAATATACATACTCTGTCTATATGCATTATTTGGCTTTTTGGGATTTTCTTTGTCATTCACATTGAACTTTTGAACTTTATTGATCAGAGGTTCGACTCTCCGATTGTTTTGGATGTTGGTCAACGATCAATTTCAAATGAAGAGAAGTCAGCTGATCTGGCAGCAAAACTCCTGCTTCTGGATGAACTAGTCTCTCTGGAAAATGATGTGATTGAGACCAAAAAGAAAAGAAGTTTTCCAGGTTTTGGATCTCCACTAGACAGAATTTCAGCAAGCGCCACTGAAATAAAGGGAAAGCAAAGGTCAGTAAATATATATGTATAACAGAGATTGTGAATTCCTAAGTTAGTATTATTATATACTGTATATACAACTATATAAAACCTTTGTTTACTCCACCTCCTAAGAGAACGCAATAAAAAGTGATCGAAAAATCTTATGTACTACAAAATGGAAATGGATATATTCCATTAATTGAAATGTGGGTCTCAGAGACACACAAATAACAGAAACTATATTAATGTGGTATCTTCTAAATCGTACCTACTTGCAGAACAAGTTAGAAATTGAACGATTTATGGCTCTTGAAATGCGGAGATTAGAAGCCGAAAAGCAAAAAAATTATTACATCCTGAAGTTGAAAATAGGTAAAAAATGTAAAAAGAGGTTGTCCGTTCTTTTTATATTGATGAAGAGGTGGAATGGAGCAATAGTCTGGCATTCACGCTGCAACTCCATTCAAACTCAATAGGACTAAAGAGGGTCGTCAAACACAGTGCTATCTCTGTCTGTCTCATACAGTTTGAATAGAGGGTCAGGATGCATGCTTGACAGCTACGCCATTCAACTGGGGAACACAACCACCATTCACACAATTGGGGGCTGTCCCTGCAGTAGGGCCCCAGCCATAAGATCCTGTGAATATGTAATAATTATTGTTCCTGGGAAAAACTCAGTGTCAACCTAGCCTTGGATGCTTATCCATATGCTGTCATATATTTGTTATGTGATAATTCCACATGATATAAACTTTAGCTAATGAGTGACAAAATTGATCATGAC
This sequence comes from Bufo gargarizans, assembly GCF_014858855.1. NCBI lineage: Eukaryota > Metazoa > Chordata > Amphibia > Anura > Bufonidae > Bufo > Bufo gargarizans. The sequence continues at coordinate 207,357,644 of NC_058083.1, forward strand.
ATCCATTTTTCGCTCTTGTGTGTTTTTGTGGAACTTCAACTTTTTAAAACAGAATGAAAGAACAAGTCAAGTTGAACAAGTGTTTCACTCTGTTTAGATCCTATACTCTGCAGCTCAGAAATAAAACAACACGCACATAAATCAGTTTTATCACTTCATGTTCCATAATCCAAGTTTAAAGGTGTTCTTTCAATATTCTACCAGAAGAGGGAGCCAGAAAACTGTTAATGAAAAAATTTGATTTTTTTAAAATAAAATTGTTTACAAATAAACTTGTTAAAAAAAATTGCCAAGAAAAGAAAATTGTAAACTTAGTATATAAAATACTGTGTGTGTGCAAGAGCGATAGACTTGCATAATACTATGTTAGCCAGCAAAAAACTATTGTATTTATTAACACAAAAGTATTCAACATAACAACACGGATGGATAGATAGATAGATAGATAGATAGATAGATAGATAGATAGATAGATAGATTTTTAAATCAAATTGTGTACAAATAAATTTGCAGACTAATACACATTTCCAGAAGAAAAATAGTATGTAAAATTGTTTGTGTATGTAGAGAAAGAGAGAGAGATATACACATATAGACAGGCAAAGATAGATAGATAGATAGCATACGCCCTGCCGCCTCATTCATTCTGTATGGGACTTCTGTAATTAGCTGGACACTATACTCAGTTATCTCTGGTGGTCTCATTGAAAATTAATGGAGTGGCAGGGCACATGCAAGACCAGCCACTCTTTCATATCGGGAAAACTCGACGTCTGTTCTCAGGATGGGTGGGCCTTCACCATTTAGTTAGTAATCCCTTTATCCTGTCGATAGGTTATAACTTCAAGAACTAGCACAACCCCTTTAACAGTTTATTCCATCAGATAAACAGCCCAATGTCCATTGGATCCCCAATAAATGATTACTTTGCATAGTTTGGTTTACAAGGACATTTTATAAACTGGCAAATCTTATTTTCTGTAGGTATTTTAAGTAGAAGCTATGATATGATATAGACTAACATATAGAACTACATGATATGGACTGAATGAACAGTGTACTCTAGATTTTGGCTTTTTTGCTGTCTATTTTTGGTAAATGATGGATGAGTCAATGGGTAATATTATATGCCAACATACATCATCTCAGCCCAGTTGCAGGGCAAAACAAATGTTTCCATATTCAGGTTTTTCATGCAGATTTTGAAGCCAGAGTGGATCACAAATGGAGAACATTTATAAAAGAAAGAATTAAGGGTAATTTATTATGCCCTGCAGTCCAGAGTTCTGGCTTTAAAAAATCCCACATTAGGGCTCTGTATCTTTTTTAGGCTTATTAGTGAAACTATTTTTGACATTTTGTATTTTACACCCCTCATTCCTGCTTTGAAAAGTGGGTACAGTTAAACTAACAAGCTTATTTCAGCCACATTTATCAACTGCAGTTTTTAAAAAAGTTGCATAAAAGTGTATCAATCTTACGCCATTAAAGAGGTGGTGTAGAAAGTGGAGAAACCTCTCATGGCAGAAAATCAGCTCGTCGGACTTTCCCACCCACTTTTTTAAATTTATCAAATACCCAGTAGCAGCAAGATGAATTACAGCGATGAAGACTGGCCCATCGTTATAAACCCCCCCCCCCCCCCCTTAGTGTCCTCTTTTTGAAACCACTCCTGTCTTTTTCTTTGAAAAACGCCTGAATGTGCAAAACCAACCAAATTGGTGGTAATAATGATTTCTCACTGGGGAGACAGTAGGGCTACATTTTGCCATCTTGGCCTTGGGTACCAGGAGAACTTGTCTTTCTACTGACATGATGATTAATATTTTAGTTAAAAGTAAAGGTGGAGTGCTAAATTTCCTCTTATGTTCTCCACAAGATATCACAGAACTTATCACAGAAATAACACTTCTTACAAGCAGAGGAATTTTAACTGCACATACTCCAGAATCACTTCTTTATTAGCACACAAAAATAAACAGCCTGTGGACGCCTGTGTTTAGGTTAACTATAATTACTTACATGCTGTTTGGTTTTACACACAGCTAGTATTCTGCAATTCACACCTAAGTGAGTCAAAAATCATCAAACAGGAGGAAGCAGCTGGATAAAGTGAAATAGCTACCTAAATAGAATGCTTCATAGTCCAGTCAGCTTATGAACTCTAAGAATACATTTCCTGTAAACCAAGACCCTAAAATGACCGTTTGGAAATAAGGAAAGTTACACCTAAAGTAAAATAAAATTACCATTAGGCATAAATCCTTGAGTTCTCCTCTTCATGCTGTTATTTAGGCATTTCATAGTTTATTTTTTTCATTTGGAATTGACAGGACCAGCTTCCTGTTTAGTCATCTAACCTGACCCTATCGATCAAGGGCAGGGAAGGACTGGCAGAGGAAGCAGGAGGAGCAAGGGTGGATAGAATGGCTTGCCTCTGTCCACTGCCCTTAACTGTTCATTTGCATATGGAATAAAATAACTTTTTCTCCAGAATGAAGCAACAGATCACTAAGTGAAAGGTATAATTCTATTCCGTTCATCTAGCTCTACAAGGCATTTGGCCTGGTTAACCTCTTAAAGATGAAGCCTATTTTTGACTTAAAAGGAACCTGTTACCTCCAAAACACATTTATAACCGACATCATTACCTTACAGTAGCCCCCAGTGTGTTCCTAATCATGTTTTTCATTCCTCCACTGTTTGTTGTATACTTTATAAAAAACGCTGTTTTAGTCAAGCTAAGCCCGCCCCTTATCCATCCTCCCTTCACTGTGATTGACATCCTGCTGAGGAGCTGGGATCATGCAAGTCTCACGCATGCGCGGTGCGCTCCTTGTCACTGCGCAATCCTGCCTCCGGCTCCCGTACTCAGCCGGCCAACTTGCATGATCCCAGCCTCACAGCAGGATGTCAATCACAGTGAAGGGAGGACGGATAAGGGGCAGGCTTAGCTTTACTTAAAGCTAGAAGGCCGCTTCCCCCTTGACTTCAAGCTGACTCGAGGGATAGCGAAAACACAGATTAAAACAGCGTTTTTATAAAGTATACAACAACCAGTGGAGGAATGAAAAACATGATTAGGAACATACTGGGGGCTACTGTAAGGTAATGATGTTGGTTCAAAATGTGTTTTGGAGGTGACAGTTTCCCTTTAAAGTCACAGCCCCCTTTAAATTTGACATGTGTCAATTTATGTACTAATAACCTTGGAATGTTTCTACATTTCCAAGCAATTCTGACATACGGTACTTTTTTTTGTGACATGTTGTACTTTATGTTAGTGGCAAAATAGTGTTGCCATGTGTGTTTGCCTAAAAAATTCCAAATTTATCACAATTTGGAAAAATTTGCAATTATTAAAATTTGAAAATGTATGATTTTAAGACAGATAGTCATACCACACAAAAATAGTACATTTTCTATGTTCTATGTGTCTACTTTATGTTGAAAAGTAGAGAGCATTAGAGGACTTATAAGTAGGGATGAGCGAACCTGAACTTTTCAGGTTCGACGTTCGGGCAGTGAAGGAATCCCATTATGGATTCCATTATAATAGAATATAATGGAATTCTATGACAGAATGGAAAATGGAAGCCTTTAAGAGGCATTCTGTTTTGATCCACCATAATATAAGTCTATGGCCAAGCATAACGGATCCGTTTAGTTTAGCAGCAACTTTACAAATATAAAAAAAAAATCCAAATCCTATTTTTTAGGGACCAATTCAATTCTGAAGTGGCTTTGAGAAGCCTATATATTAGAGCCCCTCACAAATCACCCATTTAAAAAAGTGCACCCCAAAGTATCTACAATGGCAGATGTTTCACAGGAATTAATGCAAAATGGAGGTGAAATAAAACATTTCATTTTGTTTCAATTTTTTTTAAAATTTTATCCATTTTTTAACACAACAGGTCACAATATGAAACTAATACCAAATGAATTGCTCTCATTCTGCAGTCTTTAGAAATATGCAATATGTGGCCAGAGAGTGCTACCTGACCAAAATACTGACCTCAGAATTGAAGGAGCACTTTTTGGGTCTCCATTTTTAAGGAAGTTATTATCTGGACACTATTTCAGGTTTGCAGAGGCCTTGAGGTGCTAAAACATCCCCAAAAGGCCCCATTTTGGAAACTACACCTCTTAAGGAATTAGGGGTGCAGTGGGCATTTTGATGACACAGGTATTTCATAGGATTTATTACAACTGAAGCTTAACAATCAAAAATTGCATGTTAACAATAATACATGCAATTTTGTTAGTGTTCTTTATTTTTATGGGGTTCCCCATAGGGTATATATGATAACATAACTTTATTCCGCGGGTTGAAACGATTGTGGTGATACCAGATTTAAATAGTCTCTCAATTGCATAGTGCGTTAATGTAATGTTCCCGATACCAAATGTTTACAGCATAGAACAGGAAGGGGTTAAACAGTGACTTATCGCGTGACAAATCCCCTTTAATAAAATTTGAATTTACAGTGAAATATTTAAGAATGGATTGTCCCAGGTGATCTTACCGGAATTCCAGAGGAGCGTTGTTCAGCCTATAAGACTCCTCATGCAGATTAGGCACTCTCCATAAGGAGATAAAGTATCCATGAAATTTTGTTCCAGGTGATATAATGATAAAATTACTATATACAGTACAGACCAAAAGTTTGGACACACCTTCTCATTCAACGAGTTTTCTTTATTTTAATGACTATAAAAATTGTAGATTCACACTGAAGGCATCAAAACGATGAATTAACACATGTGGAATTATATACATAACAAAAAAGTGTGAAACAAATGAAAATATGTCATATTCTAGGTTCTTCAATGTAACCACCTTTTGCTTTGATTACTGCTTTGCACACTCTTGGCATTCTCTTGATGAGCTTCAAGAGGTAGTCACCTGAAATGGTTTTCACTTCACATGTGTGCCCTGTCAGGTTTAATGAGTGGGATTTCTTGCCTTATAAATGGGGTTGGAACCATCAGTTGTGTTGTGGAGAAGTCAGGTGGATACACAGCTGATAGTCCTACTGAATAGACTGTTAGAATTTGTATTATGGCAAGAAAAAAGTAGCTAAGTAAAGAAAAACGAGTGGCCATCATTACTTTAAGAAATAAAGGTCAGTCAGTCCGAAAAATTGGGAAAACTTTGAAAGTGTCCCCAAGTGCAGTCACAAAAACCATCAAGCGCTACAAAGAAACTGGCGCACATGCGGACCGCCCCAGGAAAGGAAGACCAAGAGTCACCTCTGCTGCGGAGGATAAGTTCATCTGAGTCACCAGCCTCAGAAATCTCAGGTTAACAGCAACTCAGATTAGAGACCAGGTCAATGCCACACAGAGTTCTAGCAGCAGACAAGAGGAGACTGTGTGAATCAGGCCTTCATGGTAGAATATCTGCTAGGAAACCACTGCTAAGGACAGGCAACAAGCAGAAGAGACTTGTTTGGGCTAAAGAACACAAGGAATGGACATTAGACCAGTGGAAATCTGTGCTTTGGTCTGATGAGTCCAAATTTGAGATCTTTGGTTCCAACCACCGTGTCTTTGTGCGACGCAGAAAAGGTGAACAAATGGACTCTACATGCCTGGTTCCCACCGTGAAGCATGGAGAAGGAGGTGTGATGGTGTGGGGGTGCTTTGCTGGTGACACGGTTGGGGATTTATTTAAAATTGAAGGCATACTGAACTAGCATGGCTACCACAGCATCTTGCAGCGGCATGCTATTTCATCCGGTTTGCGTTTAGTTGGACCATCATTTATTTTTCAACAGGACAATGACCCCAAACACACCTCCAGGCTGTGTAAGGGCTATTTGACCATGAAGGAGAGTGATGGGGTGCTGCGCCAGATGACCTGGCCTCCACAGTCACCAGACCTGAACCCAATCGAGATGGTTTGGGGTGAGCTGGACCGCAGAGTGAAGGCAAAAGGGCCAACAAGTGCTAAGCATCTCTGGGAACTCCTTCAAGACTGTTGGAAGACCATTTCAGGTGACTACCTCTTGAAGCTCATCAAGAGAATGCCAAGAGTGTGCAAAGCAGTAATCAAAGCAAAAGGTGGCTACTTTGAAGAACCTAGAATATGACATATTTTCAGTTGTTTCACACTTTTTTGTTATGTATATAATTCCACATGTGTTAATTTATAGTTTTGAGGCCTTCATTGTGAATCTACAATTTTCATTATCATGAAAATAAAGAAAACTCTTTGAATGAGAAGGTGTGTCCAAACTTTTGGTCTGTACTGTGTATATATATATATATATATATATATATATAAATATATATATATATATATATATATATATTGGGTCAATGGCTACACTTGCTTGAAAGCTATGGATTGGTGCTCACCCCGCGACTCACCCCTATGTCGCAAAGCGAAAATGTCTAAAGTAGTTTTGGATGTGGGGGGCACTCCAATATCTAGAGTTGTGTATGACGATGAAGGGATATCTTGGTACAATGTACTGTATATTTATTTATTAAGAAACAAAATGAAACTAAATAAAAAGTACCGTGTGCATATTATCAAAGAATACAATTGTAATTGTTATAAAGAATAAAACCTATTTATTTGGATGGTAAGCTTAGGATAGAAAAAACAAAAACAAATATAAGGACAAGAATAAAAATTGTAAAAATTTAAAAGAGTAAAAAAGTATGTGATTAATTTGTGGAAAAAGTAATTTCGTGAAGTGTCTACTTCATAGGAATATTCGTCCACTGATGTCTGTGGGGTCATAGTCTTTTGACTTATATTCAGTAGATGGCGCTATTACTCTCAAATTAGAGAGTGTAAAGCGATCGGAGTGAAATGACATCCAATCAAAGTATTAGTTCATATTCATCATTGGTTGTATGGTATTAGTTCATATTAATCAGTGATTGTTTGGTATTATATAATACGGTCCTCCTATATCAGCAAAATTAGTTGATTATCTTGTCAGCCAATCACCACCTAAACAGCAGGGAGGCACTGTATTAAGGTCAGATATATAGAAAATATGTTAGTAGGTATGTCCAATATTCCTATGTCTGCCGTTAAATATGTTGCTGCCAATAAACGCACTTATATCCAAAAGGAAGATAATAGATACTTTGTATATGGGCTTGTATTTTCCAATCTCTATGTGGTTACATTACCTGTCCCGTAGATGCTGAATGGATCGGGAGTTGTCTGCAGCGATGTGTGCTGGTTTTCTCCGCTGTGCTTACCAGCTCCTGACGTGGCGTCCCACATGGGCGGGAGCTTCAGCGGTATCTTGTCCTCCGAATGGATGCAGGAGTGCCGGGCTGTTTGTTTCCTTGGTGCGTACAGTTGCCGGATTGGATGTTGAATCCTGTAGATATATAAAGCATGTATATCGCTGCAGGGAATACCAAACGTGTTTCGAAGTGCAATGCTTCTTCCTCAGAGGCCACTTTATATATTTAAACAACTCTGACAATTCTACAGGATTCAACATCCGATCTGGCAACTGTTGTTTTTTCTATCCTAAGCTAACCATCCAAATAAATAGGTTTTATTCTTAAAAGATTGTAAGCTCTTGCGAGCAGGGCCCTGACTCCTAGTGTTTCAGTTGCATATTAGCCAGTTAGTTTTGTTTCGTACATGAACCCTATGAATTTGTAAAGCTATGCGGAATATGGTGGCGCTATACAAATAAATTGTATTATAACAATATTTATAACAATTACAATTGTATTCTTTGATAATATGCATTCACAAAAACCCTATTGTGGAGGAGCAGCGTTTGAATTTACAATTGTAACATGAGCTGTATTACAACAGCTAAATTACGCATTTTTTCTCCCTCCACACTAAATTATTAAAACTTCACCTTTATTTATTCACCATTAATACCTAAATCTAACAATTAGTGAGAAACCTAAATGCTAAAACTTTCAGGGTGAGCTTGTGATTCAGCACTTAATGTGCTTATTATTCTCTGACAGAGATTCCATATAACTTAGATGGCGTCTGCGCGCTGCCGCAGGCGCTTGTCACAGACTGCCCAGCCCCTGAAGATACCGGTTACTCAGGCAAAACATGTCGGGGGGGGGGGGGCGCATGCGCGCGGCTCACGAGGAGGTCATGCTTCAGTGAGCTCCGCTCCGCACTTCGAGATCGCCCTGCTTTTAGCGCCTATTAACAGGCTCCATCACGCCTGAAATCTGATGCAGGGGTCCCCGAAGATGACCCGCACAAAGGGGAAAGCAAGAATCCCGGGCACACCGGTCCCGTCGCAGACCTTGCCGGAGATCTTCCGACAGACCAGGCAGACTGTCATGGCGGACGTGCCAGCGACTCCCGCCAGCCCAGCCTCATCAGATGGCGGTGATCCGCCTCAAGAAACCACAGATTCTCGGGTGGGTTCAGACGACTTATACAAGAACATTGCAGCACTTTTTAAAACCGAGTTGTCCCAAGCAGTCTCGGACTTCACGCGCCAAATACAGGACCTCGGTAACAGAGTCTCGGACTTAGAGACAAGAACAGACGACCTGTCTGACACCCTGGGCCGCAATCGAGAGGACATTGACTCCCACGATAATCAACTGGCAGAGTTGGAGCTTAAAATCGAGGATCTCGAGAACAGGTCCCGGAGGGGAAACCTGAGAGTTAGAGGTCTGCCAGAATCATTTACCGATTTATCATCCACTCTGTCGGCCCTATTCACGGCCCTGCTTCCTCAAGCAGAACCACATTTTCTCAAGATGGACCGTGTCCACCGGTCTTTGGGGAAACCCAGGACCCTGGATATCCCCAGAGATGTAATTCTGAAATTTCACCACCCCGATACTAGGGACAAAGTGCTTGCTGCAGCAAGGGACAATCCGGACCTACCTGGACTCCCGCAATCAGTCCACCTCTATGCTGACCTAGCGCCCTCCACGCTCCGTAGGCGCAGAGAAATGAGGCCGGTCACACAGGCCTTGCAGAAGGCCAACGTTAGATACAGGTGAGATTTCCCTTCAACCTATCGTTCCAGCTGAATTTGCGCCCTTACACTATCCGGTCTGTGGCAGAAGGCCTGGAGGCACTGAAGCGGGCTGGGATCCAGTTTGACCATCAGGACTTACCGTCTGCATCACCGAAGCCACAGAGGCCGGCAAGGGTCTGGACAACTGTTCCGTCAGCCTCCGGGGGCCCGACCAGGCTGAGAAATACCTGACTTTTCATCTTTCCTCGACTGGAGAGCGGTAACAGTACTGTTTGTCTGCACGGGTCTACTTCGGGGCCTCTGGTTTTATCCCCATAACCGATGTGTCGGGCCAGTTTTATTAATATAGGGCCTCGAAAATGCGGACTTTCATGTTGTCCCAGACATGGGATGTTGTGAGAGAGGGCTGTTAGCCGTTACCGGGCTAAGCTCTCTTTCTTATGTCCCGCCACTCTTTTTCCATATGTTGGGGCTATGTAGTCCCACTTTCTGTTGCCTGTTTATTCAGGCTGTTATTATGTTCCGTTGTATTGATGTTGTGCTCTTGGGGAATGCTGTTAGAATAATCAATGTATGTCTGGAGGTGAGGGGGGGGGGCGGGGGGGTGCTTTGGGGTGCAGGCGACGGCGGGTGGCACTACTATACGGAGTTTGTTATATATCACCATGATGTGTAAGCTACTGACCCATAATGTGCGGGGTTTCAATTCCCCTAGAAAAAGAAAGACCGCCTTTGCAATTTATCTTAAACACACTCCTGACGTCATCTGTCTTCAGGAGACGCATTTTACGCCGTCGTCGCACCCGAAGTACTTTCACCCACAATACTCCAGCTTCCACTCCTCCACTTTTGCATCTAAGTGTAGGGGGGTTGTGACGTTATTAAGAAATTCATTTTCTTATACTGTAACTCAGTCATGTATAGACCCTAACGGGAGGTATGTGATACTAGTTGGAACCCACCAAGAGGAAACTCTCTGTATTGTCAACTCGTATGCGCCCACAGAGAATCCCACCAGATTTTTTGAAGCGGTCAGTAAAATAATTGGGAGGCTCACGTTTCAGAAACTGATATGGTGCGGGGATTTTAATTTTACGGTCCATCCAGTTCTGGATCGCTCTGTCCCTCCCACAACATCACGCCCGGCAACTCAGGCAAAACTGATCGCTCAGGTTATGCAATCATTGGCGATTGCTGACACATGGAGGGAACACAATGGCCCCCAGAGGGGTTATACATACTTCTCGCCAGCCCACCAGATCTACACACGCATTGACATGATTTTGGCTTCCACCTCTCTCTTGCCATATATGTCCTACTCCAGACATGTGGTGTCATCATGGTCGGACCATGATTTGGTTATTGCAGAATTTATGGCTCCGCATCGTGGTGCTACACCCTACCATTGGAGGTTAAATGAATCTCTTCTGACTAACCCAACCATCGTTTCACAGTTGCAGGAAGACCTTTCTAACTTCTTCTCTGATAATGATACTTCTGAGGTTAACCCTAAGACGCTATGGCTGACCCACAAGGCCTTTATGAGGGGTAGGTTGATAGGAGTTGCTTCCAAGAGGAAAAGGGAAAGGAATCAGGCCCAGACAGGATTAGAGGCCAAACTGAACAGACTGGTCTGGGCACACCAAAGGGCCCCCTCCTTATACCTTCTTAGAGCAATAAAGGAAGTTAAACAACAATTGAATATAATCCTCTCAAACAATACGGAGAAAGCGCTTCGGTGGACTAACTCCTTTTATTATAGGTATGCAAACAAGCCTGACAAGTTGCTGGCAAGCCAGCTCAGAGCCAAACAAAAGACCAATCAGGTTTTCCAAATACGTACAAGGACGGGACAGACCACCTCAAATCCGGACACCATATATGCGACCTTCCAAAGATTCTATAAATCCCTTTATTCTGCCCCTGTAGGTGACCCTAGCACCAAAATCGATAGTTTCCTGGCTTCCATAAGACTCCCTACACTGACTCCTGAAGCTCAATCGGAGCTTAGTAATCCTATCACCAAGGAAGAAGTGACATTTGCCATTAACTCCCTGAAATTGGGTAAGGCCCCAGGCCCAGACGGGTACTCTGCATTGTATTATAAAAAATTTAGCACTGCCATTATTCCCCACATAACAAACTACTGTAACTTTTTAATGCAAGGGACTGCTCCCCCAGAAGAGTTCCTAAGAGCGTCCATCACGGTTATTCCCAAGCCCAGTAGAGACCCATTGCTTCCGTCCAATTACCGGCCAATCTCCCTACTAAACCTCGACAATAAAATTTTCACCTCCATATTGGCGAATAGGCTCAAAAATGTTCTCCTGTCACTGGTCCACAAAGATCAAGTCGGGTTTATACCAAATAGGGAAGCCCCTGATAATATTAGGAAAATGTTAAATATTATACAATCCTCTAACAAATTGAAGACCCCATTAGCACTTCTGGCCTTAGACATTGAAAAGGCCTTTGATACTGTCACCTGGTCTTATCTTTATAAGGTTCTCTCTAAGATGGGTATTAATGGCCCTTTCCTAGCAGCTATCCAAGCCCTCTACTCTAGACCAGAGGCCTCCTTAAGCTCCCCACTACAAAACCCCTCCCCATTGCCATTGAAAGGGGTACTAGGCAAGGTTGCCCCCTTTCCCCGGCGTTATTTGCCCTAGCCATGGAACCACTGGCTACTCATATCAGGGCCCACCCTGACATCACGGGATATACCATTGGGGGTACGGAGTGCAAGTTGAGCCTATTTGCGGACGACCTGTTACTAACCATCACTAACCCCATTGTTTCTCTTCCCTCCCTTCTGAAGCTCCTGGACGCTTTCACCAAAGCCTCAGGCCTGGCGATCAACCAATCCAAATCTGAGCTACTCCTATGCAACACACCTGCCTCCACTACATCAACATTGTTGGACAGATTCCCCTTCCAACACAGACCTCAGCACATCTCTTATTTGGGGGTCCAGATGCCGAACAACCTAGACGCTGTCTACAAATTGAATTTCTTACCTATTTACCGTAAGATCCGTCAGGATTTAACGTTGTGGCAGACTTTACAGGCGTCTTGGATAGGCAGAATAAACATTATTAAAATGGTTCTCCCTTGGCTCCTATACCTATTTAGGAACCTGCCGATACCGGTCCCTGTGGGGGATCTGAGATCCTTACAGAGAGATGTGCTGAGGTTTATTTGGGCAAACAAACGTCACCGCATGTCTGGAGTAACGATGTGTAGACACAGGTCGCAGGGGGGCTTATCCGTACCTGATTTTGTCAAATACTATAGGGCAGCGAGATTGGCCCAGATGTTTTTGACACATCTTGACCCGAACACACATCCTCTTTGGATTGGGATAGAGCTGAACAGTTTTAAACCCTTCACATGGAAGGCGCTGATATGGTCTACCTCTCCCATCCCTCAGACTTTACGCAACGACTCCATATTGTCATATTACTCAATACTGCTGTGGAGGTCGGTCAGGTTTAAGTCCGCTCTGCAGAGTAAGCCCTCACCACTAGAATACCTCGTGGGTAACCCTGCTTTCCTGCCGGGCATTCAGTCTTGCAATATGGATTGGTGGGTGAGCAATAATTTGTGTTTACTGCTTAAGTTCATGTCTAAAGGCAAACTGATTTCCATTGCGGATTTTAAGGAACGGTTCTCCCCTCCCATTAGAGAATACCTCACCATGAACCAGATTTTTTCCTTTTTTAGGGCGGTTCTTCCACCTGACCGGCCTGTAGAGCTTACGTCATTTGAACGTACAATAAACTTTTCGCTATATAGACAGGGGTTATTATCCAGAATATATGGGGCGCTCAACTCGGTCCCTCCTGATCACAAACTACCCTACATGAGAGCTTGGGAGGCGGATATGAGTCGGGAACTTACGCCCTCCAAATGGTCAGATTGCTCAATGGTTCTCACGAAGGGTTCATGGCAAATCACATTAGCCGAGACTTCTATAAAAGTGCTTCATAGGACTTACCTGGTTCCTGCACGCCTACACGATATATATCCAGAAGTCTCTCCACTTTGTTTTAGAGGCTGCGGTGAGGTGGGTACTATGATTCACACATGGTGGTCATGCCATGTAGTAAAGAGATTCTGGGATAGGGTGATTCATCTGATTTCCTCAGTCTTAGACTGTAATTGCCCCAAGACAGTGCCCTTCTGTCTGTTAGGTGACAAGCCGCACAAGATTCCTTATGCCAAATTCAAGCTTGCTGTCATGGTCTTACCTTCTTGCTGTTCTCCTTCGTTTGACATGTGCTGGCGGCCATCTTGGTTTCTGGGTTTCTTGTAGCCTCCCACCCTGCGGCTTCTCCTTCCCACTGGGAGGAGCTGGATGCCCAGCTCATATATATAGGAGGTCTGTGGCTTCAGTTCCTTGCTTGGTCCTCCTGTGTTCACATGCTTCTAAGACTGCTGCTGCTTCTGGTTCCTGATCCTGGCTTCGTCTGACTACCCTGCTGGTTCCTGATCCAGGCTTCGTCTGACTACCCTGCTGGTTCCTGATCCAGGCTTCGTCTGACTACCCTTCTGGTTCCTGACCTCTGGCTTCGCAAGACCCTGCTTCGGTTTAGCCATCCGTTTGGACTTTTGCCTTACAGCTTGATTTTCAATAAAGCCTTCTTATTTCCACTTATCTCTTGTTGTACGTCTGGTTCATGGTTCCATGACATTAGGACCAAGCCATGAATTCTGACGGTACAGGACCATCCTCGCTACCTACGCTGGTTGCCAGACTTGATCAGCAGGATCACCTGTTGGGTCGGTTCGCTGTGGCGTTGCAAACCCTGCTTGAACGCACGGCTCATTTAGCTTCCGTTGCCGATGGGTCGGTTGTCGCTCCTGGGCCCGCTCCCACTGCCGCTCCGGTTGTTGCGCCAGAGTCTACCCCGACACCTGTTGCTGCGCCTGCGGTGTTTCAGGGTATGACCGGTTCTGCCCCCCTTCCACAGCGCTTTGGGGGAGAGCCAACTCAGTGCCAAGGTTTCCTTAACCAGGTGGGCATTTATTTCGAGTTGCTGCCACATGCCTTTCCTACTGAGAGATCAAAGGTGGGCTTCTTGATCTCGCTGCTCTCGGACAAGGCCTGCCTTGTCTGGGCCAGTCTGGGCCAGCCCTTTATGGGAGAACAACAATCCGGTGGTTGCCGAGTTTTCCGGTTTTGTTGCTTCTCTTCGGAAGGTATTCGATGTGTCGGCTCGTGCTGCCTCTGCTGCGAAGCTCCTTATGTCCATCAGACAGGGTTCACGATCCGTAGCTGAATACGTCATTGAGTTTCGTACCCTGGCAGCAGAGGTGGGATGGAATAATGAGGCTCTGGTCGCTGCTTTCTCTCATGGTCTCTCGGATGCCTTGAAGGATGAGGTTGCAGCTAAGGACCTACCAGTGGAGCTCGAGTCTCCTATTTCTTTCCTGATTTTGATTGACACCAGACTCAGGGAGAGACCTTCCTTTAAGGAGAGCCTGCAGAGGTCTTCTAACAGATTGGCGCCTACGTTTGCTGTCCCACCCGTGCCTCCCTCTCCTCCCACGCCTCCTGGGGATGACTTGTCTGGGGGTGAACCCATGCAGCTGGGGTTTGCTCGCCTGTCCGAGGGGGAGAGGGTACTCCGGAGACGCGAGGGCCGATGCATGTACTGTGGTCTCGGTGGGCATTTTCGGTTGGCATGCCCGAACCGTCCGGGAAACGCTCGCACCTGAGATCCTGTCGGGGGCAGATCTTGGGTGGAGTCTCCTCGTCCCCGGTTTCCCGTGTTGACAAACCACTGATTACCGTTGTCCTCTCCTGGGTCGGGGGCTCGGTGACGACCCAGGCGTTGGTGGACTCTGGTGCTGGTGGTTTGTTCATTGATAGTGTGTTCGCTGCCGCCAATTCCATTCCTCTGCAGCCTCGAGGTTCCCCACTGGCTCTTGAGGCGATAGACGGCAGACCCCTTCTGCCGCCACACGTGACTCATGAGACCCTTCCAGTGGGGATGGCCATTGGTGCCGTTCACAGAGAGTCGGTCTGTCTCCAGGTTATTTCGTCTCCACACTACTCGGTGGTCTTGGGGTACCCCTGGCTCCAGAAGCATAATCCGACTTTCGATTGGAGATCGGCCGAGATCCTCTCGTGGTCACCGCAGTGTGGGGCTAGTTGCATCCATGGGCCTTTCAAGTTGCTGTGTACTTCCTTGGACTCTCTGTTGCCTCCTGAATACTAGTACCGGGATGTATTCGATAAGGTGCGTGCGGTTGCCCTACCTCCGCACCGCCCATACGATTGTGCCATAGAGTTACAATCTGGTGCCGTTCCTCCTCATGGCAAAGTCTATCCACTGTCGGTAGCGGAGAATGAGGCCATGGAGGAGTACGCGAGGGAGGCGCTTTCACGCGGACACATTCGCAAATCCTCGTCCCTGGCAGGGGCTGGATTTTTCTTTGTGAAAAAGAAGGGCGGTGAGTTGAGGCCTAGCATCGATTACAGGGGTCTCAATCGCATCACGATCAAGAACGCTTACTCGATACCCTTGATTTCCGAGCTGTTCGATCGCCTCAAAGGGGCCACGGTCTTTACCAAACTCGACCTGAGGGCGGCATATAACCTGGTAAGGATCAAGGCGGGCGATGAGTGGAAGACCGCGTTTAACACCAGGACCGGTCATTATGAATCCTTGGTTATGCCCTTTGGGTTGTGCAATGCGCCCGCAGTCTTCCAGGAATTCATCAACGATGTTTTCCGTGACCTGTTGCAGCAGTGTGTGGTGGTCTATTTGGATGACATCTTGGTATATTCTGAATCCATGGAGGCCCACATTCTGGATGTCAGACGAGTGTTGCAACGGTTACGAGAGAACAAGCTGTTCGGTAAGCTTGAGAAATGCGAATTTCACCGATCCCAGGTAACCTTCTTAGGTTACATCATTTCCGCTGAGGGGTTCTCCATGGATCCTGAGAAGGTTTCGGCTGTCTTACAGTGGCCCCAGCCCAGTGGTCTTCGTGCCCTGCAGCGCTTTTTGGGCTTCGCCAATTATTATCGGAAGTTCATCAGGGACTTTTCCATGCTAGCCAAGCCTCTCACGGATCTGACCAGGAAGGGCAGTAATCCCCAGGTCTGGCCGCTCGAGGCCATCCGAGCTTTTGAGGCTCTAAAGTCCGCCTTTGTGTCGGCTCCGATTCTGTCGCATCCCAACCCTGGGTTGTCTTTTGTCCTCGAGGTGGACGCGTCTGAGACGGGAGTAGGCGCCCTTCTGTCTCAGCGTAGAACACCAGAGGGTCCTCTGCTTCCTTGTGGGTTTTACTCCCGGAAACTGTCTTCCGCGGAGTGCAACTATCAGATTGGTGACAGGGAGTTATTGGCCATCGTGCAGGCCCTTAAAGAATGGAGGCACTTGCTTGAGGGCTCGGTGGTTCCGGTTCTCATCCTGACGGACCACAAGAATCTGACCTACCTCTCTGAGGCCAAGAGATTGACACCACGTCAGGCCAGATGGGCTCTGTTCTTGTCACGTTTTAATTACGTGGTCTCCTACCTACCCGGTTCCAAGAACATCAGAGCGGATGCCTTATCACGGCAGTACTCCGAGCTGTCCGGGGAGGAGTCGATTCCGACTTCGGTCATACCTCCGAATCAGATCCTGGCCGCCATTCGCACCAGCCTGACCTCTCCC
Source organism: Bufo gargarizans (assembly GCF_014858855.1). Lineage (NCBI taxonomy): Eukaryota > Metazoa > Chordata > Amphibia > Anura > Bufonidae > Bufo > Bufo gargarizans. The sequence goes on from NC_058083.1 coordinate 207,374,274, forward strand.
CTGGGTGAGCAGATTTTGGCGGCTCAATCTGGTGCTCCCTCTGGGAGACCCAACGGCAGATGTTTTGTGCCTGAGGAGTTGCGCACTCGGTTGTTGCGAACCTACCATAACTCCAAGGCCGCGGGGCATCCTGGAAAGAATCAGCTGTCCTGGGCTGTTTCACGTCTGTTCTGGTGGCCTTCTCTACGTTCCGACATTGCCGCATATGTAGCGGCATGCTCCGTTTGTGCCCAGAGTAAGTCCCCTCGGCACCTTCCGTTGGGCCTTTTGCAACCCATAGCCACCGGGGAGCGTCCATGGTCACACCTGGGGATGGATTTCATTGTGGACCTCCCTGCATCCCGAGGCCATATGGTCATTCTCATGATTGTGGATCGGTTTTCCAAAATGTGCCACTGTGTTCCTCTCAAGAAGTTACCCTCTGCACAAGAGTTGGCCTCGATTTTTGCCAGGGAGGTCTTCCGGTTGCACGGTTTGCCCAAGGAGATTGTGTCGGATCGGGGGAGTCAGTTTGTGTCCAGGTTCTGGCGCGCCTTTTGCTCCCAGTTGGGGATTCATCTCTCTTTCTCCTCGGCCTACCACCCTCAGTCCAATGGGGCCGCAGAACGATCCAATCAGGCCTTGGAGCAATTCCTTCGTTGCTATGTCTCCGATCACCAAGACAATTGGGTTGACCTCCTGCCTTGGGCTGAGTTTGCCAGGAACACGGCGGTGAACTCTTCCTCTGGGACGTCTCCCTTCATGGCCAATTATGGGTTCCAACCTGCCGTGTTACCGGAGGTATTCTCTCCCCAGGATATTCCGGCTGTGGAGGATCACCTTTCCGTCCTACGTGCTTCTTGGGTACAGATCCAGAGGTCCCTTGAGGTCTCTACGCAGCGCCAGAGACTCCAGGCTGATCGCAGACGAGCGCCCGCTCCTTCCTACCAGGTCGGAGACCGCGTATGGTTGTCCACCCGCAACCTCAACCTTCGAGTGCCCACTCCCAAGCTGGCGCCTCGCTTTGTTGGTCCCTTCCGAGTGCTTTGCAGGGTAAACCCGGTAGCCTATGCCCTTGCGCTTCCTCCTGGCATGCGGATCTCCAACGTGTTTCATGTCTCCCTGTTGAAGCCACTGGTGTGTAATCGTTTCACTTCCTCGGTTCCTCGGCCTCGTCCGGTCCAAGTGGGCAATCGTGAGGAGTATGAGGTGAGCAATATCCTGGACTCACGCCTGGTCCGCGGTCGGGTGCAGTTTTTGGTCCATTGGCGTGGTTATGGTCCAGAGGAGCGTTCCTGGGTTCCCTCCGCAGATGTCCATGCTCCTGCCTTGCTCCGAGCCTTCCACGCACGCTTCCCTCAGAAACCGTTCTTTACTCCGCGGAGGAGGGGCCCTTGAGGGGGAGGTACTGTCATGGTCTTACCTTCTTGCTGTTCTCCTTCGTTTGACATGTGCTGGCGGCCATCTTGGTTTCTGGGTTTCTTGTAGCCTCCCACCCTGCGGCTTCTCCTTCCCACTGGGAGGAGCTGGATGCCCAGCTCATATATATAGGAGGTCTGTGGCTTCAGTTCCTTGCTTGGTCCTCCTGTGTTCACATGCTTCTAAGACTGCTGCTGCTTCTGGTTCCTGATCCTGGCTTCGTCTGACTACCCTGCTGGTTCCTGATCCAGGCTTCGTCTGACTACCCTGCTGGTTCCTGATCCAGGCTTCGTCTGACTACCCTTCTGGTTCCTGACCTCTGGCTTCGCAAGACCCTGCTTCGGTTTAGCCATCCGTTTGGACTTTTGCCTTACAGCTTGATTTTCAATAAAGCCTTCTTATTTCCACTTATCTCTTGTTGTACGTCTGGTTCATGGTTCCATGACACTTGCCCAATTTATTCTTCTGGCGGCGAGGATTCACATTGCCTTTAAATGGCGTTCTGACTCATTATCCTTCCCGGCTGTTGTGGATAGGGTCAATAAAATATTGATATTCGAAAAGCTGTCGGCTATTCGCACCGATGTGTATGCTGCCTTTGAGAGGGTGTGGGAACCCTGGCTAGCTTCTCCTCACTCTCCAGACGTCAGATATAGTATTTCCCTATAAATTGAGCTTCTGTATGTCAGATTGATATATTCTTGCATAATCTGCAATAACATGTATTGCTTAATGTACCATGCTTTATGTGTAAACCCAAGAGACGTACTTGTAATATGTCACCTGTTATGTGAACTTTTGTCATGTAATTGCCTTCCTTCTTTACTATGCAAAAAACCCAAATAAATGGTTTTTGAAACTAAAACATGTCGGGGGGGCAGCTTCTGAGTTATGTTTTAGCCCAGGTAGTGAGCATTATAGTGAGAGTACAGATAATAGAGCCAACAAGAATACAAGCGCCTGCGGCAGCGCGCAGCCACAGACGCCATCTGAGTTATATGGAATCTCTGTCAGAGAATAATAAGCACATTAAGTGCTGAATCACAAGCTCACCCTGAAAGTTTTAGCATTTAGGTTTCTTACTAATTGTTAGATTTAGGTATTAATGGTGAATAAATAAAGGTGAAGTTTTAATAATTTAGCGTGGAGGGAGAAAAAAAGCGTAATTTAGCTGTTGTAATACAGCTGATGTTACAACTTTAATAATATGCACACAGTACTTTTTATTTAGTTTCATTTAGTTTCTTAATAAATAAATATATATTGTACCAAGATACCCCTTTATCGTCATACACAACTCTAGATATTGGAGAGCCCCCCACATCCAAAACTACTATATATATATTTATGTGTTGGTGTGGTACTTTCTGAACTTTTTCCACCTTTAGGGTTCATGCAAAGAGCTGTAAATGTTTTGCGGTCCACAAATTGCAGATCCACAAAACACGGATCCCGGCCAAGTGCAAGCCACCCCTTTTTTTTTTTACTTGTGTCGGGTCACGGAACATATATGCGAATGTGGGCAGCATAAGGGTGAGATGAATGGGTATGCATGAGCCCTTAATGTCACCTATAATTTGTACAATTTAATTAAAAAACAAACTGAGATCTTTTAGGGTGGAAAATTAAAATAAAGAACTTAATGCAGTTGCACAAATATGCACACCTTTGTTTTGTTCAAGTGCCCTTAGAGTTGGAAATCTTTGCCCACTCTTTCTCGTGAAAACAATCAAAATCTCTCAGATTGTGAAGGCATATACTGTGTACAGCCCTCTTCAGGTCAACACACAGATTTTTAATTGAACTCATTCCAAAACTTTGATCTTCTTCTGGCTGAGCCATTCTTTTGTTGATGTAGAGGTATTCTTTAGGCCTCATTCACACCGCCGTTGCTTGGTCATGCCCATATAACAGCTGGTCTGCAATATACAGGCCCCGAACGTTTGTGCATCGCATCAAGAATGCGGCATTTACTTGACATATTCAATTTTTTTGTGGTGCGGACAGATCATGGACCTATTCATGTTGAATGTGTCTGGATCCGTCTTCGGCAGCTTCACGGATGATGCCTGTGCATTGGGGACCGCAAATTGCAGCCCCCACTGCATGAAACAGCCAGGCAAAAGGCCATGTGCATGAGGCCTTTTTTTAGCAAAGGCCTGAAGATTTTGTTCCACAATTAACAGATATTTGGAATCCTTGACTAAAGCCCCCGTTATAAATGTAGAAAAACAACCCCAAAACATTATGAAGCCTCCACCATGCTTCACTGGGGGCATGGTGTTCTTTTGGTGATGGTCAGTGTTGGCTTTGCGTCAAACATACCTTTTGAAATTATGACCAAAAAGTTTAACCTTGGTCTCATCAGACTATAACACGTTTTCCCACGTGCTTTTGGCAGGCAATGTAGGTTTTGGTAAAACATAGTTGAGCTTGGATGTTTTTCTTTGCAAGAAAAGGCTTCTGTCTTGCTGTCCTACCCCACAGTGCAGACAAAAGAAGAATAAGGGAGATTGCTGTCACATGCAATACGCAACCAGTACTTGCCAGAAATTCCTGCACATGCAATACGCAACCAGTACTTGCCAGAAGCTCCTTCAATGTTGCTGTAGGCCTCTTGGCATCCTCCTGGAACAATTTTCTTCTTGTCTTTCCATGATTATGATGCTGGTTCTCTGCAACCTCTTACTTTTGACTCATGAGTGACACACTCCTGAAATAAGTTCATCTATCATTACTTTATGCTTCTCTGAGTGAGGGCAGCATTAAATTAATGACAGGTTCCCTTTAAATGATGGCAGCTGTGTACTGACTACTATTTAACATGAGTTTAAATGTGACTATCTTATTCTGAACACAACCATATTCCCAATTATGTTCACACCTATGCAACTACATTATTTTAGTTTTGTTATTTTTATATTCCCCCTTTAAATTAAGTTTATATTTTAATTGAATTGTACAGATTATGGATCTGTGGAAATAAATCTGAAATAATTTGTTTTGAAATAATTTGTTATATGACAAAGACAAAGAATTTTTATATTCAATACATATGTAAATGATTAAAATGTTAGATCTAAAGGATACAGTTATTGGATAAAACTATACAAGGAGACCCTAGTACCCTGTTGGGTCACCTCTAGCCTGAATACAAGATGAAATATGGTTGGGTAAGGAAGCAAACATAAATGTTTAGCTGAGATAAATCTGCTGACTGGGCAGGCCCAGGAAGTATTGTAATCTGACGGAGACATTCCTGGGGAACACTTGTATGTGGGCAAGCATTATAATGCTGAAAAAGCCAGTTGGAAGCAATGCCATGAGCGGTAACACATGTGGCCGCAGGATGTCCTGCACATATTGCTGAGATGTGAGTGTCCCTCAGATCTCTAGTAGGGAGACTGACTGTCGCATTCAAAGGTGCTGAAGATCATCACATCAGCAGTTGGGACAGTGTTTCGCTCTACAGCAAAAGTAGGATTCAAGTGATCACCGCCAGGCCTCCATACTTAAACCTGAATGTTGTTGGATCCCAAAAAGAACCTCAAGACTGTTAACTGGACAAAATGTATTCAAGTGCATTGTAGAGGCATGTCTAGCAATCAGTGATCTTTTACATAGAAGTACACTATCCAAAAGTAGCCTATGAGAGCCTTTTGTATATGGCAGAAGGGGAAGCACTTTTATGCCCTTTTGTGGCAAGACCCTGAGTCCAATCAAACCACACCTGTAATAATTTACATATCTACCTGTAATCATTTACTTATCTTCCTGCCCGATAAGTTTTGCAGCAATCTGACATTTCTATACAGATGCATTATTTTTTTGCCATAGTGTAAAATAGTAAATTATAATGAAAACAAAGCCTTATGCAGCAAACATTAATGTTACCCAAAGGAACCAGATTTTCATCAGTTTATGGGTAGCATCATAGTTTCCTGTGAATTTTTTCAAATTTTACAAAGAAGTACAGAATAATAATAACAACATATTCACAATATAGGTTTTTGTATTATATCTAGTTTCATTTGAGGTAATAGAGACAGTGGACCAAATACCGACTTTTAAAAATGGACTCACCTTTAAACTGATACATTTGATTTTGTCTTTGCAGGAAAGTAGTTGATCTTACAAAAAGGAGATTTGGGATTCCAATTGACAGGATTGGCATGAATCGACTTGCGAATACTAGAGGTTAAAGCACATCTAGTGAGTAATTTATTATCTACAAAATCCTATAATGGTCTCGTAGTGCCTTATGACATCTCCACCAGATAGATACATCATTAAAGTTGCAACTAAGAGTCCTCTAGCAAGATAATATATATATATATATATAAGGAAGAGAATGGGTTTGAAAAAAACTAAGCATGTCACTTCAACGATTCCCCACCACTGTCATTCTTATGTTTCCTGGTCCACTTGCTCAACATGCCAGGAGATGCCTGCCAATTGCTGGCCGAGGAGGGTCACCAGTGATTGGCTAAACAGGCATCTCCTGCCGTTTGATGGATTGGTGACTAACCATCATTTTGTTTAAATCAATCTGTACCTTATACAAAAAAGGTATTCTGCATTCTATAAAAAATATTATCCTGCTGGACAACTACTTTAGCGTAAAATGTTCAAAGAAGAGTTCAGGCTGTAGCAGCAAAAGAGGAGCATATTCTAGATAAGTAATAATTATGGTTTTGAAAGAAACTGTTGCGCAATGACCTGCAATTCACATGCTTTTGTCCAAGCAGGATATACAAAGAGGTACAGTATCTCCCAAGAAAGAGAACCATCTCGCCAGTGACACCTATTGCAAGTGGCTCTCTATGAGTCAAGATTCAACTTTCCAACCAGTCTTGGGATTTGACAAGGGAATATAGCAAAGTCAGATATCCATCCGTAGAAAGCTGTTTTGGAGAGCTTGACCCCCATCAGTACAGAGTAGGATTCTGGTTGGCTAAGTACCACTCCTTGTAAGCAGCTTAGGCAGAGTGCTGAATCTCCATAAAGAGACCAGCCCTATAAGGAGACTTATTTTAAGTACTCCATGGTATTGAGTCTTATTGGCAATGATACGTTGAAAATGAATATGCAAAGAGGTATCTCCCAAGAAAGACAAACATCTAGGTATTACACTGAGCCAGCCAGAATCCTACTAAGAAGCAAGTACTCTGAAACAGCTGTCTACGGATGGATATCTGGCTATATTGTCTTACTACATTCCAAGGTTTCTTGTAAAGTCAGATTGTGACTTATAGGAAGCCACTTCCAATAGGTGGCACTGGTGAAAGGGTTCTCTTTCTTGGGAGATACCTCTTTGCATAATCGTTTCATATGGAGCGTTGCCAATAAGTCTCAATACCATGGAGCACTTAAAATAAGTTTCCATACAGGACTGGTCTCTTTAAAGAGATTCAGCACCCTGCATAAGCTGCTTTCAAGCAGGATACATACAGTTGAAACCAGAAGTTTACATGCACTATATAAAAAGACACATATGCATGTTTTTCTCAATTAAATCAACAATAAAAAAGTCAGTCCTGACATGAAATCAGAATAAACCTTTCCTGTTTTTGGTCAATTAGGATTACCATAATTATTATTATTTGCCAAATGCCAGAATATTGAGGAAGAGAATATTTTAAGGCATTTTTATTACTTTCTGCAAAGTCAAAAGTTTACATACATTTCATTAATATTTAGTACCATTGCCCTTAAACTGTATGACTTGGGTCAAATGTTTTGGATATCCTTCCACAAGCTTCTCACAATAGTTAGTCGGAATTTGGGCCCATTCCTCCTGACAAAACTGAGCCATGTTTGTTGGTCGCCTTGCTCGCACCTGCCTTTTCAGCTTTGCCCATAAATTTTCAATAGGATTGAGATCAGGGCTTTGTGATGGCCACTTAAAAACATTGACTTTGTTATCCTTAAGCCACTTTGTAACCAGTTTGGCAGTATGCTTCGGGTCATTGTCCATTTGGAAGACCCATTTCCACCCAAGCTTTAACTTCCTGGCTGATGTCTTGAGATGTTGCTTTATTATTTCCACATACCGTAATCTTCTTTCCTCATGATGCCATCTATTTTGTGAAGTGCACCAGTCCCTCCTGCAGCAAAACAACCCCACAACATGATGCTGCCACCCCGTGTTTCACAGTTGGGATGGTGTTCTTAGGCTTCCAAGCTTCTCCCTTTTTCCTCCATAACAATGGTCATTATGTCCAAAAAGTTCAATTTTAGTTTTGTCAGACCACAGGACATGTCTCCAAAAATGTAGGTCTTTGTTCCTGTGTGCATTTTCAAACATTAATCTGGGTTTTTTATGTTTCTTTTGGAGTAATGGCTTCTTCCTGGCAGAGTGGCCTTTCAGTCCATGTTTATACAGTACTCGTTTCACTGTGGATATTGACACAATCTTACTAGATTCCGCGATAATCTTCACAAGGTCTTTTGCTTTTGCTCTTGGGTTGATATACACATTTCAGACTAAAGCTTGTTCATCTCTGGGACACAGAACCCGTCACCTTCCTGAGCCGTATGATGGCTGGACATTCCAATCTTGTTTGTACTTGCGTATAATTGTTTGTACAGATAAACGAGGCACCTTCAGGTAACTTGAAATTGCGCCCAAGGTTGATCCAGACTTGTGCAAGTCCTCAATTCTCTTCCTGATATCTTGGCTGATTTCTTTAGACTTTCCCATGATGCTACCCAAAGAAGCAGCGTGTTTCAGGTGTGCATTTAAATACATCCACAGGTGTGTATCTAACTAACTCAGATGTTGCCAACAAACCTAACAGTAGCTTCCAAACACATGACATCATCATATGGGCAGTCCAGAATTATTTAAAGGCATAGTAATCTTAATGTATGTAAACATTTGACATTGCAGAAAGTCATAAAAATGCATTAAAACATTATCTCTCTCATTATTCTGGCATTTGGCAAATAATAATAATTATGGCAATCCTAATTGACCAAAAACAGGAAAGGTTCATTCTGATTTCATGTCAGATATTGAGAAAACATGCATATGTGTCTTTGGTTTCAACTGTATATTCCTTTTTAGGCACATTGACAGTTAATAGAATGTTCAATAAGTTATAAAGCTGTGAAAGTATTGTAGATGGTCAGCATTTTAGCATCATTAGATTTGGCTAAGTCATTTTGTAGAATTGAAGATGCCTTGGATTACAGAACATTCTGTTTCTATCTTTGCAGGTATTTACACCCTGGATGATATATAATACATCTCAGAAGTCACCAAAACACTCTTATACCTTACACAGCTCAAGATCCTGATTTATGTTACGTTGATTAATGAATTGACCATCTATAAATCTATTTCATGTCCACTGTCAAAACAATAATAGATTCAATCCATCAGATGAGGACTTCCATAGCCAGGGTGTGTCTGCTCAGGTTGCAGGGTGTATGTTTAATCCAACACTGGCTTGTGATCCTAGGTTTGTGTTTTATCATGAAATAGCATTTTGTACTGAAGAAATGTATCTTACATATACATTTACTGCACTTTTAGCAGCCTGAAATTTACCAAGCTAATGCATTTCCTGACCCTTTTATAAAAAGCACCACTCATGCTCTTTTTGTACTGTATTACACTCTAATTATGCTAGGTAACTATTCATGTAGCCATTCAAGACAAAAAGTATTCACTGTACATTTATATACATCTTATGCATGTTATGGGGGAGTGGTACATGACGCAAAGAGAACACCAGAGCACACCAAAGAGAGCTCATACACCACCCCGAACCTGGCGTGTTTCTTTAGGGTGTACAGAATATTCACATGCCGCAGATTTCTTGCATGGTGGGGTGGTTTCAGTGGCAAGCACATGGGCTTCTTCAATAGGACAGAGCCAGACATTTCTGTAACAAACCTGTAGCATGTGAACATACTGTACAGATGGAGTAGAATTAACACACTTTGTGAGTTATCACATGTAGTTAACGTGTTACCACTGCTGTTTCTGTGTCCTAACTCAGCATCCAGATGTTACATTGTTGCAAATAAGATTTTTTAACATTTCAACTACACAGTAAGGTTAAAAAAAACTGCATTGCTGGTTTGTAAGATAAATCAAAAGAACTGCATTTTATATATGAAATATCTAAATATAGACCACAGCCAATATTTTGCAGTTGCTGCATCACTATGTAAAAACTGATAATAACGCTGCCAGACATAATAAAAACTGATCATATTGGATTTTAGTGACAGTAACAGGACTGCACTCTAGTCAAAATGTCCCCCCCCCCCCCCCCCCCAAAACATGATGTGTCTGCAGGATTCGTATAACTCACATAATTCATTCATTGTGCAACAGAAGATGTGACCAAAGCACATAGAGGATTGCATGTACAAATCTAATTGTTACAAATGATGCCACTGTGTTGCAGCATTATTACTCCAGACATTTTTATTAGATTTTTCAATATACTGAGAAAGAGGACAAGGTTATGTCACATCACCTAGGGTCATACATTATAAATGTACAGCTGGAGGTACATCAGGAAACGTTAGAGGGAATTTGTCACCAGCGATCTCCCCATCCAGTTGTTTGTATAGATACATAATTGTGGTTCACCTAGTTAAAAAGTGTTTTCCTTTCGTTGATCCGAGGCTCTGTTCCTGAGTTTTGATACTTTTTTCCTAATATTCAAATTAGGCCTTTGGCGCAATGAAGGCGTCACCATTCTGGCCTGGCTCTGTCAATCAAAGTAGCCAAGGAGGGGATGACTTCAAAAAGGAGTGGAGCTTGTGTGCAACAACAGTAACAGTGATGCCCTCATTGTACAGTACCTTCATTTGGGAACAGACCCTCGGATCAACAATAGATAAATAATGGTTTAATAAGGTGAACTATGCAAATATTTTGATAGGGGGGTCGCTGGTGACAGATTCCCTTTAAGAGACTATACATTACATCCTCACATCATATACATAATAAGATAAATTCCACTTTATTGGAGACAGTTGTACAAAAATAAAGTCTGCAAAGTTCAAAATGCCTTCTTTGCCTAACAGTCCTTACATCCTAGGTAATCTTCAAGTCTTCCAATGCCCCTTCAACTTCTAGTTCTGATGACATTCTTTTATAAATAATTGTGATGAAAGCAGGTAAAACCCAGCATGGCTGAACTGTGCACATGAAGTGGCTGGACCACGCTCATAGAGTATACATTTTCTGATGCTTTGATTTTAGTTTATTTGGCCTACTGTATGTTACAACTTATTGGCTTTAGTCACCGTGAGCAATATCTGGGGAACTGTATAATGAGAACTAGAAATAGAACAAACTGATGGAACTGGTTATTTTCCAGTCTACCACTTTCCACAGTATGAATGTGGACTGCCTTTGTTTTTAGTTACATTTTATCGTTTTTTTTTTACTATAATTAACCCCTTAGTGACCAGACTGTTTTTGGCCTTACTGACCAAGCGTTTTTCTTCCTTTTTTCATCGTCACGTTCCAAGAGCTATAACCTTTTTATTTTTCTGTCTATATAGCTGTATGAGGGCTTGTTTTTTGCAGGAAAAGTTGTATTTTTTTAATGGCACCATTTTGGGATACACATAACTTTCTGATTAACTTTTATCAACTCTTTCTGGGAGGGAGATGGGAAAAACAGCAATTCTGCCACTATAAATTTTACAGCGTTAGTTTTTGGGTATAAATAACAGAGGTGCAGCCTGCTGGAAATTACTCAAGGCTGGTCTGGGGCCTACATGAGACCCCAGCCTGCCTTCACACACATCGGCACCCAATGATCGCATTTGCGGCGTGCCAATTTGAGAAAGCGGGGGGCCGTGCCCGCTGTCAGCACTTTACATGCGGCGGTCGCTATACTTGGCTATCTTCAAAACTCCCATAGAAATGAATGGAGGCTGCAGGAGTATAGGGCCCCCTTTCTTGTGATCAGTGGGGGTCCCAGAGGTAATACCCCCACTGATCTAATAGTTATCCCCTATCCTGTGGACATGGGATAACTTCTAACAACCAGAATACCCCTTTAAGACATGTTCTTCTGGTATCTTTTTTAATAAATCCATGAAATCCTTCTTGTTTGCCATTTGCACATATACAGAAAGCCCAAACTAAATAGTATACTGTAAATATCTAAGTCTGTCATTTCTTGGGTAATCACAATAGACTCTACTGAATTAGAAATTCCTTCATTTATATCATTGTTAAATATATTTAAATTTTTTGGGAGAATACTAGATCTCCTTATGGAAAGCAGTTAAGCGCCACAAAGAGTTTTATCGGTCAGGCAACGTTCCTCTGGAATTCTGGGAAGAGGGTATCCAAATGAGCTATTAGTTCTGCCTCTGATGCCACCAGATGTAAGGTAACTAGCCTATAAGTCAATGTTCAACCTTTTAAACAGACCTTGAGACATGACTTGGATAATAATTACCCAGCATCTCATCTGTAGACAGCGATTCAGGAATGATTGCCAAGTCATGTCTTGAGGAATGTCTAAATAGTTGAGCTTTGATTTATGGGATTGCTAACTCACATCTGGTGACATCAGAGGCAGAGTTTATTAAGAGCTCATTTGTATACCCTCTTCCTGCTATATTTTACATTACATACCTATTTAAAATGGGTTTTTAAGGACTAAAACTATAGCATGTGCATGCTCTGGGCAGGAAAACAAGATCAGAGGTCAATATGTGATATATATAACTATACAGATATTTCGAGAAACTGTATCAACCTTAATGACCTGCTCGGAATTGATTCTAGTCAGAATAGACATAAATATGGATGACAAGGTCTATAAATTCAGGTGTCCACTGGTTACTAAAATAGCTGGTCCTCAGCTATGTCATTCACTGGACTTTTGTCGGTGTTTTCAACCGGCGCTGGTCCATAGTAACTTTTCACTGTTACATAATCAGTGCAGTCTATCAGAAGTGAGAGACTATGCAGCAGTACATGACCACAACCTAGATCAGACATTCTCTGATTTCTGAACATCTTGTTGTAATTCAGTTTTAAAGGGGTTTTCTATAGTTTTTTTCTCATGTAGTTGCTTACCTCATGTACACTTCCTTATGCATTTTTTTTCCACTTTGGACCCTCCTGACCTGTTTTCACCATGTAAACAAATCATTCTGGTTGTTTCCATCCCCTATGTAGCACTTCCTGTTGCTGAATCCAACCAAGCCCATGATGCATTTCTCCTTTCTCTGCCACAGCTCCAGCACCGCCCCTAACACCCAACTATTTTATAGCTCATCCCACCCAGCTAGTATCACACACACTCCCCTATCACTGCCGCTGCTGCTTTGACACGCCCATGGACATAACAGGAAATAAAGAGCTACATGGACATGGTCATGTGACTACAGCCCAGCTCAGAAGATATAAGCAATAAAGAGATACATTAGGAAATTACAGCTACCTTGATTATTTAAAAGAATGCTGATGGAAACTGGAAAACCCCTTTAAGGCCATACACACAATTATTTAATCAACATGGAGGAGATGTGTTACATGGAAACCCACCTATGCTGCCTGGATCAGACCTCAGAAATGAATAGCAACATAAAGTGGATTCAAAATGTTGAAAGTATCTTGTACTGAGCTGTATTTATGTCCACTTGGAAAACAGTTCAGTACAAGAAGCGTGGCCAGACGTTACCATTGGTTTCTAAGGCAGCTTATTTCTGTGTTTAGAATGATCATAGATGTATCTGTGCTTTCATGTAGCATCTTACGACATATTTAACTACTTATTCCCCATCAGGAATGAATCATAGATGTAGTAGTTACTAATATTTTTGACACTCATTCTTGCTGAATGCTAGTTGAAAGCTATATTAATATTGTTTTACCACTATACTTTGGTGTATGTAACATTTGTAGATTAGTATTTATGCAGATAGAATGCTGTATTCCTATTTTCTTTTTTATATTAAAACAGCATTAGTAGGAGGGTGGTAACAATGGACACATTGCAGGGCAATGTCATTCTAACTGTGTATATGACTGTAGCGCACGCTACAGTAATAGGTGACAAAATTGAATATACAGTCCTTTACCGGGGATATTTGTGTTTAAGGGGCTGTGCATCATCAGATGTATTCAATTTCTTGGTTTATGTATATCCACAGCTTCTCCTAGAAATATTATTTCTGTAGGTGAAACAGAGTAATAAACTACACTATGTAAGTGAAAATTGTGCATTCTTAAGTTACAAGCACAGCAATATCGGGCTGTCAGGGATTTTAAAGAGGTTATCCAACCCCTATAATGTCCCCCCTAATGCCGGGCGCCTCATATAGGTTATACTTACTTCACACCTCAGCTCCTGCGTCGCTCCTGATGCCCGCACAGCCGCCACTGCATCTCCACGACGCATGGATCAAAACATCCAGCGACAGTGGGGAGGCAGCCAATAGCAGGCCGTGACAGGGACAAGCCTCCCTAGCATTGCGGGTAACGAGCCTCCCTAGCATTGATCTGTGCAACGGGGAGATGTAGCGGCGGCCGTGTGGGCATCAGGAGCGACGCAGGTGGCGGGCAGCGGGGCAAGTATAACCTATACGAGGGGACTGAGCATTAGGGGGACATTATAGGGGTTGGATAAGGCCTTTAAGGATATGTATACTATAAACCAGTATTGTAATCTGAAAATGGATAACAAAACAGATACAGCGCATTCATTATAGATAGATTTTCAGTTTGACCTCTTCTGTTTTTTTTAATCTACATTGGAATATTAACTCACTTTCTAATACCACTGCAATAAAAACCACAGTCCCAATATCATCTACTATTGTCACATGTAGACAATATGAGAACACAGTTCTGTTCAGTTTCAATATATGTTGTTTCTTTTTGCACATATTCTGGCACACCCTCTAGACCTTTTTTTACTACTGTTAGACTTCACAAAATGTTTCTTGGTTTGCAATAAAATCTAATCCTGAAAATAATTTTGTATGTTGTTTGCTGTTTTTCATATAAAGTATTTGCTCAATAAATGCCTTCAAAACTATAAACTTAAAAGGGTTCATCGGAACACCCCCAAATCTGCTATTAGAGCATATGGATGTCATGGGGACAGCCTCCCATTTAGGACCTATTAGCCACAGTGGAGGACTGCTTCTAACAGAGGCGCTCATTTTCCAGCAATGTGGGGAGAAGTGTGCTAATTAGCTCCTTTACAGAGAGGCCTAGGAAAGTGAAGAGGAAAAGTGGGAACATTGCTGATCTTTTGGGACACAGAGATAAGATTTCTTTATATATTTCTCGGGTTTCATTGTAACATGAGACAAACAGGATAAAAGAAAGGGAGCGATGAAGAAAGGAAAGGCAAGGTCGTACTTTTTTTTATTTTGTTGTATTTTTCTTTGTTTAGTATTTCTTTAACAGCAGATGTTTATCCATTTCCTAGTGGTCTAGGGGTACAGCACACACCTTCTGTCCTCCAGCTGCAACTTTTGGGGGCCATTAAGTGGCAGCAATTGCATAATAATATAAGGAGATTTAACTTTTAAAGCTATACCTGGGCTCTTAACAAGCAAAAACAAAAATGGCACCCACAGATACTTCAAAGTGTGGTCTTTATTCAGATTCAGAGCAGGTTTTACATGGGTAGGAAAATACTTTTCATGGGATAGGCATAAGGCCATCCTTCATATAAGATAGGGCCAGGGGCTATTCATAGTATTCAGTATATTGGGCAGACTAGATGGGCCAAATGGTTCTTATCTGCCGACACATTCTATGTTTCTATGTTTCTAAGACCCATGTGGTTTGGCCCCCAGAGCAGAGCAGGCCTTGAAGAAGTGTCTTGGTACGGTAAACGGTCGCTGGATCCGCATATGTCTTTTTCCTACCCATGTGACTGTTTCTGCCTCTGGGCTACAGTACGTCTTACTATTCCACTTAGAAACGCAGAAGATACATTTGTAGAACTACATGTCTCAGATTGGGAGTATGTTGTTGCCAGCATTATTCTGATTTTGGATTATACCTGGGCTCTACCATCCATCTTTACACCCCTAGATATGATGATGTACTGTAGTATTAGTTTGAATAAGGGCATCTCTGCATACATTATAGTGTAATTACAGCATTGCACAATTATTTTATTCTTTCTATTACTCCTCTATTTGTTAAATATTGCACAAGTAAAACATTCATTTGGTGTATATATTGTCTTGTGTGCCAATGTACATGTACAACGGAAATCACAGTACTGGGGAATATAAATATATGAATATCATCATCTATTACACAGAAAAACAAAGCTGGATGGCTCCTCCTGAGGCCAGAGCAGTATCTTCTAAACTATTAATGGACTAAATGCTGCGTTATAGGTGTTGACCGAAGAAAGCCACACATAATGTTTAGCCAGAGCTGAGATGAGGTTGGACATTCACACATACACAGAAACATATAAGGCATGTTTACTGAGCCTTATTTGTGGCCTATATTTCCCCAGAACTCCTCCCATCTGGCTACCAGCACCCCCAGTAAAGACCTGGCCAGAGCGAGCCTCTACAAGACAGACATTTCTTGTGTTGGTGAATAGGCATCTAAGTAATACATGGATATCTCTAGTCCTCCGGTCCATGCTCTGGCTCATAAAAGGTGCTTTTGAATAATGAATGGGTCTTTAAGCTGGGACCTTTACCATGACCCAGTAAAGGGGCTGTGGTGCTGTACTGAGCCTTTAGCCCCTTTTGTTTCCTTCGAAGTGGACAAATTTAGTTTTAATAACACATCAGGTGTAAACCTTAATATTGTACCTCATCAGCAAGAATAGTATACGGTGTAAATCTAATTTATACATCTTTATTCAATCAATGCAAAAAAAATGTGTTTCCTTTTAATGAGTAATAATGTAAGGAATGAAATACATAGACTACTAAGATGAAAGTAGGAAATGGATTGCAGATGACATTTGAAAACACAATAGTAAATTCAGCTCATAACCTCTAATGAGTCAAGTGATGCAATATTCTTAATGTATTGTGGGCTTGTAAAGCTCGGGGGGGAGGATAAAAGGCTCAGTAGTGTCTCACATATAGAGTTCCCTGGAGGTTAACTCGAAACTACACAAAGAAATTACAAACGTTGCATAAAAAAATAACTTCACAGTTTTTCATTGTTGCAAATTTTTGGTTTATATGCTAAAGCTCTGGTACGAATTGTAATGAATATGCTCTTTCCTGCAGGGTAATCTTCACACACAATATTTCCAGAAACAGGCTGTAAAAACACAAGAAGAGACACATAAAAAGCTTAAACCACACAGAACACAGTGACCCAAACACATTAACAGTGTCGATTAGCTACTTAGGGTTTACGGTCAGAAGATTTTTGGAACTACCATACGCTGCGTCGCTGCCAGGTATCAGTTTACAGGGAACAGTCAGATGAGCTCCTACAGCAATGACTCTCATGTGGGTAGTCATCATTATGTTTGTCATCTCCTCCAATAATTGAAGGGAAGTTCTACTTTACCACTATTAGTTCTATAATTGTACAATATGCTATATAAAACTGAATAGCAGTGTGTAAACATTCATATGCAAATGAGCAGTTAGGGTACTTTTGCTGGGGAGCTATCCTCAAGTAAGCATTATAACTCTAGATAAATGATGGAAGCCCATCATTTTACATCATGTATACCTCGTTTGTTTGGATGTGAAGGTTGGAGCCTGTCCATGACATATGACATGTCGTCAGACTTCTCTTCCGAAAGCTGTTCCTTCAATTTTTCAAGCTAGTTAAAACAAAACAAAAAGAAAAAAGAATTTCAAGTGCATGTTGAACTAAGGCTAAGTTCACACTTCAGTTGATATCCGTCATAGGATCTCAATAGCGGGGGGAAAGTTTTGTCCCCATTCATTGACAATGGGGACAAAACTGAACTGAAGGGAACAGACTGCACCAGAATGCATTCCGTTCCATTTCATTGCGTTCCCATGACGCACACAAAAGCGCTACAAACAGCGTTTCTGAGTGCGTCCTGGGAAACTGATCAAGACGGATCTGTCATGACTTACAATGTAAGTTATAGGGGACGGATTCGTATTCTCTGATACAAAAGAAAAATAATACAACCGGATCCATTCAGAACGGATGCAGACAGTTGTATTATCATGACGGAAGCGTCTTTGCTGATCCATGACGCAGATGTGAAAGCCTTATTTGGTCAGTTATTTCTATCAGTTATTGTGAGCCAAAACCAGGTGTGCGTCAAAAACACAGAACAGGAGGGCATTTTTCCATTATACCGTCTTTGTGTAGGGTTCACTACTGGTTTTGACTCTGAATAACTGATGGAAATAACTGACCAAAAAACTGAAGTGTGAACTGGGCGGAATAGAGTGCTAGCTATGGATTTGTTACGATGATAAGAAGTGAAATGATCATTTATTTTAGCAAGACAGACGTAAATAAAATTCTGATTTTCACCATACAAACTGCGGCACAGAGTTGATTCTTCCCTTCTGCTGATAAATGGATGCCATAGTTATCTAGTTAGTACTTTGAAGCAGATGCCTTATTCTGTTTCTGTCTCAGAATTAAAAGGAAGACCAATACAGTAATCTGACACTGTCCTCAGCGTTAGATTATCTTTGACAACCCCTTTAATAAAGTGTAAAATTGTAATTTTATTCCTACCTATCTATAGTCTATTTTTACTAGAAATCATGTTGTGTGTAATGTACTCATCATTAAACAACTCCATTATTGAAAGGTAGAGATGAGTTACGAAAGATCTGATTTGGCTGCTTCGCCAATTTTCACAAAGAAATTATATATGTGACAAATTACTTCATCACGAAGAGCATTCCTTTGTATGTAGCGGGCGGAATAACACATTCCCCATTTATCGCTGATTGTGGCATCTGATGCTACAATTGAGGCCTTTCAGGGGTTAATCAAGTTTTTTTTAAAAACATGTACTCACCTTATCCATTTGCTCACGGAGAAGAAACTGCGCAAAATCTCTGATGACGTCACTGATCCTGGTCTGCGCATGGTGCCACAAGCAAGATTTTATGCAGTATCTTCAATCAAGATAGTCATGACGGCCTCTCCACGAGCAGATGGATTCGGTGAATATGTATTTTTTCTTTACCACCATTTCAGTAAGAATTTACATTTTTCCAGAAATTTGGATCAAAGTGAGTTCCTTTGGCTCCGATTCCCTCAACACTATCGAAAGGGCTTGTCTGATATCAGAAATGGGACGTTTTCGTGAAAAAAATATCACCACTCCTATACAAGAGCTGTGTCTGGTATCCACTGAAGTGAATGGGGCTCAGTTGTAATTTAAAATACAACCCATATACAAAAGATTAGGGATGAGCGAACTCGAACTGTATAGTTCGGGTTCGTACCGAATTTTGGGGTGTCCGTGACACGGACCCGAACCCGGACATTTTCGTAAAAGTCCGGGTTCGGGTTCGGTGTTCGTCGCTTTCTTGGCGCTTTTGTGACGCTTTCTTGGCGCTTTTTGAAAGGCTGCAAAGCAGCCAATCAACAAGCGTCATACTACTTGCCCCAAGAGGCCATCACAGCCATGCCTACTATTGGCATGGCTGTGATTGGCCAGAGCACCATGTGACCCAGCCTCTATTTAAGCTGGAGTCACATAGCGCCGCCCGTCACTCTGCTCTGATTAGCGTAGGGAGAGGTTGCGGCTGCGACAGTAGGGCGAGATTAGGCAGATTAACTCCTCCAAAGGACTTGATTAACTGATCGATCTGCAGCTGTGGATCATTGAGCTGCTGATCCTCAATTGCTCACTGTTTTTAGGCTGCACAGACCGTTTGTCAGTCTCATTTTTCTGGGGTGATCGGCGGCCATTTTGTGTCTTGTGGTGCGCCAGCACAAGCTGCGACCAAGTGCATTTAACCCTCAATGGTGTGGTTGTTTTTTGGCTAAAGCCTACATCAGGGTGAAGCTGTCACACCAAGTGCATTTAACCAGCAATAGTCTGTTCATTTTTTGGCCATATACAAAATCAGGGGCAAGCTGCGCCTGTCACCAAGTGCATTTAACCCTCAATGGTGTGGTTGTTTTTTGGCTAAAGCCTACATCAGGGTGAAGCTGTGACACCAAGTGCATTTAACCAGCAATAGTCTGTTCATTTTTTGGCCATATACAAAATCAGGGGCAAGCTGCGCCTGTCACCAAGTGCATTTAACCCTCAATGGTGTGGTTGTTTTTTGGCTAAAGCCTACATCAGGGTGAAGCTGTCACACCAAGTGCATTTAACCAGCAATAGTCTGTTCATTTTTTGGCCATATACAAAATCAGGGGCAAGCTGCGCCTGTCACCAAGTGCATTTAACCCTCAATGGTGTGGTTGTTTTTTGGCTAAAGCCTACATCAGGGTGAAGCTGTCACACCAAGTGCATTTAACCAGCAATAGTCTGTTTATTTTTTGGCCATATCCCAGTCTAATTCTGTCACTAAATCCATACCGGTCACCCAGCGCCTAAATACTAGGCCTCAAATTTATATCCAGCTAAATCTGTCCCTAGTGCTGTAGCTGGGCGAGTTATTTAGTGTCCGTTCAAGCACATTTCTTGTTCTGGGTTGAAATACAATTCCCAATTTAGCAATTTCATAATTTAGTGGTTCCTGCTATATCAGAGCTATTTGAAATCTATCCCAAAAAGGGTATATAATATTGAAGGTGCACATTGGGTCATTCAGAATAACTTCACACACACCCGCTACTGTGTATTTCCAAGTCTAATTCTGTCACTAAACCCATACCTGTCACCCAGCGCCTAAATACTAGGCCTCAAATTTAAATCCCTCTAAATCTCTCGTTACCGCTGTACTGTTGTTGCTGGGCAAGATATTTAGTGTCCGTCAAAGCACATTTTTTGTTCTGGGTTGAAGTACAATTCCCAATTTAGCAATTTAATAATTTAGTGGTTCCTGCTATATCAGAGCTATTTGGAATCTATCCCTAAAAGGGTATATAATATTGAAGGTGCACATTGGGTCATTCAGAATAACTTCACACACACCCGCTACTGTGTATTTCCAAGTCTAATTCTGTCACTAAACCCATACCTGTCACCCAGCGCCTAAATACTAGGCCTCAAATTTAAATCCCTCTAAATCTCTCGTTACCGCTGTACTGTTGTTGCTGGGCAAGATATTTAGTGTCCGTCAAAGCACATTTTTTGTTCTGGGTTGAAGTACAATTCCCAATTTAGCAATTTCATAATTTAGTGGTTCCTGCTATATCAGAGCTATTTGGAATCTATCCCTAAAAGGGTATATAATATTGAAGGTGCACATAGGGTCATTCAGAATAACTTCACACACACGCTTCTGTGCATTTCCAAGTCTAATTCTGTCACTAAATCCATACCGGTGACCCAGCGCCTAAATACTAGGCCTCAAATTTAAATCCCTCTAAATCTCTCGTTACCCACCGCTGTACTGTTGTTGCTGGGCAAGATATTTAGTGTCCGTCAAAGCACATTTTTTGTTCTGGGTTGAAGTACAATTCCCAATTTAGCAATTTCATAATTTAGTGGTTTCTGCTATATCAGAGCTATTTGAAATCTATCCCTAAAAGGGTATATAATATTGAAGGTGCACATAGGGTCATTCAGAATAACTTCACACACACGCTTCTGTGCATTTCCAAGTCTAATTCTGTCACTAAATCCATACCGGTGACCCAGCGCCTAAATACTAGGCCTCAAATTTAAATCCCTCTAAATCTCTCGTTACCCACCGCTGTACTGTTGTTGCTGGGCAAGATATTTAGTGTCCGTCAAAGCACATTTTTTGTTCTGGGTTGAAGTACAATTCCCAATTTAGCAATTTCATAATTTAGTGGTTTCTGCTATATCAGAGCTATTTGAAATCTATCCCTAAAAGGGTATATAATATTGAAGGTGCACATAGGGTCATTCAGAATAACTTCACACACACGCTTCTGTGCATTTCCAAGTCTAATTCTGTCACTAAATCCATACCGGTGACCCAGCGCCTAAATACTAGGCCTCAAATTTAAATCCCTCTAAATCTCTCGTTACCCACCGCTGTACTGTTGTTGCTGGGCAAGATATTTAGTGTCCGTCAAAGCACATTTTTTGTTCTGGGTTGAAGTACAATTCCCAATTTAGCAATTTCATAATTTAGTGGTTTCTGCTATATCAGAGCTATTTGAAATCTATCCCTAAAAGGGTATATAATATTGAAGGTGCACATAGGGTCATTCAGAATAACTTCACACACACGCTTCTGTGCATTTCCAAGTCTAATTCTGTCACTAAATCCATACCGGTGACCCAGCGCCTAAATACTAGGCCTCAAATTTAAATCCCTCTAAATCTCTCGTTACCCACCGCTGTACTGTTGTTGCTGGGCAAGATATTTAGTGTCCGTCAAAGCACATTTTTTGTTCTGGGTTGAAGTACAATTCCCAATTTAGCAATTTCATAATTTAGTGGTTTCTGCTATATCAGAGCTATTTGAAATCTATCCCTAAAAGGGTATATAATATTGAAGGTGCACATAGGGTCATTCAGAATAACTTCACACACACGCTTCTGTGCATTTCCAAGTCTAATTCTGTCACTAAATCCATACCGGTGACCCAGCGCCTAAATACTAGGCCTCAAATTTAAATCCCTCTAAATCTCTCGTTACCCACCGCTGTACTGTTGTTGCTGGGCAAGATATTTAGTGTCCGTCAAAGCACATTTTTTGTTCTGGGTTGAAGTACAATTCCCAATTTAGCAATTTCATAATTTAGTGGTTTCTGCTATATCAGAGCTATTTGAAATCTATCCCTAAAAGGGTATATAATATTGAAGGTGCACATAGGGTCATTCAGAATAACTTCACACACACGCTTCTGTGCATTTCCAAGTCTAATTCTGTCACTAAATCCATACCGGTGACCCAGCGCCTAAATACTAGGCCTCAAATTTATATCCCGCTAAATCTCTCGTTACCGCTGTACTGTTGTTGCTGGGCAAGATATTTAGTGTCCGTCAAAGCACATTTTTTGTTCTGGGTTGAAGTACAATTCCCAATTTAGCAATTTCATAATTTAGTGGTTCCTGCTATATCAGAGCTATTTGAAATCTATCCCAAAAAGGGTATATAATATTGAAGGTGCACATTGGGTCATTCAGAATAACTTCACACACACCCGCTACTGTGTATTTCCAAGTCTAATTCTGTCACTAAACCCATACCTGTCACCCAGCGCCTAAATACTAGGCCTCAAATTTAAATCCCTCTAAATCTCTCGTTACCGCTGTCCTGTTGTAGCTGGGAAAGTTATTTAGTGCCCGTCAAAGCACATTTTTTGTTCTGGGTTGAAGTACAATTCCCAATTTAGCAATTTCATAATTTAGTGGTTCCTGCTATATCAGAGCTATTTGAAATCTATCCCAAAAAGGGTATATAATATTCAAGGTGCACATTGGGTCATTCAGAATAACTTCACACACACGCTTCTGTGCATTTCCAAGTCTAATTCTGTCACTAAATCCATACCGGTCACCCAGCGCCTAAATACTAGGCCTCAAATTTATATCCCGCTGAATTTGAATACAATACATTGGGCCAAATAATATATTTGTTGTTGTGGTGAACCATAACAATGAGAAAAACATCTAGTAAGGGACGCGGACGTGGACATGGTCGTGGTGGTGTTAGTGGACCCTCTGGTGCTGGGAGAGGACGTGGCCGTTCTGCCACATCCACACGTCCTAGTGTACCAACTACCTCAGGTCCCAGTAGCCGCCAGAATTTACAGCGATATATGGTGGGGCCCAATGCCGTTCTAAGGATGGTAAGGCCTGAGCAGGTACAGGCATTAGTCAATTGGGTGGCCGACAGTGGATCCAGCACGTTCACATTATCTCCCACCCAGTCTTCTGCAGAAAGCGCACAGATGGCGCCTGAAAACCAACCCCATCAGTCTGTCACATCACCCCCATGCATACCAGGGAAACTGTCTCAGCCTCAAGTTATGCAGCAGTCTCTTATGCTGTTTGAAGACTCCGCTGGCAGGGTTTCCCAAGGGCATCCACCTAGCCCTTCCCCAGCGGTGAAAGACATAGAATGCACTGACGCACAACCACTTATGTTTCCTGATGATGAGGACATGGGAATACCACCTCAGCATGTCTCTGATGATGACGAAACACAGGTGCCAACTGCTGCGTCTTTCTGCAGTGTGCAGACTGAACAGGAGGTCAGGGATCAAGACTGGGTGGAAGACGATGCAGGGGACGATGAGGTCCTAGACCCCACATGGAATGAAGGTCGTGCCACTGACTTTCACAGTTCGGAGGAAGAGGCAGTGGTGAGACCGAGCCAACAGCGTAGCAAAAGAGGGAGCAGTGGGCAAAAGCAGAACACCCGCCGCCAAGAGACTCCGCCTGCTACTGACCGCCGCCATCTGGGACCGAGCACCCCAAAGGCAGCTTCAAGGAGTTCCCTGGCATGGCACTTCTTCAAACAATGTGCTGACGACAAGACCCGAGTGGTTTGCACGCTGTGCCATCAGAGCCTGAAGCGAGGCATTAACGTTCTGAACCTGAGCACAACCTGCATGACCAGGCACCTGCATGCAAAGCATGAACTGCAGTGGAGTAAACACCTTAAAACCAAGGAAGTCACTCAGGCTCCCCCTGCTACCTCTTCTGCTGCTGCCGCCTCGGCCTATTCTGCTGCTGCCGCCTCGGCCTCTTCCTCCGCCTCTGGAGGAACGTTGGCACCTGCCGCCCAGCAAACAGGGGATGTACCACCAACACCACCACCACCACCTCCGTCACCAAGCGTCTCAACCATGTCACACGCCAGCGTTCAGCTCTCCATCTCACAAACATTTGATAGAAAGCGTAAATTCCCACCTAGCCACCCTCGATCCCTGGCCCTGAATGCCAGCATTTCTAAACTACTGGCCTATGAAATGCTGTCATTTAGGCTGGTGGACACAGACAGCTTCAAACAGCTCATGTCGCTTGCTGTCCCACAGTATGTTGTTCCCAGCCGGCACTACTTCTCCAAGAGAGCCGTGCCTTCCCTGCACAACCAAGTATCCGATAAAATCAAGTGTGCACTGCGCAACGCCATCTGTAGCAAGGTCCACCTAACCACAGATACGTGGACCAGTAAGCACGGCCAGGGACGCTATATCTCCCTAACTGCACACTGGGTAAATGTAGTGGCAGCTGGGCCCCAGGCGGAGAGCTGTTTGGCGCACGTCCTGCCGCCGCCAAGGATCGCAGGGCAACATTCTTTGCCTCCTGTTGCCACCTCCTCCTTCTCGGCTTCCTCCTCCTCTTCTTCCACCTGCTCATCCAGTCAGCCACACACCTTCACCACCAACTTCAGCACAGCCCGGGGTAAACGTCAGCAGGCCATTCTGAAACTCATATGTTTGGGGGACAGGCCCCACACCGCACAGGAGTTGTGGCGGGGTATTGAACAACAGACCGACGAGTGGTTGCTGCCGGTGAGCCTCAAGCCCGGCCTGGTGGTGTGTGATAATGGGCGAAATCTCGTTGCAGCTCTGGGACTAGCCAATTTGACGCACATCCCTTGCTTGGCGCATGTGCTGAATTTGGTGGTGCAGAAGTTCATTCACAACTACCCCGACATGTCAGAGCTGCTGCATAAAGTGCGGGCCGTCTGTTCGCGCTTCCGGCGTTCACATCCTGCCGCTGCTCGCCTGTCTGCGCTACAGCGTAACTTCGGCCTTCCCGCTCACCGCCTCATATGCGACGTGCCCACCAGGTGGAACTCCACCTTGCACATGCTGGACAGACTGTGCGAGCAGCAGCAGGCCATAGTGGAGTTTCAGCTGCAGCACGCACGGGTCAGTCGCACTACAGAACAGCACCACTTCACCACCAATGACTGGGCCTCCATGCGAGACCTGTGTGCCCTGTTGCGCTGTTTCGAGTACTCCACCAACATGGCCAGTGGCGATGACACCGTTATCAGCGTTACAATACCACTTCTATGTCTCCTTGAGAAAACACTTAGGGCGATGATGGAACAGGAGGTGGCCCAGGAGGAGGAGGAAGAGGATGAGGAAGAGGGGTCATTTTTAGCACTTTCAGGCCAGTCTCTTCGAAGTGACTCAGAGGGAGGTTTTTTGCAACAGCAGAGGCCAGGTACAAATGTGGCCAGCCAGGGCCCACTACTGGAGGACGAGGAGGACGAGGATGAGGAGGAGGTGGAGGAGGATGAGGATGAAGCATGGTCACAGCGGGGTGGCACCCAACGCAGCTCGGGTCCATCACTGGTGCGTGGCTGGGGGGAAAGGCAGGACGATGACGATACGCCTCCCACAGAGGACAGCTTGTCCTTACCCCTGGGCAGCCTGGCACACATGAGCGACTACATGCTGCAGTGCCTGCGCAACGACAGCAGAGTTGCCCACATTTTAACCTGTGCGGACTACTGGGTTGCCACCCTGCTGGATCCACGCTACAAAGACAATGTGCCCACCTTACTTCCTGCACTGGAGCGTGATAGGAAGATGCGCGAGTACAAGCGCACGTTGGTAGACGCGCTACTGAGAGCATTCCCAAATGTCACAGGGGAACAAGTGGAAGCCCAAGGCCAAGGCAGAGGAGGAGCAAGAGGTCGCCAAGGCAGCTGTGTCACGGCCAGCTCCTCTGAGGGCAGGGTTAGCATGGCAGAGATGTGGAAAACTTTTGTCAACACGCCACAGCTAACTGCACCACCACCTGATACGCAACGTGTTAGCAGGAGGCAACATTTCACTAACATGGTGGAACAGTACGTGTGCACACCCCTCCACGTACTGACTGATGGTTCGGCCCCATTCAACTTCTGGGTCTCTAAATTGTCCACGTGGCCAGAGCTAGCCTTTTATGCCTTGGAGGTGCTGGCCTGCCCGGCAGCCAGCGTTTTGTCTGAACGTGTATTCAGCACGGCAGGGGGCGTCATTACAGACAAACGCAGCCGCCTGTCTACAGCCAATGTGGACAAGCTGACGTTCATAAAAATGAACCAGGCATGGATCCCACAGGACCTGTCCGTCCCTTGTCCAGATTAGACATTAACTACCTCCCCATAACCATATATTATTGGACTCCAGGGCACTTCCTCATTCAATCCTATTTTTATTTTCATTTTACCATTATATTGCGATGCTACCCAAAGTTGAATGAACCTCTCCTCTGCCTGTGTGCTAGGCCTAAATATATGCCAATGGACTGTTGCAGTGGTGGCTGACATGAAGCCTGATTCTCTGCTATGACATGCAGACTAATTCTCTGCTGACATGAAGCCAGATTGTCTGTTACGGGACCTCTCTCCTCTGCCTGGGTGCTGGGCCTAAATTTATGACAATGGACTGTTGCAGTGGTGGCTGACGTGAAGCCTGATTCTCTGCTATGACATGCAGACTGATTCTCTGCTGACATGAAGCCAGATCCTCTGTTACGGGACCTCTCTCCTCTGCCTGGGTGCTGGGCCTAAATTTATGACAATGGACTGTTGCAGTGGTGGCTGACGTGAAGCCTGATTCTCTGCTATGACATGCAGACTGATTCTCTGCTGACATGAAGCCAGATCCTCTTTTACGGGACCTCTCTCCTCTGCCTGGGTGCTGGGCCTAAATTTATGACAATGGACTGTTGCAGTGGTGGCTGACGTGAAGCCTGATTCTCTGCTATGACATGCAGACTGATTCTCTGCTGTCATGAAGCCAGATTGTCTGTTACGGGACCTTTCTCCTCTACCTGGGTTCTGGGCCTAAATTTATGAAAATTGACTCTTACAGTGGTGGGTGACGTGAAGCCTGATTCTCTGCTATGATATGAAGACTGATTCTCTGCTGACATGAAGCCAGATTGTCTGTTACGGGACCTTTCTCCTCTGCCTGGGTTCTGGGCCTAAATTTATGAAAATTGACTCTTACAGTGGTGGGTGACGTGAAGCCTGATTCTCTGCTATGATATGAAGACTGATTCTCTGCTGACATGAAGCCAGATTGTCTGTTACGGGACCTTTCTCCTCTGCCTGGGTTCTGGGCCTAAATTTATGAAAATTGACTCTTACAGTGGTGGGTGACGTGAAGCCTGATTCTCTGCTATGATATGAAGACTGATTCTCTGCTGACATGAAGCCAGATTGTCTGTTACGGGACCTTTCTCCTCTGCCTGGGTTCTGGGCCTAAATTTATGAAAATTGACTCTTACAGTGGTGGGTGACGTGAAGCCTGATTCTCTGCTATGATATGAAGACTGATTCTCTGCTGACATGAAGCCAGATTGTCTGTTACGGGACCTTTCTCCTCTGCCTGGGTTCTGGGCCTAAATTTATGAAAATTGACTCTTACAGTGGTGGGTGACGTGAAGCCTGATTCTCTGCTATGATATGAAGACTGATTCTCTGCTGACATGAAGCCAGATTGTCTGTTACGGGACCTTTCTCCTCTGCCTGGGTTCTGGGCCTAAATTTATGAAAATTGACTCTTACAGTGGTGGGTGACGTGAAGCCTGATTCTCTGCTATGATATGAAGACTGATTCTCTGCTGACATGAAGCCAGATTCTCTGTTACGGGACCTCTCTCCTCTGCCTGGGTGCTGGGCCTAAATTTATGACAATGGACTGTTGCAGTGGTGGCTGACGTGAAGCCTGATTCTCTGCTATGACATGCAGACTGATTCTCTGCTGACATGAAGCCAGATTCTCTGTTACGGGACCTCTCTCCTCTGCCTGTGTGTGTGCTGGGCCTAAATATATGCCAATGGACTGTTGCAGTGGTGGCTGACGTGAAGCCTCATTCTCTGCTATGACATGCAGACTAATTCTCTGCTGACATGAAGACAGATTCTCTGTTACGGGACCTCTCTCCTCTGCCTGGGTGCCGGGGCCTAAATATCTGAGAATGGACTGTTCCAGTGGTGGGTGACGGGAAGCCAGATTCTCTGCTATGGAACCTCTCTCCAATTGATTTTGGTTAATTTTTATTTATTTAATTTTTATTTTAATTCATTTCCCTATCCACATTTGTTTGCAGGGGATTTACCTACATGTTGCTGCCTTTTGCAGCCCTCTAGCTCTTTCCTGGGCTGTTTTACAGCCTTTTTAGTGCCGAAAAGTTCGGGTCCCCATTGACTTCAATGGGGTTCGGGTTCGGGACGAAGTTCGGATCGGGTTCGGATCCCGAACCCGAACATTTCCGGGATGTTCGGCCGAACTTCTCGAACCCGAACATCCAGGTGTTCGCTCAACTCTACAAAAGATGTCTGTTTCTAGAATCGTAGCAGATCCTTTTCGCTCTGGCAACTGTTTTAAAACAATTAATACCCCCATGTCATAGACAGCTTCTGAAAATAGTAGAGGGTTTCAGCTTCCAGATCCAGAGAAATTCATTTAATAGCCAGGGCTTCACGGGGAGCAAGTACGTGAACGGGTCTATCTGGGACAACATTTTAAAGTATGGGCTAATACAACATATTAAATATTACTACAGTATGGTCATATCAATGATAAATTAACAAAACATATTACTCAAAGGGAACCTGTCATCAACTTTATGCTGCCCATACTAACAGCAGCATAAAGTAGAGACAGGTGAGTTGATTTCAGCGGTCTGTCATTTATAAGTTATAAGTAAGTGTTTGCCGAGAACCAACATCACAATCATTGCAGACTAGGCCTGGAAAAGAGTCACGGCCACCTGAGAAGAGTCCTGGTTATTCATGAATTCCTGCTCTCCTGCCCACCTGCTGATGACTGACAGTCTTCTACCTAGTTTTCTCGCTTTCTCTCTAGGAGAGAACTGCCAATCATCAGCAGGTGGACGGGGAGAGCAGGAGATTATGGATAACCAGGACTCTTCTCAGGTAAAATTGACTCTTTTCAAGGCCTGGGCTGCAATGGTTATGATGCTGGTTCTCGGCAACCACTTACTTTTAGCTGATGAGTGACACAGCGCTGAAATCAACATTTCTATCACTACTTTATGCTGCCCTCAGTGAGGTCGGCATAAAGCTGATGACAGGTTACCTTTAAATTTTACAAGAATCTTAATAGTATTGCTCTATAAGGAAATGAGAGCTGAAGGGAAATAATCGTGTTTAGAAATAACATTTGTGACATCATTTACCTGTTCCAGTTGTTCTAACTTGCTCTCCAGCTCCATTCCTAATAGACAGAATAGTTAACATTCAATTAAAAAATGACAGGTAATTCTAGATATTAGAAAAAAACATCCTAATAATGCCTTAAAAAGAAAACATCAATGTAAATACTAAACAGTAAAATAGCAGACCTCTACTTTAATTAGAAAAATATCATTCTGATGATATTCTTGAATTTCAGCCATGCTACTGCTTCAGGTCTTAAAACCTAAATGCAGTAAAATTATCAAGACTTTAGTTTACAAAAGATGTACTAAGATTGATAGCAGGATCCTCACACTTGAGAGCTCATCCCTGACTAATAAGACATAGGGGGTCATTTATCGAAGGCCAGTGTTTTACACCAGTCTATAATATCTCCCACATCGCCCCGAGGTGCGGGCCTTGTCATAAATTTGGCGCCTCCTTCAGCAGTCAGTACACCTAGATTAAAATTGACTCCGGCACCTATCTGGAGTAGATTTGAAATGTCATTTACGCCAGGAAATGATAATGAATGTGTTGGGGCTGATGACACCGCCGCTGTCATGTACCACCCGTGCCTGCCACATTCCAGTCGTGAAGGCAGCGTAGAAATGCTATGTGTGTCTAAAATTAGCTCCAGTGCTTTAAAAAGTCACAATATGGGACCATTGGACTTTTTTTACCCCAGTTTCTGGTGTAGGGGGACTTAATAAATGACCCCCATTGTCTCTGCAGCATAAAAAGGTTTGTATATGTTTAGAAAACTGGATCCTTTTTCAGAAACAGTGCTACTTTTGTAGACCTTTTTTCCTAAACCCTTAAAAGGGTTGTCCATGATTGATTTGCTTTATAAATTCAACACCCACCTCTCCAGTAGTGTTGAGCGCGAATATTCGAATATCGAATTTTTTTCGCGAATATCGGCACTTCGCTAATTCGCGAATATTTCGAATATAGTGATATAAATTCGATATTTCGAATATTCGTTTTTTTATTTTATTTTTTATTGTTATATTTTTTTCTTTCCCACTTCCCTAAAGTTGTTCTTACCTGTCCTTTGGATTCCTTGCTTCCTGGCTGCTCCAGTCAGTGCCCGTTGCCGCTTCTGCCGACTTCCATGCTCATGGAGCGTCCCCATCACCATGGGAACATCTCCATATACTAGAATGTACTGTCGGATTTGAGAATTACGTTGAAATCGCAATTCGATTTTTTCAAGTTATAATAATCGAATTTCGATTTTAACTTAGCACTGCTATATGCCATATTAGGCTAACTAATATGGCATATAGCAGTGCTAAGTTAAAATCGAAATTCGATTATTATAACTTGAAAAAATCGAATTGCGATTTCAACGTAATTCTCAAATCCGACAGTACATTCTAGTATATGGAGTCGTTCCCATGGTGATGGGGACGCTCCATAAGCATGGAATATGGCTTCAATGGCTTGGTAGAATTAGCGAATTGACGAATATATTCGTTATATTCCACAAAACGAATATAACGAATGTATTCGTCATATTCCACAAAACGAATATAACGAATGTATTCGTCATATTCCACAAAACGAAGATAACGAAGTATTCTGCATCTTCATTTTAGCTACCTATTCATCAATTTCGCTAATTCTAGCAATCATATAGGAAAGTTGACTATAGAGACAGCTAAGTATAATTCGCTATGCGATTATATGACTGCTTTTTTTTATAAATAGTATAATTATAATAATTATCAGGTATTATAATTATTCTATTTATTTAAAAAAAAAGCAGTAATATAATCGCATAGCGAATTAAACTTAGCTGTCTCTATAGTCAACTTTCCTATATGATTGCTAGAATTAGCGAAATTGATGAATAGGTAGCTAAAATGAAGATGCAGAATACTTCGTTATCTTCGTTTTGTGGAATATGACGAATACATTCGTTATATTCGTTTTGTGGAATATGACGAATACATTCGTTATATTCGTTTTGTGGAATATAACGAATATATTCGTCAATTCGCTAATTCTACCAAGCCATTGAAGCCATATTCCATGCTTATGGAGCGTCCCCATCACCATGGGAACGACTCCATATACTAGAATGTACTGTCGGATTTGAGAATTACGTTGAAATCGCAATTCGATTTTTTCAAGTTATAATAATCGAATTTCGATTTTAACTTAGCACTGCTATATGCCATATTAGTTAGCCTAATATGGCATATAGCAGTGCTAAGTTAAAATCGAAATTCGATTATTATAACTTGAAAAAATCGAATTGCAATTTCAATAGGAGAGTAGCCTTTAAGTTAAAATCGAAATTCGATTATTTAAATCGCATATTAATCGCGATAACAAGAATAATGACGAATATTCGATCTCGACGAATATAAAACGAATATTCTATCGAATATTCGCGAATTTCGTCGAAATCGAATATGGCACCTGCCGCTCATCACTACTCTCCAGATCTGTGAAGGGAAGCATACTTACCTGCTCCCTGTTGCTTGATTTTGGCTCTGTGAGTCCAAGGTTATTTTCACTGCACTTCAGTCCCCGCGAGTAAACTTCAAAAAGGGACAGGCATAAATGTGTCGCTGTAGCCAATGAGTTTTCTCAGAGGCGATTTGTCCCCAAGTGTCTCATCTCTGCTGGGTCACGTACTGCTTGGGGACATGTCATCGCTGAGGCCAGGCTGTGACACCATCTGTGCCAGAAGTTTACATGTAGGACCCAAGTGTGGTTTAGATAACCCAGGACTCACGAAGTGGCAGGAAGCAGGTAAGTATGCTTCCTTTCACAGGTCAGGTAGGGGAGATTTAAAAAAACAAGTCAATCATGGACAATGCCTTTAAAGATTCATATTTTTCCTGATCCTACAGGACTATTATTATTATTTTTTTAATTCTTTGGAGATTTCATTTTTCCCCACGTGCCACATACAGGGAAAGCTACATAGATCATCAGTACATCTTTGTGGTTTCAGTGGCGTTAGGATGTAATAAACCCTAGTCACTTTTCACTTATAAGCTTTTCATAAAGGTACAGGTATGACACACAGAAATATATTGGACACAATATTATACCATATTCCTGGCTGTAAGGGATTACTGTACAATATGGCTCCAATATAAGTGCTTTTTTTAATTAACTTAATAGTTCTTAATGTGAGCTACAATGGAACGGATATTAACATTTGTAGTAGTATTATCCATTTAAAAAAAAAAAAATCTATAGTGCTTACCAATGTGTGAGGGTCTTCTGACAAGTGTTTCTGGCAAGTGTTTATTTAGGAAAAGGGTCAGGAGCATATCCTGGTGGTTGACATCTTTTTCTGGATACAGTTCATTTTCTGTTATGGTAAAAAAAAAAGTGACATGGTAAAGCAGTGAAAGATACATTTGCAGCTCATAATGATCTACAATGGTTTAACATTCCCTTTTTCAGATGTAGCAAACATGCAGATCAAGCAGTGGGTTATAAATGAAACAATTAGCAAGATCCGGGCGGTTTACTGTTATAACTAGAGATGAGTGAAATGATTTTCCCCAAATCAAATTCATTACAAATTTCCCCCAAAATTTGGATCTCGACAAATCCGAAACTTTTGTGATTCATCCTGTACATCCTGGTGTTCGCCATTTTACAGGTCAGAAGGCATTTTTGGATAGTTTTTTAACCTTAAAAAATCTGACAGTGCACTGGGCTTTTAAACAGACTGTTTGTTACCAGCGGCTACCATACAGTTACCCGTAGCTATATATTTCACTGCCACTTTGACATTACTAATGCTGTCTTGACTTTAAATATCTTGAAAGAGGTTAGATACAGTCCTAGGAGGCCTCTGAGTTTCATGCATGACTTTTCAGAGCAATTGGGGCACTTTTGACTTGGGTCAAATTTATTCGGACTGAATTAAACCTGCCAGCAGATTTGAACTAATCAGACCCAAAAGAAACTTTGGGAAATTCGCTCATCTTAGTTAGAACATTTCCTGTTTCTGCATTATTGTAATGGATTTTGTATGACTTTCATATTAAAAGTACTGTATAGACCAGTAGTGGTGAACCTATGGCAGGGGTACCAGAGGCGGCACTCAGAGCCCTCTCTGTGGGCACCCGCACCCTGGGAAAAGTCTATTGTGTAGCAATATGCCTTAACTTTTCTTGCCATTCATCAGCGCACAGCGCACTATGAACAGCGCAGGCAGCGCACTGTATGTAGGCAGGCTACTAGAGCTAAATGATAAAGTACATGGAAGATATACTATATTGGACTGTAGTTTACAGGTTAAATTGCTCTGTTGGCACTTTATGATCAATAAGTGGGTTTTGGGTTGCAGTTTGGGCACTCGGTCTCTAAAAGGTTCGCCATCACTGATATAGACCTTGAGAGTTTCATCAGACAGTACAATGTGTTGCCTCTTCACTGAGAACACACAAGTGAGAAAGAATAACAGTCAAGATAAGTCAAAGATACATTTGTGATTTGGACAAGCCAGATGAAGATAGTCAGGTTCATACAGTTTTTGCGACAAGAATTACAAAACTGATCCTTTGTTTTCCCATTTTGGCAGAGATAACTATAGTCTCTACTGTACAGCAGACATCACTGTCAGTGCTCACTCTAGTGTACAAATTGTTTCTATGCTGGCATACATTATAATTTAAATGACCTTTCTGTAGTGAAGTTTACATAAATTATAAATAACATGTTCTTAAAATGTGTGTACCGTTTTAAGAATGAGATAGACCTAGTTTAGTTCTCTATAGAAAGAATAATCCTATTATTGCTGCTTGTTGGGTATAGGAAAAGTACATCCGTGCATCAGCCAAAAAGTACCACTACAGAATGGTATTTAAACAGCCTTCATCGATCTAATGCAATGTGGGTTGTCGGTGAAACTATATGTGCAATTAGTTCAAATGAATGCAAAAACAGCAAAAGTAGATATTTTGAATGTCTCACCAAATATAGCCTATAGTATGGATAAAAGTAGACCTTTAGGAAATGATAGTTGTGAGTAAAGATTTTGCATTTGCTTATCTATTTCTTCAACTTGTCAGTGAAGTCTCCCAGTCACCTGATTCTGAGATCTAAATTGTGTACCCGATTTCTCATTTTACTAAACTCTTCATTTTAAAAGATGAGGTCTCTCAATAAATGGACTAGGCTACAACGGCTTACATTAGTTACAAAAATCTGAATTTGAAGCAAATAATCAAGAATAATAGCAACAGCAAGACTAGCTCCTGTTCTAATGCTGTTCACTTATGGAGCAGATTTTATTAGTAGGACTGATGTGTTTTTTTTCTCTACCTCTGCTGCCCTCTCCCCTACCTTCCTGTGGTAGGAGGGCTTTTAGGGTAAATTTTTTCATCTTCATTTTTAAGTTACTCCCTTTTTGTACATTATATGCAAATAAAAAATGTCTACCTGCTTTCTACAATTCCAATGTTAAGAACATACATTCTAGAACGTAAATGCTTCAGGAAAAGTTCAATAGAAAAGACTCTAAATAAAATTTGAAACAAAAAGTATTCTGTAATATATCAATTTTGATAACCACAACACAGAAATTGCATGGGTGTAAAGCAATAAAAACAATTTAATATACTTGAGCTAGAATTATCCTAAATGGGAAGACAACTGGTCTTCATCTGCTCTCCATATAATATAGTTTTGTGTTCTTCTGAGGTATACATCTGCAAAATGTATTTATTCTTATACAGTCAAATGGCTATATATAAATAGATAGATAATCTATAATCTGATGACATGAACCAACAAACCATAAATTATTGAAAACTTACCTGGCAAGGGATAAGGTTTGCCTTCAGTTGTCTGCATGGAGATCATGACCAGGAAAGTTAAAGTCCCAAGGCAGAGATGTACAGAAGCAGCTTTATGCAACATGTCTTCACCTCTGATGAAACCGTGTAGAGTGCCTGGGACTTGAATGTGTTTCTTCTCCAAGTCCGCTCACTTTTAAATAGTGTCCACAGTCGTCATTGTGTCATAGTTGACCCCCCCCCCCCCAGTAAAAATCATTCATCCTGTCAATGGCATTCAATTCTTGAAAAACTGACAAATGAACTGCATGAATTTCTTGACGTCAAACCTAGATCAATTTAACCAGAATATGACCAATAAAAGAATGCTGGAATACACGTGCTAAAGAAGTCAGTGGCAGGCTTATGGTAATTTATAGTTGTGTTTCCATGCTCTCATTTTAATTACTCTGAGATCTCTGTAATGAATGCCAAAACGGAGGTAGAAGAATCACTAATTAAATTGATTTCAGGTCCTTGATCTTTAAAATGACTTCCATGGTTCACAACATGATGCTATGGAATTAGTTCAGAGGGGAAGATGATAAAATGGAAGACAGAAGACAAAAATGAAATTTATCAAAGAGACATTGCAGGTCTTCAGGAGTGTCAGGAGAAGTTGTAATGCATTGTGTTTCTTAAGAGAACACAAGGTAGAAATTGAACAGTGGTTTAATTAATTTTAGATGAATGGATGTCATCTGCTACTGATGACTTCAGGTGTGACTCTTTCTCCCTTTGATTTTCTTTGGCTATCTGTCAATGTCACATTTCTCATCTGCTCAGCTAAAGTTTCCAGTCTGAGTGAAGATGACACAATCTTCAGTCTGAATTCAGAAAGCTAGGAACAGACTGTGCATGTCTATATGACAAAATATAGGTAATTTTAGTACCATTTTTTTTAATTATAAAAGATTGGATTCATACTACAGTTTGCATCTCAGAAGAGGACCACCTAAGCCATTATAGCAGAATTATTTTGAAAAGTATCATTATATCTGCACTGTATGGAAGTATTTATTTTGCTACTGCATGACATTGTAGAGGACTACAGGTGAAACTAAAAAAATTTGAATTATCGTACAAAAGTCAGTTATTTCAGTAATGCAACTTAAAAGGAATTGCATTAATGCAGCTTAAAATTAGAATTTTGCGAAAAGGCTCAATATTCTAGGCTCAAAGTGTCACACTCTAGTCAGCTAATTAATCCATATCCCCTGAGCAAAGGGTGCCTCAAAATTGTGACTTTGGGGTTTCATAAACTGTAAGCCATAATCATCCAAATTATACCAAATAAAGGCTTGAAATATCTCGCTTTGCATGTAATGAGTCTGAGTCTCTCTCATATATTAGTTTCACCTTTTAAGTTGCATTACTGAAATAAATTAACTTTGCACGATATTCGAATTTTTTGAGTTTCACTTGTATGTAGCACTACTATTTATGGGATTATTTGGCATGGTTATTTTGGGCAAAGTAGGGTAGTTTTAGTTGAGGACTCTAGGGCACAAATCATAGATTGACTTGTTATTAATTAAAAAGTTAATCAAAAGTGGAACAAATAAAGATCAGATCAAGCCATACAATGAAATCTCAAATACTTTTATTTCCAAGGAGTGATAGCACAGACACACCATTTGTCAATTCAAAAAGAACAAATCACAACTACACCTTTATTCACACTCAAGGATAATAAAGTGGGTTTTTAGACTGGATTAGAAATATGGTGTGATGCACTGAGCATTCCGGCATAGTATTCATTGTCCTTCATTATAATCAGTCTTGTACTGAACTGAACACAACAAGCAAGATAAGGATACAATAAACTCTCATTCACTTTAGCCAACTATTTTATATACAATAGTTGTGAATAGGGGGAAAAAACACACACACATATATATATATATATATATATATATATATATATATATATACATACACACTCACCTAAAGAATTATTAGGAACACCTGTTCTATTTCTCATTAATGCGATTATCTAGTCAACCAATCACATGGCAGTTGCTTCAATGCATGTAGGGTTGTGGTCCTGGCCAAGACAATCTCCTGAACTCCAAACTGAATGTCAGAATGGGAAAGAAAGGTGATTTAAGCAATTTTGAGTGTGGCATGGTTGTTGGTGCCAGACGGGCCGGTCTGAGTATTTCACAATCTGCTCAGTTACTGGGATTTTCATGCACAACCATTTCTAGGGTTTACAAAGAATGGTGAGAAAAGGGAAAAAGATCCAGTATGCGGCAGTCCTGTGGGCGAAAATGCCTTGTTGATGCTAGAGGTCAGAGGAGAATGGGCCGACTGATTCAAGCTGATAGAAGAGCAATGTTGACTGAAATAACCACTCGTTAAAACCGAGGTATGCAGCAAAGCATTTGTGAAGCCACAACACGCACAACCTTGAGGCGGATGGGCTACAACAGCAGAAGACCCCACTGGGTACCACTCATCTCCACTACAAATAGGAAAAAGAGGCTACAATTTGCACAAGCTCACCAAAATTGGACTGTTGAAGACTGGAAAAATATTGCCTGGTCTGATAAGTCTCGATTTCTGTTGAGACATTCAAATGCTAGTGTCCGAATTTGGCGTAAGCAGAATGAGAACATGTATCCATCATGCCTTGTTACCACTGTGCAGGCTGGTGGTGGTGGTGTAATGGTGTGGGGGATTAATTGGCCATCGTTTAAATGCCACGGGCTACCTGAGCATTGTTTCTGACCATGTCCATCCCTTCATGACCACCATGTACCCATCCTTTGATGGCTACTTCCAGCAGGATAATGCACCATGTCACAAAGCTCGAATCATTTCAAATTGGTTTATTAAACATGACAATGAGTTCACTGTACTAAAATGGCCCCCACAG
Organism: Bufo gargarizans; assembly: GCF_014858855.1. NCBI lineage: Eukaryota > Metazoa > Chordata > Amphibia > Anura > Bufonidae > Bufo > Bufo gargarizans. The sequence continues at coordinate 207,412,527 of NC_058083.1, forward strand.
TCACCAGATCTCAACCCAATAGAGCATCTTTGGGATGTGGTGGAACAGGAGCTTCGTGCCCTGGATGTGCATCCCTCAAATCTCCATCAACTGCAAGATGCTATCCTATCAATATGGGCCAACATTTCTAAAGAATGCTATCAGCACCTTGTTGAATCAATGCCACGTAGAATTAAGGCAGTTCTGAAGGCAAAAGGGGGTCCAACACCATATTAGTATGGTGTTCCTAATAATTCTTTAGGTGAGTGTATATATATATAAATATATATTGTAAGAAGGTACAAGGAACCATTGTGGATAATAGGTAAGTGTCACTGAGGTTCCTGGCCAGATGGAGTAAAGGTGGAGTAAAAGCCGGTTTTTATGTGTCAGCAGCAGTTGCTGTTTGACACCTTAATACTTAGTATGGCTTTGTAGCTGATCCGGGACGGCTCTTACTGGGAGTAGTCAAAGAGCTGTGTAGGTGACTACTCCCCATGTTCCAGGCTGGGTTTTGCCAGGCCTAAAAACCAGCCAGCACTGCCAGGAGATGAGGATTATCTCAGTATGACAGTGGAGTTTAGGAGGTGTGTGTGCTGGGATCTGAGGCTTGTGCCGTGCTGGAGGGCTGAGACCCGTTTGTAAGGGAAACGGGCCCCCTAAAAGCCTGCTATGGACTGCTGGAGGCAGAACTGCCAACAAGGTGATTTTTTAAGTGTGGAAAAACAACACTAAAAAACCTACAGTATTTGTGCATTAACTCATGAAATAATACAACCCCATAGGCACTAAAGCATGTACTAGGGTTTCACCGGGTATCGAATTATCTATACCCAATCGATACTTTTGTACTGGTATCGATTCGATGCCGGGATTTGCCATTTACCTGATACTCTCTACTGCGCAGCCTAGTGTCAGAGAACATGGAGCATGCTGCTCTCAGCGTACGCCATTTTCCCTCAGCAGCACAGGGGAAGAGGAGTCACTCTCTCCCTCCCCCTGTGCCACTACCACCAATGAGAAGGGAGAGGGGCGGAGGAGGAGGGGGGCTGTGGCCACGGCGCCACTAATAAAGATAAGTAACTCATTAATACAAATACAGGAGGCGGGTGCTGGCTGCAGAAACACATAGCCAGCACCCGACCTCTATGACAGAGACCTCTGATCAGCGGCAGTTAGCCCCTCAGGTGCGGCACCTGAGGGGTTAACTGCCGCTGATCGCAGCTCCCTGTCATAGAGATTGGGTGCTGGCTATGTGTTTCTGCCGCCGACAACCGGCTCCTGTATTTGTATTAATTATTTAAAAACATTGGTGGCGCAGTGCACCCCCCCCCAGTATTAAATTATTGGCTGCGCAGTGCCCACTAGTATTAAATCATTGGTGGCACAGTGTGGCCCCCCAACCCTATTAGGGTGAAAAGGACAAGATATTAAAAGATCCCAGGTTCTAGCCCCTAAGGGGAGAAAAAGTTATTACATAAAAAGTTTTAAAAAAAACAACTAAAGTATAAATCACCCCCTTTCTCAATTTTACATATAAGGCTACTTTCACACTAGCGTTCGGGCGGATCCGTTCTGAACGGATCCGCTCATAATAATGCAGACGGAGGCTCCGTTCAGAACGGATCCGTCTGCATTATTTTAGCATATAACAGCTAAGTGTGAAAATAGCCTAGTACGGATCCGTCCAGACTTTCAATGTAAAGTCAATGGGGGACGGATCCGCTTGAAGATTGAGCCACATTGTGGCATCTTCAAACGGATCCGTCCCCATTGACTTACATTGAAAGTCTGGACGGATCCGCACGGATCCGCACGCCTCCGCACGGCCAGGCGGACACCCGAACGCTGCAAGCAGCGTTCAGCTGTCCGCCTGTCCGTGCGGAGGCGAGCGGAGCGGAGGCTGAACGCCGCCAGACTGATGCAGTCTGAGCGGATCCGCCTCCATTCAGACTGCATCAGGGCTGGACGGCTGCGTTCGGGTCCGCTCGTGAGCTCCTTCAAACGGAGCTCACGAGCGGACCAGCGAACGCTAGTGTGAAAGCAGCCTAAAATATATTAACAATAAATAAATAAACATAAACATTTTTTTATTTATTTAATTTTAAAGGCATTTAGTGGTATGGGGCCCCTTTGACAAAGCAAGGTGAGAGCAATTACTTGGTAGCCAGAGTATATGAAAAGAAGTGTTGAGCGAATCAAGCTTCGGATCATAGATCCGAAGATGATTTGTTCAAACACTTTGTATTAATGCTGTACGGAGACCTGTCTCCACATTAAAATGTATTTCCTCCGATGAGGACAAGGAAGGGGACATAAACCAGGAATTTTATACTCAGCTAGGTGGTTTATTTGCCCAAGTGACAGGAAAGGAACAGGAAGAGCATGAGGAGCTAGAGGGCAACGACGAAGACAAAGCAGATGACCCGACAGACCATGGCAGTATGCAGTGGAGGCAGGGAGGCCCTCAGAGTCCCTTACGCAACTAGCCAGATGCTGTCCTGTTCGAGTAGTGACAGCCGCATTGTCATGATATGACAGAGGGATGACTACTGGCTATCCACATTGTTAGACCCTCGATATGGGTCAAATAATGGGGCATGCAAAAATGCACTACTATAGAGACATGCTGTGTAGTGGGTTGGTCGCTGCCTATGAGTGCCATTGCTCGTCCGCAGGAAGGTCTGACCGAGGGTACCCTCTGCGCTCAGGGTCCACTGCGAAGAGCAGCACCAGCTCCATAAGCAGCAACCTCAGTCTGGAGTCTCTGATGAGCAGTTTTCTTCAGTCGCCTACTGGGAAAAAAAACAGCAGCAGGACCTCAAGCAGCAGGTGGTGTCATACTAGGACAGCACCCTGTCACCCCTAATCTGATGCAATAGAATAGATCATTCTGCCACTAATGATCATAGTGTAGGGTGCTGCCACACCGGAATATTCTGCACAGTGGGCCATTACTTCTGGCCACGTGCTGCCACCATTCTGATGCTGCAACTTGCCTGATGTTGCCCACCTACTGCCTCTACTGCCATTCCTGCAATGGGGCTTCTTGGCCTACATATTACATTTTTAAAAGGATTTGCATGCCACCAGGCCTTCCTGTCACACTGCTGTTGCTAGGTTCTGCTATTACTGTGATCTGCCACCATCTTGTTCTATATGCCAGTGCTATTGCCCCCCTCCCCACTCTGCCATGGGGTGACTATTGTAACTGTCACTGTTGCCCCCCCCCCCCCTTTCCCCACTCTTTTATGGGATCACTATTGTCCCTGTTGCTGACACTGCTGCTGGCCCCCATCACCACTTTGTTATGGGGCCACTATTGTCCCTGTTACTGCCACTGCTGCTGGCCCCCATCACCACTTTGTTACGGCATCACTATTGTCCCTGTTATTGCCACTGCTGTTGGACCCCATCACCACTTTGTTATGGGGCCACTATTGTCCCTGTTACTGCCACTGCTGCTGGCCCCCATCCCCACTCTGTTACGGGGCCACTATTGTCGCTGTTTGTCCGTGTTGACTTCACCATTTATTTTTCAGTTCTTCTGATCCGTCAGAAGAACAGGAAAAAAAAAAAGTATCCTGTATTTTGAGCATCAGTAAGGGCTCTTTCACATGGTCAGTATTTGGTCAAGGTTCGTGAGCCAGAAGCAGTAGTGGGTCCAAAACACAAAAGAGATGCAAATACCCTGTATTTCCATTACATTTTATCTGTTTTGGACCCACTCCTAGTTTTGGCTTACAATTACTGACCAAACAGTGATGCAAAATACTCACTAAAAAGGCTTTATGGATTCCCAAAATACAGGATTTTTTTTCCCCGTTTTCATTTTTTCTGGTGGATCAGAAGAACGGAAAAATAAACAGTTATGTGAACACAGCCTTACTGCCACTGCTGCTGCTCCCCCGCCACTTTGTTATGAGGCCACTATTGTCACTGTTATTGCCACTGCTGTTGCTTCTGCCACGCTCCCCATTCTGTCATGGGGCCACTATTGTCACTGTTCGCCACTGCTGTTGCTGCTGCTACGCTCCCCACTCTGTCATGGGGTCACTACTGTCACTGTTACTGCCACTACTGCTGCTGCCATCCTCCCCACTCTGTTATGGGGCCACTATTGGCACTGTTACTGCTACTACCATCCTCCCCACTCTGTTATGGGGCCACTATTGGCACTGTTACTGCTACTACTGCTGCTGCCACCCTCCCCACTCTGTCATGGGGTCACTACTGTCACTGTTACTGCCACTACTAGTGCTGCCACCCTCCCCACTCTGTTATGGGGCCACTATTGTCACTGTTACTGCCACTACTGCTGCTGCCACCCTCTCCACACTCTGTCATGGGGCCACTATTGTCACTGTTACTGCCACTACTGCTGCTGCCACCCTCCACACTCTGTCATGGGGCCACTACTGTCACTAGTACTGCCACCCTCCCCATTCTGTCATGGGGTTTCTACTTGAATCTTGGGGCACTGCATGGTTAAGTCTACAGTGATAAATTAGACCTGATGCCAACATTGACCTGTAATACCTTGCAGCGGTTTTGTGTCCGGCATAGGAACGCAACAAACCAGAACGGAATGCTTTCAGAAGGGCTTTCAAAAATAACTAAATAAATAATAATCATCAATAATAATAATCCATTTGACCGCGAAAAGGCCATGGTGGCCATCTTGACTGAAGACATTGCGCGAAATCTCACTCGTTGCGTGATGCTGTCATCATGCTGGCCGACATAGTGATGTCATACGTCACGGCACACAAGATTTCGTGAGGTGGCTTCAATCAAAAGAACCGCAGTGGCTCAAATGGATGAAGTATGTATTTTTTTTACTGCCATTTCAGGGAAAATGTATTCGTTACCACAAAGCACAAAGAAATTCGGCTTCGCTGCAAATTCCTGAAATTTGGATCGAAGTCCAATTTGGATACTTCAATTGACTCAACCCTACTCAGCTGAAAAAGAAAAATAAAGAAAAAACGGATCCTGTAAAAAAATGGATTCTGAGCTACAGTTATGCACATTTGGTATTTCCGTCTGAGATCCGTTATTTTAGACAGAAAAAAAGTCCTGCATGCCGTTTTTTTTTTTTTTTACAGGAACGTTTTTTTTTTTTATTGATGGATCAGAAGAATAAAAAACAAATGGTGATGTGAACTCGCCCCCAGTTATAGTTTATTTATTCCTCCGCACTTTCTTAGGATTAGGATTCCAGTGGGTGTTCCTACTTAGTGATTGACATACCTGCATAACACTTAGGGCTCATTCACACGGGCGTAGCTGGGCCATTCCGTGCATTGGGGACTGCAATTTGCGGTCCCCAATGCACAGGCAACCTTCGTACGGCCGCCAAGATGAATCCAGGCCCATTCAACTTGAATGGGTCTGCATTCGTCCATTCCCCAAAAAGATAGAGCAAGTTCTATCTTTTTGCAGAACAAAAGTACGAAACAGAACCCCAGGGAAGCACTCCGTAGTGCTTCCGTAGTGTTCCGTTCCGTGATTCTGTTCCGCATCTCTGGATTTGCGGACCCATTGAAGTGAATGTGCCCGTGTATTACGGATCTGCAAATACAGCCCACAATGCGGCAAAGGAGGGGCAACGGTCGTGTGAACAAGCCCTTATACAAAGAAAGATTTCAATCACTGACCGGACCATCCAATGTACTCCCAAGCATAGGAAGAGCAAGGATTTTCATGACTTAGCATGTTTTGGGGTTTCCTGAACAGAGCAAAATTTAATCTTTTGGAAAGCTGCATTCTAATGATGAATGTTTTTTGTTTTTTTTTGTTTGTTTCTCCGTCTGCTCCAATGTTTTTTGAAGGACAGACCCCCCCATAGACCACTCCAGATGCCCATTAGACCTCTCCAGACCTCAGTGAGACCCCTCCAGACCCCCCATTAGACCTCTATATCAGACCTCAGATCCGACTGTAAAATAATAAAGTAACTTACCTCTCCTGCTGCCACTCTCCCTGTCCTGGCTGTCTTCTCTTCTCAGGGCCCGCTGCAGTCACCTGAACTCCTGCAGTGTCAGGTCAGAGTGCGCTCTGTACGTCCTGGCTCTGCAGGAAGCCACTACACAGCAGCGAGGGCCCTGAGAAGAGCGAGCAGGAGGAGGGGTAAGTACTGTACAGCATACAGCACTCACAGCGCTTCTCTCCCCCTCCTCCTGCAGACTAGTGAGCGCTTCCATTATGGAAGCGCTCTCTAGTATTCCCTTTATAAGATGCACTGCATCTTATAAAGGGAAAAGTACAGTACCACTGGCCAGGGGGCTTAGGGCCTGGTCGCAACCGCTGCGACCCCTATAGTTACGCCAGTGCCTGTGTGTCTATTGCAAGTCCACTCCTGGTTTGATGTGACAGGTCCCCTTTAAAGTTTTTCAATTTTTTTTTTTTAAGTCAAAGCTCATTTGATATACAAAATGCTTCTCTGTGATTAGTATAAAAGCCGTTTTTCAGTTTAAGAGCTGTGCTGATCGCTGAGCCTTTTACGGAGATTTGCATGTCTTGGCTGGGATTCAATTACTTCAGGCCACTTATTTAATGGACAATTTTGTAAATCAGACGGAATACCAAATATAGAAGTATAAAGCAGATCAATTATGTAAATAAATGGTGAAATGTGCAAGAGCTAAGTAATATAATTATTTATTTCTTAATTACTTCAAAAATTCATAGGGCTGTAAATCAGTCATTCAGCTTTACGTATGGTCTTCATATAATATATTACTAGGCAGTAGAGTAGATTTAATGTTGTATACCGTACCAAAGTCCCAGTAATGCATTATTTTCCATCATTCTAGGATCATTAGCTTTTTTTTTATAGCTATGTCAATTTAAAACAGGCTTAGGCTACTTTTACATTAGCGTTTTTTGCGGATCCGTCATGGATCTGCAAAAACGCTTCCGTTAAAATAATAGAACCGCATGCAACCGCCATGAATGGATCCGGTTGTATTATGTCTTCTACAGCCATGACGAATCCATCATAAACACCACCAAAGGTCACTGGGAGACGGATCTGTTTTCTATTGTGTCGGATCCGTCTTGCTCCGCACCAAATGGTGGACAGAAAAACGCTGCAGGCAGTGTTTTGGTGTCCGCTTCCAGAGCGGAATGGAGACTGATCAGAGGTGAAGTGATGCATTCTGAGCGGATCCTTTTCCATTCAGAATGCATTGGGGCTAAACTGATCCATTTTGGACCGCTAGTGAGAGCCCTGAACGGATCTCACCAACGGAAAGCCAAAACGCTAGTGTGAAAGTAGCCTTATGTGGAGGATTGTTCAAGGGAAAAATTCACTGCCTAGTGCATGGGCCAAAGGAAGGTTAATGTCAAACGATTCTAAGAACACCAAAGAAAGAATCTTGGCATTATTTTGTGCCCCCTCAGCATCAATTTTGCCTGGAGTTTTATTCTAAAGAGAACCTATCACTATCTTCAACCCCCACCTCTTCACAATGTAAAGGCACTTCAATTTCATGCAACCACCACTAGGGGGAGCTCAATGCAAAGTGAATATTTCAGCCTCCAGTAAACGGAAACTGTATCAATTCTTATGCACTGAGCTCCCTCTGGTGGTGACTGCAGGCAGCCAGGTTTTATAATAGAAGGTAAGCCGATTTATCAATATATTAATGCTAGTTTTCTGGCGTGTTGTTCACCATAAGCACCTGTTACACTTTTTCCCACATAGAAGTCAGTTAAAGTGGTTTTTAGTACAACTATATTAATTAAAATTTCTTATGCTTAATAAAAAAAAAAGGATAGGCCATCAATATAAAAATCCCATTAGAAAGAACCTCATCCCTTAGTTTTATTTTGGGTTTTCCTTGCTGAGCCAACAAATAACTTTTACGCGAGCATCTCACTGGTTTCTGAGTCACAGCACATTATAGCTCTTATAATCACTGTAATATTACATAATATTGCATACAATGCTACATTTTAGTATTACACTTATTTCATTGTCATATCTGCAATTAATAACTGTATAATTATATTTAGATTAGAAAGTGAACTAGAGCTGATGAGTCTGAGACGCAGTGGATGTGCCATTGTCATTTAATGAGGATAATCTGTAATTCTTCCTTTAGGAAAAACACGCTCACTATGGCAGCGCGGACAAAAAACTAGATTTTTCCACTGCAAACAGTCTGCTGCTTCACAACCTACAGTATTTCCTAGTGCTAAAGAACACGATTGTGGGAAACCTGTCACCATGCCACATCATCTATTTTTCTCAGCACTGTTACCGAACAACCTCTTTTGGAAGCTTCATGTCACAGTTCTTTCTATATTATAAAGTACAGTGAACTGAATAAGCTGCTATTTGTGAGATTGTGGATAACCTCTGCCTGTATAATGTTCATGTTTAATTTGTATTGGAACTGTCATTTGGCATTCCGGGCACTAGAGGCCACTGTTTTGCAGCACAGTCAGCACACTATGGGATCTGCATATGTAAAGCAGATGATGACTCATGCTTCCTGCTTCTGAAAACCAGGAAGTGCTGATCTGACATTGTGGAAGCACTGCTCTTTGAGAGACTGAATCCGATTCGATCCTGGCTTGCCGAAGTCCGGGAGTGAATGGACACGCAGAAGAAGGACATTAGCTGTTGTCCCCTTACTGGATCCGGCTCTTTGAAAGAGATATTGTTCCAGGAAGACATTGTACAGAGTGTGGGCAGAAGTGTTATTATCAAGCAAGGCTGAGAGGTTAGTGGCCATCCCGGGCAAGCGGCATCCTCGGGCCCCGAACGGACGCAGGTCAGTACACCTGGTTACTGATTGTATTCCATTGTGTGACGCCTAAAGTAACAGAGACTACCCTAGGCCTTATCGTAGTTAGATAGTTAGGGTTACATGTTTTGCTAGGCCTTACTGTACTGGACTGCGGCACAGTATTTGAATTGCAGGCTCTGCTGCGTCCGCCACCGGCTAGGTGTGTCCTCTTTAGCGGCACAGCAAGACTTTCAGGCTCTGCTGTGTGCGCCATCGGCTAGGCCTGTCCCTCGGACAGGGACAGTGACTGTGGGCCTGGGGTATAATTTAGTCGTGTATACTTATATTTTTGTGTGTTCACTATTGTTAAAGTAAAATTTCTGTTCTTGCATATAAAGCTGGTGTCAGTGTTGCTTTTCTTGTCTGTGACTTCGCTGCATCCTGGGGAGCCCACCCCGGTACACGGCTTACATATTGACCTTTCATGTGAACAAATATGGGAAGCTTTAACTCAAATAAGCAAATGTAGGCTATGGCCAGGATGTTTCCCAGATTCCCATAACCAGCGTCAACTGTGTCCTGAACAGTGCTAGAAAAGAGTAATTCTGAGTTTTTCTGATGACAGTCTTTTACAGTTTATTAAATTAGGTATTCTCATGTAAGATATTTATGACATAGCCATAGGAACCGGGGAACCCTGGTTTTAGAGATACTGTAGGTGCAGGTCCCAAAGATTGGACCTGAATCTATCAGACATTTGATTCTAGAACTGCAAAAAATTCAACATCGATTTTTTTGACTCAGGGGCCATGGCAACTTGGCAATTGCTGCTGCAATCCCATTTAGTTCAATAGCTGCACTATTAAACAGTGATATTTTCTCACTGTGTAGCCCCATCCTTAGACCATACAAGTTAAAAGACATCTACATTTCTGCTGTACCTTTAAAAAAAAAAAAAAATACTCAGTATCATAACACCTGACAAGCAGAGCAGAAAGCAGATGAGGCAGCTCTTTAGCTCAGTGGTGTGAAGTCACTTGTCCTGCTGTGTGATTAGGACAGGTTTTATGTGTACTAATAGGATGGCAGCATTTTATTTCTCCTCGTGATTGCTCCCTAGACAAAACAAGCCATTATAAATCAGCGGTCCCCAACCGCCGGGCCCTGGAAGATTGCTTGCCGGGCCGCGGCGATCAGGGCAGTCTTTAACGCGGTACTAATCAAGCGCTTCTATTATAGAAGCGCTTTATTAGTACAGGAGGACCAGGAAGCGGTGAAGGATTTGTACTCTCCGCTTCCTGGTCCTTGGCTCGGCTATCGGCTGTGCAGGGCTGCGCATAGCCTGAGGTCGCTGTGTGACCTCACACTGTGCACCGCAATACACAGCCGACAGCAGGATGAAGAGGATCGCGATGGTGACCAGGAGCAGGAGAGGTAAGTGTTTTTTTCTTCTTTTATTTGCCCTGGGGGCAAGGGCTAATGGCTGACATAAGGGGCTGATGGCTGACATGGGGGGCTGGGGGCTGAAGGCTCACATAAGGGGCTGATGGCTCACATAAGGGGCTGATGGTTCACATATGGGGCTAATGGCTGACATAAGGGGCTGATGGCTGACATAAGGGGCTTATGGCTGACATGGGGGACTGATGGCTGACATGGGGGGCTGATGGCTGACATAAGGGGCTCATGGCTGACATAAGGGGCTTGTGGCTGACATAGGAGGCTGGGGGCTGATGGCTGACATAAACGGCTGATGTCTGACATAAGGGGCTGATGGCTGACATAAAGGGCTGATGGCTGACATAAAGGGCTGATGGCTGACATAAGGGGATTTATGGCTGACATAGGGGGCTGATGGCTAACATGGGGGGCTGATGGCTGACATAAGGGGATGATGGCTGACATGGGAGCTGATAGATGGCTAAAGGTTGGGGGGTTGATCTGAGGCATTGGGGGTCTGATCTGAGGTCTGATTAACATTGGGGTCTGATTGCGTGTCTGACCTGAGATGTAATAAAAAATATTTTTTCTTATTGTTCTACTCTAAAACCTAGGTGCGTCTTATAGGGCGAAAAATACGGTACAGTGCAGCAGAGACCAGGTGCAGCAGAGACCCTAGTCAGTTTATATAGTCGTTATATAGTGTTATATATTTTAATATGCACCTTGTGTTTTGTTATGCGTGTGAATCAGTCAGAGCCGACAAGGACCCCATAAGCGCAGAAACACAAATGCAATCGCACTCTGCAACCAGCACTCTGCCCTGACTTTATGCTGCCCTGCCTCTATGTGCCCCCCATGTCAGCCATCAGCCCTGCCTATCCCCTAAGCCCCCCCCCCCCAGTATTGTGCACTGCTCTATATCAAATTGTTTCTCATTAAGCAGTTCATTGTAGTTGATAACCTAATCTGTTAAGGTCCTTTTACACAGGGCGACAAAGCAGGAGATTGCTGGGAAGGACGCATTCCTTCCCGAAAATTGCCTTCACTTTAACGGAGGAGAACCATTGTGTGGGGAGCAGTGATCACTACTGTCATTGTTCTTCCCCATACTGACTAGTTGTTTGATGGCAGCAGATGATTACACAGCACAATCTACTTCCAGTAAATGATCATTTTTATGTGCACACAAACGATCGAATTACGATACCCGATGAATGAGCGTTTCATTCATCAGGTAATCAGCCTACATGGCATCCACTGCAGCCAATACGCCAAAGAGCTACTAAAGCGAGCAACTCGGTAACCTGTGACACAGTGAACTACACTGTGACAATATGTCTATCTTTGTTTTTTTTACATAATAAAGCATTTTTTTAAAAATCATGTTTCCATTTCTAAAAGCCATATATTTTTTTTCTGCCAATGATCTTGTGTAGGGGCTCCTTTTTTGCAGGACGAGTTTGTAACACCCCAGAGTTGGGTTACTAAACGCTTTTACCCCGCTACAATCTGCAAAGAGTATTAACATGGTCATTTGATGTGATTTCCCTCATGTCATTCACAACTGTGCAGATAAAACCATTTTAAATGTGATATTTTCCTTGTAATGTTTCAGGTCTACCAGCAGGTGGCAGCATCATTGGTAGGAATAGTTTTAAGGTTATGGCCATTCAGAATGGAACGCTCCTGTTCTGTTCTGCCTCCCTGCTTAAGGGAAGTGGAGTTTCTCACATCCTGCAGCAAGGGAGGAGAAAACCAGTTAGATCCAGTTCTAGCTCTCCTTGCATGGGGAGGGCTGTGTGTGTAGGAGCTCCCAGATTTAGGGATCCAATCCAGGATCTTGTCTAGGATGAGACAATTGATCATCATTCCCAGCCTGAGCCTTGCAGCCTCAGCTGGTAGAAGCAAGCAGCCACCTCCAGAACTCCAGGAAGAAGCATACCCTGTGAGAGCAACTGTGAGTACCGTCCAGAGACCACGGGAAGCCAAATTCCTCCTCAGCTAGTCAGTCCCAAGACAGCAGAAGATAGTCAGTGCAGAAGATAAATCCCTGCCACATTACAGAGCTACTAAGCAGACGTCCTTTTCCTGCAAGAGCTCCAGGCACATGATAGAGCAGAAGCCAGATTCCTGCCACACGTTGCCAATAACTGCTGGGACCAAAGACTATTGCTTTATCTCACTTGGATGAAAGCTGCATCTAGTAAAGACAAGTTTGAACTTTATTCCAAGTCTGGATCTCAATTATTGCTGCAAATCCCTCAATTACTCCTACTAGCAACACGCTCATTTTATTGCAAGTGAGCCAGGATCCAGGAGTCCAGCCGTACCCAGGTAGGAGACACCGTTGACACCATCGCTATTACCACACAGAGACATTACACCACACTGGCATTCCTAACCTGATACGTGAGTTACAACACCTTAAAGGGCCCGAACAGGACCATAGACTATTATGTACATTTCCTGACCCACTGCATAATTTGGTGTCCGTGTAACTGCACCCACGGTCCGGCTCTATTGCAAGTTGACATATTTATTGTTGCATTTTTTGGGTGCATGTGTTTTTTTGATCGTTCAATGTTACATGGCTATTTTTTTGTGGCATTCACCTGAGGGGATAGGTCATGTCATTTTTAGGCTACTTTCACACTCACATTTGGTGTGGATCCATCATGGATCTGCACAAACGCTTCTGTTCAGATAATACAACTGCATGCATCCATTCAGAACTGATCCATTTGTATTATCTGTGACATAGCCAAAACGGATCCGTCTTCAACACCATTTAAAGTCAATGGGAGATGGATTTGTTTTCTATTGTGCCATATTGTGTAGTGAAAATGGATTTGTCCCCATTGACTTACATTGTGTGTCAGGACGGATCCGTTTGGCTCAGTTTCGTCAGACGGACACCAAAAAGCTGCAAGCGGTGTTTTGGTGTCCGCCTCCAAAGCGGAATGGAGACTGAACTGAGGCAAACTGATGCATTCTGAGCGGATCCTTTACCATTCAGAATGCATTAAAGCAGTGGTTCTCAATCTTTCTAAAGCCGTGACCCCTTAATACAGTTCCTCATGTTGTGGTTACCCCCAACTATTACATTTTTTTCCTTGCTACGTCATAACTAATTTAACTAATTTTGCTACTGTTATGAATTGTAATGTAAATATCTGATATGCAGGATGTATTCATTCATAACCACAGAACTTTAGCATAAATACAAAATATTTGTAAACCAAATAAATAACTTTAAAATAAATAATAAACAACAAATACCCCCTAAAAAATAAATCAGTGGTGCGCACAGTACCCCCCCCCCAAAAAAATAAAATAAAAAAATCTGTGGTGCTCAGGGTACCCCTCAAATAAATAAATCAGTGGTGCTTCAAGTCCCCCCAAATAAATAAATCAGAAGTGCTCAGGGTCCCCCAAATAAATAAATCAGCGGGGCTTCAGGTCTCCCCCAAATAAATAAATCAGCGGTGCTCAGGGTCCCCCCAAATAAATAAATAAGTGGTGCATCAGGTTTCCCCCAAATAAATAAATCAATGGTGCTCAGGGTCCCCCAAATAAATAAATCAGAAGTGCGCAGGGTCCCCCCCAAATAAATTAATCAATGGTGCTCAGGGTCCCCAAAATAAATAAATCAGCGGTGCTTTAGGTCCCCCCCAAATAAATAAATCAATGGTGCTCAGGGTCCCCCAAATAAATAAATCAGCGGTGCTTCAGGTCTGCTTAAATAAATAAATCAGAAGTGCTCAGGGTCCCCCAAATAAATAAATCAGCGGGGCTTCAGGTCTCCCCCAAATAAATTAAGCCTTGCTCAGCCAAATAATTAAAATAAAATTAGCCAGGCTCAGCCAGGCTCAATTAAATCATTGGTGGCAGTGGTGCTCAGCGGCGGTGTCATTAACGAAAAAACTCGGACCTCAGCAGACAGGCGGCCCGACTTACCCGTCCAGACGTCAGGCTCCTTCAAGCACAGGCAGTGATAGGACATCACTTCCTGTGCGCGAGGATAAGGGGCCGCTGCCGTTGTGCGGGCGACCCACAATAGGAAGCCTCAGGCGACCCCCCGGAAAGGGCCGATCGACCCCCAAAGGAGTCGCGACCCCTAGGTTGAGATCCACTGCATTAAAGGGATTCTGTCACCAGGATTAACGATATGTAGATATTTATATGTGCCCATTAGTCTTCATGCAGTGTTTACAATGATCTCTCTGTTTATGCTCTGTGAGCCTTAAATTCTTATAAAAAGTGATCTTATTCATATGTAAATCACCTCTGTCAGGAGCCCAAGGGGTTGTCCCACGATCTCCTGGAGTCCAGCACCGCCTATCGATCCGGAGCCCAGCACCACCTACTACTTAATTTATTCACTGCACTATCCTGACATCATGTAATCTCTGCTCTGTAGTCTCGCGCAGGCACAGTGGACACTGTAGTCTGTGCCCGTGAGGACTACTGGCACCGGCTTCAACTTGTCCACTGCGCATGCGCCGGCATCATGCGCACCCCGATCGGACCGGAAAAGACTCTTTCTCAGCGCAAGTCAATCCTAGGCGGAGGAATCTTCTGGCAGCAATCGCTCCTTTGACAATTTTGACCGACTTGCGCAGAGAAAGAAAGTATTTTCCGGTCCGATCAGGGTGCGCAGGGAGCCGGCGCATGCGCAGTGGACAAGTTGAAGCCGGTGCCAGTAGTCCGCATGGGCGCAGACTACAGTGTCCACTGTGCCTGCGCGAGACTACGGAGCAGAGATTACATGACGTCAGGATAATGCAGTGAATAAATTAAGTGGTAGGCGATGCTGGGCTCCGGATCGATAGGCGGTGCTGAGCTCCAGAAGATCGTGGGACAACCCCTTGGGCTCCTGACAGAGGTGATTTACATATTATTAAGCTCACTTTTTATAAGAATTTAAGGCTCACAGAGCATAAACAGAGGGGTCATTGTAAACACTGCATGAAGACTAATGGGCACATATAAATATCTACATATCGTTAATCCTGGTGACAGAATCCCTTTAAGGGCAAAACTGATCTGTTTTTGGGCCGCTTGTGAGATCCCTGAAGAGCAGGTCGTTACAGACGCAGCGATGCCTAATATGTCTATTTTATTTTTATTTTTTCTATTAAAAGGGATTGTCTCATCTGAGATAATGGGGGCATATTGCTAGCATATGCCCCCATTGTCTTATAGGTGTGGGGCACACCGCTGGGACCCACACCTATATTGAGAACAGAGCCCTGAAAGTGGTGGAGGGCACACTGCACATACGCAGCCGACCTCCATTTATTTTCTATGGGGCCGCCACAAATAGGCGTGCGCTGGCTCGGCTATTTCCGTTGGGCCCATAGAAATGAATGGGAGCGTTGGCTGGTCGTGAGCAGTGTGCTACTATTCACTTCTATGGGGGGACCACTTGGTGGTGACCGTACCGGAGTCCACCAGTCACCACCTTGTGGGGCTCCGTTACTGATATAGGTGGTACCCACATCTGTAAGACAAACCATATGCCCCCTTTGTCTGAGATAAGACAATCCCTTAAAGTTTTACACAGTGAAAGATATCTTTTTGTGTTACCATTTTCTGAAAGCCATATGTTTTACATTTTTGGGCAATTGTCTTATGTAGGAGCTTGTTTTTTGTAGGATGAGGTGACAGTTTGATTGGCACCATTTCGGAGTACATACAAGTTTTAGATTGCTTGGCATTAGACTTTCTTTTGGCACTGTTTTTATTTAGTTATTTTATGGCATTCACCTGAGGGGATAGATCGTGTGATATTTTTATAGAGCAGGTCGTTACAGAAGCAGCGATACCTAATATATGTCTGTTTTTCTTTTGTTTCTGTTATTTATGATTTTATATGACTTTATTATGGGAAAGCTGTCTTTAATTTTTTTTACTTGAAACCTAGGTATCCTACAGGTTAATACAAAAAACTAAAACAAAAAAAAAAAACAACTAAAGCACAAAATGAAACAAAAAATACAGTTTTTTTTTACATTTACGTCTACGGAGCTGTGTATGGACTCATTTTTTGAGGGGCCGATCTGTACTATACCAATACCGTATGTTGGAGTGTGTATGACTTTCTTAGCAATGTTCATTAAAATTTTTGTAGCTTTGCAATCATAATTGTGATGTAAAATTACAGCATGGTGCAGGAAAGCTACTACTCTCAGCAGGTCCTGAAGGTTTGCATTTCACAGGGCATGCTAGGAGTTGTAATTTCCACAGGGGAATGCAGTAATAGTTCCACAGATAGTAAAATGTGAAATTATATTTTTATAAAATTATAGATTTACCTATATTTACCTGAAGGGCTTATCTTGGCCTATCTTGTGTGATACACGTATGATACGACCATGATCAGCTGTGTATGAGTCAGTACAGGCTTTACATAGAAGCCTGTACACTCAGAAGATGGACGGCAGTCCCGATGCACGCACAGTAGTGTGCAGGCATCTGGACCAGGGAAGGCCAGCAGTAGGCGGTCATGTCAGTAATGACACACCATCTGCTGCTACAGAGAGGAAGACTGTGCTGGAGCGGAAGCCCTGAAAGCCCAACAGGATCCTGGGAACGCTGCTGCTGGTGGAGGTAAATATGTCTCTCTCAATCTTCTCTTCACAGGTTAGATTTGGCTCTCATTTTTATGACAGGTCAGAGAACTCCTTTAGGCCCCCTTCACACGGGCATCGTGGGTGAGGGCCGGATGCGATGCAGGTGCGTTCAGGGAAAATTGTGCGAGTAGGCATGCAATTTCAGTCAGTTTTGACTGTGATTGCGTTCCATTGTTCTGTTTCTTGAGCGCGAGTGCAATGCTTTTTGCACAAGTTTTTTTAATGTGGTACCCAGACCCGAACCCGGACTTCTTCAAGTTTGGGTTTGGGTTAGGTGTTCTGCAGATTTTATTATTTTCCATTATAACATGGTTATAGTGGAAAATAATAGCATTCTTTAATACAGAATGCAAAGTATAATGTCAATTGAGGATTAAAAAATAATAACATTACTCACGTCATCCACTTGATCGCGCAGCCGGGATCCTCTTCTTTGTTCTTCTTGAAGGACCTGCAAAAGGACCTTCGCTGACGTCATCTCGCTCACCACGTGGTGAGCGTGGTGACGTCAGCGAAGGTCCTTTTGCAGGTCCTTCAAGAAGAACAAAGAAGAGGATCCCGGCTGCGCGATCAAGTGGATAAGGTGAGTTATGTAGTGTCCCACTAGGTAAATGTGGGCACTACACAAGGGTAGGGACCGGACTTGTTCCTTTTTCCCAGTGGAGCTGCCTGATATGTATTGCAAATGTAGATGTGTGTGCAGTGGCGTATCTATCACGAGGCAAACAAGGCATTTGCCTAGGGCGGCACTTGCCAATGGGGCGGCAAAATGCCTTGTTATATGCCGCCGGTATACTCAGAAGATCCGATGGTATATTCTAACCTCCAGGCATTCCCATAGTGACGGGGACGCTTGCCTGGGGGTTAGAATATACAGGGCCACGCCGCTCACAAGAGACAATTGACAGGAAGGGGTGGGTCAAATTTATATTAGGGGGGTGCCCGGGTTTAGTCTCGCCTAGGGCAGCACAAAACCAAAATACACCACTGTGTGTGTGCCTGCTTTGCATTATGCAGTACATGCAGCTAGACAGCCCAGGCTTCTAGTTGCCACCAGGAAGCTAGTGAATGCAGTCCGGCCTGCCTGAGGATATTGAGCCAGAGTTAGCTCAGAAGATTGTCACCAGGGGAAGAGTTTACCTTCTGAGAGAAACCTGCAGTTCCCATAATCAGAGAGCAGAGCAGAAGTGTTCTCCAGCCAACCTGAGAGGAGCTGAAGGGCAGAAGGATTTTACCTAAAGCAAGGGATATATAACTGAGGAAGTTTTCTACCAAGGATAAAGCCAGAATTAGGGTATACATGCCTTGGAATCAAGACAGACAGGAGTTCTGAGGAATAGTGCACAGGATTTCTGAGGAAAGGTGCAGCCTGTTCTGTAAGTGTTTTTAACCCTCTGAGTATCTTGCAAAGAACATTATACCTGCCATTGATGTGAAAGCCTGCTTATGATTGCTGCTGCCATGAACTGAACATAAACTGTATAAAGTTAACTGTTTCCGGTAAAGGAAGTTTTGGTACACCATACCAACGTGTGTTCCTCCATTATTCCTATCATCAAATCGGTGTGCCACCGTTACCGGCACTGGCGTCACGAACTTAAAGGGATCTTGCCACCGGCACTTTAAACCTGCAACATCCAGGGCACCTTACCTACCACCGGCCTGGTCCCTATATACAGAGAGTGCCCCAGAGGATCCAAGTGCCAGCCTCTCCATCACTGCTGTACGCCTGCCCAGGGTCTCCCATAAACTGTAAGTAACCAAGAGCAACCCTCGTTTGCCAATTAACCGTGACCTCACCATCGCAATACCCTGCAGGGCTGCGTACTGCAGTTATGTTTTTTTTTTATTTTGTAATCCTCAATTGACATTATACTTAGCATTCTGTATTAAAGAATGCTATTATTTTCTATTATATTCTTGTTATAATGGAAAATAATAAAGTAAATGGGGTCCCGGGTCATACATCCCTCGTCAACCACTTGCTTGAGTATGCGATGCTATTTTCACGCAGCCCTATTCATTTCTATGGGGCCTGCATTGCGTGAAAAATGCTGAATATAGAACTTGGATTTTCACCCAACGCACAAGTGATGTGTAAAAAACATCGCTCATATACACAGCCCCATTAAAATGAATGGGTCCGGATTCAGTGCGGGTGCAATGCGTTCACCTCACACATTGCACCCGCGTGGAATACTCACCCATGTGAAAGGGGCCTTAACCACCTCCCGACCGCTGTACGCGTATATGCGTCCGGGAGGTGGTTGCTTTATTCCTCCTGGACGCATATACGCGTCTTCTCGCGAGACGCGAGATTTCCTGTGAACGCGCGCGCACAGGCGCGCGCGCTCACAGGAACTGAAAGTAAGCGAGTGGATCTCCAGCCTGCCAGCGGCGATCGCTCGCTGGCAGGCTGGAGATCCGAATTTTTTAACCCCTAACAGGTATATTAGACGCTGTTTTCATAACAGCGTCTAATATACCTCCTACCTGGTCCTCTGGTGGTCCCTTTTGTTAGGATCGTCCACCAGAGGACTCAGGTAGGTCAGTACAGTCGCACCAAACACCACACTACACTACACCCCCCCCCCGTCACTTATTAACCCCTTATAAACCCCTGATCACCCATGATCACCCCATATAAACTCCCTGATCACCCCCCTGTCATTGATCACCGCCCTGTCATTGATCACCCCCCTGTCAGGCTCCGTTCAGACGTCCGTATGATTTTTACGGATCCACGGATACATGGATCGGATCCGCAAAAAGCATACGGACGTCTGAATGGAGCCTTACAGGGGGGTGATCAATGACAGGCGGGTGATCACCCATATACACTCCCTGATCACCCCCTGTCATTGATCACCCCCCTGTCAGGCTCCATTCAGACGTCCGCATGATTTTTACGGATCCGATCCATGTATCCATGGATCCGTAAAAATCATGCGGACGTCTGAATGGAGCCTTACAGGGGGGGGTGATCAGTGACAGGGGGGTGATCACCCTGATCACCCTGATCACCCCCTGTCATTGATAACCCCCCTGTAAGGCTCCATTCAGACGTCCGCATGCGTTTTGTGGATCCGATCCATGGATCCGTAAAAAATCATGCGGATGTCTGAATGGAGCCTTACAGGGGGGGTGATCAGTGACAGGGGGGTGATCACCCTGATCATCCCCTGTCATTGATAACCCCCCTGTAAGGCTCCATTCAGACGTCCGCATGCGTTTTGTGGATCCGATCCATGTATCCATGGATCCGTAAAAAATCATGCGGATGTCTGAATGGAGCCTTACAGGAGGGGTGATCAGTGACAGGGGGGTGATCACCCTGATCACCCCCTGTCATTGATAACCCCCCTGTAAGGCTCCATTCAGACGTCCGCGTGCGTTTTGTGGATCCGATCCATGTATCCATGTATCCGTAAAAAATCATGCGGATGTCTGAATGGAGCCTTACAGGGGGGTGATCAATGACAGGGGGGTGATCAGGGAGTCTATATGGGTGATCACCCCCCTGTCACTGATCACCCCCCCGCCCCCCCTGGTAAGGCTCCATTCAGACATTTTTTTTGGCACAAGTTAGCGGAAATTTTTTGTTTGTTTTTGTTTTTGTTTTTTCTTACAAAGTCTCATATTCTACTAACTTGTGTCAAAAAATAAAATCTCACATGGACGCACCATACCCCTCACGGAATCCAAATGCGTAAACATTTTTAGACATTTATATTCCAGACTTCTTCTCACGCTTTAGGGCCCCTAAAAAGCCAGGGCAGTATAAATACCCCACATGTGACCCCATTTCGGAAAGAAGACACCCCAAGGTATTCCGTGAGGGGCATATTGAGTCCATGAAAGATTGAAATTTTTGTCCTAAGTTAGCGGAAAGTGAGACTTTGTGAGAAAAAAACAAAAAAAAAAATCAATATCCGCTAACTTATGCAAAAAAAAAATAATTCGAGGAACTCGCCATGCCCCTCATTGAATACCTTGGGGTGTCTTCTTTCCAAAGTGGGGTCACATGTGGGGTATTTATACTGCCCTGGCTTTTTAGGGGCCCGAAAGTGTGAGAAGAAGTCTGGGATCCAAATGTCTAAAAATGCCCTCCTAAAAGGAATTTGGGCCCCTTTGCGCATCTAGGCTGCAAAAAAGTGTCACACATGTGGTATCGCCGTACTCAGGAGAAGTTGGGGAATGTGTTTTGGGGTGTCATTTTACATATACCCATGCTGGGTGAGAAAAATATCTTGGTCAAATGCCAACTTTGTATAAAAAAATGGGAAAAGTTGTCTTTTGCCAAGATATTTCTTTTTTTTTTGTCGCAAGTTAGTGGAATATGAGACTTTGTAAGAAAAAATAAAAAAAATAAAATCATCATCATTTTCCGCTAACTTGTGACAAAAAATAAAAAGTTCTATGAACTCACTATGCCCATCAGCGAATACCTTAGGGTGTCTACTTTCCGAAATGGGGTCATTTGTGGCGTTTTTCTACTGTTTGGGCATTGTAGAACCTCAGGAAACATGACAGGTGCTCAGAAAGTCAGAGCTGTTTCAAAAAGCGGAAATTCACATTTTTGTACCATAGTTTGTAAATGCTATAACTTTTACCCAAACCATTTTTTTTTTTTTGCCCAAACATTTTTTTTTTATCAAAGACATGTAGAACAATAAATTTGGCGAAAAATTTATATATGGATGTCGTTTTTTTTGCAAAATTTTACAGCTGAAAGTGAAAAATGTCATTTTTTTGCAAAAAAATCGTTACATTTTGCTTAATAACAAAAAAAGTAAAAATGCCAGCAGCAATGAAATACCACCAAATGAAAGCTCTATTAGTGAGAAGAAAAGGAGGTAAAATTCATTTGTATGGTAAGTTGCATGACCGAGCGATAAACGGTGAAAGTAGTGTAGTGCAGAAGTGTAAAAAGTGCTCTGGTCATGAAGGGGGTTTCACCTAGCGGGGCTGAAGTGGTTAATGTCCCCTTACTGAGTCCTGTTAGAATAGTAATGTCCCACATTGTGCCCTGTTATAATAATAATGTCTCTGCTATATAGTAATGTTCCTCATTGTGCCCTGTTATATAGTAGTAACCTATAGTGTCCTTTGCAAGACTAAAATAAATAAAAATTATAATAAATCACCTAACCCTGTTCCCACAATGAGCATCCACTTCCTCCCGCTCGCTGTGAGCTGACTGGTGCAGGTGGTGTGATGCAGTGACTTCATCATGCCACCTGACATCTTCTGGATGCTTTTGACCTCCTGGGAGCTCAAACTCCATACATCTGGTAAGTAGGGTGGCCATTTGCTTCACCCTCACCAGCCGGACACTGTAGCCATGCCTCTGAGTCCGCCAAGCCACACCTCCAATTCTGCAAGCCATGCCCCCAGTTGCCGGGGAAGGGGAGGGATTAGAACTGGAAGATGATGAGGTGAGCTACACTGGGGACGGGAGTGCTTCTCTCCCCCTCAGTCAGCCAAAGAGAGCCATGTCCGCTTGCCCTAGGGACTGATTGGAAGTGAGAGAAGCCTTAGTCAGTTAATATGTTGCTGCAGCTCATGCTTAAATAGCACAATACTGCTGACTACACGTGAGCAGCTGAAAGTAAGGACATCAGTGTGTCCGTCTAGGCCCTGTGCCGGATGGAGGACAGGGAGCTAGAAAACTGGACTGTCCGGCCTAAAACCGAACGTCTGGCCACCCTACTGGTAAGCCATAGGCCTAAAACAGCCTGTGGCTTACCAGAGTAATTGGCGGGGCAGGGAGCCAAATGTCCTCTGCTTCACCACAGCTTTCAACTAGCCCAACATCAAGATGCAGATACAGTAAAAGCAGCACTTGCCTTTCCCCCCTAGGCCCAGTCGTGGTTGCATCCCCTGTGATTATTAAACAACTGGTCTCTAAACATCAAAGTGCTTATTTTACAGTACTTTGAATCTGAAACTATGCCATAAAAATACATTAAAGTGAAGGCAGGTAAAAAGTCAAAGCCTAGTGCGGTAGTTTATAGTACAGTGAACTTTGTGGTTTGCCCCCAAGTCCATATACACACAGATGTTAAGAATTGTTCTTTACTGTTTCCATGCTGCATGATCCCTTGGCCACAAGGGTTAACATGTATACAGTTCAGAAATAGCAGTACTGTATAGCTTTCCCTTCTCCTGGCTCAGAGGAAATTGAGAGTCTGCCACTAACACTCTTCTGTGAGGTGGGGCTAGTCTTCACCTGCTAAGACACACTGACCTGCAACAGACGGCTGTGTTTAGACTTCTTTATGGTATAGGTCTTTCTTCATTAGGGTCTCTGACATATCCCACACTTTATCGTGGTAGCCCAAACATTGAAAACTAAGTGTCAGGAAGAGCCCCTGTTTAATAATTTGTCATGTGCCAGCGGGAACACCCCAGCACCTGTGCCACACGCAACACTTCCCATAATCATGGCAGATGGGGCTGATACTCCTCAATGCCAATCCCGAACAGAGGAACATTGAGATATGATGACTGATAAGGGAAAGTCACCTGAAAACATACAGTCACACAAAACAATATTTTACACTTTGCTAATCTTTTCCATGTAAAACGGTGGTGGACAACCTTTTCTGGTGAGAGGGCCACATTGTCAGATCTACCCAATCCCAAGACCACAATTAAAGTTTAAAGTGTATTAGCGCCTGAAACATCTATGACAGAAATAATCAAAATTATATCAGTTAGGAAACCCAACTATCAAGAGAACGGGGGGCCCCTTCTTCTCTGCTCACATTCCAGAAAAGAAGAGGCCTTGCTTGCATGTGTACTTGTAATGACCGGCGTCACGCAAAGGGAGGGAAAAGGGAAGGCCCTGCCCAAGGGAGAGGGAAAGGTGGTGACCCCTGACTCACCTTGCGGCTGGCACCTGACTGCCCTGACGTCCCTAGACGGGTTCCTCACCCGTACGCCGATTACATGCCTAAACCCTGGCTTTCCCTAAGATGAGCCCTAGGTAGTAAACGGGGAGGTGGGATCACTAGTCCGCACCACTGACACTAAGAGGAAAACACCAAGGAGAGAACAGACAATACAGACAAACATATAATCCCAGGTGGGCGACAACAGCAAACCACAAAGGCCCAACAGGGATCCGGAGGGTAACGTTCTGGAACAACAACCAGGGAACACAGCAACACAGCTCCAGTGGGTCAGTATAGAAGTCCAGGCAGGAAGCTCTATATCTGGCAACCAGAGAAGTGGGAGAGGGGAATATAAGGAGGTTGGGAGTGCTGGACAAGGAACAGCTGAGGAGAAAAAGCTACGGATCCCTGAGTGAGCCAAAAAGGGTTGCAAAGCAAACCCAGAAAGCTACCATAAAGAAACAGCCCTATCTTACTACATAGAGGGCGCAGCCAACCACTGCGATTTCCTGGCCCCGGGTATAACGGAGTCAGGCGTGGTTCTTGACACCCTCATGACAGTACTTTATGTGAGTTACTGAAATAGCCAAATGTTTTAGAAACTCCAATAAGTTGCAATGAAAATAGTTGAAATCATGCATGGTACCTCTCCACCTCATATAGTTTTTTCTTGAGTACCACACATAGTCAGGATACCCTATTCTGCCAATATGGAGGTCCTAAGCATATAGTGCACCATTAGTACTTACCTGACCCTGCTTTCTTTCTCTCTTACTGGACACAGAAAAGCATATCTGTGACCAGACGGTTGGGGGCCACATAGAATAGCACAAAAGCCCTCATACGGACCCCTGGTTCACAATCTGTGCACCCCTATTGTAAAAGAACACATTTAATTCCTTAAAGGGACGTTACATCATCAGGTCTCATCTTGACTACAGAGGATGATTACAAAAATGCAATGTATATACACTCACCTAAAGAATTATTAGGAACACCATACTAATACGGTGTTGGACCCCCTTTTGCCTTCAGAACTGCCTTAATTAATTCTACGTGGCATTGATTCAACAAGGTGCTGATAGCATTCTTTAGACATGTTGGCCCATATTGATAGGATAGCATCTTGCAGTTGATGGAGATTTGAGGGATGCACATCCAGGCCACGAAGCTCCCGTTCCACCAAATCCCAAAGATGCTCTATTGGGTTGAGATCTGGTGACTGTGGGGGCCATTTTAGTACAGTGAACTCATTGTCATGTTCAAGAAACCAATTTGAAATGATTCAAGCTTTGTGACATGGTGCATTATCCTGCTGGAAGTAGCCATCAGAGGATTGGTACATGGTGGTCATGAAGGGATGGACATGGTCAGAAACAATGCTCAGGTAGCCTGTGGCATTTAAACGATGGCCGATTGGCACTAAGGGGCCTAAAGTGTGCCCAGAAAACATCCCCCACATCATTACACCACCACCACCAGCCTGCACAGTGGTAACAAGGCATGATGGATACATGTTCTCATTCTGTTTACGACAAATTCGGACTCTACCATTTGAATGTCTCAACAGAAATCGAGACTCATCAGACCAGGCAACATTTTTCCAGTCTTCAACAGTCCAATTTTTGTGAGCTTGTGCAAATTGTAGCCTCTTTTTCCTATTTGTAGTGGAGATGAGTGGTACCCCGTGGGGTCTTCAGCTGTTGTAGCCCATCCGCCTCAAGGTTGTGCATGTTGTGGCTTCACGAATGCTTTTCTGCATACCTTGGTTGTAACGAGTGGTTATTTCAGTCAACATTGCTCTTCTATCAGCTTGAATCAATCGGCCCATTCTCCTCTGACCTCTAGCATCAACAAGGCATTTTCGCCCACAGGACTGCCACATACTGGATGTTTTTCCCTTTTCACACCATTCTTTGTAAAATCAATAATTCTTCAATGGAAAAGGAGGTCAGATCGAAAAATATCTGCCTTCTAGATTATCCGGGATATAATTATCATTCTGGAGGAATAATCTTTAAAACATAACATGTAATGTCTTTGCTAGTAAAAATCCTTGATACAATGTGCGAAAAAAAGAGAAAGAAAGATTGAATATAGTGAGATGAACACGGTGTAGGACCATTAATGGCTTAGGCCCATGGTCATCTCAGTATATTGATATTAAATTAGAGTGCGCGGCGGCACCGTGAGGGTAACCAGTGTGTCCTACCGGTACCCAGGGAAGGATGTCGGCTGCTTCAACACACGATGTTCCGGTAGTCGTTCGTCCTGTATGGATGGTCGGATGAATCTGATAGGGAGATAGCAACCGGTTGACAGTCTAACACATGTGTGTAGGGTCCCTAAGGAAATCCTATGGCTGTCTAACCGATACCCTAAAAACTAGAAGTGTGGTAGCAGCCTGACCACAGGGCACTCGTCCTTGAAAGGACGACCCTGTCTGGAACCTTTCCCTAACTCTATTAACTATATGTCCCTAACTATGCATGAGCATTGTCCCTACAAGCATGTTTCACTGCCCGGACATTAGGCAGTTCATCAGGGGAGATGATATAAAACAGGTCATTTCCAGATGAAATGGTAATACCTGATGACCAAAAAATGACACTGTCAGTCAAAGTGATTTTGACTGACAGTGTCATTTTTTGGTCATCAGGTATTACCATTTCATCTGGAAATGACCTGTTTTATATCATCTCCCCTGATGAACTGCCTAATGTCCGGGCAGTGAAACATGCTTGTAGGGACAATGCTCATGCATAGTTAGGGACATATAGTTAATAGAGTTAGGGAAAGGTTCCAGACAGGGTCGTCCTTTCAAGGACGAGTGCCCTGTGGTCAGGCTGCTACCACACTTCTAGTTTTTAGGGTATCGGTTAGACAGCCATAGGATTTCCTTAGGGACCCTACACACATGTGTTAGACTGTCAACCGGTTGCTATCTCCCTATCAGATTCATCCGACCATCCATACAGGACGAACGACTACCGGAACATCGTGTGTTGAAGCAGCCGACATCCTTCCCTGGGTACCGGTAGGACACACTGGTTACCCTCACGGTGCCGCCGCGCACTCTAATTTAATATCAATATACTGAGATGACCATGGGCCTAAGCCATTAATGGTCCTACACCGTGTTCATCTCACTATATTCAATCTTTCTTTCTCTTTTTTTCGCACATTGTATCAAGGATTTTTACTAGCAAAGACATTAAATGTTATGTTTTAAAGATTATTCCTCCAGAATGACCATTCTTTGTAAACCCTAGAAATGGTTGTGCGTGAAAATCCCAGTAACTGAGCAGATTGTGAAATACTCAGACCGGCCCATCTGGCACTAACAACCATGCCACGCTAAAAATTGCTTAAATCACCTTTCTTTCCCATTCTGACATTCAGTTTGGAGTTCAGGAGATTGTCTTGACCAGGACCACAACCCTACATGCATTGAAGCAACTGCCATGTGATTGGTTGACTAGATAATCGCATTAATGAGAAATAGAACAGGTGTTCCTAATAATTCTTTAGGTGAGTGTATATCAACTGAGACAGTCCCCAAAAATAACCAGAGATAAAATATAAGGAGGAACTGAAAACATAAACATATAGAAACCCGCCTTCAGACAGGAAGCATGACTGCCGTTCCAATGTAACAGTCTGTAGTGAAATGTTCTATGTAGTTACTTGCTGTGAATTTTTCCCCAAAGAAGAATCAAAGTGGTGTCTCTGAATTGGACATTTATGGCATATGATCAGGCCTCACACCAATGTCTCCACTGGCTGCCACATCTAGGCAGAGAAACAATGGAGATATGGGAGCACGGCTTTTTCCATTCTCTTCTATTGGATTTAGGGAAAGAATGGAGCAGCTATGCTGGACATTGAAGTTCCCTGCACAGTTATTGGTGTTTTACGGGTCTTAAAAGATTAGGGGCACAAGTCCCAAGGCATATGTACTGCATCCTCTCCCCCCCATCCAAACACAACATTTACATGCAAGTCATATGTATATGCTACATATTTTTTTCATTAAATGCAGCACTACAGGCCATACAGGAGAAAACAATAACACTTAACAGTTATATCAGGTAACTCACAGGTGACGTTTTCTCAGATTGTAAATGTTTGCTTTCTTATTTTCTCCATTCGGTCCAGACTATCATGACACTTCATCTGCAGAAATATCACACAGACATCTTAGGTTTGTCACTTTACCATCATGCCCACATCTTTTTAACCCAAATTCCCCATCTTAGGGCTGTTTCACACAAGCAAGTCCATTGCGGGAATCACACTCCGTGTGTGAATGTGATCCTCCGCTCTGGACTTGCAGAAACAAGTTTATAAGGGAAAATAATAGCATTCTTAATACAGAATGCATAGTGCAATAGTGCTGGAGGGGTTAAAAAAAATTATATATAATTTAACTCACCTTAATCCATTTGCTCGCGCAGTCGGCATCTCTTCTGTCTTCTTCTTTGCTGTGTACAGGAAAAGGACCTGTGGTGACGTCACTCCGGTCATCACATGGTCCATCACATGATCCATCACCATGGGAAAAAGATCATGTGATGGACCATGTGATGACCACAGTGACGTCACCACAGGTCCTTTTCCTGTACACAGCAAAGAAGAAGACAGAAGGGATGCCGGCTGCGCGATCAAGTGGATTAAGGTGAGTTTAATTATTATTATTTTTTTTAACCCCTCCAGCACTATTGTACTATGCATTCTGTACTAAGAATGCTATTATTTTCCCTTATAACCATGTTATAAGGGAAAATAATAATGATCGGGTCTCCATCCCGATCATCTCCTAGCAACCATGCGTGGAAATCGCACCGCATCCACACTTGCTTGCGGATGCTTGCGATTTTCACGCAGCCCCATTAGCTTCTATGGGGCCTGCATTGCATGATAAACGCACAATATAGAGCATGCTGCGATTTTCACGCAACGCATAAGTGATGCGTGAAAATCACAGCTCATGTGCACAGCCCCATAGAAATAAATGGGTCCGGAGTCAGTGCGGGTGCAATGCGTTCACCTCCTGCATTGCACCCGCACGCAAATCTCACCCGTGTGAACTCAGACTTATGCAGCAAGCCCTTGAAGAGCGGCTGCATCCTTAATAAGGATGAGTTACAGTACATCCAACTGTTGTCTGTACAAGGTGCAATGTCTCTATTCTCAGATGATGAGGTATGGTGGCATGCAAGATGGCAGACAATAGCACTCTAGAGTAGTCCTTCTCTCTCTCCTGATTCTCTTACTAACAGTAATATTGTAAGTTGGAATTTGTAGATATAGGTGTCCACTTGTGAAATGAAGGCTTTTGAGTGTGCCTTTCCTGAACTGTGATAATCGAGTGTCTTAACTTGCTATCCCCTCACCTGCAGTGAGGTCTGTAAGCTATAGTTCTGATCACTCTACTGTCTGTAAATGCTAAATGGCAGTTACTCTGTGGTCTGGGACTTGGCAGCTTCCGTGGAGTAGTGGTCCTCAGAAGAGCTGTATCTTTAGTCCCTAGTCCCTTGGAGTGGAAGCAGATGGACACACTCCCTCACTCCAGACTTGCTAAGCTAGCTCTCCCAAGAATTTTCTAGAGCTCACCCTCCTGGGAGGAAGCAGGACCAGCCCACTGCTAACAAGAAGGGACGAATGGAATGGTACATTCCTAAAGCCAAACATATCTTATCATTCTGAAGTAGAAGGCAGATACATAACATAATATGACATTACAATATATAATAAACAATTGCAGATACTGTATTTAGGTCAATGTCATCCTACTACTACCCATAATACCATGCCTGCTGTGCTGCCCAATCTACCTCAAAACTGTACTGCAGAAACATTAGTGCCATACAGTCCTCCTGAAAATGCTATACCACACCAATAGGGCCCCGTATAATAATTAGTGCCACACATACAGTAGTGTCCCCATAATTTATTGTGCCCAGCAAAAAGTGCACCTGACAATCACAGTTCCACAGACATAGTGGGAATTTATGAATCTGTGCACTCCACAGATCTGTCTTAGGGCTCTGTCACCCAAGCAGGTTTTCCTCTCATTTCAATGGGTCTGTGTACATGAACAGTGCTTATCACTGATCTTCTCTGTGTTCAGGAAAAATCACAGCATGCTCTATAATATGGTAAATTTTTCATGCATTTCTGGCTGCATAGAAGTGGAGCCTTTCTTCAGTGTTTCTTCAAGTGAGTGAAGAACACATGCAATCCAGACACAATCTGGATGGAAAATATGCACACACTGAATGCAATCTCTGAAAAAAACGGATTCAGCTTGTGTGCAAAACCATCAGTTTTTTCCTGAACAGATCCTGACACAATCCGTATCGCACGTGTGAAAGAGCCCTTAAAAAAACATTTTATACTCAGTCCAGGTTGGCAAAGTGGATCGGAAAGTGGATGTGGTTAGCTATGTTAATTAGCTTTACTCCAGATTCACCACCACAACTTTTTTTTAAAGGTGCAATCTTAGCCCCCTTGCAGACGAGTGTGTACAGAGTAAGGACCGGATGCTTGCGTCTGCGATCAGGGAAAATCGCGCGAGTAGGTACGCAATTGCAGTCAGTTTTGACTGCGATTGCATTCCAATGTTCAGTTTTTATCGTGTGGGTGCAATGCGTTTTGTACACGCGTGATAAAAAACTGACTGTGGTACCCAGACCCAAACCCGGACTTCTTCACTGAAATTGTATTATTTTCCATTATAACATGGTTATAATGTAAAGTAATAGCATTCTTTAATTCAGAATGCTAAGTAAAAGGTCCATTGTGGGGTTAAAAATAAAAATAAATGTAACTCACCTCATCCACTAGATCGTGCAGCCGGGTTCGTCTTCTTTCTTCTTCTTCTTGCAGGACCTGGCTGGAAAAGGACCTTCGTGACGTCATCGCGCTCACCACATGGTGAGTGTAGTGACGTCAGCGCAGGTCCTTTTGAATGAAGATAGAAGAACCTTCTATCTTCATTCAGCAGGACCTGCGCTGACATCACCGCGCTCACCACGTGGTGAGCGCAATGACGTCACCGAAGTTCCTTTTCCAGCCAGGTCCTGCAAGAAAAAGATGAGCCCGGCTGCACGATCTAGTGGATGAGGTGAATTACATTATTTTTTATTTTTAACCCCACAATGGACCTTTTACTTAGCATTCTGAATTAAAGAATGATATTATTTTACATTATAACCATGTTATAATGGAAAATAATAAAGTAAATGGGTCCCAGGTGTAACCGATCTCCTGGCATCCCGACCAGGTACCTCCGTCGATGGATGCTCCTAGTGCTTCCCGAGGACTCCAAGCACTCCACTTGACACCATAAGCGCTGCAGACCCCACAAACCACCAGAGCTTGGTTGAGGTCTCACCGTCTCCTACCCACCCTGGATGTACGACAAGGCTCCAGGCTCCAGTGGGTGAACCTCTCCTAAATCCAGAGAGCAGGAACAGCTCTTACAAGAGCTAGGAGTTATAGCCAGGGGAGTATACAGCGTATAGCAATCCCCATACACATGAGACAAGGCTCTATGTTGAATGTAAAACAGGAACTCTTTATTGAACACACAAACATTGACTTATACACATTTTCCAACAAGGTTATCACCCACAGGGTTTTGTAAAAACAACCAATAAACACGTACAATACAGTAAAACACTCCCACACAAAATCCTCCCCTCTGCCTGTGATACAATTACATTACACAATGGGTTGATGTAATTATCACAGGCAGGAGAATACACAATGTCTTCTGTCATGGAGACAACTGAGGAGTAATTCA
This sequence comes from Bufo gargarizans, assembly GCF_014858855.1. Taxonomy (NCBI): domain Eukaryota; kingdom Metazoa; phylum Chordata; class Amphibia; order Anura; family Bufonidae; genus Bufo; species Bufo gargarizans. The sequence goes on from NC_058083.1 coordinate 207,444,034, forward strand.
ATTAACTCCCAGGACAAAGGGAAATCGCCAATACACACGTGGAGACAATAGGACAGAAATCACTACTCAAATATACAATGTCCCAACCATTACAGTAAACATAGACATTTAACATATCCCCAGATGGCTAGGATTTGAGCACTCAATATATCCAAACAGCGCCACAAACACAGTCAAATCGCCATGGGGTTTAAGTTTAGCATTGGCTGATGAGAGGGCCCATAATCCTGGGGCAAGAGGCTGGCAACCAGGCTTCTCCACCACCCAGTGTCGGTTTCGCCACACCAGGTAAATCATCCCTCATCTCCTTAGCAACCATGCGTATAAATCGCATTGCATCCGCATTTTCTTGCGGATGCTTGTGATTTTCACGCATCCCCATTCATTTCTATAGGGCCTGCGTTGCGTGAAAAAACGCAGAATATAAAACGTGCTGCGATTTTCACAAGTGATGCGTGAAAATCACCGCTCATCTGCACAGCCCCGTTGAAGTGAATGGGTCCGGATTCAGTGCGGTGAGGTGAGGTGAACGCATTGCACCCGCACGGAATTCTCGCCCGTGTGAAAGGGGCCTTACTCAAGTAGGAAGGTGGCATAGAAAAACTAGAGTAACATCTTCTGTCTTTAAAATGTGACAAATTTACAGTATCAAACATCATGTGACATTTGATAAATTCAGTGCAAATTACACCAAAGCAAACTCAAGCAATATCGACTCAAAGCTCGCCCCCATACTGTCTAGTGGTTTGTTGGCAGCAGATCTGCCTCCAGAAAACACTGATTTTTAAGCGTGCTTAAAAATCACAATTGCGCAATGAACGAGCATTTTGGGAAATCAGTGGCAGTATTACACTGCAAGTGATTATCGGCTGAAATATCGGCCAGTGTAGTACAGCCTTAAAGGGAACCCGTCACCAGGATTTTGGGTATAGAGCTGAGGACATGGGTTGCTAGATGGCCGGTAGGATATCCGCAATACCCAGTCCCCATAGCTCTGTGTGCTTTTATTGTGTAAATAAACCGATTTGATACAAATTAACCTTACATGAGTCCTGTATGTGAGATGAGTCGGGAACAGGACTCATCTCAGGTTAATTTGCATATGTATCAAATCGGTTTATTTACACAATAAAAGCACACAGAGCTATGGGGACTGGATATTGCAGATGTGCTAGCGGCGATCTAGCAGCCCATGTCCTCAGCTCTTTGCACAAAATCCCGGTGACAGGTTCCCTTTAAGTTCCCCCCAAAAATTATTTTGACAAGCAGAGTGCCCCCAACAGTAATAATTATCCTTTAAGTGATCTTTAATCTTTAATGCCCTCACAGCAATAAAAGAAGATAAATATGCCCGGTCCACTGGCTCTGACACCACCCTCAACATGTCCCCTGCTCAGGAAAGTGGCGAGGACGGTGTTGAAATGTGCCTAAGGGCTCATGTACACGATCAGTCTTTCACTGATCCGTTGTTCCGTATCTGAGGTTTTTTTCTCTCTGATTTAAGTCCTCTTCCGTTCCGATATTTCACGAAACATATCCGTATGGTTTCCGTATTTGATCCGTTTTTTGCGGATCGTATACAGAAACAGTAACATATTAAAGGGTTTTTGTTACCAGATGTAACCCTATTACGCTAGCTGACCTTAGCGATGTGCTAATGTCAGCTAAACCTAACTAGCCTATTCCTACTTTTATCTATGCCCCCGTTACTCCAGAAATCGAACTTTTATGATATGCTAATTAGCCTTTAGGAGCAGGGGGGGGCGTTGTTCTCCTAGAGGCTCCGTTCTCCGACCTTTGTCGCTTCCCTCCAAGTCCTGATTGACAGGGCCAGGTAGTGCTCGCATCCGTCTGCCAGCCCTGTGCTCTGGGGAAATCTCGCTCTGTTCATCATTCAGCGCAGGCGCGGTGAGGGAAAGACGCTGGCAGGCTTCCTCATCGCGGCTGCGCCGAAAATGACGTGAGGGGAATGGCAACTTCCCCTATGTATTTAACTGTATCAGCAAAGTACTGGATAATCCCTTTAATGTAAGTAAAAATAAAAGTAAAAAAAACATTTTTTACTTTATCTAAAAAAATTATTACATTTAGAAATTATACTCATCCCCTTTCCTCATAATAAAAAAAAAAATAAGCAATAAAAAAAAGATTATAGGCACTACCGCATCCCAACACATCTATACTATTAAAATATAAATGTAATCATCCCGTAAGTTGAATGCCATAAAGGGAAAACAAGATTGGCGATTCAACAAATAATGATACCTCATACAGGTCCGTTACGGAAGTCAGAATACGACAATAAGAAGAAAAAATTCATTTTTATCAAGTTTTTATTTTTTCAGTATTAAAACACAAGAAAAGTATATAAATGTGATGTAATTGTACTGACCCAGAGAATGAAGCTGGCATGTCAGTTTTACTGCATAGGGAACGCCCTAAAAACAAAACCCATATAACTGTGGCAAAATTGCCTTTTTTTTTTTTTTTTTTTACCAGCTTCCCAATACATTGTATTCAATATTAAATGGTGACATTAGAAAGTCCAACTTGTCCCACAAAAAAGCAAGCCCTCATATGGCAATGTAAACAGAAAAATAAAAAAGTTATGGCTCTGGGAAGGCAGGGAGTAAATAAAATAAAATGTAAAAAACTGAAAATTGCCATGTCAGGGTGTGGTTAAAAGGGTTTTCCAGGACTTTTTAACTGATGACCTTTCCTCTGGATAGGTCATCAGTATCTGATCAGTGGGGTCCGACCCCTGACGATCAGCTTTTTTTAGAAGGCACATGTGAGCGCTGCTGCCTTTTCGAAGCTCACCAATCACAGCGCCGTATATTGTATGGCGGCTCTGCTTGGTATCGCACTCAGCCTCATTTACTTGAATCGGGCTGAGCTGATCCTAGGCCATGTGACACATAAACATGTTGTCAATCGGCCTAGGAAACACAGAGAGAAAACATTTAATAGCCTATCCCCAAGGTAGGCCATCAATATCTAATCTGCTAGTGTCTGACACCCCGCACCTCTACTGATAAGCTGTTCTGCAGTAGCTCTGGAAGTAGGTGCTGGAACTATATAGCTCCAGTAGGATCTGGTTACTGCAATGCTGCTCTGATACACTCCAATGGGAGCAGTGCTGCTGATATACTCCGATGGGAACAGTGCTGCAGTAACCAGTTTTGTCCACTATGCAGTAGATGGAGCTGTGTACTGTAGCTGCGGCACTAAAGCTTCTGCAGAACAGCTGATCAGAGGCAGGCTGTCAGACCCATGCCAATCAGATATTGACAGCATTTCCTGAGGATAAGCCATCAATATAAATGTACAGGACAATCTTTATAAGGTTCAGTCAAATTTTATTGACAACAAGCTAGCAAGAAAATCCAAACCTCCACAGGTTACACAGATCAGAAACCTGAGTCATGCGCTTTCTCCTGAGATCCGGGAAAGATATATCTTACACAATAGGAAATGTACCCGGCACTGCCCAGGTATAAAGTGTGCATGTGCTGTCTGTGCATTCATTGGATTTGTTCCAAGGGTGCGCAGGAGGCCAACTAGTAATCCCTAGTAACCAGTGGCAGATTACAATAGGGACGTTCGGGTCAGCAGCCCCGGGCCCAGCACCGCTGGGGGGCCCAACACCGACCCGAACGCCCACATACTGCGGCGGGGCATGGGAGCGCATAGTTCCCTGCCGCCGTCCGCCTATCACCGCCATAGGCTTCAGGCTCAGTAGGCCTGAGGCCTATGCGGTAGTGAAATCCATTTTGCGGACAAGAATAGGCATGTCTACAATGGGCATGTCTACAATGGGTGGCTTCAGTTTTTTGCGGATCTGCGGTTTGCATGTAGCCTTAAAGGGTAAAACTAATATATGAGACAGACTCATTACATGCAAAGTGAGATATTTCAAGCCTTTATTCGTTATAATTTGGATGATTATGGCTTGCAGCTTATGAAACCCCAAAGGTACAATTTTGAGGTACCCTGTGCTCAGGGGGTATGGATTAATTAGCTGACTAGAGTGTGACACTTTGGGCCTAGAATATTCAACCTTTTCAGAATATTCTAATTTTAAGCTGCATTAATACAACTCCTTTTAATTTGCATTACTGAAATAAATGGTCTTTTGCACAATATTCTAATTTATAGAGTTTCACCTGTATATTTGGGGGAAATTACTACAAACCGGATTCCAAAAAAGTTGGGACACTATACAAATCGTGAATAAATACTGAATGCAATGATGTGGAGGTGCCAACTTCTAATATTTTATTCAGAATAGAACATAAATCACGGAACAAAAGTTTAAACTGAGAAAATGTACAATTTTAAGGGAAAAATATGTTGAATCATAATTTCATGGTGTCAACAAATCCCCAAAAAGTTGGGACAAGGCCATTTTCACCACTGTGTGGCATCTCCCTTTCTTCTTACAACACTCAACAGACGTCTGGGGACCGAGGAGACCAGTTTCTCAAGTTTAGAAATCGGAATGCTCTCCCATTCTTGTCTAATACAGGCCTCTAACTGTTCAATCGTCTTGGGCCTTCTTTGTTGCACCTTCCTCTTTATGATGCGCCAAATGTTCTCTATAGGTGAAAGATCTGGACTGCAGACTGGCCATTTCAGTACCCGGATCCTTCTCCTACGCAGCCATGATGTTGTGATTGATGCAGAATGTGGTCTGGCATAATCTTGTTGAAAAATGCAGGGTCTTCCCTGAAAGAGATGACGTCTGGATGGGAGCATATGTTGTTCTAGAACCTGAATATATTTTTCTGCATTGATGGTGCCTTTCCAGACATGCAAGCTGCCCATGCCACACGCACTCATGCAACCCCATACCATCAGAGATGCAGGCTTCTGAACTGAGCGTTGATAACAACTTGGGTTGTCCTTGTCCTCTTTGGCGTCCCAGATTTCCAAAAAGAACTTCGAATCGTGACTCGTCTGACCACAGAACTGTCTTCCATTTTGCCACACTCCATTTTAAATGATCCCTGGCCCAGTGAAAACACCTGAGCTTGTGGATCTTGCTTAGAAATGGCTTCTTCTTTGCACTGTAGAGTTTCAGCTGGCAACGGCGGATGGCACGGTGGATTGTGTTCACTGACAATGGTTTCTGGAAGTATTTCTGAGCCCATTCTGTGATTTCCTTTACAGTAGCATTCCTGTTTGTGGTGCAGTGTCGTTTAAGGGCCCGGAGATCACGGGCATCCAGTATGGTTTTACGGCCTTGACCCTTACGCACAGAGATTGTTCCAGATTCTCGGAATCTTCGGATGATGTTATGCACAGTTGATGATGATAGATGCAAAGTCTTTGCAATTTTTTGCTGGGTAACACCTTTCTGATATTGCTCCACTATCTTTCTGCGCAACATTGTGGGAATTGGTGATCCTCTACCCATCTTGGCTTCTGAGAGACACTGCCACTCTGAGAAGCTCTTTTTTATACCCAATCATGTTGCCAATTGACCTAATTAGTGTTAATTGGTCTTCCAGCTCTTCGTTATGCTCAAATTTACTTTTACTTTACTTTTTTGGGATTTGTTGACACCGTGAAATTTTGAATCAACGTATTTTTCCTTTAAAATGATACATTTACTCAGATTAAACGTTTGATCTGTCATCTACGTTCTATTACAAATAAAATATTGACATTTGCCATCTCCACATCATTGCATTCAGTTTTTATTCACAATTTGTTTAGTGTCCCAACTTTTTGGGAATCCGGTTTGTATATTGGGGCATCTGTATGGGGGTAAATTACTATTTGGGGAAAAATTATTATGGAAAGATTACTATGTGGGGGCTGTGTGGGGCCAAATTATTATGGGAGGGACATAACTATGTGGGGCAGTGTGGGGGAAACTACTGTGTTGGGGCAGTGTGGGGGAAATTACTATGTGGGGGGAAATTACTATATGGGGCAGTGTGGGGGAAACTGCAGTGTGGGGTAAATTACTGCGTGGGGGCAGTGTGAGAGAAATTACTGTGTGGGGGGAAATTACTACGTGGGGCAGTGTGGAGGAAACTACTCTGTAGGGGTAGTGTGGGGGAAATTGCTATGTGGGAGAAATTACTATATGGGGGAAGTGTGGGGGAAATTATTATGTGGGGGTAGTGTGGTGGAAATTACTATATGGGGCAGTGTGGGGGAAATTACTATGTGGGGGCAGTGTGGGGGAAATTCCTTTTATAGGGGGTAGTGTGGGGGAAATTACTGTGTGGGGGCAAATTACTATGGGGTGATTACTATGTGGGGGCAGTGTGGGGGAAATTTACTATATGGGGGGTTGCTATTGGGGAAGCACTGTAGGGGCCATTCTATTATTTTTGGGACACTATACAGGGATTACTGCCTAGAGCACAATATAGGGTGTTACTATTTCTGGGGGCACTCTAGGGGACATTATAGCTGCTGTGCACACTATAGGGACATTTGGGGTAATTTATCAAACTGGTGTAAAGTAGAACTGGCTTAGTTGCCCATAGCAGCCGATCAGGTTCCACCATTCATTTTTGACAGCTCTTTTTTAAATCCAGTTACACTTTACACCAGTTTGATAAATGGCCCCAATTATGTCTATTAGGGTCTCTATTTTTTCAGCAAGCAGTATAGTACCTGGGACATTGGGGGGCACAACGGGCACAGTATTGGGAGTGGCAGCAGGATGACACTGTTGGGACACCGGGGTGGGGAGGTGGATGGAAATTTCTTTGAAATCTAACGTGTCTGTATTACAAACTCTGTAGAGACAAAATGCGGCTGAAAGAATTTGCCATGGCGGTCTTGGTCAAATGGAGGAGAAGAGGAAAGAGAAGGTCTAGATGACAGGAGATGTCACTGGATGTAAGAGGTACGTGGTGCTGTGTTCTCCTCCAAGTCTTTTTAATTATAATTATATGTATTTTAAATTTGGTGACCACATTTTTCAGTTTCGGACCCAATTTGGGGTAATTTGAGGTATTTTTTTTAGTCTGAAGATGTCATATGGCCTAGGAAGAGACTGTGGTGCTCACGATGCACCGCAGCCTCTTCATACAAAAAATACTAAACCAAAATGGAGGGAGGGGCCCAAGTTGGGTAGACAGGCCCAGGCTGCCCCTGCTAGCAACCCTATATCCCCCGGCAGTTATACGCTGCTTATTTCATCTATAACTTCCTAAACAGCTAAACTGGTAGGAAATGGAGCCTGGAGATAACCAAAATTGCCAAGTGCATAGACATAACGATTTTTACCTCTCCTAAGGCCTCATGCACACAACAGCATTTTTTAATGGTCTGCAAAACGGGGTTACGTTGTTCCGTGATCCGTTTCCGTTTTTGTTTCCGTGTGTCTTCCTTGATTTTTGGAGGATCACCAGACATGAAGGAAAGTATAAAAAAATATAAGTCAAGTTTGCCATGCAAATGATAGGTAAAAAACGGACGCGGATGACAATCTTGTGTGCCTCCGTGTTTTTTCACAGACCCATTGACTTGAATGGGTCCGCGAACCGTTGTCCGTGTCACAGACCCATTGACTTGAATGGGTCCGCAAACCGTTGTCCGTGCAAAAAATAGGATAGGTCCTATTTTTTTGACGGACTGGAAACGCGGGTCACGGACGCGGATGGCAAACGGTGCACTATCCGAGTTTTCAACGGACCCATTGAAAGTCAATGGGTCCGCAGAAAATCACGGAAAACGGAACAACGGACACTGAACACAACAACGGTCGTGTGCATGAGGCCTAAGGCCTCATGCACACGACCGTTTTTTTTTTAAGGTCCGCAAAAACGGGGTCCGTAGGTCCGTGATCCGTGACCGTTTTTTCGTCCGTGGGTCTTCCTTGTTTTTTGGAGGATCCACGGACATGAAAAATGAAAAAAAAATCTAAGTCAAGTTTGCCATTGAAATGATAGAAAAAAACGGACACGGATCACGGACACGGATCACGGACACGGATGCCAATCTTGTGTGCATCCGTGATTTTTCACGGACCCATTGACTTGAATGGGTCCGTGAACCGTTGGCGTGAAAAAAATAGGACAGGTCATATTTTTTTCACGGCCAGGAAACACGGATCACGGATGCGGCTGCCAAACGGTGCATTTTCAGATTTTTCCACGGACCCATTGAAAGTCAATGGGTCCGTGGAAAAAAACTGAAAACGGCACAACGGCCACGGATGCACACAACGGTCGTGTGCATGAGGCCTAACTCTGTAGAAGCCGACATACAATTGTACAAGCAAAAAAACACAGGGTAGATTTATCAAAACTGGTGTAAAGGAAAACTGGCTTAGTTGCCTTTAGCAACCAATCAGTTTTCACCTTTCATTTTTCAGAGGTCCTTTGAAAAATAAAAGGTGGAAGCTGATTGGTTGCTATGAGCAACTAAGCCAGTTTGCCTTTACACCAGTTTGATAACTCTCCCCCGCAGAGACAAATTCCGGGTGACAGGTTCCCTTTAAGTGCAGGATATCCATATATGTGTAAATTCTGCCATTTTTCTGTGAGTGTCTGCCATCATACTTCATCTTTAATATTTCTATTATCACTTTAAGAGCTCATGAACATGACCGTTGGATGTTTTGCAGTCCGCAAATTGCAGATCCGCAAAACATGGATACCGGGCGTTTGCAACAGAACAGCCGTCCTCTAATAGAACAGTCCTATCCTTGTCTGTAATGCTGACAATAATAGGACATGTTCTATCATTTTGAAGAACGGCCATGCGGACATACAGACACAGAATGCACACAGATATTTTTTTTTGCGGCCCCATTGAAGTGAAGGTAACGGTACGGACATGGAAAAAAAATAAGTTTGTGTGCAGGAGCCCTAAGGTGGGCCCCCAGAATCAGTTACACTGGTGGACCCTAGGCACCCCAGTCCGACACTAGTTACATGGCTGCTGTAACAGTTAATAGGCCAAGATGTCTCTTTAAAGCAATTGTCCTCACACTGCACTTCTGTAGTTGACTTTAGCATAAGCCAGAAATAGGGGTGCGACACTAAACCAGAAATAGGGGTGTGACACTAAACCAGAAATAGGGGTGTGACACTAAACCAGAAATAGTGGTGCAATACTTTCTCACTATGCAACCATGAGGCACACCCCAACATCAGACTAGGTTCTGCACCTTTCTCACAGGTTGCAGTACACACAGTTGGATGTAGTATGGCGGGCATATCCAGATTTTGCCTATTTTAAGCTTGTCCAGAGCAGAAAGCCTTTTACTTTTTGGACCTTAAGTTCAGGTTTGGGTTCAAGGTTGTGTAGATTGTTTTATTTTCCCTTATAGCATGGTTATAAGGGAAAATAATAGCATTCTGAATACAGAATGCATAGTTCAATAGGGCTTGAGGGGTTAAAATTATTTATTTTTTAACTCGCCTTAATCCACTTGTTAGCGCAGCCGGCATCTCTTCTGTCTTGTTCTGTGAGGAATAGGACCTTTGATGACGTCACTACGTTCATCACATGGTCAGTCACATGATCCATGACCATGGTAAAAGATGTGGAAACAAGTGGATTAACGTGAGTTAAATTATATATTTTTTTTTTTAACCCCTCCAGCGCTATTGTACTATGCATTATGTATTAAGAATGCTATTATTTTCCCTTATAACCATGTTATAAGGGAAAATAATAAAGATCGGGTCCCCATCCCGATCGTCTCCTAGCAACCGTGCTTGAAAATCGCACCGCATCCGCATTTGCTTGCGGATGCTTGCGATTTTCACGCAGCCCTATTCACTTCTATGGGGCCTGCGTTGCGTGAAAAACGCACAAAATAGAGCATGCTGCGATTTTCACGCAATGCACAAGTGATGCGTGAAAATCACCGCTCATGTGCACAGCCCCATAGAAATGAATGGGTCCGGATTCAGTGCGGGTGCAATGCGTTCGCCTCACGCATTGCACCCTCGCGGAAAACTCGCCCGTGTGAAAGGGGCCTAAGGCTTTCTTCAGGGCTGTGTTCTGCTGTCTCAGCAGTCAGCACGCTACACTGTACAGACTCCCACGGTCTCTACACTGAATGCTTCTGATTTCACCACTCCCTATGGGACGGGTGTAAACAGCCCCACCTAGCAACTGGATGCTTAGGCCTGTTAACCAAGTACATGATAAAGTGCAATTTTAACCCTTTTGCAGCATAAATACAGGAAACACACAGAAAACCCATTTGCAGTGACACACTGCTGTAGCAGTGGGACATTGCAGGAGCATTATATATTCTGGCACTACAGGGGACGAAACTGGCACTACTGGGGGGACAGAGAAGCATTATATTTACTGGCACTATGAGGGAAGAGCATTATATAAACTAGCACTCCAGGGGATGGAGGATTATATATACTGGCACTACGGGGGAGGGGTAAAGGAGGAGCATTGTGTATATCCAGGCACTACAGAGGGGACAGAGAAGCATTATATATACTGCCACTACGAGGGAAGAGCATTATATAAACTAGCACTCCAGGGGATGGAGGATTATATATACTGTCACTACGGGGGAGGGGTAAAGGAGGAGCATTGTGTATATCCAGGCACTACAGAGGGGACAGAGGAGCATTATATATACTGCCACTACGAGGGAAGAGCATTAGATAAACTAGCACTCCGGGGGATGGAGGATTATATATACTGTCACTACGGGGGAGGGGTAAAGGAGAAGCATTGTGTATATCCTGGCACTACAGAGGAGCATTATATATACTGGCACTACAGGGGACAAAACTGGCACTACTGGGGGGACAGAGAAGCATTATATTTACTGGCACTATGAGGGAAGAGCATTATATAAACTAGCACTCCAGGGGATGGAGGATTATATATACTGTCACTACGGGGGAGGGGTAAAGGAGGAGCATTGTGTATATCCAGGCACTACAGAGGGGACAGAGGAGCATTATATATACTGCCACTACGAGGGAAGAGCATTATATAAACTAGCACTCCGGGGGATGGAGGATTATATATACTGTCACTACGGGGGAGGGGTAAAGGAGAAGCATTGTGTATATCCTGGCACTACAGAGGAGCATTATATATACTGCCACTACGAGGGAAGAGCATTAGATAAACTAGCACTCCGGGGGATGGAGGATTATATATACTGTCACTACGGGGGAGGGGTAAAGGAGAAGCATTGTGTATATCCTGGCACTACAGAGGAGCATTATATATACTGCCACTACGAGGGAAGAGCATTAGATAAACTAGCACTCCGGGGGATGGAGGATTATATATACTGTCACTACGGGGGAGGGGTAAAGGAGAAGCATTGTGTATATCCTGGCACTACAGAGGAGCATTATATATACTGGCACTACAGGGGACAAAACTGGCACTACTGGGGGGACAGAGAAGCATTATATTTACTGGCACTATGAGGGAAGAGCATTATATAAACTAGCACTCCAGGGGATGGAGGATTATATATACTGGCACTACGGGGGAGGGGTAAAGGAGGAGCATTGTGTATATCCTGGCACTACAGAGGGGACAGAGGAGCATTATATATACTGCCACTACGAGGGAAGAGCATTAGATAAACTAGCACTCCGGGGGATGGAGGATTATATATACTGTCACTACGGGGGAGGGGTAAAGGAGAAGCATTGTGTATATCCTGGCACTACAGAGGAGCATTATATATACTGGCACTACAGGGGACAAAACTGGCACTACTGGGGGGACAGAGAAGCATTATATTTACTGGCACTATGAGGGAAGAGCATTATATAAACTAGCACTCCAGGGGATGGAGGATTATATATACTGGCACTACGGGGGAGGGGTAAAGGAGGAGCATTGTGTATATCCTGGCACTACAGAGGGGACAGAGGAGCATTATATATACTGCCACTACGAGGGAAGAGCATTAGATAAACTAGCACTCCGGGGGATGGAGGATTATATATACTGTCACTACGGGGGAGGGGTAAAGGAGAAGCATTGTGTATATCCTGGCACTACAGAGGGGACAGAGGAGCATTATATATACTGCCACTACGAGGGAAGAGCATTATATAAACTAGCACTCCAGGGGATGGAGGATTATATATACTGGCACTACGGGGGAGGGGTAAAGGAGAAGCATTGTGTATATCCTGGCACTACAGAGGGGACAGAGGAGCATTATATATACTGGAACTACAGGGGACGAAACTGGCACTACTGGGGGGACAGAGAAGCATTATATATACTGGCACTACGAGGGAAGAGCATTATATAAACTAGCACTCCGGGGGATGGAGGATTATATATACTGGCACTACAGGGGAGGGGGAAAGGAGGAGCATTGTGTATATCCTGGCACTACAGAGGGAACAGAGGAGCATTATATATACTGGCACCGACAACGGATGCGGAACACAAACGGATGAACTATCAGCATTTTTTTGCCGACCCATTGAAATGAATGGGTCCCCATCCTATCCGCAAAAAAAATGGAACGGAGGCCGAGAAAAACAACTGTCGTGTGCATGAGGCCTAAGTGTTATAGCAAAGGGTCTGAATACATATGCCCATGCCAAATTTTATTTGTAATAAATTAGCAAAATGAATAAATCAATACATTTTATAATAAAATTAATAATGTTTTAATACATTTCTAAAGTTCCGTTTTCATTTTTTATTAATGGGGATTATGTGCAGATTGATAGAGGGAAATCCTGATTTTTCATTTTATTTTAGCACAAGACCACAACATAACAAAATGTGTAAAAAGTCAAAAGGTCTGAAGACTTTCTGAATGCACTGTATATGCTGGCACTACAGGGGGGAAAGTGGAAACATTATAGATACTGGAACTACCGGGGAAACATTGTACATACTGGCACTAAAAGGGGGGTTATAACTGCCAGGGGGCATTAGAACTACAGGTTGCATTATAAATACTAGGGGCAATATTATTATTGACCACAATATGGAGGACATTGCTACTAATCGGGGCACACTTGGGGGGGTACTATTACTAATGAGAGAACTCTGGGATTGAATCATTACTATGGGTGTGACTTTGGACAGCACTATTGCTAGGTGGGGGACTATGTATTGGACTATTATTTTTATACTGTCTGGGGGGGAAGCTGCAGGATGTCACTGTTACAGCACCAAGAGAGGGAGCATGGTGGAAAGGCAAAGAATCTCAGATGTGGCGAACTCTGCAGAGACGAGACGCGGCTGAAAGAATTTGTTATGGCGGTCTGGTCTAAATAGAGAAGATGAGGAAAGAGTGTCTAAATCGAAGGAGACATCACTGGATGTAAGAGCTATTTAGTGTATTCTTGTTGGCCTTCTTCCAATGTAAGCAGGCTGTCTAACCCTGACGTGCCTATGGTTCTCCGCAGTAAGCTCTTCACAACCTCTTCCATGTGCTGTCTGCATTTTTTACGAACCAGAGAATTGAATGGCTCTGCGTGCAATCTGCAAAAAATGCAGATTGGGTGTGGACCAAAACTATGGTTGTGTGCATGAGGCCTAAATGTGAGTATGTTACAATATTTTACTTCGGGTCTCCCTTCAAAATTTGCCCAGGGACACATTTTGTCTAAAACCGGACCTGGCTGGAGATGGAGCCTTCATGTTGTCTCGACAACAGCCTAGTGACTTCCGGCAAGGTGGGACCTGTACGGTGGCTCAGTGGTTAGCATTGGTGCCTAGCAGCGCTGGGGTCCTAGGTTCGAATCCGACAATGGGCAACATCTGCATGGAGTTTGTATGTTCTCCCTGTGTTTGCGTGGGTTTCCTCCGGGTACTCAAGTTTCCTCACACACTGCAAAGACATACTGATTGTGAGCCCCGTTGGGGACAGTTGGATGCTAATGTCTGTAAAGCGGTGTGGAATATAGTAGCGCTATATAAGTCCATAAAATAATAATCTATGTGCCAAATTTGGGCACAAATTGTTCAGGCGTTTATATGTCTATAGAGGACATTCACTTTTATAGTATAGCTTTTTTGGCACAAAATGGCATATCTTTAGCCGACCCCTTCCCCATACCGCCCACCCTATATTTCCATTAAGCTCCGCCCTCTTGACCCTGGAAAAAAACTAAATGTAGCCCCAAGTTGTAGGCAAATCCTAACTGACAGAAGGTGGGGCCAGCAGTACCTTAGTGCAGCACAAAATACCACAGTGCAGCATAAAATACTGCCTTAGCAGAACCAAATACCACAGTGCAAACCAAAATACTGCTGCCCTGCCACAGTATTCAACTGTATCTCAGTCCAGGTGCATACAGTCCCTGACAAAAGTCTTGTCGCTTGTGTACAAATTGACCTGCAGTGCCGCTAAAATATATTTCTAATCAAAATTTTGTTACAAGAAATGGGTCATTTTAATCCCAACAGCTTTTGTAATAATGTTTCAGTGCAAAACAAAACTGACAAAAAGTATTCTAATATTCACCGCTTGGTAAAGCCCATTGAGTCAATTTTGTCAAGTGTTGTCGCCTTGTCATATGAGCTTCACCTGTGACTAATAATGGATCAATTAGGTCTCAGGTGTGTATAAAAAGAACCCCAGTACACTAGACCTTCATATCAACTGCAACTAGACCTCTGCAAACATGCCTAAGAGTCACCCGGAAACTGTGTGTTGATTATCAAGAGGCTGAAGACCAGATCCACTGCTGATGTGGCAGACACCTTCAATGTGTTTCAGCGTCAAGTTCAGAGGATAACAAAAAGATTTGAAGAGACTGGAGACGTTTTGGACAAGGCCAGGTCAGGCCGACCCCGCAAGGCAACTGTTCGAAAATCCAAGGCCAGTCCATTTTCCACTGCAGCAGAGCTCCACGAGACCTGGTCGCCTGAAGTCCCTGTGTCAACCAGAACAGTTTGTTGGATTCTGTCTCGAAATGGCCTCCATGGTCGAATCAGTGCCCATAAGCCAGCACTAAACAAAAGACAATTGAAAAACTGTGTGGCATTTGCTATGTTCCACAGCCTGCTAAAAGGATAGATGCTGGAAAAGATTTTTCAGATGAATCTTCTGTTGAATTACACCACAGTCGCCGCAAATATTGCAGGAGACCTACTGGAACCCGCATGGATCCGAGATTTACCCAGAAAACAGTGAAGTTTGGTGGAGGCAAAATCATGGTCTGGGGTTACATCTAGTATGGGGGTGTGTGGGGATCTGCAGGGTGGAAGGCAACATCAATAGTCTAAAATACCAAGAAATCTTAGCTACCTCTTATATTCCCAACCATAAAAAAGGCCAAATTCTGCAGCAGGATGGTGCTCCATCGCAAACTTCAATCTCCACATCAAAGTTCCTTAAGGCGAAAAAGATCAAGATGCTCCAGGATTGGCCAGCCCAGTCACCAGACATGAACATCATTGAGCATATGTGGTGTAGGATGAAAGAGGAAGCATGGAAGACGAAACCAAAGAATATTGATGAACTCTGGGAGGCATGCAAGACTGTTTTCTTTGCTATTCCTGATGACTTCATCAAAAAATTGTATGAATCCTTGCCAAACCGCATGGATGCTGTCCTTCAAGCTCATGGAAGTCATACAAGATATAAAATTTGGATCTCACAGCACCACTACTTAATTTGCTGACATATTTTTGGATTTGCAGTAAAGTTGTTCAATTTCTGTATAGGCGACAAAACTTTTGTCTTGCCAAAATTTGACCTTTCCGTCTTGATTAAATGATAAATCTTTTTTTTCAGTGACACAAATTTATTTCAGTGCATTAAACATCATTTGGGAGGGCTTTAGCTTTTCATATGAGCTATTTCTAACACCAATTGATTAATTAAAAGTCAGGTTAAAAGCAGAAGTTTCTACAAAATAGAGAAGTGACAAGACTTTTGTCAGGGACTGTATGTATCTGGTGCTCCAATTATTCATTTATACAGATAGCATCAGATAATGTGGCCGGCAGGTGGCCGTCAAGAGGGCTTGCATGGCCCTATTAGCATCGGCCGAACGGGAGATTTCCCTGCAGGGTCTATGGGCAGTCCGTGCCCCACGTTAAACATTTACATCTGCTGCCCCCTCCACAATATTCAACTATATCACAGTTCAGGTGCATATACAGTACAGACCAAAAGTTTGGACACACCTTCTCATTTAAAGAGTTTTCTTTATTTTCATGACTATAAAAATTGTAGCGTCAAACTGAAGGCATCAAAACTATGAATTAACACATGTGGAATTATATACATAACAAAAAAGTGTGAAACAACTGAAAATATGTCATATTCTAGGTTCTTCAAAGTATCCACCTTTTGCTTTGATTATTGCTTGGCACACTCTTGGCATTCTCTTGATGAGCTTCAAGAGGTAGTCACCTAAAATGGTCTTCACTTCACAGGTGTGCCCTGTCAGTTTTAATAAGTGGGATTTCTTGCCTTATAAATGGGGTTGGGACCATCAGTTGCGTTGTGGAGAAGTCAGGTGGATACACAGCTAATAGTCCTACTGAATAGACTGTTAGAATTTGTATTATGGCAAGAAAAAAGCAGCTAAGTAAAGAAAAACGAGTGGCCATCATTACTTTAAGAAATGAAGGTCAGTCAGTCACAAAAATTGGGAAAACTTTGAAAGTGTCCCCAAGTGCAGTCACAAAAACCATCAAGCGCTACAAAGGAACTGGCTCACATGCGGACCGCCCCAGGAAAGGAAGACCAAGAGTCACCTCTGCTGCGGAGGATAAGTTCATCTGAGTCACCAGCCTCAGAAATCACAGGTTAACAGCAGTTCAGATTAGAGACCAGGTCAATGCCACACAGAGTTCTAGCAGCAGACACATCTCTAGAACAACTGTTAAGAGGAGACTGTGTGAATCAGGCCTTCATGGTAGAATATCTGCTAGGAAACCACTGCTAAGGACAGGCAACAAGCAGAAGAGACTTGTTTGAGCTAAAGAACACAAGGAATGGACATTAGACCAGTGGAAATCTGTGTTTTGGTCTGATGAGTCCAAATTTGAGATCTTTGGTTCCAACCACCGTGTCTTTGTGCGACGCAGAAAAGGTGAACGGATGGTCTCTACATGCCTGGTTCCCACTGTGAAGCATGGAGGAGGAGGTCTGATGGTGTGGGGGTGCTTTGCTGGTGACACTGTTGGGGATTTGTTCAAAATTTAAGGCATACTGAACCAGCATGGCTACCACAGCATCTTGCAGCGGCATGCTATTCCATCCGGTTTGCGTTTAGTTGGACGATCATTTATTTTTCAACAGGACAATGACCCCAAACACACCTCCAGGCTGTGTAAGGGCTATTTGACCATGAAGGAGAGTGATGGGGTGCTGCGCCAGATGACCTGGCCTCCACAGTCATCGGACCTGAGCCCAATCGAGATGGTTTGGGGTGAGCTGGACCGCAGATTGAAGGCAAAAGGGCCAACAAGTGCTAAGCATCTCTGGGAACTCCTTCAACACTGTTGGAAAACCATTTCAGGTGACTACCTCTTGAAGCTCATCAAGAGAATGCCAAGAGTGTGCAAAGCAGTAATCAAAGCAAAAGGTGGCTACTTTGAAGAACCTAGGATATGACATATTTTCAGTTGTTTCACACTTTTTTGTTATGTATATAAGTCCACATGTGTTAATTCATAGTTTTGATGCCTTCAGTGTGAATCTACAATTTTCATAGTCATGAAAATAAAGAAAACTCTTTGAATGAGAAGGTGTGTCCAAACTTTTGGTCTGTACTGTATATCTGGTGCTCCAAGCATTAACAAATGGCCACCAGGAGGGCTCGGATGGCCCTATGGGCATTGGCCGTCCAGGAGATTTCCCTGCAGAGTCTATGGGCAGTCTGCCCTTGCCTCTTTCCTCAGTGATCTGCATCATCTTTAGGGTCTTGCTGCTGCTGTGTGTGCAGGTAATATTGGCATGTAGCTATACAGTGGGCCCCCAGAATGAATTTTACTGGTGGTCCTTAGGCGCCCCGGTCTGACACTGACCCTATGCACAAGTAGACTGATTGCACTACATATCGATAGGCAGCATACAGCATCACAACCTGCCTATGCGTCCACATAGAAAAGCTGTGTGGATCATTAAAGAAACTCCCCAGTGTGTTATTGTAGACCCGATCAGAGCCGAGATGACTTCTAGGTACAGAGGAAAGCTGCCAGTGTCCTCTTTTCCCCAGGACCTACCTTCTCCAAGTTGCTGCAAGGGCCTCCATAATCAACCATGTGTGATCAGGTAATATTTGCATGTAGCTTTACAGGGGCACCCAGAATGAATTTCACCGATGGGCCCTAAGCTTTCCAGTCTGACGCTTCCTGTGTGTCCTGCATTTTATATTTCCCATAGACCAGGGATGACCAACCTGAGGCTCTCCAGCTGTTGCAAAACTACAACTCCCAGCATGCCCAGACAGCCTACAGCTATCAGCCTACAACAGGGCATGGTGGGAGTTGTAGTTTTACAACAGCTGGAGAGCCGCAGGTTGGCCATCCCTGCCACAGACCTTCAGCTAACATCTGGAACTGGCATACCTAAAAAAGGCATATGCAAAATACGCCACCAATTTATTTGTGAAACCAGCCTAAGGCTGGAGTTCCCACCAATGATTAGCTGCGGATTTTCTGTGGCAGATTTTTGCGCTGCAAACCTGCAACATTGTACAGTACAGTCAAAGTGAATGAGTTTTTAGCAATTCTCATCCACACGTGGCAGAAAAAAAAAATCTGCAGGCGAAACTGACCCGTGGTGTGAATTTTATGGCTAGGTTCACATGTGACTGATTAGCTGCGTTTTTTCTCCGGCATAAAATCTGCTGCGTTTCTGCTTCTAATCTGCAGCAGAAAAAAGGCAGGGTGAAAGCCGCAATGAAATCCATTTAATAAATTGACGTAGATTTAGGGTGGCTGCATACGATGCGGATTACGGTCGGTTTTTCCTGTGGATTTCATGTAAAAAAACGCAGCATAAAGCCTCATGCACACATCTGTGAAACACGGACCATGTGATACCGGCCTGGATTTCTTCTGAGACCAGAAGCGCACGGTGTCATTGGTTGCTATGACCCCGTGCGCTTCCTGCTGCCGCCGCAGTACATTATTACGCTAGTATGATCTATACCAGTGTATTACTGTACTGCGGCAGCAAGAAGCGCACGGCGTCATAGCAACCGATGACGCTGTGCGCTCCTGCACTCAGAGGAAATCCAGGCCGGTATCACACTGTCCGTGTTTCACAGACGTGTGCATGAGGCTTTAGGATCTATTCACACGTCCGTGGTGTATTGCGGATCCGCAATACACCCGGCCGGCACCCCCATAGAACTGCCTATTGTTGTTGGCAATTGCGGACAAGAATAGGACATGTTCTATTTTTTTCCGGAGCTGCGGACTGGAAGATCGGGGAAGTGCTCCGGAAATGCGGAGAGCACATAGTGTGCCTTAGTGCGCCATGGATGGGTGAGAATTGGTGAAATACTCATTCACTTTGCTGGTACTGTACAACGCTGCAGTTCCGTCACACGAAAACCGTCACGTGCGAACCCCGCCTAAATGTCAACAATGCATATCTCCAACATGAGCCACTATATATAGGATGTTCCTCTCACTTTTGTGATCAGTGGGGAAAAAAAATTCTGAATTTGAAAAAATAAAATAAAATCTGGAGTTACTGTACTAATGTAATAAAGCAGAAGTTATATAAAACACTATATTACCTCATAGTCCAGGCCAGGGCTATGATTCCTATTCAAACTAACTATAAAGGGTGCAGTCTATACAAAAGAGTGAAGCAGTAATGTGTACGGGGCACAGCAGAGCGGCGGCGGAGGAGTTAAACCTCCCGAGCACATGATGTCATGCGATTGTTTCAGTCGCCCAGCCCTGCACGTATTTTGTCCTCTCTGCCTCGCCATACAATGCTAGTAAGGCTTTCCTGATTACATTGGACAGCTTTCCATCTCGTCCATCGTGCGATCTGATCAGCCGCCGATGACGGCCCCCCGGCCTGTGGGCTGAATGACGGAGGGCCGCAGACATGACGGAAGTCACTATCGACAGCTCCAAGCTGCCCGGAGTCAAGGAAGGTAAATGCGCCGCGTGTTCGGCCGGCTTAGTGCCCCCCATTAACCCTTCCATGTGCAGAGCTGTGGTCGGGCAGGCCTGCTGCTCCTGGCACACATGGGGCTTCCTCAGACGACATGTCGCCGGGCATGTAGTGAGGTAAGACACAGCCCAAACTTTCAGCTTTCTACTCAGTCTATGGGTTAATGAATCCGTATGTGACTTTTTGCAGTTTTTTAGCGTCTCTGTGTGTTTTTGAGGTGAAACATGATTTTTTATTTTTTTTTTTTATCAAAAAACTGAAGCCATGTCCACAAAACATCTTGGGGGCCACCAAGTAAATGCGGTGCAAACCTCCCCGAAAAATGGGATGAGATCACGTAACCGGAAAGGAAGGCGACTCATCTCCTGGGGTGTGAAGGGTTTGAGGACCCCCCCCCCCCCCCATCCCATAAAAGAGCTCAGGTTTTTACGCCATAGCCCTTTTTAGGGTAGCGGAATACGCTCTGCGAGGAAAAAACGCAGTGTAGTACGGTACCAGCAAAGCGTATGAGATTACGCTAATGTTGTGCACATTTCGCGGGTTGTTTCCGTGCAGAAATTGACCTGCTGTGAGGATTTAGAAGTCCGCGGCACGTCAGTTCTACTTACGGTTTTGGCTGCTGATTTCACCCTTTCCCAGTGAAGGGTCTGAGATCTGAGGCAAAACCGCACCAAACACTGCTGTTAGAAATTGCGGTTTTAGTGCAGAAGCGGACAGAAATCCACAAGGAAAGTTTAGCTGATCTTTTGCGCGTTGACCTGAACCCGTGTACAGGTACTCGTACGGTCGGAACCACATTGGAAACAAAAGGATTTTTGTCGCCTGCAGAAGTTCGGAGTGGTACAAGTATATGGGGCTCCAGCGTGTAATGTTAAAAGGGGTTTTCCGAGATGTTAATACTGATGACCTATCTGGATAATAATCAGTATCTATCTGATCGGTTGAGAAGGCAGCGGCTCTCGCAGTAGCGCCGTGGCTTTTTGTCAGCTTTCCCTAGGCCAGTGACGTCACGTTCATCGGTCACGAGGCCTAGATGCAGCTCGGCCCCATAGAAGTGAATGAGGCTGGGCTGCGATACCAAGCACAGCCGCTATACGGATACGGAATAGACATGGAGTCATTTCAGTTTTTTTGAGGCCCCATTGAAATCGATGGTTCCTCATACAGGCCAAAACAAAAAGGAACAGACACGGACAAAAAAATGTTTGTGTACATGAGCCCTGACCCTGAGAAACCTGAAATTTACTGAATAAGGCCTCATGCACACGACCGTTGTGTGTTTTGCGGTCCACGGAACGGAGCAATGGATGCGGACAGCACACGGAGTGCTGTCCGCATCTTTTCGGCCCCATTGAAGTGAATGGGTCGGCATCCGAGCCGCCAAAACTTCGGCTCGGATGCGGACCAAAACAACGGCCGTGTGCATGAGGCCTTACACTGACAGCAGCACGTGTCTCGTGTTAAACTCGCTCGCCTCTGCAGCACGCTCGCGAATCTGTGTCGTAAACCCGACACGTGTGTATTGAGTCCATGCTAGGACCCCTAGCCTAGTCTTTTCTAGTGCTTCAGAGCTGGAATCTAGCTAAGGCCAATTGCTCCTTTACCGTTAATAAATCTTGCGCAGTGCTGTCTTTGCGACTTCTCTGCGTTTTAGGGATTCCAGTTTGTGTTATTGAAAGTATTTTGGATGAAGGGGATTAGGAAATGCTCCCAAATGAATGCTGTAAAGGGGATCTTTGGTCTTTCCCTTTAAGAGTAAGGTTTATCGTTCTGCATCTGCCGTCTTTTTCGGCTGTGGTATAAAAATAATGTGATATGGCTGCAGCGGGGGTTACAGGTCCGGTTCTCCCAGGCACCTAGCAGACTTCTTATATGATATCTGATATCATTTCTCAGGCTCAGGGATGTAGAGATTTCCGTACCTGTCTGCTGCCCCTCTATATCCTGTCATGTCCATCCTGCCAGGCTCGCCATACTTCCTCCCACAGTATGACCATTGCATCCCTCGCGGCAGTCCGTCTTCCTCCTCATTCTTAAGAAAACAAGCCAGTGCTGAAACTGGTCTTTACTAACAATAAGTGGAGACATTCAGTCGTCCCAAAAAAAATAAAAATCACAATTCTCATTTTTTAACCAACACCTTTCAGTTAGAGGGCTATCCATATAGAAATCATCTTAACGTAAGGCCTCCTTCACACAACCGTATGGCGCTTTCAGTATTTTGTGGTCTGCAAAAAAATGGATCCGCAAAAAATACGGATGACATCCATCTGTATGCATTCCGTTTTTTGCCGAACTGAACATCTGGCCCCTAATAGAACAGTACTTTCCTTGTCCGTTATGCGGACAATAATAGGACATGTTTCTATCTTTGGAACGGAAACGGAAGGCATACAGAATACCTTCCGTTTTTTTTGCAGATCAATTGAAATGAATGGTTCCGTATATGGAACGCAAAAAACTGAGCATAAACGGGGGACCTGCCTGTAAACGGGAATTATGCATATTAAACTGTCAGATATTAGTGCCGATCCCACTCCTATTGGACACTTATGGCATTCCCTGTGGACAGCCCCTTTATGGCTGGAATCATACACATTGTTTTTTATGTTTGTTATGCATTTTTCACTGCATTATTTGGGCGCAAAAACGTAACAAGATGTGTAAGTACACCTGCCCACTGCTGTTGTGGCACACAATGAAGAGGCGGTAGCGCTGGCACAGTGCATGTCTTCTCCTCAACCAACTGAAGGCAGGGGTCCGATCTATATTGACGACCACAGATGCAGTGTGTACTAAAGGCCCCTTTACACTGGTCGGCACAGGCAATTATTGGGAATGGACTGTTTGTTCCTGATGTCTGCTCATCAGAGGGGGCGAGCGCTGCGGATCGCTGTTTACACGGCAGAATCTGGTGCTGAAACGATGGTTTAGGTGACTGCACCAGCGATGCTTTAATCATCAGGCCGAGAACGCTTCTTCCTCATAATTGCCCTATCGCTGACCCATGTATAGGGGTCTTTAGACTATTTTGGTTGTTGAAAGTTATCCCCTAAATACAGGATAAGGGACTATAAGATGGGTGGGGGGTCCTACTGCTGGGACCCCCACTGATCACAAGAACAGTTACCTGTACCTCTCGGAGCCCCCTGAATGAATGAAGCAGTAGGACAGGCATGCAGACTATCTCTCCATTCTGGAAATAGCGGAGTGCAGTACTCTGCGGTCTCCGGAACTGCTGAAGCAATGAATGGCGCGGCAGTCCACGTGCTCGACCTGTCGCTCTGTTCATTTTGGGGGCTCCAAGGGGTAAAGAGTAAGGGTCCATTCACACGTCCGCAGAATGGGTCCACATCCGTTTGGCAAATTGCGGAACAAGTGCAGACCCATTCATTCTCTATGGGGCAAGAATGGATGCGGACAGCACACAGTGTGCTGTCCGCATCCGCATTTCCGGAGCGTGCCCCCGATCTTCCGGTTCATGGCTCCGGAAAAAAATAGAACATGTCCTATTCTTGTCTGCGGAGAAGAATAGGCATTTCTATGGGGGTGCCGGCCCGGTGTATTGCGGATCCGCTATACACTACAGATTTGTGAACGGACCCTATTTGTTCTTGTGTTTGGTGACAATCCCAGTGGTAGGGCCCTCTCCGATCTAATAGTCCTCTCCTATCATGTGGATAGGGGATAACGTAACAACCAGAATACCCCTTTAAGTGTAATTTGCATTGTCACCCTGACCAAAAACCTCTGTTTCTTCAGGCTCCACTCTGCAGCAGGTACAGGGAGATGTGATGGGACCTAGGAAGGTCCCTCTCGTTACTGCTGCTTATGGAGGGAGATCTAGGTGTTATCTGGAGACAAGTCTTCAAAATATTAGACTGTGGCTCTGGGAGATCCCACTGCTGTTACCCAGAGCTGTTAAGTAAACATGTGGTTAATTATTAACCCACTCACGTTGGTGACAGATTGTGCGGCCATTGACCAGAATGCTGCTGCTTGTAACCCTCTTAGATTTTTAGACAATTGTAGGAAGCTTTGTGTCATGTCCGTCCCTGGTCATAAATTATATTTCAGTGGCTGTGTCATTGCCACTGAAGTCACCACAACTGTTAGGAACTGATCGGTGTGGTATGGTTGGTTTTATTTGGTGGTCAGATATCACATGAGGATGAGAATTCTTTACCAGAATCGCCCAGATAACAAAGCTTCAAATAAAAAAGATGCAAAAACGCTGCTCATGCACTTGAGCTGATCACACAAGGGGGAACGAAGGGTGTTAGGGACTGATGGCAGGGGGTCTGATGAGTTTTTATAAAGGGAAACAGACTATCAATTTAATTTTTTTCATTGTAAAAAATAATCGATAAAATACTCGATTACTAAAATAATTGTTTACTGCAGCCCTAATTAGGGCAAAACTGATCCTTTTTGGACCGCTTTTGAGAGCCCTGAACGGATCTCGCAAACGGAAAGCCAAAACTGTAGTGTGAAAGTCGCCTAATTTGCATTTAGTAAAAAGTATTCTAACTCTGGGATGGAGCTTTGGATCAACGGAAGAAAATGATTAGCATTGATCAAGTGGACCACAAACGGCCGGATAGGGAGGTCGCTGGTGACAGATTCCCTTTAAGTAAGTCCTCTTGCTCCACATTGGCTACTGGGTCACCTTCCATAAAGTCGCCATATTCACCGTCCCGAACTCCCTCCGATCAGGCGCTGCTGCTCCCTCCGGTTCTTTGTTGCAGATCTCGGCATACTTCTTAGCTCCTTCGCAGTCTGTATCTGAGGAAGCCCCTGCTTCTGGATTATTATACCTGCATTTCAGTGGATTCATATGAAATGAAGTCATAGGCAAAACTATTCTTCGCTTGAGTGGCAGGTTCTCCTCAGTACATTACATGGTATGACATCCTACTTGTGCCCCTCTGCCGTGTATCCCTTGTTCTTCTGACAGCAGCCTCATGCCATATACCTCTGAGGCCAGTGATTTTCTCCAGAGGTGGCATACCGGTCCTCTTATTGGTACAGTGGAGAATGGAAAGTTCAAGAATCCTGTTCACTATTGTACATCCGGCTCATGAGGCCTGACACAAGACGAAGACGGTGCATGTAGCAATGTGCGCAGTGAGGGGCCAGTCGTGTTACATTGTGGTTATGTCATTTATGTAGGACTTCCAGGGCTTTAGAAGGGTGTCAGCAGAAAGTGGGTAGGGATAACTTTTCACACCCGGAATACCCCTTGAAAGAAAACATTTCTCCCATTATATTATTATTACTATAATGGCTCATGCACACAAATATATAAAAAAAAAATTCCCGTTCCATATTTTTACAAGTCCGTATGCTGAACCATTCCCTTTAATTGGGCTTGGGGGAAAAAAATAAACTAAATGCATTCCATGTCCGTTCCACAAAAAAAAATTATAAATAGAACATGTCCTATTCTTGTATGTCTTGCGGTCAAGGATAGGCATTATTACAATGGATCTGCAAAAAAATAAAAAAGATGCAACATGTTTTATTTAAAAAAAAAAAATTGCAGATCCGTGTTTGTCGTGTGCATGAGCCTAGTATTGTTATTATGCAGGATTTGGACATTTCTCAGGTGGACTGTTGTCACCCCCAGGAGAAGTTGTCTGTATATAGATGCTATGTCGAAATTCCCTAGACTACAATCCTCCATATTCGTATGTACTGAAACGCGTGACCATCCATTATAGTGCGGCGGCCAATGCTTTAGCTGTCTATAGTGCAGTTAGATTTATTTCTAAATAGTTTCTGGGCAATAAGGAACATTTCCTGGTGAGTAAGGGGCTACAAGAGACCCTTGTGTTTGTCTACAAGCATGTTTGAGGAAATATTTCCTCTCATAGGAACAAAAGGTTGTAAACTCTCTGTATGAGTTGATGCATTCCCTTAAAGGGGTATTCCAGGATTTTAATATTGATGGGGTCCAACACGCTGCTCTTCAGCCGAGCTACTGTTTCAGAGAAGCTACGGTTTCAGAAGTGTGCACCGGAACTACACAGCTCCGCCCTTTGTGCTGTGGGCGGAGCTTATAACTTCAGCGCTGCCTTCCTTAACTTCAATGGGAGTCTACTAAATGGACGGAGCCGTGTAGTTCTGGTGCCTGAGATATTCTGAAACAGCTGATTGGTGGAGGTGCGGGGTGTCAGACCCTGACAATCTGAGACTGAGGATAGCCTGGAATACCCCTTTAAGCCATATGAACCCAGGATTTTAAAGGCTCATTAAAAAAAAAAAAAAAAAAGTCTAAGAAAACATCTATGACCCAAAAATGCTGCCATATATTTCATAGGATGGAGTGCATGAGACCTTTTCAGTGGAGCAAAAGACCCGATATTGTGGGGAATTGTGTATATATAGGCTACTGTCACACTAGCGTTTTTTGCGGATCCGTTATGGATCTGCAAAAAACGCTTTTGTTACAATAATACAACCGCATGCATCCGTCATGAACGGATCCGGTTGTATTATGTTTTCTATAGCCATCACGGATCCGTCTTGAATGCTATTGAAAGTCAATGGAGGACAGATCCGTTTTCTATTTTGCCAGATTGTGTCAGTGAAAACGGATCCGTCTCCATTGACTAAAATTGTGTGTCAGGACGTCTTTCTCCGCACCACATGGCGGACAGAAAAACGCTGCAGGCAGTGTTTTGGTGTCCGCCTCCAGAGCAGAATGGAGACTGATCAGAGGCAAACGGATGCATTCTGAGCGGATCCTTATCCATTCAGAATGCATTAGGGCAAAACTGATCCATTTTGGACCGCTTCTGAGAGCCCTGAACGGATCTCACAAACGGAAACCAAAACGCCAGTGTGAAAGTGCCCCTATATGATTCCAGATTCCCTGCAGTTTTGGCGCAGTCTGGACGGCACGCTCAGCATTCAGACTGTCTGTAGCCTAGCACTGGGAGTTCTACATTCTGCTGCAACCACTGCACCAGTTTATCAAATGAGCGATATCTCCAGTGGCCGCTCCCTTACATTGAAAATAGTCACTATTTGTTTTGGTTGCACTTTCAGTTGAGCTTTGGGTAATGTATTACTCAGGCCCGAGCAGGAACAGGGAACTCTGACATCAATGGATTGAATTACTGACATTACATTATAGCTAACTCTGTAAAGTCCCTCCCCCACCTCTCACCACTGCCACCTCATCACTGCAGGGACAGTTTTTGGTAAGTGCATGTTTAATACTAAGGAACTAGAAGGCAGATGTATGTCTATTAACTTGGCCACTTACTGTTTAATGGGCTGTCGTCTGCCTAGAAAAACAGTCTAGGTGCTTGGCACCACATTGGATGGCGTTGACATTTGCATTGCCTGGCTGATGCATGTTTGCAATTGGGCCTTATGCGCGCAACTGTATTTTTGGTTTGCAGCTAATCCGCATTTTTTGTGGATCGGATATGGACACATTTCATTATAATGGGGCCAGATAAAATGCTGACGGCACAGCTGCGTTGTCCGCATCCGTGTGTCCGTTCCACCGAGCCACAAAAAAGATAATGTCCTATTTTTGCCCTTTTTGTGGCGGCAAGCACATGGCCGGGATCACATACGGTCGTGTGGGTGATGCTTTAAAGGCCACTCTAGTCATTTCAGGCGAGCAGCAGGGGTAGAGGGTATGGGGTCCCTGTTCTTGTGATCGGTGGGGGTCCCAGCAGTAGGACCACCACTGATCTGATAGTTGTGGAAGAGGATAACTTTTCCTACTGGAACACCCCTTTAATGTGTGTACTTTGCCCTTGTAAAACACTGGGTGGATCCTACGCAGACTAAATTAGTAAAGGGAAGACTTCAATCTCTGGCTGAAATAATAAAAAAGCATGCAAAGAAAAACACACCAAACTGCACTATGTGGACAAGGCGTAACGGAGCGCTCCTGATATACTGTGTTATGGCGAGTGCAGGGCGATACGTGACCCAGGAGTTCTCATCCGCTACGCATGACCGCATGTAGATGGTTTGCCTGGTATATTCCTAACGAGTAGAAGTTATTGGTCAGATGTAACCTGTTGTTCATGAGTTCCACTTTCAGGTGCCCATATGCGCTACATTCTGGCCGAGGGATCAGCATGTGGATTGTCAGTACTTAGCAGGCTGGATCCGTACTCGCTACAGCGCACCAATCGGCTGTAATCTGCACGTGGATCGCACAGTCAGACCGCACTGTGTATGGACACCCTTAGGCCTCTTGCACACGAACGTGTGCGCCCCGTGGCCGTGCTGAGGCCCGCAAAATGCAGGCCGCACTGCACAAACGCCGACCGCGGGGCAGCCGCAGCGGATGTCGGACCCATTCATTTTAATGGGTCCACGATCGCCCATTCCGCAAAAAGATAGAACATGTTCTAT
This sequence comes from Bufo gargarizans, assembly GCF_014858855.1. Lineage (NCBI taxonomy): Eukaryota > Metazoa > Chordata > Amphibia > Anura > Bufonidae > Bufo > Bufo gargarizans. The sequence goes on from NC_058083.1 coordinate 207,472,478, forward strand.
CTTTTTGCGGAACGGAAGTACAGGACGAAACCCCACGGATAGGGTTCTGTTCCGCACCATTCCGCATCTCCAGATTTGCTGACCCATTGAAGTGAATGGGTCCACATCCGTGATGCGGAATGTCTACGGATCCGCAATACGGCCACGAAGCGCACACAAACGTGTTTGTGTGCAATAAGCCTTATGCAACAATAGACCCATTTGATGGACATGATACCAGGCACCTGAGAAGGTTTTCTTGCCGGCTTATACAATGAGGCTAGGGCTACATGACTACACTGGTCAGCGGTGATTCCATAGAAATGAATAGGATCCAACACTGCTTTCTATGGGGTCACTGCTCCTCTGAGATTCCGGCGGTAGCAGCTGTCGCCTGAGCACACGTGTGCTGTAGAAACAATGGAAGATCTGGTTGTAATTTTAAGTAATTGTTTTACCAGATGGTCTTCAATACTGCACATGTCTATATTTGTCCTATTCCTAAGCAAAGATTTCACCCTTTGTTTCCTTGCTGAGGTGGAGCACGCTAGTGTAACGTTAGGACATCTATTATGTATGGAACAAAATACGGAACGTTCCAGTAAAATCAAGTGCTTCTTTATTTCTTCATATTCAGATATGTTAGGAATATGTGCAATATGCAAACTCCCAGATCCATACGGAAGTAGGATAATTATCACCACCCTACAGTCTATTGTGTATGGCCTGTGAGTGGCCGAGACACCAGGTAAGTACTTTACATATGGTTGACTTGTTATTATGTAGTTTCCTCCGGTGAGGGCTTAAAGGGGTTTTCCAGGCTACGGACATTGATGACCTATCCTCAGGATAGGTCGTTAATATCCGATCGTTGAGGGTCGTGTGTCACACACTCCCACCGATGAGCTGTGGACTTTGAATGTAAAAGAAAACACAGCTCCATTCAAGTGTAGTGGCCATGCCGCGTTACTGCAGGTCACCCCACATACACGTCAAACTTATATTTAAAGGGGCAGTCTGGTTACATTAAGTTACTTAATGTAACTATAAGGCTACTTTCACACTAGCGTTCGATCGGATCCGTTCTGAACGGATCCGATCATAATAATGCAGACGGAGGCTCCGTTCAGAACGGATCCGTCTGCATTATTTTGGCATATAAAAGCTAAGTGTGAAAATAGCCTCGGACGGATCCGTCCAGACTTTCAATGTAAAGTCAATGGGGGACGGATCCGCTTGAAGATTGAGCCTTTTGTGGCATCTTCAAACGGATCCGTCCCCATTGACTTACATTGTAAGTCTGGACGGATCCGCACGCCTCCGCACGGCCAGGCGGACACCCGAACGCTGCAAGCAGCGTTCAGCTGTCCGCCTGTCCGTGCGGAGGCTGAACGCCGCCAGACTGATGCAGTCTGAGCGGATCCGCATCCATTCAGACTGCATCAGGGCTGGACGGAAGCGTTCGGGTCCGCTCGTGAGCCCCTTCAAACGGAGCTCACGAGCGGACAGCCGAACGCTAGTGTGAAAGTAGCCTTAGATAGGTGAGAGTCCTACTACTGGGACCCCTACTGATCACAAGAACTGGGGCCGGTCGGGCATGCGTACAGCTGCCCCATTCATGTCTATGGGAATTCTGGAGATAGCTGGAATTCCCACATTTATCAGGAGTACTGTAAATATAAACTCTTATTCTGCCAGTCACTGCTCCTGCAAGTGCCCAGGAGGCGGTCCCTCCCTCTGACGTGCTCTCTGCAAAGGGCACGCATTTAGTCATCTGCCAGTGTAATATACAGTAGTTACCTAATTGGTCACATTGACTTTTTAGTAATGGCTCTGTGTGTGAAGCTGTTCACACACACTGTAGGCATACGTATCCAAGCAGAGAAGCTTCCTTTACAAAAGCTGTATGCAAATATGTCACCCAGGTAACTTCTGCCTGGATGAGCAGTCTTACAGCGCATATAGACAGTCATTGTAGAAGTAGCTGCTCCTTCTGCTGTAAGAGACAAATATGAAGAAGGCTCAACTGGAATAGAGGGTCAGGGTGAAGGAAGAACTGCGTTGAGGATTTGGAGGATCACTGTTATAGTAACAATCTCATATATAAAGCTGAGTGTATGTGGGTGTCCGCTAAAGGAATCCGCACCATCACGTTTACAACCACGAAATTTGTTCCCCCCCTTCACAGTAATGATGCCCACTGTGCCCCCTTCACAGTAATGATGCCCACTGTGCCCCCTTCACAGTAATGATGCCCACTGTGCCCCCTTCACAGTAATGATGCCCACTGTGCCCCCTTCACAGTAATGATGCCCACTGTGCCCCCTTCACAGTAATGATGCCCACTGTGCCCCCTTCACAGTAATGATGCCCACTGTGCCCCCTTCACAGTAATGATGCCCACTGTGCCCCCTCTGTATTGGAAAAAAACACAGTAACTACTCACCTTGTCCCGTTCCTGAAGCTCGCATACCTCTCTTCCCTTCAGGCACCGATCACTGTGTGGGTGGAGCTTATGCAGATTTCCAGGCTGCAGGCTCCGCTCACACAGGCTGAATGGTGGAGCGGGGAGAAGTCTTCCTGCATCACCATTCAGAGCGCCGCCGGCCTGAAGGAGGGGAGGAGCGCGGGGAGCTGAGCGGTGAGGGACAGGACCGCAGCTCCCAGTGCTCCAGCAATGAGTGCTTCCATCTGTATTGAGAGCCGGCACCCGGGGCGGACTTTCCCCCCCTTAGTACGCCACTGGTCCTTGCTTCCCATTCCTCGCTGGCTGGCAGGCTGGATATCTGGGGTTTGGCTCTTCTAACAGACGTGCCTAGCGTGATGGGTCTGCTGAAGGAAGTTTTTTTTTTCTTCTTTTCTTAAAGCTGCAGCGTGGCGGTGGAACAAGTCGCAAATGACGATAAGATGAATGGTACTGTGCTGCACTGAGGTGTAATGCCAAGGGCAGCCACTAACACATAGCACAGAGCTGTGCCTGGTAAAGGAGGGGTGGCATTCGTTGGAGTCTCTCAGTTGATCGGCAGGGGTGTCAAGAGTCAGACTGCCACCAGACTTGGGGCTAATGCACACGACCGTATGTATTTTGTGGTACGCAAAACATGGATCTGAAAAAACAAACTGATGACATCCGTGTGGCATGTGTTTTGCAAAACGGACAAAAATAGGACATTTTATTAATTTATAATTTTTTCTCCCCCCCCCCCCCCCTTTTATTTTATTTACATTTTTTTTTTTTTTTCTATTGTATATTCTTTAACCCCTTAGGGACCCATGACGTACCGGTACGGCATGTTTCCCGAGTCCTTAAGGACCCATGACGTACAGGTACGTCATGAGTTTAAATTGAGATTGTGCCGCCCCAGGGGTTAATCCGCACAGAATGCCGGCTGAAATCATTCAGCCGGCATCCTGTCACAACGCCTGGGGGGGTCATATGACCCCCCCGTATCGGCGATCGCAGCAAACCGCAGGTCAATTCAGACCTGCGGTTTGTTGCTATTTCTGCTGTTTCTGATCGCCGCGGTCCCTGACCGCGGCGATCAGAAACTTTAGTGTGGCACAAATCTATAGTGATCACCCCCCCTGCACCCCTGCATGATTTTAGCCTGGTGGGAGGTGCAGGGGGGGGTGTTGCGGGCGGTGCGGGAGGCGGGCGGTGCGGCAGGCGGGATCGCGATCCCCCGCCCGCCTCCCGCCGAATAATCGTTGGCTTCTAGTGGGTATACCAGGGTGCCAGCACATTGCTGGCACCCTGGTATAAACGGCTGACATCTGTGAATGGATGTCAGCCGTTTAACCCTTTCCATACAGCGGTCCGTACGGACCGCTGTATGGAAAGAGTTAACAGTAAGATGCGGCTCCCTCCCTCTCCCATCGGGGGGCTGCTGTGCCTTTGCAGCCCCCCGATGGGAGAGGGAGAGAGCCCCCAGACAGCCCCCCGAAGCCCCAGTCCTTACCCTTCCCAGTCTGCGAAGTTGTGGCAGACGGGGAAGGTTCCCATGGCAACAGGACGCCTGCTCAGGCGTCCTGCTGTCCATGGTGCTGAACAGATCTGTGCTGAAAGCATAGATCTGTTCAGTGTAAGTAAAATACAGTACAGAACCCTATATAGGTTCTGTACTGTATTATGCAGACACCAGACCCACTGGATCTTCAAGAACCAAGTGGGTCTGGGTCAAAAAAAAAGTAAGAAAAAGTGAAAAAAAAGTGAAAATCAAAAAACACATTTATCACTAATTAAAAATGAAAAAAATAAAATTCCCTACACATGTTTGGTATCGCCGCGTCCGTAACGACCTGATCTATAAAACGGTCATGTTACTTTCCCCGCACGGTGAACGCCAAAAAAATAAAAACTATGAGAAAATTTAAATTTTGCCCACCTTACTTCCCAAAAAAGGTAATAAAAGTGATCAAAAAAGTCGCATGTACGCCAAAATAGTGCCAATCAAACTGGCATCTCATCCCGCAAAAAATGAGACCCTACCCAAGATTATCGGCCAAAAACTGAAAAAACTATGGCTCTTAGACTATGGAAACACTAAAACATCATTTTTTTTGTTTCAAAAATTAAATCATTGTGTAAAACTTACATAAATAAAAAAAAGTATACATATTAGGTATCGCCGTGTCCGTATCGACCGGCTCTATAAAAATATCCCATGAGTTAACCCCTCAGGTGACCACCGTAAAAAAATAAAAATAAAAACGGTTTAAAAAAAGCAATTTTTTGTCATCTTACGTCACAAAAAGTGCAATAGCAAGCGATCAAAAAGTCATATGCACCCCAAAATAGTGCCAATAAAACAGCCATCTCATTCCGCAAAAAATGAGACCCTACATAAGATAATCGCCCAAAAACTGAAAAAACTATGGCTCTTAGACTATGGAGAAACTAAAACTTTTTTTGTTTTAACAATGGAATCATTGTGTAAAACTTACATAAATAAAAAAAAGTATACATATTAGGTATCGCCGCGTCCGTGACAACCTGCTCTATAAAATTACCACATGATCTAACCTTTCAGATGAATGTTGTAAATAACAAAAAAAAAAAACTGTGCCAAAAAAGCTATTTCTTGTTACCTTGCCGCACAAAAAGTGTAATATAGAGCAACCAAAAATCATATGTACCCTAAACTAGTACCAAGAAAACTGCCACCTTATCCCGTAGTTTCTAAAATGGGGTCACTTTTTTGGAGTTTCTACTCTAGGGGTGCATCAGGGGGGCTTCAAATGGCACATGGTGTAAAAAAACCAGTCCAGCAAAATCTGCCTTCCAAAAACCGTATGGCATTCCTTTCCTTCTGCGCCCTGCCGTGTGCCCGTACAGCAGTTTACGACCACATATGGGGTGTTTCTGTAAACTACAGAATTAGGGCCATAAATAATGAGTTTTGTTTGGCTGTTAACCCTTGCTTTGTTACTTGAAAAAATATATTAAAATGGAAAATCTGCCAAAAAAGTGAAATTTTGAAATTGTATCTCTATTTTCCATTATATCTTGTGCAACACCTAAAGGGTTAACAAAGTTTTTAAAATTAGTTTTGAATACCTTGAGGGGTGTAGTTTCTTAGATGGGGTCACTTTTAGGGAGTTTCTACTCTAGGGGTGCATCAGGGGGCTTCAAATGGGACATGGTGTCAAAAAACCAGTCCAGCAAAATCTGGCTTCCAAAAACCAAACTGCGCACCTTTCACTCTACGCCCCGCTGTGTGGCCATACAGTAGTTTACGGCCACATATGGGGTGTTTCTGTAAACGGCAGAGTCAGGGCAATAAAGATACAGTCTTGTTTGGCTGTTAACCCTTGCTTTGTTAGTGGAAAAAATGGGTTAAAATTGAAAATTAGGCAAAAAAATGAAATTCTCAAATTTCATCCCCATTTGCCAATAACTCTTGTGCAACACCTAAAGGGTTAACAAAGTTTGTAAAATCAGTTTTGAATACCTTGAGGGGTGTAGTCTATAGAATGGGGTCATTTTTGGGTGGTTTCTATTATGTAAGCCTCGCAAAGTGACTTCAGAGCTGTAGTGGTCCCTAAAAATTGGGTTTTTGTAAATTTCTGAAAAATTTCAATATTTGCTTCTAAAGTTCTAAACCTTGTAACATCCCCAAAAAATAAAATATCATTCCCAAAATAATTCCAACCTGAAGTAGACATATGGGGAATGTAAAGTCATCACAATTTTTGGGGGTATTACTATGCATTACAGAAGTAGAGAAACTGAAACTTTGAAATTTGCTAATTTTTCCAAATTTTTTGTAAATTAGGTATTTTTTTATGCAAAAAAAAAAAATTTTTTTAATTCATTTTACCAGTGTTATGAAGTACAATATGTGACGAAAAAACAATCTCAGAATGGCCTGGATAAGTCAAAGTGTTTTAAAGTTATGAGCACTTAAAGGGACACTGGTCAGATTTGCAAAAAATGGCCAAGTCCTTAAGGTGAAATAGGGCTGAGTCCTTAAGGGGTTAATGGTATAATACAGTGTATGTTAGAAGATGATACAACTATGTTAGGGAGGCACTATTACGATTGAGCAGGATAGATAAACGCAGTATGTAGTATGAACGGAGTCAACACCAATTGCTAATTAGCTACTGGAAACAGTTACACCCAATATAAATGTGTAAGCGATTTGCTTTTGATGATCCGGTCCAGAGATTTGAACCTACCTAAGAGGGTTTAGGTCCCAGTAATCATTCATTATTTTTGTAACACTGAAGAAGGAACAATAAGTTCCGAAACACGTCCGGTGGCGGTTTCCAAGCTGAAGGTGTGCATCGATATCTACCAGTGTTGCGGTACAGCAGAGCCCCGGCCGGCTCTTGGCGTCTTGACGATCCCAGTACGCAAGCGCAGGAGAGGAGAGGAGATGCTGCATATTCAAGCCATGTAACGAGGTCTGTCTGTGGGAGACAGACGCTCATTGTAACAAATACCTGAAGCATTGCTGAAAACGGCTACGGATTAAAGAAAGTGCTTTACTAATATAATATATGCACATTGCTGGCAAAGAATACTATAAGCCACTTAACCACAGGGGAACATTGGAGCAGACTGTTAGCATGTTTTATTAGTTTGTTACCAATTAAGAGAACCTTGCAATTCAGTTGGCTACATGCACACGAACGTTATTTGTTTCCGTGTCCGTTCGTTTTTTTTTTTTTTTTGCAGATAGGATGCGGAGCCATTCATTTCAATGGGTCCGGAAAAAATGCGTACAGCACACCGTGTGCTGTCTGCATCAGTATGTCCTTTCCGTAGCTCCGAAAGAAAAATAGAACACGTCTTATTCTTGGCCATTTTAGGCATTGTTACATTGGATCCGTAAAAATAAACGGATACGCAATTTGCAGACTGCAAAACACATACGGTTGTGTGCATGTAGCCTAAGACTACATGTACACGACCGTGCCGTTTTTTTCGGTTCGCGGATCCGCAAAAAGCGGAAGCCGCCCGTGTGCCTTCTGCAATCTGCGGAACGGGCAGCGCATTGTAGATATGCATATTCTTGTCCGCGAATAGGACATGCTATATTTTTTTATTTTTTTATTTTTTTTTTGCGGGGCCTCGGAATGGAGCAACGGATGCGGACAGCACATGGAGCGCTGTCCACATATTTTGCAGCTCCATTGAAGTGAATGGGTCCGCATCCGAGCCGCAAAAGCTGTGGCTCGGGTGCGGACTCGAAAAATGGTTGTGTGCATGAGGCCTAACGCTGAAGAGATACAATTGGCAAATATCAACTGACATTACTAACTGCACGCCAAAGTGAAGAACTACAAGACAAGGAAACTGTGTTTTAATTTTTCTTTATACATATGAATTTCTTATATGAACATTATATATGCGAGCGCTCCGCCTTTAAAGGGACTATCATCCTATAATGGGGTGTATGAATTCTGGGTTTTTTAAATTTATATTTATGTATTGTTTTTTAGTGTGTTGTATTATACATGAATTAGTAAAGTAATATGCAAATTACTGTGAGCCAGCCATTTTTTAGAAGAATAGGAGATATATATATTTTTTTTTTTTTTTAAATCTATTTATTTAGAATGGTTCCATATGTGGACCTGTAAAAAAAAAATGGAATGGAAACTGTAGATAGAGCAGAAATAAATGGAGGAAGTGTTGGCAACTTTATTTTTTTTATTTTTTTTTGCATTTCATATTCAGTGTTCCTTTATGGCATTTCAAGAAGTCTACAACAAGTCTTAAAGGGGTTCTGCAGTTTGTTTAAACTGATGAGCTATCCTCTGGACTCCCGCCGATCAGCTGTTTGAGAAGGCAGCGGCGCTCCAGCAGTGCCGTGGCCTTCTCGCTGTTTACCGCAGGCCCAGTAATGTCACAACTAGTATCAACTGGCCTGGGCGCGGCTAGACACTGGTCACTGGGCCTGCGGTAAACAGCGAGAAGGCCACGGCACTCCTGGAGACCCGCTGCCTTCTCAAACAGCTGATCGGTGGGAGTCCAGAGGATAGATCATCAGTTTAAACAAACTGCAGAACCCCTTTAACTTCTGATGTTTATTTTTCCTTGTTTCTTGGACTCTAGAAAGACTCACAGAAATCCATGGGCTTCAGTGACTTAAAGAAGTTTTCCAAGATGTTAATACTAATGACCTATCCTCTAGGATAGGTCATCAGTATCTGACCAATGGGGGTCTGACACCCGGGGCCCCCACCGATCAGCAGTTTGAGAAGACAGAGGTGCTTGCAGTAGCACCCCGGCCCCCTCTCAGCTTTCCCTAGGCCAGTGACCACACGTTCATGCGGTCACGTTGCCTAGGCTCAGCTCAGCCCCATAGAAGTGAATGGGACTGAGTGAAATAACAAGCACAGCTGCTATACAATGTAACCGCTGTGCTTGGTAAGCTGCGAGATGGCTGCGACGTTCACAGGAGTGCTGGTGCCTTCTCAAACAGCTGATGGCGGTGGTCCCAGGAGTTGGCCCCCACCAATCAGATACTTTTATCACCTATCCTGAGGCTAGGTCATCAGTATTAAAATTTCAGAAAACTGTATTAATGGGGCTCACAGAAATCCATGTGCTTCCTGCCAAAACAACCCCACTCAGTGACTTGGGGTGCTGCATACGTGCAAACAAGTAGTAAGTGTAAATATTGCACACCCATAAAAATAGCTGAAAATGTCATCTTTATTAAAAAAGACCACCAAGAAGTCGTAGTTTTATTCCGGCCGAACCTCAGGCGGCACGCGTGCACTAGCGGCAGCACGGATCCAGCAGGCTGTTCACCCGCCAGAACAGCCTGCCGGAGAAGGCTAAGGCTACTTTTACACTGGCGTTTCTGGGTCCGCTTGTGAGATCCTTTTCAGGGCTCTCACAAGCGGCCCAAAACGGATCAGTTTAGCCCCAATGCATGAATCCGTTCAGAATGCATCAGTTTGCCTCCGTTCAGCCTCCATTCCGCTCTGGGGGCGGACACCAAACGGATCCGTCCTGACTTACAATGTAAGTCAATGGGGACAGATCCGTTTTCACTGACACAATATGGTGCAATTGAAAACGGATCCGTCCTCCCTCTGACTTTCAGTGTAAGTCAAAACGGATCAGTTTGCATCATCACGAAGAAAAAAAAATGGCAATACAAACGTATCCGTTCTGAACGGATACAAGCGTTTGCATTATAGGTGCGGATCCGCCTGTGCAGATACCAGACGGATCCGCACCGAACGCAGGTGTGAAAGTAGCCTTGAAAGCCAAACAGTCCTGGAATTTCTCTGTGTATGTTGATTTCGTAGTAGATCGACTGAATGTTACATTTTGTAGCTTGCCCACTTGATGCCAAACCTGCCAGCTTCATCTCATGGGGAGGAGGTGTATTTTTGCATATATTCTTCTATGTATTTTGATGAACACCTTGCAAACCTTTTTATGGCTCGTTTTCCATGACCTTCAGGCAGTTTTAATCTGCTGACATTCCTTCTATTGCCTTGACCTCTCCATGTTCTCTCCAGGTTGGGTTCCATCACTGTAGGATTGCTAATCATTTGCTGGGAGCCCTGTGTCGTAAATCTTACTAATCAAATATGTCAAGGAGGAGGACTGGGATGATGGCCTTAGCTGCAGGAGCCCACTGAATGATCAACTCCAGAATGTATCGACAGGTCAATGATTGGAATCGGCTCCTCCTCGTGCCTAATGTTTCCCAGGATTGAAGCTAATCCGTTTTTCTAGCATACCACGTTTCTGAAGTCTGGATAGCACTGTGGACCTGTTGAAGAAAACGTTGCTTAAAATGTTATGGTTATGTTCACATAATCCCCACCGCAGATTCCACAGCGTAATGTGCCACCAAAATGGCAACAACGGCTTTGCATTGAATTTGATGGGGAAAATGCCAGCATGTGTACATTGTGGCATCCCCCCCCCTTGTCGATTTCCAGTATGCTTTAGGCTACTTTCACATCTACGTTTTTAATTCTGGTTTTGAGATCTGGCAGCGGGGACAAAACTGATCAGGATGCATCAGTTCAGTTCAGCTGCATTTTGGGTCCGGACACAGAACCACTGCAAGCAGCGTTTTTGTGTCCGGTTTGCAAAACTGAACAAATCTGATCAAGCATGAAAATCAATGTAAGGCTACTTCCACATCTATGTTTTTGCTGTACGGTTTTGAGATTCGGCATGGGATCTCAAAACCACAGAAAACGCTTCCGTTATAATAATACAACCGGCTGCATCCGTTCAGAAGGATTAATTAATAAACTGGATCCAGCGCTAAAACTATTGTAAGTCAATGGGCGCTGGGTTTTACTCAACCCCCCCAAACAAAAAACTGATCAGACACCCTTGACTTGCATGATTTGGCTTCTTCAAAAATGCTGCTTACAGAAAAAAACTGATCAGCTGCCCATTGACTTAGAATGATTTTCATACCTGATCAGGTTTGTTCCGTTTTAATACAACCGGAACCGACTGAAACGGGGCCATCCGGATGTATTAAATGGAACGTATCCTTTTTTAATTCAGATTTTGAGATCCTCTGCCGATTTCAGCTGTATTTACCCCCTCCTTCATGGCACCAATTCTGCCATGGACTGGCTGCCTGACCAGTTGTGCTCCTCAGTCTTCCCGTTCAACTGCATTTACATTACGCAGCTAGACAGAAACTGGTCAGAACCTCAGTGATAGAGCCCACATTTAGTCCAGATGGTCACCTGAGCGCAGTGGATAATGGCCTAATCTGTGGTGCAATGCTGAAACGATCTTGCGTTCATAGGTTAGAAGACACAGGGGTTTTGGCAAAAGCCAGGAGAATCCCTTTAAAGTCCAAGATCACTGCTTTCAACTGTTTTCTTGTGATCTAGACTCCCCGTGACTTAATTGCCCGATTCGCTGCCCCATGTAAAAGGGCCTTATCGGGAACTAGGGAGCCAGTAGACCTCATCTGTATTGTAAGATGTCTGTTCTACTTTAATGCTGCCTTTTTTGTTAATACTTTAAGTGTGCTGTCTTTTGTCTCCACAGTATGTAGAGATTTTGCGGTGCTGGAAGATCACAGTCTTGCACATTCCTTACAGGAACAGGAAAGTAAGTCATTCATTTTTAATATTCAGTTACTGTATATGTTGAGCTGCATTTCTTTTGTAAGCATTTGTTTCTGATATTGAGGATCTGCTCTCGTATATTGGAAAGCCCAACAGAAACTCTGATGGACCTCATTAGCACCAACATAGACAGGTCCTAAGTCAGAGACGAACCTTTCCTCTAGCTTCATTCCTTATGTAGTCCACTAGCCTCCTTCTCTGGCCTCTGAATCCTATTGACTAAATACAGAAACAAGAGGCATAATGTCAAGAGATAATGGCATAATTCATGTGCTGTGTGATCCAGTTTTATACCTGTAGCTTTGAGACCAGGTTTATATGAGGAAAATGTCAGCAATTATGCATGTGATTATTTAATGTGTTAATTGTTTTTTGCCAGTTGAACATCATCTCGCGACAAACGTACAGAGGAACCGCTTGGTGAAACATGACCTAAAAGTGGCCAAACAACTTCAGGAAGAAGAGGACCTAAGAGCACAAGCCCAGATTAAACACCATCAGGATGAACTGTGAGTAGACCATAGCTACAGTACATGCAAAATCCAATTAATAGCAAAGGGGTTCCCACCCACGTTAGGATAGTAGATAAGAGTCCGATCATGGGGTCTGATTTGTCCTGTTTTATACAGTTTGAATGGGGCAGCATTATTACATGTCTTTTGTCACTCCATTTGACCCTATAGGACCACCATAGATGGCTAAAGCTCTATTCAGCTACCTTTTAGGAGTCAGACAGAAGTGAAAGGAGGGGGCTAAGGTGTTTGGAGGAAAACTTTTAACCCATTCCCAACCGCCTTACATATAATAAATACACACACACACATATCACTGGTCGGGACTTTAAATATGGGGCCTGCTCGAGCATGCAAGGGGTGCCATTTATATACATACACACTGCTGGTCGGGACTTTAAATATGGGGCCTGCTCGAGCATGCAGGGGGTGCCATAGCCGCCAGGTGTCTGCTGTTTAAATCAAGGGCTAATGTCTACAACTGTGTTAACCTGGAGGTACAAAAACCCGGAAGTGCTCACTTCTGGGTGCATTCTGGCTCCCCCTAGATTGGGGGAGCCGGAGTGTGTGTGGCATCGTGACTGACAGGTGGCTGCCACACATTAGTTCCTATGGAGAGCCTGCCTGGCTCCATAGGAACTTAATGTAATTCTTATAGACTCCAATTCTAATGCATTCAAGTCTATGAGAAAAGTAATCTAATGATTGCTTTTTATAGTTCCCTAGGCGAACTAGAAAAAAAGTGTAGAAAAAAAGTGTAGAAAAATAAAATAAAATAAACATTCAAATCACCCCCCTTTCCCAAAGTTCAAATAAAAGTACATACAGTAAACAATTAAAGAAATAAACATCATGGGTGTCGCAGTGTGTGTGAAAACATTATACATAAAATATTTATCCAAAACGGGAAATGGTACAACGCCATTTTTTGGTCGCTTTAGCTCCCACAAAAAAATGTAATAAAAAGTAATCAAAAAGTCATACACAACCCATTGGTATCAATGAAAAGTATAGCGCATCTTCACACAGCTCTGTACAAATAAAAAAGTTATGGTGGTAAGAAAATGGTAATGAAAAAACAAAAATCATCATTTTTTTCTAAGTTTTTATTTTTTGTTCAGTATTAAAGCACAACAAAAACTATACATGTGGGGTATTGTTGTAATGCTACTGATACAGAGAATGAATGTAACAGGTCAGTTTTACTGCATACAGAACGCCGTAAAACTTTTATTTTTTATTCCACCTTTTTTTTTTTTTTTTCCTCACTACATTGTGTAGAACTATAAATGGTGCCATTAGAAAGTACAACTTGTCCCTTTAAAAAACATACGGCTATGTGAATTGAAAAATAATACAGTTATGGCTTTGGAAAGGCTAGGAGTAACATAGTAACATAGTACATAAGGCCGAAAAAAGACATTTGTCCATCCAGTTCGGCCTGTCATCCTGCAAGTTGATCCAGAGGAAGGCAAAAAAAAAACCTGTGAGGTAGAAGCCAATTTTCCCCACTTTAGGGGAATAAAAAATTCCTTCCCGACTCCAATCAGGCAATCAGAATAACTCCCTGGATCAACGACCCCTCTCTAGTAGCTATAGCCTGTAATACTATTACACTCCAGAAATACATCCAGGCCCCTCTTGAATTCCTTTATTGTACTCACCATCACCACCTCCTCAGGCAGAGTGTTCCATAGTCTCACTGCTCTTACCGTAAAGAATCCTCTTCTATGTTTGTGTACAAACCTTCTTTCCTCCAGACGCAGAGGATGTCCCCTCGTCACAGTCACCGTCCTGGGAATGAATAGATGATGGGATAGATCTCTGTACACAGCCCAGAACTGTACACAGTACTCCATGTGTGGTCTGACTAATGATTTGTAAAGTGGTAGGACTATGTTCTCATCACGGCATCTATGCCCCTTTTGATGCAACCCATTATCTTATTGGCCTTGGCAGCAGCTGCCTGACACTGTTTTTTGCAGCTTAGTTTGCTGTTTATTAAAATTCCTAGATCCTTTTCCATGTCAGTGTTACCGAGTGTTTTACCATTTAGTATGTACGGTTGACTTGCATTATTCCTTCCCATGTGCATAACTTTACATTTGTCAGTGTTAAACCTCATCTGCCACTTATCTGCCCAAGCCTCCAATCTATCCAGATCCCTCTATAGTAGTATACTGTCCTTATCAGTGTAAATTACTTTACACAGTTTTGTGTCATCTGCGAAAATTGATATTTTACTATGCAAGCCTTCTACAAGATCATTAATAAATATATTGAAGAGAATAGGGCCCAATACTGACCCCTGAGGTACCCCACTAGTGCCAGTGATGCAATCTGAGTATGTACCATTAATAACCACCCTCTGTTTTCTATCATTGAGCCAGTTACTTACCCACATACAAACATTTTCTCCCAGTCCGAGCATTCTCATTTTATATACTAACCTTTTATGTGGTACAGTGTCAAACGCTTTGGAGTGAAAAACAAAAATGAAAGCATGAAAAATTTCCTGGTCATTAAGGGGTTAAGTCAGCCTCTACGCTGTGGTGTTTTTGTTTAATTTTTTTGGTTCCAGACTTGTTTTGTTTTCTGGGACGTAACTCATTCCATTTTGGTCATATTACCATAGGAAAATGATCTGGTTCCAGGGGCGATTAGTAAAAGGCTATCCTAAATACCATCAACGCCCCTAGAAGTCTGTGCGTTCAGAGTATATCTGCCAGGAATGCAAAACGTAGTTTAAAGACAAAAGTCTGCTCAAGCAGACAGAGAACGGTAGAGTGCGCAGTATGGAAACGTTATGTCAAGCCCAATAAAAAGCATGTGTGTTGGATTGTGCGGAAGGTACTGATTCTCCTTGAGGAGACAGAGGAACAGAGAAGGCTGTTTACTAGTACAGGTTTTTTCTGTCTTTATTATTCGGCAGTGGTCTCGGGGACCACATGAATAGATTTGACCTCCTCTATGGACGTTCCATTGCTCTCTAAGATGCCTGGTGTGCACGAGTTGGGTATAGGGGCAGTCGTATGGTTTCAGAGATGGCTTGTGCAAGATTTTAAACCATTAATATTTGGTTGTTCTCTCAGTGAACTTCTAGATGGTGAAATTGCTCAGGAAATTCAAGAAAAGCTGGTGATTGACGCAGAACGCAAGCGTTTGCAGGAGGAAAAGGATAAGGTAGGTGTGCTCCAGATTCTTAGAATTACGTTCTGTATTTCTTCAGTTGTCTGTGTAGGTGGGGAGTTCCAAGAAGGAAGAAGAGTCAATTACAAGTTAAGATTTTTTAGTTTATTAGTAGGAGGATGAAAGGTATATTGCCACCAAAAACATATGGCCTATCCACAGGATGGAGGTAAAGCCCCTGTATTGCTGTGATGGCCTAGTTGTGGGTGCGCACTGAAGGGGTAGACTAGAAGGACTGTATGTTCTCTCTGTTCATATCTATGGGAACAGGCGAGCAAGGGTGCATGACATGTTGGGGGTTGCAGTTTCACAGCAACTGGAGTACGACCCCTGGCGTGAATGGTTGACCTTGTCAGGGTCCACATTGGGGTTTGAGGTTAGAGGAAAGAGCAGGTTAAAATATCCCATAATGTGTCTGAAAACTGGTTGGTTGTGCTTGCGCCAATTATTATTTTTTTTTGTTGTTAATTATCGCTTGTTAAAATAGCAGGTTTCTAAAAGTAAGTCTTTCCCAGAACTGCTTTCTCCAAAAATAAAACAGTAACGGGACTTTTTTTGCATTGCTTTCTTTTTACAGGATAGGTGAGCATTTGCAACACCAGCATCTACTACTTTATATGTGTTGCCCCAAATTTCTTCTTTGTCAAATAGTTTTATATAGGTAAAAATATCTGTGTAAAAAAACCTGAGATGCCTGAATGAAGCTGTAAATCTACAGAGATAAATAGGTCCGGCTAGCTAGAAACATACCTTCAAGTCATTCTTTAGTGTCGCTGGCCGTTAATAGGTAGTGTTTTCCTTTCTGCCTTCCAGCAGTCCTTGTATTTTACTGCCACTTCCCTGCCTGGATTGTTTCCTTCTCTCCATCTCTTTTCCCATAGTGGATTTATTCACTGTCTGCAAGGGGGTTCCTGAAAATGGTGAGGCTTTAAAACATGAAATATATTCCGACAAGTCAGAGACTAGAACAGACATTAGTTGGTGGTCTGTGCCCTGTTGCCCCAGCCCGGGCTCCTTCGAGCACTATGCCTCTTCATCCTCTGACTCTGAGATCTTCAAATGTATAGTCAGAATCTCCTTTTATAAAGTCTGTAATGGGACTGTAAGGCCCCTTTCACACGAGCGCGTATTCTCCGCGGGTGCAATGCCGTGACGTGAACGCATTGCACCCGCACTGAATCGGGACCTATTTATTTCAATGGGGCTGTGTACATGAGCGATGTTTTTCATGCAGCATTTGTGCGTTGCATGAAAATCGCAGCAGGTTCTATATTCTATGTTTTTCACGCAATGAAGGACCCATAGAAATGAACAGGGCTGCATGAAAATCTCATAGCATCCGCAAGCAAGTGCGAGTGCGGTGCAATTTTCACGCATGGTTACTAGGAGATGATGTTAGTAAATAGGGATGAGCAACCCCAGACCCCATTAAAGTCAATTCACTGTATTATTTTCCCTTCTCACATGGTTATAAAATGTCCACTGAGGGGTTAAAAAAAAATAAAACTCACCTCATCCACTTGATCGCGGAGCCGGTATCGTCTTCTTTCTTCTTCCTGCAGGACCTGCAGAAGGACCTTCGATTATGTCACCGTGCTCACCACGTGTTGAGAGCGAAGACTTATTCGAAGGTCCTTTTGCAGGTCCTGAAAGAAGATGTGGATGAGGTGAATTATTTTTTAACCCCTCAATGGACATTTTACTATGCATTCTGTATTAAGATGCTATTATTTTCCTTTTATAACCATGTTAAAAGGGAAAATAATAAAATCTACAGAACACCTAACCCGAACTTCTGTGAAGTCTGGGTTCGGGTCTGGCTACCACATTCATATTTTATTTTATTTTTTATCACACGCGTGCAAAACGCATTGCACTCCAGCGGAAAAAACTGAACGGAACTCAATCACAGACAAAACTGACTGAAATAGCGTGCCTACTGCCGCAATGCACCCGCAACGAATCCGGACAAAATCTATGATGCCCGTGTGAAAGAGGGCTAAGGCACATCCCATCACGCCGCAAATAGTCTCAAGGGTTGAAGAGGTGTCTGGGATACTGAAGCTACTAAGCACCAAATGTAGTTTTACTGTTAGTAATAGTTAAAAGACCCCACTACTCTCCTGCACTAGGCAAGAGGCTTCAGAAACCGGAGGAGAAAATCCATGTTTGCCCTCATGCACACGACCGTATGTATTTTGCAGTTCGCAAAACACTGATCCGAAAAAAAAAAAAAGCATGACATCTGTGTGACATCCATATTGCATAATGGGGGGGGGGGATGTTTGTGTGAATGAGCTCTTTACGTGATGGTTGGTTTCCTTATTGGGCCGCTGTTTGTTTGAAGCATGTTTCCTCGCTGTTTTTGGGAACTATATGGCACTCTGGGCCCTGTTTAGCTATTTGTGGGCACAAGTTTGATCTGCTGTATATGGAAACATGCTGTATACAGTATAAACCCCTTATGTGAAAAGTGACATGTTTTTGGTGCTACTTCAAGGGGTTGTGTCACTTCAGCAAATGCCATTTATCATGTAGAGAAAGTTAATACAAGACTAATATATTGTTATTATCCATATTGCTTCCTTTGCTGGCTGGATTCATTTTTTCCATCACATTATACACTGCTTATATTCAGGGGTTACGACCGCCCTGCAATCCAGTATCGGTGGCTTTGTTTGCACACTATAGGAAAAAGCGCAGGCCTATGTGCACTCCCTCTGTGTCTTTCTATAGTTTGCAAGAACACCCACTGCTGATAGGTTACAGCGTGGTCGTAGCCCCTGGATATGAGCAGTGTATAATGTGATGGAAAAATGAATCCAGCCAGCAAATTGTAGATTCACACTGAAGGCATCAAAACTATGAATTAACACGTGGAATTATATACATAACAAAAAAGTGTGAAACAACTGAAAATATGTCATATTCTAGGTTCTTCAAAGTAGCCACATTTTTGCTTTGATTACTGCTTTGCACACTCTTGACATTCTCTTGATGAGCTTCAAGAGGTAGTCACCTGAAATGGTCTTCCAACAGTCTTGAAGGAGTTCCCAAAGATCCTTAGCACTTGTTGGCCCTTTTGCCTTCACTCTGCGGTCCAGCTCACCCCAAACCATCTTGATTGGATTCAGGTCCGGTGACTGTGGAGGACAGGTCATCTGGCGCAGCACCCCATCACTCTCCTTCATGGTCAAATAGCCCTTACACAGCCTGGAGGTGTGTTTGGGGTCATTGTCCTGTTGAAAAATAAATGATGGTCCAACTAAACGCAAACCGGATGGAATGGCATGCCGCTGCAAGATGCTGTGGTAGCCATGCTGGTTCAGTATGCCTTCAATTTTGAATAAATCCCCAACAGTGTCACCAGCAAAGCACCCCCACACCATCACACCTCCTCCTCCATGCTTCACGGTGGGAACCAGGCATGTAGAGTCCATCCGTTCACCTTTTCTGCGTCGCGCAAAGACTGGTTGGAACCAAAGATCTCAAATTTGGAGTCATCAGACCAAAGCACAGATTTCCACTGGTCTAATGTCCATTCCTTGTGTTCTTTAGCCCAAACAAGTCTCTTCTGCTTGTTGCCCGTCCTTAGCAGTGGTTTCCTATCAGATATTCCACTATGAAGGCCTGATTCACACAGTCTCCTCTTAACAGTTGTTCTAGAGATGTGTCTGCTGCTAGAACTCTTTGTGGCATTGACCTGGTCTCTAATCTGAGCTGCTGTTAACCTGCAATTTCTGAGGCTGGTGACTCGGATGAACTTATTCTCCGAAGCAGAGGTGACTCTTGGTCTTCCTTTCCTGGGGCAGTCCGCATGTGAGCCAGTTTCTTTGTAGCGCTTGATGGTTTTTGTGACTGCATTTTGGGACACTTTCAAAGTTTTCCCAATTTTTCGGACTGACTGACCTTCATTTCTTAAAGTAATGATGGCCATGCGTTTTTCTTTACTTGGCTGCTTTTTTCTTGCCATAATACAAATTCTAACAGTCTATTCAGTAGGACTATCAGCTGTGTATCCACCTGACTTCTCCACAACGCAACTGATGGTCCCAACCCCATTTATAAGGCAAGAAATTCCACTTATTAAACCTGACAGGGCACACCTGTGAAGTGAAAACCATTTCAGGTGACTACCTCTTGAAGCTCATCAAGAGAATGCCAAGAGTGTGCAAAGCAGTAATCAAAGCAAAAGGTGGCTACTTTGAAGAACCTAGAATATGACATATATATTCCCCGCCGCCTCCACAACGGCATTCCCAGGAGGATGACTCCGCCTCCAGGACCGGAAACAACGAGGAAGCACAGGATTTAAGGAGCCTCCTCCCCTTACCTTGCCATTTGTTGTTTCCTGTCCTCGGACGTGCGTGGAATCTACTCCTGGGTTTATCCAGGAACTTGGATATCGCACCGGTCTGGTCCTTTCCCTGTCGTTCAGGAGGGCTGGTGCAGGGATTGGGGACCCCGGGGACGCATTGCCTCCCTTCCTCGATCCTTTTGGAGTAAGTCCTGATCTCGGGCATCCCCGGGCTTGCGAGTCCGCCGGAACTTGCGCGGGATCGGGCGTTGTGACGTCACCGGAACGAGATCTCCTTGGGCAAGAGATTCTCGCGGGAAGACGGCCCCTGCGCGCGGCAAGAGATTTAAAAAGGAACGCTCACATCCACCGCCGCCTGTGATCTGCAGAGATGCCTTCCAGCGACAGAGAGTCGTCTAAACGCTCTGGTGATCCAGCTGTCTTGGCCCTCAGCCCGGTAAGCCTCCTCCCAGGGGGGCCAAGAAGGGCTTGGTTTCCGCTCCTGCTCAAACTATCAGCCGCAGTTTATTGGATACTGCCGTCAAACCCAGACCTACTCCACCAGGGACGAGTAAATCATCCCAGTGTAAAGCAACTCAGTTTGCCGGCCTGGAATCTGAACGCATCCTACTAAAACAGAAGGGCCTGTCAGATGCTGTTATTTCCACGATTCTAAAAAGCCGGAAACCCGTAACTTCAAGGATCTACTTGAGAACCTGGAATGCCTTTTTGTCCTTTTTGGGAAGTGTCTGTTCTCCTGATATTCCTCAGGTACTTCAGTTCTTGCAAGCTGGGTTGGAAAAAGGCCTCCGCCCGTCAACTCTAAAGGTACAGATCTCCGCGCTCAGCGCCGCCTTAGACGTAAAACTGACAGATTCCCCTCTGATCAAACGTTTTTTGAAGGGGGCAGTAAGAACTTCTTTCTCCCCTCGTCCGGTGGTTCCTCCTTGGGACTTGGGCCTAGTTCTTTCTGCTCTCACTACTCCTCCGTTTGAGCCAATTAATAATATCCCTCTAAGGCTCCTCACCATGAAGACGGTTTTCCTAGTTCCCATAACTACTGCCAGAAGAGTTGGAGAAATTCAGGCATTCTCATGCAAGCCTCCCTATCTTACAATTCTGGATGATTGAATAATCCTCAGGCACTGTCCTGCCTTTCTCCCGAAAGTGGTATCCAGATTCCATCGTGAACAGGAAGTCTCCCTACCTTCGTTTTTACAGCCTCCATCTACTGACTCGGAGGGAACTCTCCATAATCTGGATGTCAGGAGATCAGTCCTCTCCTACCTACAAGCCACTAAGCCGCTAAGAAAATCGGACCGTCTTTCTGCAATTTCAAGGCCCTAATAAGCAGCTAGCAAATCGACCATAGCTAGATGGATTAGGAACGTAATATCCTCTGTCTACATTACCGAGAACTGTCAGCCACCAGGGATATTGAAGGCTCATTCTACAAGGGCAGTGGCCTCATCCTGGGCAGAGACGAAAGCAGTCCCTCTGGAACAGATCTGCAGAGCCGCCACATGGGCCAACCCTATGATTGTTTTCAGGCACTATAAGCTAGATATAGTAAGGGATCAGGACTTGTCCTTTGGTCGTAAAGTTCTATCTGCTGTGCCCCCCCCCCCCCCCCCGATATTGATTACTCTTAGTCCTCCTGGGAATGCCATTGTGGAGGCGCCGGGGAAAAGGGTAAATTACTCTTACCGGTAATTGGATTTTCCAATAGCCTCCACAACGGCACTGGTTTCCCTCCCAAATTTTAAATGTTTTTTGTTGACGAATGATGTAATTTGTTTACTATAATATATAATTTTTCTGCATCACTTCTGTGTCCTCTTATTGACTGGTAAGTGGAGGAGGCTCCTTAAATACTGTGCTTCCTCGTTGTTTCCTGTCCTGGAGGCAGAGTCATCCTCCTGGGAATGCCGTTGTGGAGACTATTGGAAAATCCAATTACCGGTAAGAGTAATTTACCCTTTTCAGTTGTTTCACACTTTTTTGTTATGTATATAATTCCACGTGTGTTAATTCATAGTTTTGATGCCTTCAGTGTGAATCTACAATTTTCATAGTCATGAAAATAAAGAAAACTTTGAAATGAGAAGGCGTGTCCAAACTTTTGGTCTGTGCTGTATATATTATAATATACACAGTGTCTGAAGAACCTTCCTTGGCACATATTAGAGACTGCATGATCATACAATACAAATTAGTACCAAAGGCGACCTATAATTAGCTGAAGATCTTTCCTTTAGGACAATGTACCCCATTACATGTATTTGGGTTTTGTGATTGAACTCCCGTTTTGTGGTTGTTCACTGAAATATGGGGAGTATACAGCTAGTAGTAACCAACCTGAAATTCTTTATTTTAAGTGAAATCGCCCTTTGGCCAAGGCATGTATACTCCTTGGCATCGTTCCATATATGTGTGTCTGGGCAGTGTGCCAGGCCTCTATAATTTAGTTACGATGCTGCGTTGCCATTAGAAAATGACTTTGTGACCTACTTGAAATGCACTCGCTAGTTCCTATTGAATGCAGAGAGCTAGATTCTTTGTCAGGTAGTCTTCAGCTGGCATCAGTATTACATGGAAGAGTTCAGTGGCCGACAATGCAGCAAACCATGACCAGCCCATTGCCATGTTTTGAGCTTCAGTGGCCTGAGTTTAAAGGAAATATCTTAAATATTAGATTTTTAAGTATGTAAAGGAGAAAACTGTGCATTAGCGTTAAAGGGAACCTGTCACCGGGATTTTGGGTATAGAGCTGAGGACATGGGTTGCTAAATGGCCGCTAGCACATCCGCAATATCCAGTCACCATAGCTCTGTGTGCTTTTATTGTGTAAAAAGAACTCATCTCAGGTTAATTTGCATATGTATTGGGTTTTTTCCCATAATAAAAGCACACAGAGCTATGGGGACTGGGTATTGCGGATGTGCTAGCGGCCATCTAGCAACCCATGTCCTCAGCTCTATACCCAAAATCCCGGTGACGGGTTCCCTTTAAACGTTGTAGACATTTTTGGGGCAGCCATATTGGACATGCACACTGTGTTGTCACTATAGGCAGTATGGCAGGGTGTAGAACCAAAAAATAAAAGCCTCACTATAATACTATAAGGTAGGGCAGACGGAAAAACAACTGTGTAAACCTAAAAATTTTGCTATACAAACAACCAGAGAATGTATTCAAAAATATATATTTTATTTTATCATTAATAGATCATGATTATACAGATATGAAAGATGACACACAAAAAAAGTTTTGAAAACATCAGCAATGAACCCGGATACCGTAGTCCCCCGGCCAGTGTCTCTGTAGCCCGCCAAAAAGGTGGAACACATGTCAGTCGTATGTATACTATGCAGTGGGTATATGGTACTAACCACACAGGAACAGGCTGAAAACACCCCGACGCGCGTTTCGCCTCAGCTTTGTCTGGTTTTTTTTTCAGCCTGTTTTTTTCAGCCTGTTTTTTTCAGCCTGTCCGCGCGTCAGGGTTTTTTCAGCCTGTCCTTGTACCTGCTGTTTCTGCCCTCCATCATGTCACACGGTATGTCATAATTATCCATCAGATACCCACAGGCGAGCTTTGGTTTTAGCCTATATCAGATGGCTTGATGTATGGGGACTTGTTTACTTGAGCACTTTAGATAGACATCAACTTACTGTTGCTGCTATTTGTGTCTTAAAGGGATTCTGTCACCTCCCCTAAGCCAAAAAACGATTTTAAAGCAGCCATGAAGCACAGCTTACCTGGATTAGGCTGTGCTCTTTTATCTTGAAATCCGTCCAGCAGTTACTGCAAAAAAACGACTTTGATTGATATGTAAATGTGTCCTGAAGGTGCCCAGAGGGGCGTTTTTTTCTTCTTAGAGAGCCCAGTACCGCCCCTCTTACAGTGCCCAGCCCGCCTTCCTTGTACTGTCTATCCGCCCCCAGCCTGCCACAGCCTCTCCTCCCTCTCCTCCCCCTCCCTCACGCCGAACGAACTCTCGCACAGGCGCAGTACCTACTGAGGGCTGCGCCTGTGCGATCAGCAGGAGACTGAGGGCAGGAGCTTCATCCTCGTCACTGGGCATGCGCCGAGCCCAGTGACGTCCGATGCTCGCTCTTCCCTGCTGACTGAGGGAAGAGCGAACATCGGACGTCACTGGGCTTGGCGCATGCCCAGTGACGAAGATGAAGCTGCTGCCCTCAGTCTCCTGCTGATCGCACAGGCGCAGCCCTCAGTGGGTACTGCGCCTGTGCGAGAGTTCGTTCGGCGTGAGGGAGAGGGAGGAGAGGCTGTGGCAGGCTGGGGGCGGCGGTTAGAAAATACAAGGAAGGCGGGCCGGGCACTGAAAGAGGGGCGGTACTGGGCTCTCTAAGAAGAAAAAAACGCCCCTCTGGGCACCTTCAGGACACATTTACATATCGATAAAAGTCGTTTTTTGCAGTAACTGCTGGACGGATTACAAGATAAAAGAGCACAGCCTAATCCAGGTAAGCTGTGCTGCATGGCTGCTTTAAAATCGTTTTTTGGCTTAGGGGAGGTGACAGAATCCCTTTAAGGATTCAACATAGATATACTCGTCTAGTGGCTATACAGTGGAGTGATGATCAGATATTATTTTAGTGGTTAGTACCATATACCACTTCTGCATAGTATACATACGACTGACATGTGTTCCACCTTTTTGGCGGGCTGCAGAGACACTGGCCGGGGGACTACGGTATCCGGGTCCATTGCTGATGTTTTCAAAACTTTTTGTTGTGTCCTCTTTCATATCTGTATAATCATGATCTATTAATAATAAAATATATATTTTTGAATACATTGGGCATTCTCTGGTTGTTTGTATAGCAACATTTTTAGGTTTACACGGTATGGCAGGGTGTGTTTGCTTTATTGCGCTGCACTGAATGAAGGTGGGACAGTTTCTTACGTTTTATTAGTTTCACACAAAAACATTTGCAACCTCACTCCAGTAGGAAGTGGGGGTAAGAAAACTGGAGTAGCATTTCTAGAGAAAAGTGTTAGATTTAAAGCTGCACCAACCGTATCGAACAGCGTACTACATGTGATTCCCTGATGAAAAAAACTTCCCCCTATGTGACTATGCTGATCCTGCTATAGTGGTTTGTTTTACACACATACCGCAGGTAAACTAAGCTAACCTGATACGTTTCCATGTGCAGGATATTGCTCGAATATTGCAAGAAAGAGAAGAAAAAAGAAGAAAGAAATATCCCCCACGAAGCCCAGAAGAACATTATCATCCTGACCATGAAGGTACAGTTTTTTTTTTTTTTTTTTTTTTTTTTTTATCCTTAAATATACTCAAAACAAAATATATATTTTTTTTTTTATTTTTTTAAACACAAAATGACCATACAGCAGTACTTGGGGTGCTTTCACACTAGCGTTTTTTGTTTTCCGGTATTGAGTTCCGTTACTTGAGCTCAATACTGGAAAAGAACTGATCAGTTTTATCCTAATTCATTCTGAACGGAGAGCAATCCGTTCAGGATGCATCAGTTCAGTCCCACTTAAGGCTGTTTCACACGAGCGGATTCCGTGCGTGACATCTGCTCCGTGACTGACAGCCAAGACCCGATGCAGACAGCAGAGACACAGAGCGTTAACATGATTGATAATGCTCTGTGCCTCTCTGTGACCTCTTTACTACAAAATCACAGTGAGATAAAGTTGTCACTGTGATTTCGTAGTAAAGAGATCACAGAGAGGCACGGAGTATTATCAGTCATGTTACTGCTCCGTGCTTCTGCTGTCCGCATCGGGTCTTAGCTGTCATTCACGCAGCGGATGTCACGCACGGCATCCACTCGTGTGAAACAGCCCTTAAGTTTTTTGCATGGAGAAAATACTGCAGCATGCTGCAGTTTTCTCTCCGGCCAAAAATACTGATCACTTGCCGGAATTCTGGATCCGGCATTAATTTACATTCACGTGTATTAGTGCCAGATCCAGCATTAAGTGTTCTGGCAAAAATAATCTGGCTTTCCATTCTGCGCATGTGCAGACCTTTAAAGTGCAAAAGAAATTGATACCGGATCAGTTTTTCCGGATGACACCTGAGAGACGGATCTGGTATTTCAATGCATTTGTCAGACAGATCCGCATCCGGATCCGTCTGACAAATGTCATCCGTTTGCATCCGGATTGATGGAAGTGCCTGCCAGAATCCTCTGCCGCAAGTGTGAAAGTACCCTTAGGCTTAAAAAGATGTTCCCAGAATTGACCACAGCATAGGTGATGAGTGTCTGATCTCTGTGGATCCCCCCCACTGGGACCCCATAAATTATGAGAATGGTCGCTTGTATCCCCCTTCCCTCCTCAGTGCAACCCCACAGGGAGAAGAAGCTTGACAGGGTGACATCCATTCATTGTCTGTGGGGCTACCAAAGTGAAGGTTAGCACAGTGTTGGTTTTTCTTAGCCCTTAGACGTGAATGGAGTACCAATGCCCATGCTTGGCTGTTGCTCCTTCTCGCTGCAGGGGCATGTACCTAGGAGGAAAGAGAGTGAGAGGACCAGTAGTGGAACGGCCAGCCATCGAACATTTACCATTTATATTATAGCATTTATTAATGAAAAGAACTTATAACTTCTCCCGACATGTCTGTTTTACTGACTACTTACGTTACCAATGTTACCAGTTGAGGGGGGGGGGGGGGGGTGTCCTTCCACATTTTGATATTGGAAGCACTGATTGGATAATGTCAATCTGTGCAGGGAAACACCCCCAACCCAATTGGTAATACCCAGCCCGGCCTTAATTGCTAACTGCTAGTAATTCATTCATAACTTCTAGCAGTAATACTAAAGGAATGGCACAGCATAGAGCCATATGAATAGATGCTGCAGTACCATTATTGTAAGGGAATGCAAGTCGTTACTAAAGCAGACATGTCGGGGCAGGTGACACATCCCCTTTAAATCAGGGTTTACCAGTCAGAGTATTGTGTAATTGTCCCATATTTTAGAAGAATGTATACGATAAACCATATGATGTTCACAGTTGATTTTCAGGCATGGGAGTCTCAATTCTTAAATCGATTGCACACATTCAGAACATCATCTTGCTTTTTATTTTATTTTTTATTTTTTTAATAATATTTGTATCCGAAAAACCGAACTTCCACTGCTACAAACAGGGCTCCAAATCTCTGGACATAGATAAAAGATACCGCTGTATCTGTTCTCGGGAACTGGAGCTCTGTATCATAAAAGTGGAAGTGCAACTGCTCGAATTAGTAGGAAATGAATCAGCAGAGAATGTCGGATCTGAAAATGAAAATGTTAAAAGCTGGAAATTCCCACCAAGCTGTAAATACTGCGTTATGTACCTGACTTTGAGAGATTGCTGCAGTGCTAACCTCATGGGGAGTTTTCAGCCTATGAATATATCCACACCAACAAACCTGCTACAGATGCAGGTCTAATGCAGACTATTTACTAGGACATATTTACTAAGCTAAGTGTCAAGAAAACTGGCCTGCATGCCTTCCACCATATTTATTCTCTATGCCTTGCAGCGCTGGGGTCCTAGGTTCCAATCTGACCAAGGACAACATCTGCATGGAGTGTCGATGTTCTCCCTGTGTTCGCGTGTGTTTTCTCCGGGTAATCTGGTTTCCTCCCACACTCCAAAAACATACAGATCATGAATATAGATTGTGAGCCCCATTGTGGACAAAGTTTGCTAATGTCTGTAAAGAGCTGCAAAATATGTCGGTACTATATAAATGAGTAAAGAGTTAGCGACACATACCCTTTTTTTCTAATCGGTTTTTATTTTCTGATTTGATTTTTTGTTTTCTTATTCTTTCTCCTGAACATGATTATGGGGCTACTATCTTGCCTACGCTGTTCCTAACAGCATTTACAATATGCTTTACAGCGGCCACCATGAGCCATATATACATTGGACAGGAGATGACTTATTGATGCTTCAGCAGAGTTTTCAGGGCATGATCATAGGCCATTTTACAAGCAAGGAGTAGATAAGTTTCGACAATCATCCATTGTGAATGGTAGATCCTGTATTAATAGGCGATTCATGTCATTCTAATCCTGCCTGTAATGATGAGCAGATAACTGCAGAGCGTGATCTCTACAGACTAAGAAGTGGTGCCTGTTATTAGGCTCAGTGGCCAGTGTGAAAACTGCAGGATTTTTAACATAGATATTGACATGAAAAATTATAAGTAAAATGACCAAAAATTATTTACAAATATGTTTAACATCAAAATATGATTTAAACAATAGGTCATTTTCTAATTACACATTAGGCCAATAAGATAATGGGTAGCATCAAAAGGGGCATAGATGCCCGTGATGAAAACATAGTCCTACGTTTCCCCTCTAAAATAAGGAAATTGGCTTCTACCTCATAAGTTTTTTTTTTTTTTTTTTTGCCTTCCTCTGGATCAACTTTGTACGATAACAGGCCGAACTGGATGGACAAATGTCTTTTTTTCAGTCTTACAAACTGTGTTGCATGCAGGCTTTGTTGTATGCTTCAGTTTATGAAGAAATGTTACTTCTTTTTTCAATGTACATTTGTCAGGGCTGAGTCATGGTCTGGTAGTAGTGGACCGTGACACTTGAGCCGTGCATGCTTGTTGCCGGTGGCAGTTTTTAGCATGTTTACACACTTCCCCTTTTAAGGTTGTTGTCCCTTCCCATTTTGGTGGGTATGGGGTTAAAGTGTGAGCAAGGTGTAGCTGGATATGGGCTTTTATAGTATTTGGGCTTGGAGCCTGAGGTTCCCGGAGGGGTAACCACTAGTCAGTAGCAGTTGTTGTTTCATCCAGTTGTGGCAGGTAAGTGCTGTTGTTTGTTTGACAGGTAAGCACCCAGCGCATTCTGGTTTATGCTACTGTCTGTCCCTTTCCTTGTTGCTAGGCCTGCTGGAGACTCCGGTTCATCCGTGTCATGGATGAACAGGTCGTCTCTTAGCCCTGACCTTATTACCAGGGATCTCTAGGGATAATAGGGTCCGAGGATCGGGTTCGGGGGGGGGGGGCACTCTGCCTTCTGGCGATATATGGACATGCTTTTAGTAAAAATAAGTGAATTTTATTAGGATATATGTTTATACGACAAATGCACCAGTGTATTAAGTGGATGTCACGTGATGGATCACGTGGTATAAAAGCATGCATCCAGACTCATGCTAGTGGCGCTTATCCATAAGTTCACATAAAAATACATATATCATGAAATATAAAATAGTCTAGTAAGCGCTTTGATGAAAACAGAACAAAAAATATACAACTTAAGATTAGAGTATAGATAAATTAAAAAAGGGGGATAAATAGTGTATAAGTAATATATAAGCTGATCGCTTTTTTTTAGGCCAGTAATATAGTGATCAGGTAATATCTTCAGTCTATTACCAACTGCTGGTTGAGGGACGACGTTCTTTGTAGCACACATAATGTGTTAGTTCATTACTACCGTGGAACCCTTAGGTTAATAAATCCACCTTGAAGGCACTCATATCACAAGTTTTTTAATTGTCACATTTGTGTACAGATATTAGATTGTAATATTGTAAGCATGCTCTTGCAAGATAATTATTATACGATATCCATGTAGTTATCGCAGTATTTTTGCAGTGTGCTTAGTCAAAACTCTATTATATTGTTCGATATACAGGTATTGTGGTATAGGGTACTTTACCAGTCCTGCGGGATCGATGTACCCTTGAATTCCGTAACTGCTCTTGCCGCTTGTTGGCTCTTGCCAGCTTGCCTCTTTACCATGTCCCGCGTGGCATCTCGCGTGATTTAAACCTCCCATGTGGCGTCCTACGTGATATGGGTAGGTTTGTTTCTTCTGGGTCCTGAAGTCCGGGCTTCAAGTGCGCTTTTCTATATGGCAAGCAGTGTGGATGATTGGAAATTGAAGAGAAAAATGGAGGAACAAATGATCTGTATTTAAGCAGAGTGATCTGTATTTAAGCAGAGTGTTTCCCAACCAGTGTGCCTCCAGCTGTTGCAAAACTACAACTCCCAGCATGCCCGCACAGCCAAAGGCTGTCCAGGCATGCTGGGAGTTGTAGTTTTGCAACAGCTGGAGGCACACTGGTTGGGAAACACTGTTTTAAGGGATTCTACAAATGTGGACGATGCCAAAATTGCAAGATTACAACATTCCCAAAGAAAACCATAAAAGTATCATCCACACAAAATACATTTCATTTAGAGATAAAGGAAGGTCTGACGTGTGATTCTTCTGATGTATGCTTACTACAGTGTCCGTATCTTAAACAATATGTGGGTAGGATGAAACGCCCACTTAAGAGAATAGCGGAACATTTAGCTAATATCAAGAAAGGTTAAGCGTTACACTCAGTTTCAAAGCGCTACAAAAGCTTCCATAACTGTGACCCCTCCACACTCAGATTCATGGCCCTAGAAAAAATTTAAAGCCCATGGAATTGGGGGGGCTAACCAGATTGCGAACCATGTCCAGAAGGGAATCAAAGAGCATTTTCGACTTCAACACATTGATACCAGCAGGCCTTAATGCGGAAATAGAATTATTCGGTTTTCTATAATTATGGGGTGGAGGGCTGTCTGGGATGGGACATCGAGGTCCGGCTGTTTACTAGCACCTCGATCTCCACCTCCACACTACATTGAATCGGTCTCATCCCCCAGCCTATACATTCTAGTCTTCTCATCCCTTAGTCTATATATGAAAGTGCCCTCTTCATTCATAGCCTACACATTGAGGTTCTGCCTCACCTCCCAGTTCACACCATGACACAAATTAAAAACATGGAGACAGGAAATTCTGAAAAAGAAAAAGGAAGAACAAACACACAAAAATATACGCATCTGTAGATACAATTTTCTGAATTACACATATAAAAGGGTACATTTGGACCCAAAAGAAGTGATTTATTGATAAATACACAGAAAACGCATAGAAACCGCATATGCGCTTTTTATCTACACACATGTTTTTTGTCCAATAAAGACACCATTTCTTTCTAGTGTGTATGTATGTATAATATATATATATATATATATATATATATATATATATATATATATATATATATATATATATATATGCATCTAACATTTGCTGGATATTTTATGTCATTAATTGAATTTTCCACTTTTTTATATTAATATGGCAATGTTTTGAGATTTATAGTAATCCTACTGCTTAAAGATACATTGGGTAAACTACCTCACTAAGACTAACGCGAATAGGCGAATATACACTCACCTAAAGAATTATTAGGAACACCTGTTCTATTTCTCATTAATGCGATTATCTAGTCAACCAATCACATGGCAGTTGCTTCAATGCATGTAGGGTTGTGGTCCTGGTCAAGACAATCTCCTGAACTCCAAACTGAATGTCAGAATGGGAAAGAAAGGTGATTTAAGCAATTTTGAGCGTGGCATGGTTGTTGGTGCCAGACGGGCCGGTCTGAGTATTTCACAATCTGCTCAGTTACTGGGATTTTCACGCACAACCATTTCTAGGGTTTACAAAGAATGGTGTGAAAAGGGAAAAACATCCAGTATGCGGCAGTCCTGTGGGCGAAAATGCCTTGTTGATGCTAGAGGTCAGAGGAGAATGGGCCGACTGATTCAAGCTGATAGAAGAGCAATGTTGACTGAAATAACCACTCGTTACAACCGAGGTATGCAGCAAAGCATTTGTGAAGCCACAACACGCACAACCTTGAGGCGGATGGGCTACAACAGCAAAAGACCACACCGGGTACCACTCATCTCCACTACAAATAGGAAGGCTACAATTTGCACGAGCTCGCCAAAATTGGACTGTTGAAGACTGGAAAAATGGTTTCTTAAACATGACAATGAGTTCACTGTACTAAAATGGCCCCCACAGTCACCAGATCTCAACCCAATAGAGCATCTTTGGGATGTGGTGGAACTGGAGCTTCGTGCCCTGGATGTGCATCCCTCAAATCTCCATCAACTGCAAGATGCTATCCTATCAATATGGGCCAACATTTCTAAAGAATGCTATCAGCACCTTGTTGAATCAATGCCACATAGAATTAAGGCAGTTCTGAAGGCAAAAGGGGGTCCAACACCGTATTAGTATGGTGTTCCTAATAATTCTTTAGGTGAGTGTATGCTGTATATGTCACTATAAGAATTTGAAAAGGTTATGTCCCATATTGTGGACATATGATCCAGGCCACACTTTAGAGATATCTTTCTCCTCATTAACAGGCCCTGGAGGCCTTTATGGTGTATAATAGGAACCTTTGGATTAATCACTGCTAACCACTGAAGAAGGAGCATTCTTGGCTCCGAAACACGTTTGGGGAATAGCAGTGAATACTATAAGATCACCAAACTCTGCTTAAATACAGATCATTTGTTCCTCCTTTTTTCTCTTCAATCTCCAATCATCTACAACTGCTCGCCATATAGAAAAGCGCACTTGAAGCCCGTACCTCAGGACCCAGAAGAAACAAACCTACCCATGTCACGTGGGACGCCACGCAGGACCCGGTAAAGAGGCAAGCGGCAAGAGCCGTTACGGAATTCGAGGGTACATCGATCCCGCAGGACTGGTAAAGTACCCTATACCACAATACATACCTGTACACCTGTATATCGAACAATATAATAGTTTTGACTAAGCACACTGCAAAAATACTGCGATCACTACATGGACATCGTATCATAATTCTCTTGCGATAGATAGATTCTGTTGAAATACATTCTGCTTTAGTGAGACCACAGTGCTCGCCCCATCCTTTATGTATGGTTACTTGCAGCACTTGTATTTATTTCCTGTTCAGATGTCCTGTGGTTTTTCTTGTTTGCTTTGGCCTTTTATCTCCTATCTGTCCGCTGTTTTTGACACATGGCGCCGCTTGTAATATACTTTTCATACAATTTATATACTCTGCATTTTTCGAACGTGCAAGATTCTATATTGAATTCAGACCATTGAGAATTTTTTATCTTTATTAGATAATCCTCTACAAGTTATTTTTATTTTTTTATACATTAAAGGACTTATCAGGGACTTATCCTTAGGATATGCCATCAATATTGGGTTGTGGGTGTCTGACATAGCTGTTTAAAGGAGCTGAGGTGCTACAGCAAATGCTGGTTCCCCATAGTTCTGATGTAACTTAGGCTACTTTCACACTAGCGTTTTTTGCGGATCCGTCATGGATCTGCAAAAACGCTTCCGTTACAATAATACAACTGCATGGATCAATCATGAACATCATTGAAAGTCAATGGGGGATGGATCCATTTTCTATTGTCAGAGAAAACGGATCAGTCCCTATTGACTTAGCAAATCATTTTGTACAAAATTATTTGAGCCCGGCTGCCACACGTCAAGGCGATCTCGGTTAGACGGGTTCCTAACACTAAATTTTACCTGTTGTGTGGCATGACGGCTACCATATAATTCAGGAAGTGCAGGTTCCACATGCATGCTGGATCTGCCTGAATTTCTGTCATTTTTGGTGCCAAAATGGCCTCCATTATATCCACGGAAAGCAGTTACCAATAATGGAGGCCATTTTGGCACCAAAAATGACAGAAATTCAGGCAGATCCAGCATGCATGTGGAACCTGCACTTCCTGAATTATATGGTAGCCGTCATGGCACACAACAGGTAAAATTTAGTGTTAGGAACCCGTCTAACTAGAGATCGCCTTGACGTGTGGCAGCCGGGCTCAAATAATTTTGTACAAAATGATTTGCCAAGCATCTCTAACTTATTAGTGTAGCATTTGTAATTATGATGCCATTTTGTACTTTATTTGGTTTGCAGAGAGCTGTTGCATTGCATGTTTTGTTTAACAGTCTTGTTCTCAGCCATAGCAACGTGCCCCTGCGCTTTGGGATGTGCTGACGGACCCCATTTTTTCTTTGCAATCCCTATTGACTTACATTGTGTGTCAGGACAGATCCATCTTGCTCTGCACCACATCGCGGACAGAAAAATTCTGTCTGCGATAGGGACTCAACCAAACAGAACAGAATGCATTCTGGTGCACTCAGTTTTGTTCAGTTTTGTCCCCATTGACAATGAATGGGGACAAAACTTACCGTAAGAGTTTTCATCCGCTATTGAGATCCTATGACGGATCTCTATAGCGGAATTGAAAACACTAGTGTGAAAGTAGCCTTAATAGTAGAAGGTCTTGAAATAAACTGTTCATCATTTTCCACTTGGTATTAAGTGCACATGGCTATATTCCTAGTGTAAAACTTGGTGTTTGACCCACATCAATTGCTAGAGTCAGGGGAGGGAAGCGCTCACAAAGCAGGCCCTCTTCTCTCTGCAGGAGACAGGCTTAACAGAAAGTCCAAGGGTCCATCTTTATTTAATCTCTCCTCATTCTAGTGATCGGTGGAGGTCTCAGACCCCACCGATCAAAACTTTTGCTATGACCTATCAAAAGTTTTTTTTCAAAGTTCAGTTTATCTTTCGGTGCTAGAGCAAACTCACTACCCATTATCTGACACGGATACCGTAGTCTTTAGATTTTAGTGGACCATTTGTAGATGATGATTTATTTGGCTTTCTGTTAGTTGACCGTTCCATATTCACATGCCCTTAAAAAAAAAAAAAATCTGTTTGCAATCAACTGATAAGCCTGTTTAAAGGTTGCAGTGGAAAATGTGATGTCTATGTGCAGCTAAAGTGAATTTTTCACACCGCAACCCTGCTTGTTATCTGGTTGCTGTGTATCAGAGAATTATAATGTATTAGCATATTCAAAAAAAAGCTGAAGGGACACTTCTGTCAGAAACTTCTAAATAGGTAGGCAGCCAACCCATGGTTAATTTACCGCTGCTGTGAGGGCAGATGTTATCTGTCATTATAATAGTAGATTGTAGAATTTGGATGGCAATATAACAGCTCTAGTGTTCTCTTTATAGTCCTAAATAAAGATGTCCACAGAAGAGCAGCGCACTTATCAGTGTAATGTGTGATGCTCTAATTGCGTTACTTACCCCCTTTCTTCTCTGGTTGTAGTCAGTGTTTTGACTTACCGTAAAAAGTGAAGCAAGGCTGATTGCATGCTAAAAGTCAGACAACTGAGGAAGTTAAGAGCCAACACAGGAGAAAATACATAGTGACTTAAATCATATTTTAGAAAGCCATCTACCTTTTTTTTTTTTGTACAAGAAATGACATAGAATATTCACATATTATGTGAGAAAAAAATGTCGCTGGTGGTGTCCCTTTAAATGACCGTGACTATACACTTTATGTAAAGTAATGCGCTGTGATGACTTTCATCTAATTGTTTCTTTGGTGCATTCCTCCATCACTCAGGCCACCATAGGGGTAGGCGTAAAGAACCTATATCTGAATATGATAGGCCTCATAGGCATGAAAGGCGTGAGCAAAATCGAAAGGAAAGGGGCACTCCTAAATCTGAGCGGTCTTCCAACTATGATGAGGATGATAGAAAACGGGGACGATCAGCTGAACCAAGATCACTTCCCAGAGATAACGCTTACTTACCAAGTCATGAAAATCAGATCAGTAAGACCTCTGCTAAAAAAGACAGACCTCAAAGGCCACCACCTCCTAGAACAAGTAAACGTGAGGATCATGATAACGAGAATGCAGATGAACTGTATCCTACTGAAAACCTGCCACGAAGGGTGAGATCTCAAAGTCATGACCTGGGCACAAAACATTCTGATATTAGAGAACATCAGGACAGTGCCCACAAAAGAGGTACTGGGGGTGACCACGAGAGGCGCAGGCGGAGAACACCTTCTCCACAAGATGAAAGGCGATACCGAGAATCAGGTATTAGTGAATTGGTGACGGTGGTGGTGGTGGTGGTGGTGGTAATTGTCAATAGTGATGTCACTCATCTTTCTTAATCGGTGTCTTCTTCAAATGTATACTCGGAGTGTGTGTATATAATGATTCATGAGCTCAAACTTGACTTCATTCAGGCTTGTATACTTCAGTTTTTGCATCATATCCTTTCTATTCATTTTTGATACTTTTACGATCAGCTGAATTTGTTTTGCATGTTGTGTTTCTTGACCTTCTACAATATATTGAATCAATTGTTTTGCTTCTTTTCAGTGTTCTTTGCCAAATTTAGATATAGTACTGATTTATGTTTGTGTAATACAATGCAACATCTTTAATACTTGAGTAAAAAAATCATCTCGTTATTTGTTTTCTCGTTATAACAACTTTTAGCTTACAGTGTGTATATGTCTAGACCAGTGATGGTGAACCTTTTACAGACAAAGTGCTATAACTACAGCCCAAAACCCACTTATTTATCGCAAAGTGCCAACACGGAAATTTAACCTGAATACTACAGTCCAGTATATAATATATCTTCCAAGTACTTTATCGATTAGCTATAGTAGCCTGCCTACATTAAGTGCGCTGCCTGTGCTGTTCATAGTGCGCCCTGTGCTGATGAGTTGCAAGAAAAGTTAAGGCATATTGGTACACCATAGACTTTTTCTACCATGTGGGTGCCCACAGAGAGGGCTCCAAGTGCTGCCTCTGGCACCCATGCCATAGGTTCGCCACCACTGGTCTAGAATAACTGCTCTGCGCTCTGTCCTGTGCGTTAAAGTGCACTAGTCAGCAAGATCAACACTTTTGGACCAGATATGCAGCCTGGTAGGGTTGCTCTTGATGACTAGTTGTAATTTTCCTGAAAAGATGTTTATTCTTTATGCACAGAGAGCTTCAGTGCACTGGAAAGCTGAGCTGCTAGTCCCCTCAGTACACTGAAGCCTGCATGCGCATAAAAAAAAGACTTTTTATTTTATTAATTTTTTCCCTCAGGAATGTTGCAAGCGATTTTAAATAGTATCTTTTTAATCAACTAGGCCAACCCTACCAAGGAATATGCCTTATTTAATAGGGTTGATTCTGCTGACAGATTCCAACCTGGTGAAATTATGCGAAACAATTGTAAAATATTTGTGTGTGTTTGTGTAATATGCATATTGCAGTTTTAGCGTTCTAATAAATTATGATTGTGACTCAGGTCATCGCTCAAAAGGTCACCGAGAGAGCCCTCAGACTAGAATCCAAGATACACGGGATGCTGAAATTGCTAGGAGACTTCAGAAAGAAGAGATAAGGGTAATGTCAATTATTGTAATGTAGTATTTAGTCTTTTTTTTTTTCCTTTTTCTTTCTCTTTATTAACATAAAAAAAATATATCAGCTTTACAAAGAGTTCATTATTCCGGTGTCGAAAATCGAATATAAATGTGAGACTCTCGGAAATGTCACAAAAAATATTGTAGGTGAAGACTGTCTATCATTTCTGTACAATCTAGGTTTCCACTGTTAGACTTTTTCATGTGCTGGACAAAATTATCTCCTGGGAAGGGTGGGGTTGCCCAAGGGATACAAATAAGGTACAAGGGTTAGGCTACTTTCACATTGGTGCGCGTGGTCTTGTATCTGGACAAACGGATCCGCACCGATAATGCAAACACTTGTATCCGTTCAGAACGGATCCGTTTGCATTATTCATTTAAAAAAAGTTCATAAAAAAAAAAACGGATCCGTCTTGACTTACATTGAAAGTCAATGGGGGACGGATCCTTTTTTTTCAGTTGCACCATATTGTCAGTGAAAAACGGATCCGTCCCCATTGACTTGCATTGTAAGTCAGGACGGATCTGTTTGGCTCCGCATAGTCAGACAGTCACCAAAACGCTGCAAGCTGCGTTTTAGTGACCGTCTAAAAAACACAACGGAGACCAAACACAACCAAATTGATGCATTCTGAATGGATCCTTACCCATTCAGAATGCATTGGGGCTGAACTGATCCGTTTTGGGCCGCTTGTGAGAGCCCTGAAACGGATCTAACAAGCGAACCTAGAAACGCCAGTGTAAAAGTAGCCTTAACGGTGTTTTCCCACAATAAATGATGACAAATCACTGCTGTATAACAAATTTGTAAAAAAAAAACTTTGAGTCCTCGCGCTGCAGTGGCTGGGACCCAATGGCAGATAAGGCAAGCCTGATGCCTTTTCATAGGCATCGGGGCTTGCCTTCTACAGAAGCCTCTGTGAGATCCAGCCCTGTCGGCATACAAGCTGACAGTCAATGCATTACAATACAGGTTGTATTGTAATGCATTGCAGATGGGATTAGACCCCAGAAGTTGAAGTCCCACAGTGGGACAAAAAATAAAAAGTTTCAAGTAAAAAAACTAAAAAAAAACAAACATGCACACGAGCGTTATTTGTTTCCGTGTCCGTTCCGTTTAGTTATTTATTTATTTTTTGACGGATAGGATGCACATTTTTTTTAAGTTTGCGGACAAGGATAGGCATTATTACAATGGATCTGCAAAAAAAAAATGATCAACAAAAAAAAAGATGCCATATGGAACGTTTTCCATTTTTTTTTTTTTTTTTTTGCGGAACACAAAACACATACGGTCGTGTGCATGTAGCCATGGGTATTGCCGCTTCCAAAAAGACCGGCTCTATAAAAAAAAATCACATGATCCACCCCCTCACCTGAATGCCGTAGAAAAAAATTCAAACTGTGCTAAATCAAAAAAAAAAAGTCACTTTACATCACAAAATGTGCAACGCCAAGTGATTAAAAATGTGTATACCCCCCAAAATGGTACGAAGCAGTCACCTCACCTCGCAAAAAATTAGCCCCTACATAACACAATCGGGCAAAAAATAAAAAATAAACTATGGCTGTCAGAATATGGAGACAATAAAACGTGATTTTATTATTTTTTATTTTTTTTGTTTGTTTCTAAAATGCTTTTATGCTAAAAGTGAAAAAATAAATAAAAATGTATGCATATTAGGTATTGCCACGTCCATAACGACCTGCTGTATAAAAACTGAACTCGGGACAAAAGTGTCACCTTACATCACAAAAAGTGTAATACCAAGCGATCAAAAAGTCATATGCACCGTAAAGTAGTACCAATCAAACCGTCATCTCATACCGAAAAAAATGTGCCCCTACATAAGACTGTCGCCCCCCACCAAAAAAAGGCTTTCAGAATATAGACCTTAAAAAGTCATATTTGGTATTGTCGCATCCATAAAAACCTGCTATATAAAAATAGCACATGATCTAACCTGTCAGATGAACACTGTAAAAGACAAAAAATTTAAATGGTCCAAAAACAGCTATTTTTTGTTAACTTGCCTCACAAAAAGTGTAATACAGAGCAACCAAAAATCATATGTACAATAAAAAAAGTACCAACAAAACTGCCACCTTATCCCGTAGTTTCCAAAATGGGTCACTTTTTGGGAGTTTCTACTCTAGGGGTGCATCAGGGGGTTTTCAAATGTGAATTGGCAACTTAAAATTATCCCAGTGAAATC
Source organism: Bufo gargarizans (assembly GCF_014858855.1). NCBI lineage: Eukaryota > Metazoa > Chordata > Amphibia > Anura > Bufonidae > Bufo > Bufo gargarizans. The sequence goes on from NC_058083.1 coordinate 207,511,417, forward strand.
TGCCCTCCAAAAACCATATGACATTCCTTTCCTTCTGCGCCCTGCTGTGTGCCCGTACAGCAGTTTATGACCACTTATGGGCTGCTTCTGTAAACTACAGAATCGGGGCAATAAATATTGAGTTTTGTTCGGCTGTTAACTCTTGCTTTGTTACTGGAAAAAGTGGATTGAAATGGAACATCTGCCAAAAAAGTGAAATTCTGAAACTTCATCTACATTTTCCTTTAATTCTTGTGGCACACCTAAAAGGTTAACAAAGTTTGTAAAGTCAGTTTTGAATACCTTGAGGGGTGTAGTTTCTAAAATGGGGCTATTTATGGGTGGCCCCACAAAGTGACTTTAGACCTCAACTGGTCCTTAAAAATTGGGTTTTGGAAATTTTTCTTAATTTTAAGATTTGCTTCTAAATTCTAAGCCTTTTAACACCCCAAAAAAAAGAAAATGTAATTTTATAAAAATGACCTAAACATGAAGTGGACATATGGGAAATGTAAAGTAATAACTATTTTAGGAGGTATCACTATCTGTTTTAAAAGCAGAGAAATGTAAGTTTTGAAAATTGCACATTTTTTCCAAAGTTTTGGTAAATTTAGTGTATGTATGTGTGTGTATATGTATGTGTGTGTATATATATATATATATATATATATATATAATTATTTTTTTTTTTTTTATTTTTTTTTTATAAATAAAAATGAAATATTTTGACTCAAATTTAGCACTATCATGAAGTACAATAAGTAAAAGCGTTTTAAAGTTTCAGCACATAAAGTGACGCATGTCAGATTTGCAAAAAATGGCCTGGTCCTTAAGGTGAAAAATGGCAGGGTCCTGAAGGCGTTAAAGACTTATTATGAATTGCCTGACACAGAAAAATAAAACACAAATGCTTAATCCTTTCCATTTCTTTAATATTTCCACTAGGTGAATACTGAAGATTATAGAGCGGCACAATTGGCACAAGATGAGGTGATGACTGATTTCAGTATAATTTTCTATGTATGACTAACCAAGCAAAGGAATATATTAGTATGTGGTAAAATGTGTGAGCGGATAAAACATTCCCTGGTGATCACACTTTACTGAAGGTTTCATTGCCGAGGGATTATTTTTTTTCCATAGGTTCTGTCAACATTCCTGATATGACTGCTTTAGCTCAAAATTATATGCCTTAAGGAATATCATTCCTTTTCTTAAGACTCTACATTGTGTGGTTCCTCTGTTATTCCTCTTAAGAATGTATGAGTAAAATGAGAACTGGGTGTTATCATCTAGGAATAGATTACAATATATGGAAATGCCCAATGAGTTCTGACAGTGTTTGTAGACCCCCGTTTGACAAGGAGAATGGTAATTTATTCATACATTTCTATGAGCAATAAGCTAATGGGTCCCCTTTAAGAGAAGGGGTTGTGAGGAGGAAAACGGGGCTCTATGATTTAGAGGTTTGTATGAATTGAAGCTGGATTTCTGAGTGAAAAGCAGAGTAAATCCTGAGAGGACTCCTGTTTACCCCACCCGTACACTGATTGACAGCCTGCTGTGTACATACACTGATATAAGGGAAACTGTCAGTGAGCCAGTGTGGAGGGGTTGAGCACATCTCTAGTGGTAGTTAGTGCCCTCCCCATCTCCACCAGCCCATTCAGTTCTACTTTTATGCGCTGCACCACCGAGTGAGTGTGTATGTGACTACAGTTTGACATTATATAGTTCTTATTGCATGTAAGTGGACACTTTGTGATGCATTTCAGCTTTGTGTTGCATCGTCTTTTCCATTTGATTTAATTTTATTCTACTCTGGGAACTTAAAGGGGCCCCAGAAAAAAACTAAATGGCCCCATGTTATAGGTGAGTCCAAATTGATAGGTGGGGCAACATAAGTAGGCGTTGTCATTGATACCATAGGACAGCCCAAAATACCGCCCCAGCAGAACAAAATCCCACAGTTCAGCACAATAAACTGCCCCAGAAGCTGCCCCTCTTCTGTGGATAATAGTTGCCGCGTTCTGTCGTCCTCCTCTAATTGTCTCTGATATAGAGCCGGGGACTTAGGAGTTCAGATGCAGCACACAGCACCTAGCCAGCCCTAACTAGCATGTTTTCTAGCCTTCCCGTAGTAATGACCCATATAGTGCCCCAGAAGTATGCTCCCCAAATGGCCAAGGAATGAAGAACAAAATTAAATACCTGACTCCAGTTCCAAGTCTCCGGTGCAGGCCTGAGATGCATATGTCCCTGCACTATTTGTGCCACCGCTCTTCCCTATACTGCATGATTGTTTGCCGGCAGCAGATCATGATTGGACAGCACAATCCGCCACCTGCGAACAATGATTTTTAAACCTGTTGAAACATTTGGATTGCCCGATGAGAGTGTACTTGTTAATCAAGTAATCGTCTACAGCATTACACTGCCAGATCATTCGTAGTAATGCTCATTAGCGGTCATCTGGCGGACAATTTGCTTGTCTAATTACAGCCTTAGGCTTCATTCAGACGTTCCTTCAAATGGGTACGCATCCGTTCCGCAATTATACGGAACGCGTGCAGACCCATCCATTCTATGAGGCCAGAAGAGATGCAGGGAGCACACTATGTGCTCTCCACATTAGCATTTCTGGAGCGTGGGCCCGATCTTCCGGTCCGCAGCTCCGCCAGAAAATAGAGCATGTCCGATTCTTGTCCGCAATTGCGGACAAGAATAGGCATTTCTATGGGGGTGCTGGCCGGGTGTATTGCAGATCCGCAATGCACTATGGACGTCTAAATGGAGCCTTAAGATGCTGTAGTTGTGTAGCGGGGATTTGCTCATTGCAGTAATTGCAGGTGGATCTTCTATAATGTATTGGGTATCGTCTTATTAATATTGCAGTGAAGACTTACTAAGCTTATTAATGATGTATATTAATAATCTATATTTTGTAAAACTCTAGGAACTGGCACGTTGGCTAATGGAGAAAGAACAACAATCATATAAGAAGTCTAAAGGAAGGGAAAAGACGTCAGACAGAAAGAGGCCAGATGAGCGGGAGGTATGTGGGAGCGGAGATCTCTGTTCCTCTTTAACATCTATATTTGTAAGACTGTTTAGTCATTTGTCTCCATGCTAGGCGTATAATTTACCAGAACCAAATTCATATTCAAATTAGTTTTTTCAAGCCGTCATGACAAATAACACCTGTCCTGGGGTTTCCTGTACTTATGGCAGTGATTCCTGCAGACTTTTAGGTTTATGATAGATATATATCTATCTATCTATATATACATATATATATATATATATATATATATCTATCTATCTCTCAACGCAGCACTCTTCTTGTAAAAAAAAAAACGCAGTGTCTTTATTCACACATGTGACACAAAATGGGCATCGTTTCAATCCCCTTCTGCGTTTTTTTTTTTTTTTTACAAGAAGAGTGCTGCGTTGATTTTTCATGAATATACAAGCCTGTTGTCAAAGGCGAAACGCTTGCACCGGATAACCCCTAAAGTGAGTGCTGCTGGAATTTATATGTGTATATATATATATAACGCTCTGAACTGGAGGAAACTGGAAGGACCGGACACTCCCAACATCATGACCACACATGTGGGGCATTATAGACACTGGGGGCACAGTATAGATACTAGATGCACTGTGGCAGTGTACTGGGGGCACTGCAGCGGTTGGGATGCTAAAAAAAAAAGCAATAAAATTCATCCATTTTTTTTTCCCAAGGCCATTAATAATGGTAGGTGGAAAATGAACAAACGGCCAGAAAATCGATGGCACACATGGATGCAGAACAGCCGTGAAAAGAACGACAGGGAGTCCGTTTTTCTGTGAATGTAGCCTAGTACTTTTCAGATGAGAAGTCCACATACAGTACAAGGAATAGGACTCGCCTTTGAAAAACTGGTGGTCATGGGAAAAGTGTTCTATGTTGCAGTTATTTTTTAATTTTGTCATTTTCACTGCAAAATGTTCATTACTAGTGTAACCTCTGAATGCTGATTTTATGAATGGAGTATAATCTACGAACTATGGGGCACATTTATTAAGACCGGCGTTATAGACACCAGTCTTAATGAGCCCCATAGCTGGCAGTGGATCGCCAAAGTTGTGTAGAGATGTCGGCCTCTACATAACTTCAGCGCATCCAATGCCGCTTCCTTTCGGTCTTGCATTTTAGACCATTTTCTACACCAAAATGAGGTGTAGAAAATGGTGAATGAGATGGGCCGCTCACGCCACGGCCACTTTTTTTCAATCTAGCGTGAGCGGTGAAGTCGTAAATTCTGCCGTACCATGGTGTGCAACAGAATCTGTGTCGGGTATACGCCACAAAAATGCTGTATATCTGGTCATAAACGACCACCTATCTCTACTATAACATAGTTCTGTTACAAAAGACTAGTGATGGCGAACCTCCGGCACTCCAGCTGTGGTGAAACTACGACTCCCAGCATGCACTCTTGCTTGGCTGTTTTTGGAACTCCATAGAAATGAATGGAGTATGCTGGGAGTCGTAGTTTCACCACAGCTGGAGTGCCTGAGGTTAGCCATCACTGATCTAGACCAAAGGTGCACAACCTGCAGCCCATGATGCCATTCTAGTCTTTCCTCGTTCTCTTCTGGCACATTGTATAGCCAGACAATGGTTTTGAACTACAGAATAAAAAAAATATGTAGTAGTGGTAAAAGTGCATTGACACTTTGAATGCTGGTCAAACACCTTGGCTTTTGCTTTATTGGTATTCATTATTTTCTATTCTGTTCTCTTATATTCGGGTTAACTATTATTTTGTGTTCTAGTTGAGTTCATATGAGCATGATAGACCGCGATCAAGAGATGAACAACACCGTTCCCGTAGTGATAAACCATACAGGTAAGGCTAGATTCACATCTGCGTCAGGGGCTCTGTTAGTGGGTTTGAAGTGGTTGTCTGAGATAATAAAAAATCTCAGACAAGCCCACCGGTATCCTAAAGTATAAAAATGATCTACTCACCCCATTCTCCAGGCTCCCACCACTACTTGTATACAAACTGCATAGATGACATGTCGGGATACAATACCTCAACACAGCCAATTGGTGTTGTCAGCGTTAGACCACTGAAGGCCGTGATTGGCTGCAGTGGTCACATGCAGTACCCCTGCATGTCACCGACACTATGACGTGCACAGTGACCACTGCAGGTAGTCGGTGTCCTAAGCATTAGACCACTGAGGACATTCATTGGCTGCAGCGGTCACATGCAGTACACCTGCATGTCACCAACACTGTGGCGGTCACGTGCTGTATATGCTTGTAAACGAGCGGAAGCTTGAGGACCGGACCAGCACCGCAGAGAACAGAGCTGGAGAAGGGGAGGGTATAACGTAATTTTTATTTTTTATTTTAGGCTATTGGAGGGCTTGTCCAAGATTTTTAATTATCTGGGGTCCAACGAGTGCGGTTTGTTACTGTCATTTAACTGCTTTGGTGCTTCTGTTAATTTTTGTATTCTGAGTCTATAAAGGAGCAGATCAGTGGAAATTGAAGCGCTGGTGAACTCTGCCTCAGGCCTCATGCACACAGCTGTTGTGCGGCCATTCGGTTCATTAGGGACCGCAAATTGGGTAACATCCGTGCAGCGTGCCGGACCCATTCAACTCAAATGGGTCCGCGGCATAAAACATATAACATGTCCTATTTATTTGTGGTGCGGAACAACGGAAAGAAACACCACGGAAGCACTCCGTAGTGCTTCCGGTGTTCTGTTCCATGACTCCGTTGCGCATCTCCCGAATTGTGGACCCATTCAAGTGAATGGGTCCGCATCCGTGCTGTGGGGTGCACATGGCCGGCGACCGTGGATTGCCGACCCGCCGTTTGCGAGCCGCCCAACGACCGTGTGCATGAGGCCTTAACATAATAGTGCATGATAATTTGTTTAAACTTCTATTGCTTTCACCTCTTTATTAACCCTCTTTCTGCCTCTTTCCAACTGATGGGATTTACAAGAGTGCGCTCATGACCTGTATGGGAACATGTGGCAGCAATTTGTCATTCTTGACATGATTGTAGGCTTTGTGCTAAGGAAAAGTGGAAGGGTTTTTCAGAGCTGTCAATCATATTGCAGCTTTTATTTTGAATGATTCTTATGGATAAATTCTCTACTTTTACTCATCCAGAAATTCTGATAAATATCACTATTTGTACATATAAAATCCCAACGGCACCGCTGTTTACCATATGCATCTTAGATATCGGTCATGAATTAAAGGGGTTGTTCAGCCACGTTCAGTGTGCAAGCTATTCCTATCTAAAGGAATAATACTTGGCTGCTGCTCCCGTATTGATACAGGCTCCCCCGCCAATCTCTGTTCATCTGCTTCCAGCTATGATTTGTCAACTCTGCATGTGACCTCTGTAGGTCTGATGTGTCAACAGCCCTGTGGTTAGTGGTGCGACCAACGTTTGTGGCATCGACACATCATCGTTGGAGCCAGGTGAGCGGAGACATGAACTCTCTAGGAGATGGGAGCGGTTGTACATTATTTTCTGGTACAAAACGGATAGTTGGGTATGGATAATAATATACCGGACCCATCCTGGCTGCTCTTTTATTATAAGGGGTACTGCAGTGTCCAGTATCTATTCTTCAAAAGTCTTCAAGATCTCTGCTTGCTGTCATTCATTGGAAACTGCTGTTTAGATCCAGTGGCTAAAAATCTGTCCTGGTCATGTGATGGACACACACGTGCAGGACCGTTTACACATACAATACGCGTGCACCTGTGTGTCCATGTGTAAACGGTCCTGCACGTGTGTGTCCATCACATGACCAGGACACATTGTTATTGATACAGGAAGTGTGTAAGAAAATTGTGAATAACCACTGTAGAGAGGTTGTCCAGAAACAGCGCTCACATCTGTTCACAGGTTGTATGTGGTACTGCAGCTCGGTCCCATTTTAATTCACTTGTGCCAAGATGCAATACCAGATACAACCCGTAGTCAGGTGTGGTGTCTTTTCTGGAAAGCAGCCATATTTTGCTAATCCTGACTCTTTTTAGTAAAGGGAAGGGTGGATCTCCTGATCCCATATAATTGACACACAGGGGAGGAATAAGTCACATCTTTTCATCTTGTATCTACTTGGACTGAGTTTTTGCTACTGATAATTTACTTCATTTCTGCACTAAACCCATATTGAACCATTAACTACAGGCCGCTTCCTCCAGCACCTGATGAAGATCATGGTGAGGATTATGGTCATGATTACCAAAACCTTAATCCTCATAACTCCCCAAGATCCGGCTCAAAGTCACAGTCCTCCCATAAGGGTATGTAAAAAAAAAAAAAAAAAATTAAATTTTGTATAAATTATTTGTCAAATATGCCGCAGCCCATTTATTGTTTACATGGACATCAGGGCTCGTCCGTACAATTGTTAGTGCTTGCTACTGCAGCTCCTCACGTTCCAGTGAATGAGATACCAGACACAGCTACAGGGTGTTGTGGCCCCTACACTGTACTGACTTCCCAGGGGTAGGACCCCCTTAAACCACTTGAGCCCCGAAGGATTTTTTATTTTTTGCATTTTAGTTTTTTACTCCTGGCCTTTCCAGAGCCATAGTGGGTTTTTTTTGTTTTGTTTTTTACATTTCACATAGTCATATGAGGGATTGTGTTTTTGTTTTTGTTTTTTCCATGACAAGTGGCTCTTTCTAGTGGCACCATTTAATACTGCATACGATGTAGTAGAAAGCTGGAAAATAATTCCAAATGGAGTGGAATTGGAAAAAAAAATTATTTCCGCCACAGTTTTATAGGTTTTATTTTTATGGCATTCGCTATGTTTTAAAACTGACCTATGCCTATGACCTATTTTTTCATTTTTTTTTTTCAAAGCTCCCCTCGAGAACTTGCACATGTGATCATCAGATTGCCTCTATCATAGACTGAGAATAGGGAGGGCTCCATAGGAATGTAGTGTATTTCTCCTACACTCCAGTGCTAATGCAATGAGAGAAGCAATCTGAACTAAAAAAAAAAGTAAAAAATAAAATAAATATATAAAAGTTCAAATCGCCCTCCTTTCCCTAAAATGAAAAGTACATAAACAGTAAAGAAAAAAAAACATGGGCATCGGCACATGTGAAACAGTCTGTACTTTTAAAATATAACAATATTTATCCCAGGCGGCAAACGGTGAAACGGAAAAAAAAAGTCAAAATGGACGGTTTGCCATTTTTGGTCAGTTCACCTCCCATAAAAAATTAAATAAAAGGTAATAGTCATACACACCCCAATGGTATCAAAAAAAGGTACAGATTGCCCTGCAAAAAATGAGCCCTCACATCATATGCAATATTAAATGATGGAATTAGAAAGTGCGACTTGTTCCGAAAAAAACAAGTCCTCATATGGCTATGTGAACAGAAAAATAAAAAAGTATGGGTGGGTTCACATCACGTTATTAGCTTTCCGTCCGAGGTATACGCCAGGAGGATTCCCGTATACCTATGACTGAAGGCTGTAACATATCCAACATCCTCTCCTACCTGGCAGCAGGCTCACAGCGCAGGGAACGTTGAGCAGTGAGGAGTCGCATGACTATCCTTGTTTTGGTCCCTTCCCCTGCACTGTGTGTCAATCTGCTTTATCAGTTAACCCTTTCCCCAGGCAGTTCTGCAGCTCACAAGCTGCTGAACTGCCTTTGCCCCTGCTATCACTTACCACCCGCCATACTCTTAGGATGCTCTTTTGTCCTACATCTGACTAATGAAATCCCTATGGACACTTTTAGTGTGTACATCTGGAGTTTCCCTGAAAAATGTGATGTAAACCCACCCTTATGGCCTCGGGAAGGCAGGGAGTGAAAAAACGAAGTTCTTTATAGAAATATGGCGGTTGCCACTATGGCACTGACCGACCGTACACATGGGGATAGTTTCCCAATACGTATGTCACACAGGATATATAAAGGGGTTTCCATAGTGATACACACTCCTTATTCTTATAACATGTAACCATACTCGTTATCCTGATATACATACCTATTTTGGTTAATGAGGATATGATGTCAGCACTGAGACCAGCTCTGACAGTGAAACTAGAATAATGTAATCTTCCATATGGTTTATTGAGAAACTGAAAAGAAAATTATGGGTTGGAATGGAAAATTAAAGTTATGGGTCTCAGAGTATGTTGATATAAAGCAATTTTTTTGAAGGAAGATTTTTCCTTTTTAAAAGCAGTAAAACAAAAAAAAAAATACAGAATAAAGTTAAGATGTCATTTTGTCTGTGGAGCTGTGTGAGGTGCCATGTTAGGGTACATGCAACTTTTTGATAATTTTCTTATTACATTTTTGGGGGTTTTGAGTTGACCAAACAGTGGCTATTCTGGCATTGGGATGTTTTGTTTTGTACGTGTTTTTTTTTTTTTTTTTTTTTACTGCATTCACCATGGGGACAAATAACATGCTGTAGTAACTTTTCAGACACAAGGATACCAGTTATTCTTTTTTTTTTTTTTTTTTTTTTTATTATTATTATTATAATAGAGGTTTGTTTTTGTAAATATTTTTTGTAAATAATTATATTAACTATAATATAATTATTCTGGAGCATCTTTTCCTAAAACTTTTGCAGTTCTTTCATTCCTTGGGTGTTACCATTTAGAGATGTGTCCCTGCACATTTTGGCCAATCGATACTGCCATTGTCAAACTGTGCAGGACACGCACCTTTGACAATTTCCAGTTCTAAGAAAAGATGCATTTGTGGGAAATACCATTTATTATGCAATTATTTAAGCTCTCTGGGGAAAAAAAAGTGTTATTGTATGTACGGTCGCATAGGCTATTGTTAAAGCATAAGGTAGAGTCTCTTGTGTATACCTATTGAAGTTAATGTACCGTTTATTGGCTGTAGTTTATGGTTTGTTTCATCACACTAAGGACAGCCAGTGATAGACCAGTGACATGAAATGCAGTCCCCCAACACCATGGAGATTCTCACACAGTACGTAAAGATGCCATAGGCTTGAGTGAGCGGAGGTTTTTAGCTCTGCAGCTAGTCGTTGTAGAGACTCTCCTAATATATTACTGCACTTCTGCGCCCATACATGAGTTCTTCAGCTGAACGAAGGATGGACGTATAGACAAACAAGGAAAGTGAAGCTGTTTGGTGAGAGAAGGTGTCCGAGCTGTCAGGAGGGATTAGATAGATGATAACATAATCCTGTAGTTCACAGGCAGTCACCAACACAGGAGAGACTGATCTCCTGTCTACCCAGGATAGCCAGCTCTGGACTGGTTTCATACGGGGTCACGCGACCCAGAATGTATGGATGCAACTGTGCCGAGATGAAACAAATTACACTGGTGGAATATTGTTGGTGAATAAGCAGTATGTATCTACAAAATGCAGAGTGCTTCTTTAAAGGGAACCTGTCATCAGCTATATGCTGACCTCACTGAGGGCAGCATAAAATGGTGACAGAAATGCTGATTTCTGCGGTGTGTCACTCATGAGCTAAAAGTAAGTGGTTGCCGAGAACCAGCATCATAACCATTGGAGCCCAGGCCTTGAAAAGGGTCAAATCTACCTGAGAAGAGTCCTGGTTATCCATAATCTCCTGCTCTCCCGCCCATCTGCTGATGATTGGCAGTTCTCTCCTACAGAGAAAGGGAGAAAACTAGGTAGAAGACTGTCAGTCAGTCAGCAGGTGGGCAGGAGAGCAGGAATTCATGAATAACCATGACTCTTCTCAGTTGGCCATGACTCTTTTCCAGGCCCGGTCTGCAATGATTGTGATGTTGGTTCTCGGCAAACACTTACTTATAACTTATAAATGACAGACCGCTGAAATCAACTCGCCTGTCTCCACTTTATACTGACGTTATTATGGGCAGCATAAAGAGGATGACAGGTTCCCTTTAAACATACATGTTCGAAGTGGTGACAGGTCTACTTCAACAGTGTGACTGTAAGTTATACATGTGAAGAGCTAAAACTGATAAATATCGCAGAAAATATTGTCTCACCTTTTTCTTATGCGCTTTCTGTGCTTCTTTTTCAGGCTCCCACTATAGACAATGAATGGGTCCATTTTGCCATTGATGCTCACAAGACTAAAGAAACCCCATTACTGATGCATCATGGCACGGATTGTCTGGTCAGACCTGTGTCTACCGCACTCTTGACAAACACTGTGCAGCATTATATGGCTTCAAGCAGCTAGCCACGCTTATATTGCATATGAAAGGACTACATATTAACTAGACCTTCAAAGTGACTCTGTTGGGAAATCCTTGCTGTTTGTAGTCTTGTTTGCCACAAATATTAGCTACTGTAATTTGTACTATTAATGTGAACGAGCAAACCTACTGTGGCTGGCCTTTTATAGAACCTCTTACCATACAAGCAATGAAAACTCTCGTTCTGATGCTTACATTCTATCAAGCCTTGCAGGGTCTCCGTTTACTTTGAATTAATCAGCCAGACTAATGACATCCATTTTGGTTTGAGTCAATGCTTGTGAGAAGAAGTTCTGTCAATTAACTAGTAATTAGTATCATGGAGCCGGAAAGAAGAACTTGTGAAATGTTCACCAAACGTAAACCTTTTAAAGGGAATGTATCATCCAACAATTGCCTCTCAACATATTCTTTTTTGGGGATCTTCTTTCTAATTTTTCAGGTCTTTATTTAAAATAAATAATTAAAAAAAGACCTGAAATCTTGCAAATGTCACTGTCCACTGAGCCACACAATAGGCTCTGTTCCGCAGAGATCACTCCTCAGAAGTCATTTCATTATCAGCATTGCAGTGATGGGTAACACTTCTTTTATAACGTTGGGGGCAGATAACACCGCATCCACCATTGACAATAGGTGATAGAGAACCTGAGACATAGCTTCCAGTCATCAGCCCCAGTAAGGTGTAACACGGTAATAGAAATTTTGAGAGTTTCCATCGGGAATACCCTCAGAGGCACTGAGGACTCTGACTTTGATGTAGATTGTGATTTTTATCCATACTAATGTCCGTTCTACTTTAAGCAGAAACACAAGATAAATAACCTTCTGTTTATTCTGATATATCAGGGGAGATTTATCCAACTTTGTTTAATGGAAACCTGACTTAGTTGCCCACAGCCACCAATCAGATTCCACCTTTTAATTTTTCAGGGCTGCTTTGAAAAATGAAAGCTGGAATCTGATTGGTTGCTGTGGGCAACTACACCAGTTTTCCTTTGCACCAGTTTTGATAGATCTCCCCCCCTCATGTCCATATTCCATTTTTCCGAGGCATGATATTTTGGCCTAGTGTATCAAGGCAAATGGAAAGTTATTGATTCAATCATGGCGATCAGAAGCGTGCAACCTGCGATAGATTTTTCTATTTGCTAGCAAATGCCTTTGATTAGGCATCCCTTACCCTTTAATAGTAAAAATACTGCAATTCAAGAAAAAGCTGTGAACACACAAATATAGTGTCTTCTTTATTGTTAGTAGTTACAAGAGTGACCCCATCATGGAACAGTCCTATGGGCATTGTTGAGTAGGTGGGCACTGCTGGACTATGATATTGCTGGACTTGGCTTGATGTGAATTGTAAGCACATAGAAGTATCCAATTGTTATCACTGATTCATCACTTCTCAGTTTCACAATGGAGCTAGTGGTATCTTTATAAATTCCTAAAGTAATCCCGATTTGCATATCCTCAGGAAAAGCTGCTTGTTCCACCCAGTCGATGCTGTATTAGGTTTGTCATCCTTTCGTGAACCAATATCCAGTGTTATGACTAAAACTGCACAATGTATGTACAGGAAAAAGAAAAATAATCAAAGTGCCATTTTTTTTTATTGTTAATTTTGTACGCTTTAAAGTTTGTGTATCCTCTGGGCAGCCAGATTTTGCTGCAGAATACCATGTATTTTATATTTTTATTCATATTTATTGTTATAATGTGAGCCAGTCAGTTGTCAAGGTTGTAAGGTGTTTGTGACCATTTTAGGACTTTTGAAGAGATTCATTAGATGCTGCAACGTTTTCTCCCATAAGGGTCAGGGACTTCCGTTGGCTGAGTAGTTATTTTAGGCTTCTTTTTGTTTTAGAGGTTGAAAGCTAGACCACTATTCATGATCTTTCATATGTTCAAGGTACACCAGGTTATTATTTAACAGATTCCTAGTCCATCTTACCAAAAGTGATGTAAAACCAGCGTGAGGCAGTTGCTCATAACAAACAGATCCTTAGTTTTAGCTAAGAACAACCACTCCTGTTTTATTTGCTGGATTTACCATACGTTTGATTGGGTCGTCCCAGTGTAGCAGATGTCCGCAGTGAGTGTGTGATGCCTGTCAAATACAGTGGAGGAAATAATTATTTGACCCCTCACTGATTTTGTAAGTTTGTCCAATGACAAAGAAATGAAAAGTCTCAGAACAGTATCATTTCAATGGTAGGTTTATTGTAACAGTGGCAGATAGCACATCAAAAGGAAAATCGAAAAAATAACTTTAAATAAAAGATAGCAACTGATTTGCATTTCATTGAGTGAAATAAGTATTTGAACCCTCTAACAAAAAAAGACTTAATACTTGGTGGAAAAACCCTTGTTTGCAAGCACAGAGGTCAAACGTTTCTTGTAATTGATGACCAAGTTTGCGCACATTTTAGGAGGAATGTTGGTCCACTCCTCTTTGCAGATCATCTCTAAATCCCTAAGGTTTCGAGGCTGTCTCTGTGCAACTCTGAGCTTGAGCTCCCTCCATAGGTTTTCGATTGGATTAAGGTCCGGAGACTGACTAGGCCACTCCATGACCTTAATGTGCTTCTTCTTGAGCCACTCCTTTGTTGCCTTTGCTGTGTGTTTTGGGTCATTGTCGTGCTGGAACACCCATCCACGACCCATTTTCAGTTTCCTGGCAGAGGGAAGGAGGTTGTCGCTCAGGATTTCACGATACATGGCTCCGTCCATTTTCCCGTTTATGCGAATAAGTTGTCCTGTGCCCTTAGCAGAAAAACACCCCCAAAGCAAAATGTTTCCACCCCCATGCTTGACGGTGGGGACGGTGTTTTGGGGGTCATAGGCAGCACTTTTCTTCCTCCAAACACAGCGAGTTGAGTTAATGCCAAAGAGCTCTATTTTGGTCTCATCAGACCACAGCACCTTCTCCCAGTCACTCTCTGAATCATTCAGGTGTTCATTGGCAAACTTCAGACGGGCCTGCACATGTGCCTTCCTGAGCAGGGGGACCTTGCGAGCCCTGCAGGATTTTAATCCATTGCGGTGTAATGTGTTTCCAATGGTTTTCTTGGTGACTGTGGTCCCTGCTAATTTGAGGTCATTAACTAACTCCTCCCGTGTAGTTCTAGGATGCTTTTTCACCTTTCTCAGAACCATTGACACCCCACGAGGTGAGATCTTGCGTGGAGCCCCAGAGCGAGGTCGATTGATGGTCATTTTGTGCTCCTTCCATTTTCGAACAATCGCACCAACAGTTGTCACCTTCTCTCCCAGCTTCTTGCTAATGGTTTTGTAGCCCATTCCAGCCTTGTGCAGGTCTACAATTTTGTCTCTGACATCCTTGGACAGCTCTTTGGTCTTTCCCATGTTGGAGAGTTTGGAGTCTGCTTGATTGATTGATTCTGTGGACAGGTGTCTTTTATACAGGTGACTAGTTAAGACAGGTGTCCTTAATGAGGGTGACTAATTGAGTAGAAGTGTCTAACCACTCTGTGGGAGCCAGAACTCTTAATGGTTGGTAGGGGTTCAAATACTTATTTCACTCAATGAAATGCTTATCAGTTGCTATCTTTTATTTAAAGTTATTTTTTCGATTTTCCTTTTGATGTGCTATCTGCCACTGTTACAATAAACCTACCATTGAAATGATACTGTTCTGAGACTTTTCATTTCTTTGTCATTGGACAAACTTACAAAATCAGTGAGGGGTCAAATAATTATTTCCTCCACTGTATATGATTAGGAATGTGCAGGTGGTGATGGTTGAAGGGGTTGTCCGACCAGTACTTGCTGACCCCCACTTGTCATAAGAAGTTGTAGTAATATTCCAGTGCATGTCTTGTACTGGTCCGGAGTTAAATCGTCTATTATACTCCAGAGCTTCATTCACAATACTTCTGTTTGCTAAAGGAGACAAACTTCTTTACAGACGCCATCCCAACTGCTAAGGTGAGCTCATGTAATGCAGAGGTATATTCAAGCATGGGTGGTTTCACATATAGGTTTTTTTAGTGGCATTTTTAGCACCAGTTCTTTTTGCTCCTTTTTTATAAAATGTATTTTATTTAATTTTTTTATAAAAAAAAAAAAAAAAAACTGAAGGTTTATGGCAAAAGAAATGCAGGACACACAATAAACCCTTTTTGCTCCTAGCGGATTTCTAAATTGGTTTGAGTTTTTAGTTTCTTTTCAAAAATGCAACATGCGGTAGCTCTTAGACCTCATGCACACAACTGTATGTATTTTGCGATCCTCAAAAAATACGGATGACGTCTGTGTGCATTCCGTATTTTTCGTAACGGATCAGCTGGTCCCTAATAGAACAGTACTAGCCTTGTACATAATGAGGAAAATAATGGGGCATGTTCTATTTTTTTGCGGAATGGAAATACGGATATATGGAATGTACATTTGTTTTTTGTTTTTGCGGACCCATTGAAATTAATGGTTCCGTATACGGTCCGCAGGAAAAACGGGACGGACACGGGAATAAAATAAGTTTGTGTGCATGATCCCTTAGCGTTTTCACATCACCTTCTCTGTAGGGAAAAGCGCTATGCAGGAAACACGAGTGGTAAGGCACAGTGTACAAAAAAATACTAAAAAAAAAATGCCATAAAATCTCGGGCAAAAAAACCCAGTGGTGACAAAAAAAAAAAGTTTGCGTGTATTCTGCCTTTTTTTTACTGGTAAAAAATGCCACCGCCTAATTCGTGTGTGGACCTGAAAGCTACCCTTTTCCACTAGATGAAAGATGTCGCAAGCTGCTGCAGGTTTTCCACCCAGATTTTGTGGGTGGAAACTCAAGGGCGTATTATAGTAGCAGCCAAGTGGATGAGATTGTATCAAATGCATCTACAGAAATCTGCCTGTAGTGTGGACGTTAAATCCATGATGTCATTTTATGCAGATTTTACTCTTTGTGAATCCATGGCCAAAATACAAAAGCATCTGCAAATAAACTACACGTAACCCGTATTTTGCCATTGATTCATTGGTGATTTTGCTGTTAATCCATAGCTCAATTTGGGTCGGCTTTGTTCCGCTGAATTTTGGTTTCATGTGAAAGTGCCCCAGTTCAGGGTGCAACTCCGGACCAATGCAAGAAAAGTAAAACAATTTGTTTTACACATGAAAACTGGTAAGATGGTGTTGAAATGTGAACGTGCCCTTTAAGGAAGTTTATTCTCTGACACACACATACATATGATCACTAAACCATGGACTATAATCTCAGGGCATCAGATGTCACCTGAAATGATCTAAGACAAAGAATGTTTTGCGTGTAACTTCTATATTATGCTGATAAGCATCCATGTTTGACTCAGATTTTTTTTTTTTTTTTTTACATTTGTCCTCCATCTGTATAAAAAAAAATTGCACTGGTGTTAATTCTAGAACAAATGTACAAACATACTAGTATGTTTTTTTTTTTTTTGTTTTTTGTTCTCATCTTCCAAAAGTCATTTTGGGTTGTGCCAAACACGTACAGTCAGGTCCATAAATATTGGGACATGGACACAATTGTAACATTTTTGCCTCTATACACCACCACAATGGATTTTAAACGAACAAGATGTGCTTTACCTGCAGACTGTTTTAATTTGAGGGAATTTACAATTTAGCTTTTTGTCTGCACAAGTTTTTCAGAAATGTGGCTGGTGGGTTATGCCCTTGTGATGTCCATAGTGTAAGTTAACTGAGAATCTACTCCTAAAATGATGGAATTATATATGGGACACCATATATAGACTTAAGGAAAATGAAATTGTTGTTTCAAACACTTCTGTGCATTCAAAATGTTACCACAGAATAATGTGAAATATTAGAAAATGTACAGATGTAAAAGTCAATTAAATAAAGAGGCACAACCTTGCAAAGCCCAGTCTAGGTTTCCTTGGTTGTTCTTAACCTTTACTTTGTTTAGATGATACTCCGTGTAGGATACAAAAATCTGCTATGGGTCAAAGTGGTGTTTTATCGGTGTAGTGCAAATACAGCCAGGTCCATAAATATTGGGACATCGACACAATTCTAATATTTTTGGCTCTATACACCACCACAATGGATTTGAAATAAAACAAACAAGATGTGCTTTAACTTCAGACTGTCGGCTTTAATTTGAGGGTATTTACATCCAAATCCGGTGAACGGTGTAGGAATTACAACAGTTTGCATATGTGCCTCCCACTTGTTAAGGGACCAAAAGTAATGGGACAGAATAATAATCCTATATCTCTCATTACACAGTAGAGAAGAAAATTGTGGGGGGAGACACTGCTTATCATAGTGCTATACATTAGTGGAATCGATGGTGTGTGTTGGAGGTTACTTCCTATGCAGGTTAGAAGAGAGGAAAAAGGGTGATGCAGGTGCTTGAGGAGCATGTGATGAACCACTGCTTGCCACTAATTAAGAAAAAAATAAAATATCTGAAGACAAGTTGTGCACACAATTACTTTAACTAAATCAAGGAAAAAAAACTCCAAAACACTGGTCTCCAGTGTAATTTTGCTCCTTTTTAGCTTCTTCACACACCTCTCTGCAGCTCTGGTCTTTTCAGTGTCTTGTCGGAAGGCAGTGGTTCATCACATGCTCCTCAAGCACCTGCATCACCCTTTTTCCCATCTTCTAACCTGCATAGAAAAAAACCTCCAACACACACACAGATTCCACTAATGTATAGCACTATGGTACGCAGTGTCTCCCCCCCCCCCCCCCCCCACAATTTTCTCCGCTGTGTAATGAGAGATATAGCTATAAAATTAGAAGTGGGGAACAAATGAATGAAAGGCTTTTGGCCCACTTTACCATGTGATCACATGTCAGCACTGAGAGGAGGAAGGGAGCAGGGAACCTACTGAACATGTGGTCAACCATTGAATACAGGAAAGAAAAGATAAATGTAATGTACATCAACTTAAGATGTTTATTGCATTTAGATTTCAATAATACTTCATTTGAAATGCCCTATTCATTGCATAATACTACTTTTCATCGGATAACCCCTTTAAATAAAAACAAGAAAGAACTTATGACTTGCGTCATCAACAAAAGTACAAAATAAGCAGGACTTTTACATGTCGCCACACCCTTCAGAGGGTACAGTAATTGTACAATTTACCATTTGAGGGTTATAGAAATGCAGCAATGTGTCCAGGTAAAGTAAAAGCACAATACGCTTTACATGCAAATATCGGGATTTGTCAAAATATAATCTTTAATCTCAACCTTAGACTTTCTGTTCTTTGGCATTTTTTGTATTCGTTTGTTTTCATACTTTTCAGTCTTTTTACTTTGTACTTGGTTAGTAAAATAGGTTTTTATTTCTTAACGCTGATTTTCAAAGAATGACAGTCGGTGAAAACATAATTTGATTTATCTAATACTTTAAAGATAAACTGTATGTTCTTGGCTCTTTAGGTTTGTTTCAATAGACCATAATCCTAGCGTTTGTACCATGGCTCCAACACTTGGATCCCATCACAGGGTTCTATAGAAATAAAAGTTTGGTTCAGTGGACCGTATGATAAAGATATTTATTTACACCCCACTGACATCTTGAATTACAATATCTTACAGAAAAAGTATCTGTAGCTATTGTAAAATGATGACCATTCTGTGGCTGAGAGGGTCTGCTGGGATTTCTTAGCTACATTGCATCTGTAGAGCCACTGGTAAAAGAGGATATCATATCTCAGCAGACTGTAATCCCCAGACTGTCTAAAATGTTTTTGTATTTTTTGCATAATTTTAGCGAGGGCAATTTTGTTATCGATAAGCTACAGAATAACTATTTGTACTTAGTTCATTTTTGTTTGCCTACGTTATAATCTGCTTAGAAATATCTATTTAGCAATAAACATTATTGGATAGCTACATGAGCAAATCATTTACTTGGATTTTAAGCTCATTCTTATACTATTCTTGTTCGTGTTTTGTTATTTGCGGGGTTTGAATGTCTTTCATGCCGTTTTCTCAATCTAAAGTTTGGGGAAATCTTGATTTTGTGCTATGGCCGTTGAGTACTGGAAAGTTCCATTAATATCTATTATGAATAAGTACTTATTAACAGGTATGGTGGAAGACTGAAATCGGCCATTTGTTCTAATGGTATATTGTGTGACACTGTTCCATTACAGCTCTAATAAAGGTTAATGCACAGTGGACAAATTCAGGTAAAGGGATTCTCTGGGATTTTGCTCTTGATGGCCTATCCTCAGAATAGACCGTCAATATCTGATCAGTAGGGGTCTGGCACCCTTCCTGCCAATCAGCTGTTTAACCTCTAGTGTTGTAACCTGTTGCAAGCGCTTGAACTACATAGATTCCTCCATTGTGTAGCGGAGAGATCTGGTAACTGCAGTGCTACGGTACTTCTATTAACTACAATGGGAGCAGTACTGCAGTTATCAGCAATGGATGGAGCTGTATAGTTCTGGAGCTACAAGCTAACAGCTATTTAGCAGAGGTGTAGGGTGCTGGTAGACCATCAAGATCCTGGATAACCCCTTAAAATGCCCATCGGTTCTTTTTAATGCACACTTCCTATCATCTATGCAATTCCTGTTTCAACTGTTCATGCTGAATGTAACAGGTTTTGATATATCACATATTTTTTGACCAAAGCATATATTGAATGTATTCATACTTATGCTGAACTTCTGAATGTCTATTGAATGTCATCTGTAGCTTGTCTTGTTCAATAAATCTTATTGATACAATGTGTTCATCATTCTGTGTGGTGTCCCTTAACATATATGCTAAACTTACTTAGGGGGGTTATTTACTTATCAGAATTGCACCTATTTTAGGCTTAACTTCTCGCTCACGCTAGGTCTAAAAACGTGGGTGTGGGCGAGGAAGCTGTCTTACATTTAGAAGTGGCGGTGGATGCGCCGAAGTTATGTAGAGGCCGGTGCCTCTACATAACTTCGGGGGATGCACTGGCAGCTATAGGGGATATTAAGGCCGGCGTCAATAAATGGCTGCCTTAATGTTTACAGATGTATGGGGAATATTATGGGAATGAAATGGTCATGCCATTGAGAAATGAAGAGTCCCTCCTGGCTCAGTCACTCTTTACTGCGGTGATCAAGGAATAAATGGGCGAGATTCCAGGGTAACACAAATGCGTGAGCTCATGTTATAAATTGTTAAAACACAGCAATGTCGAATAATTCCCATAAAAAAAAAAAAAGCCTTTAAAAAGACGTATTGCAGTCATGATAGGGTTTTCAACGAAATGATCTTGGAGATAATTTTTCAGGATGTTTTAACATTATTTTGGTACAAGAATGTAAGTGGCATTCAGCCAAAAATATCTTGAAAATGTTCGCCTAGCTAGAAATATACTACAGAGCCTGTATGTTACATTACAGTGGAAGGAGTTTTGCAAACTGCAACTCGGACTGCTGCATACCCTGTGAAGTTTCTTTTTTCTTATGGTTCTGTTTCTTTTTTTCCATGCAGGAATAATGGTAGCACAGGATTCCAAACCTAAAAGGAGTCTGTCAGCAGTTTTGACCATTCTAAACTGCTGGCAGCACTAAGTAGAGGCTAGGGAGTTCAAGACAAAAACAGTCAGGTCCATAAATATTGGGACATCGACCCAATTGTAACATTGTTGGCTCTATACACCACCACAATGGATTTGAAATAAAACGAACAAGATGTGCTTTAACTGCAGACTGTTAACTTTAATTTGAGGGTATTTACATCCAAATCAGGTGAAAGGTGTAGGAATTACAGCAGTTTGCATATGTGCCTCCCACTTGTTAAGAGACCAAAAGTAATGGGACAGAATTATAATCATAAATCAAACTTTCACTTTTTAATACTTGGTTTCAAATCCTTTGCAGTCAATTACAGCCTGAAGTCTGGTGATGTCTATGCGTTCCAGACGTCTTCAATTCCTGTTTGTTCTTGGGGCATTTTCCCATCAGCTTTGTATTCAGCAAGTGAAATGCATGCTCAATCAGATTCAGGTCAGGTGATTGACTTGGCCATTGCATAACATTCCACTTCTTTCCCTTAAAAAAAACTCTTTGGTTGCTTTTGCAGTATGCTTTGGGTCATTGTGCACCTGCACTGTGAAGCACTGTCCAATGTGTTCTGAAGCATTTGGCTGAATATGAGCAGATAATATTGCCCGAAACACTTCAGAATCCTGCTGCTTTTGTCAGCAGTCCCATCTATAAATACAAGAGAACCAGTTCCATTGGCAGCCATACATGCCCATGCCATGACACTACCACCAACATGCTTCACTGATGAGGTGGTATGCTTAGGATCATGAGAAGTTCCTTTCCTTCTCCATACTCTTCTCTTCCCATCACTCTGGTACAAGTTGATCTTGGTCTCCTCTGTCCATAGGATGTTGTTCCAGAACTGTGAAGGCTTTTTTAGATGTCGTTTGGCAAACTCTAATCTGGCCTTCCTGTTTTTGAGGCTCACCAATGGTTTACATCTTGTGGTGAACCCTCTGTATTTACTCTAGTGAAGTCTTCTCTTGATTGTTGACTTTGACACACCTACTCCTACCTCCTGGAGAGTGTTCTTGATCTGGCCAACTGTTGTGAAGGCTGTTTTCTTCACCAGGGAAAGAATTCTTCGGTCATCCACCACAGTTGTTTTCCGTGGTCTACCGGGTCTTTTGGTGTTGCTGAGCTCACCGGTGCATTCCTTCTTTTTAAGAATGTTCCAAACAGATGTTTTGGCCATGCCTAATGTTTTTACTATCTCTCTGATGTGTTTTTATTTTTATTTTATTTTTTTATCAGCCTAATGATGGCTTGCTTCACTAATAGTGACAGCTCTTTGGATCTCATCTTGAGAGTTGACAGCAACTTTTATCTGCTCATTGAAATTGGGATAATGAGGGAATAACACACACCTGGCCATGGAACAGCTTAGAAGCCAATTGTCCCATTATTTTTGGTTCCTTAACAAGTGGGAGGCACATATGCAAACTGCAAAAATTCCTACACCGTTCACCTGATTTGGATGTAAATACCCTCAAATTAAAGATGACAGTCTGCAGTTAAAGTACATCTTGTTTGTTTCATTTCAAATCCATTGTGGTGGTGTATAGAGTAAAAAAAAAAAAATTATGTTTATGTCCCAATATTTATGGACGTGACTGTACCTTTTTTGTGGAGTTTTTTTTTTTTTTTTCCTAATCAGAACTAGTGCGAATATGAAGTTTCTCTGCATTGAGGAGCTTCACCGCCCCTGAATGCAGTAACAGGAAGTGTTACATAGAGGATGTAAACGACAAGAGTGATTTGTTTTACGTGGTGAAAATGGGTTGGGAAAGCCCAAATTGGGGGGGGGGGGGGGGGGGGGCACTGAGCTATTACATGTAAATGCCTATACTCTGTAGTCATAGAAATGTAAAGCACAGATATATAGTATTTATTGCTGATATGTGATCATACACTGACTATATAAACCAAGGCAAGATGGCATTCTCCAAGTGACTTGGCAGCTCCATGCCTTCAGACCTGTTTTGCTGCTTGTTTTTGCTGCTAAAAGTGCACAGTGGTCCCTCAGTTACAATACTAATTGGTTTTGAGGCGACCATTGTAATGTGAGTCTATAATTCTATTGAAAAACTAGTAATTGGTTCCAAATCCCCAAAATGTCATCCCAAAATAAGAGAAAATGAACATTTGAAAAATAAGCAGAAACCTAAGACAGATAAATCTGTCCTTACATAGAACAATCTGGAATAGACCCTGGAAGCTGTAAATTAATTTCTATGATGAGGACAGGAGCTTCTTCAGGATCCTGTATAGCACACAGTACCAGAAAAATGGAGTCACCCTCACCTGTTGTCCAAAGGAGCAGCTCATCCTTACATGTAGTACTGCACTGAACTGTAAAGAGGAGCTACTAGACAACCAATACAGGTGATTTCCTGGAGCAATGGCCATGTCTATTAGTTGGATCTGAATCTGAGGCATTATTTGAGTCTTGTTTCAACTTTCAATGGCCTAGGAAAGACCATTGTATGTTGAAAATATTGCATCCTAAGGCCTGAAGGACCATTGTACTGTGATGTTTCATATAATGCGCCATCCATTCTAAAACTTCATGAATAAACTTTGTGCTAGTCAAATGTACAGTTCTAGACCATGCTGTCCTAGATCAAAGATTCTTAACCCATAGTACATGTGCTACGGGATACTTGCCAATTTATATACGGTATACTTTGTCAGTTTGTGCTTTGTCTACTGGGACATACTTACTCCCGATCCCCTCATACACATGCCACTTCACCTCGACTGAGCAAGCATGTGTTCATATTAGGAACAAGGGGAGCAAACCACTGTCTGACTCCTTGCACCAGTTTATCTCCCTGAGAACAAAAAGTTCAGGTAGTTAAAATCCAATATATAAATCCTTTATCTCTTGCAACATCTTATGTCGGGGGTGCAGGTCTAGTCACTGCTATGTTCAGCATAATATTCGGCAAAATTGAATATGAGTGGGCAAACCTCTAACTGCTCTGCTTACACTTTTCAGAGCATGAAGAAAGCACAAAAATGCACTCCATAATGTTATAAAACCACTTGGGAGACATGACATGTGTGACGTGTGCCAGTATATCTGATCACCAGAGGGGAGTGTGCTTCTCAGGCTGCCATAAGGGCTTGCCAGTTCCTCTGGTGATTCCATTCCTTCCTGCTGGGTTGCTCCAGGTCCCAATGAAATGAGGAGGTAAAATTAAGGGGGGAAAAAGGGTGTGAGGCACTTCCAATAAACTTAATTATTTGCAATAATGCAATATATAGGTCATATGAAAATACTTCAGAAATGTTCTGTCCTTCCTCAGACACATCTGATGCATCAGAGGAAGGAGACAGTGGCTCCAAAACGCCTTATACTTGCCCTATACATGGTTTGGGATAAAAACAATTTTAATAGTTTATTGGCAGCGCTCCATACATTATTTGAAATGTTATCTATGCGTCTGACACTTTGGGGTTCTACATCCTAGGGTCTGAAATGGGTGAGCAGAGTGGTTACATGTATAACCACTAATACTGCTTTTTGGATGTTTCAAAAAGATCATAATGATTATTTCACAGTTTTTGATGCTCATTTCTAAAGAAAGAGGTCTGGTGACAAGTACCCTGATTTCACTGAATGATCTATGCTAAGCTTAACATTGTTTATTGTACAAAGTGAAGCTTGCTTTTCTATTCTTGTGCAGGTGTAGGAGTCCTATGACTTGAGCGTCAGAACTAGGGTCCTGATTTCTGTATTCTTTTCCATGTAATATTCCATAATACTGTATGCACTGCTTGTTGTGTCTGCTCTGTACATCGTAGCCTTTACCATGTCAGTGACGTCTGCGCGGAAGCGCTTTGCATTTACAAAACACCTGATTTACATTATCCGGCAGCACAGAACTGCTAAACAAATGTGATGTAATGTGTTTACCGAGGAGCCGATAAATGAAATATGGTGCATTCGAGGATTAGCAGAGCTGGCGTTCAGCACGTTTATCTCAATTACCGGGCTGAGGTTGTTATGCTGCGGTTCAATCTAAACTCCTAGTATAAGCAAAATCTAAAGATTAAAGTTTGTCGCATGATGCAATTACACAGCGCTACAAAAATGTTGGGAACCAACGAGACCAGCGTAAACTTGTCAATCTTGTATCATAAATAGTCAGCGCTCTGCTAAGATGAAAACACATTTTTAGGAAAGCCATAAAGCATAGGCTTTGTTCCGATTCTATATACAGCATGGCATGCAAAATCTGTTTAACCTGCCGACTAAATACTGTATGAACTGTTCATCAACTGAATTGCAAGGGATCCTGGGAGTTTACTTGAGATCAAAACCTAAGCGAATTGTGCTGCAGGCGTTGTTTACGGGAAAGTAACCGACATCTGCTATGTGATGTGGTAGAGGGGCTACAAGACTTATGGCACTGTGGATCTGAGATTATATTGGTTTCAGTATGTGTGCTTGTGTAGCATACTGGGGCACTTACCATTGTAAGGGTACAGCCACACATGGTGGAAATGCTGTGGATTGTCTGCAGCCAATTCACAGTACATGTAAAATAGTTAAAATTTCTAAAATCGAGGCCACACTCTACAAAAAAAACTAAAAAAAAAACTGCACTGCAGGTTTTTAATCTGATGAATGTCAATTTAAACTGTGTTTTAGCCATGATGTCATTCTTTGCAGTACAAAGGTGGAAAGCAGCCAAAGCCCTGCTGTGCCTCCTGCAGCGATGCCGCTGTATAAACCTGCACAGAATTTTACAGAAACTAAAATTCTATGAAGGACATTCACTAATAGAGTTGGCCTGTGTGAAAGTACCCTTTTTCACTTAAAGGGGTTGTCTCTCTTCAGTAAATGGCATTTATCATGTAGAGAAAGTTAATACAAGGCACTTACTAACGTATTATGATTGTCCATATTGCTTCCTTCAAATGATCGGTGTATAATGTGATGGAAAAATGAATCCAGCCAGCAAAGAAGGCAATATGGATAATCACAATACATTAGTAAGTGCCTTGGTATTAACTTTCTCTACATGATAAATGACATTTACTGAAGTGAGACAACCTTTTACAGTTGGTGTTAATAATTTGTGTTGGTCTCTTTTCACATTGGAGTAGTTAACATTGATTCCATTTTTACATTATCCACACCATTGTTACAAATTTTCTTCTTTAAATAAATTCAAGATTGAATGTAGTCAAGATGCAGAACTTTTATTTAAAAAATCTTGCAATAACGTTTTCCTTTTTTTTTTCTTTAGAGACCATTTTTCAGTTAATAACCCTTTTAAATCTTTCCATCCATCTCCAGCTGTTTAACTTTCGTAACAGCCAGTAGTGTATTACACACATGTTTCTTAGGTCTAAGGAACCTTGCTGTAATAAGCATTCACAGCCTCCTACCTGTAGCTTTACCTAATCTCTAGTCATGTCATTTTTCCAGGATTTGGAAAGGTCCTATCAGATTACAGACCGCAAACCCTATACTTTGTGGGTTCATTACATAGATAATAGCAGAAGAAGATATGCAGAATGCTTGGAGTTTTAAGGAGAATTTAATTTCCAGAACAGGATGTATGACCCCCACCAATATCGTGAAAAGCGCCGTAATGCACAGTGAGCTGGACCGTACCTGTGCGTCACACTGCTTCTCACGATACTGAGCAGGGCGCAGCTAGCGGCAGGGCTTCAGGTAGAATGCACATTCCTGTAGATATGAAATCCACATTCCACCAGAAACTATGACTGAAATGTTGTTGTGTCATCACAGGCAAAGTTTCAAGCGGAACGTAGAATCCTCTCCATGTCCTTCACGGCCATACACACCTAGAATCGGATTATTAAAATGTTATCAGCTAATACCAAATACAGATACTGGCCCAGATTTACTGATCCTATAGAGATTTAACACAGTGGCTCAGACTAGATGCAGCACCTAATAATATTTTAGTTTTAGTAGCCACCTAGAAGGTAGTTTTTTCCTTCTATTCTCCGGACATGGTGCTAATGTTAGTTTCTTAGATGCCACCTGCACTCCTTCCTTCTGTTCTTAGAAAGGGAATACTGATGTTTGTACCTAGTACTGGAGTACAAGCATTAGGCTGGCTTCACACATAACTGATTACATGCGGATATGCCGTTGCAAATTTTTGTGCGGAAAATTGGTAGCGTTGTACAGTACCAGCAAAGTGGATGAGAATTTGAGTTCTCATCCACATGAAATCTGCAGCATGTATGTGTGTGTGTGTATAAAAACGTTTCAGCTCAGTATGAGCCTTTCTCAAGCCTGGCTTGAGAAAGGCTCATACTGAGCTGAAACGTTGCCTTGTCACATGGGTGAATAAAGTCTTGCATATTTTTTCACCTTTACCTTGGAGTGCTGCCAACTTTTTGGATTTTTTTATATTGGGTACTCTGTATCCCGTTTGGGCTGTGCACCCACTTTTTTCCTTTTTTTTGTTTTACTTTCCAGGTGCAGCCATCTTTTCTTTTTATTATTTTTTATATATATTATATTCATATTTCACCCTTTTCCAATGCATAGAATGAAACTGATCTGCAGCTTTTGTGCAACAAAATCCACAGTGTGTGCATTTGGTGCATTTTTTTCTGCGACAGATTAGAAGCAGAAATGTTGAAGATATACTGCTGTGAAAAATCTGCAGCTAATCCGTCACGTGTGAGCCCAGCCCAGCAGTGTGGGTTGCGCTGCATTTACACAAGCCAATATTCATCCACGTTATTGAGAATGACCATTCCTGTGGAACGGTTGTTCCTGACAATCTGCCTGTGTAAATGTGCCTCCGATGAACGGGCGAAACACTCGTTCATCGGGTGATCCTGTCGTTCATGCAGGCCCCACCGTTCATAGTTTCTGGGCAGCAGGTTGTGTGGTCCAAACAGCGATCCGCTGCCCAGAAACCATGTAAATGCGTGGTCTGCACTGAATGAGCAGCCAACTGTCAGGAAGGAACACTTCATTCCCGACAATCGGCTTCCAAATTGTCTAAATCCATCTTTAGAGTAGAGGGGAAGAAGGAATCCTCGACAGAGGAGACCACATTTACGCAAACCGAAAACTAGTAATACATTCAGTAAGTGCATTTTCTAGGGGTAGTTCTGAATTAGAGCTTGTTTTGCTGATTCACTGCCACCGCATTTTTTGTACTACAGTTAATGCAGTTATTTGATTGTCCTAAAGCTGTGCTGGAGAAAGCTGCAGGTATATACCTCATCAACATACTCCGCTTCTATGTGCAGTATAAAGAGCCCACAAACATGGTTATATACATCTCCAAGATCTAATAGTTATAGCAAAAGCTGCTAGTATGGAACCTCTAAAATGTCATCTTTTGAGAAGTTTCTATCCATTTCAAATCTATCTTGGCCAGCAGCGCAGACAGGTGAATGCAAACATCTACGCCATCTAAGGCTCCATTCAGATGTTGCAGCCCTCTAGTAGATGCAAAGCTACCGCTATGCACCCATGCTGAATGCAGCATTCCAGCCCCCAGACCCTCTATCATCTCATCTTTACAGACAGATACACCGACTGGCTTAATCTTTTATAACATTACTTTTCCTTAATCAACCCAAATATTTACTATACACAATCACCGCCATATGTAGGACAGCATGTAGCGATCAGATTGCGCAGTGAGCTGATGATATCACATACCTTTAGATATTAGAGACGACCCAATGATCGTTCCTAGTAAATGCACATCACAGCTGCCACAGGAAGAAACAAAACCCATTTAACAGCCTCTTTCCTTGTTTGGCTTCACTGATCAAAAGATACGAAGCTTTCAGGAAAAACCAGTTTGAGGAATGAATTGTCATATCTGGGTTTCAATTATTTTTTTTAGTGAAATACATTTTTTGCATGGTGAAAGTACATACTTTGCTACAAGGTATATGCATTCCTTTTTGTCACTAACCTTCTTACAAAAAAATATGGGCGTTGCTAGACTCTGATAAGACCTAGGGCACAGGGGACCGGTACAGAGCGAAAAAATATTGTCCTCATGTGTGTCCCACCTCTAAATAATCTACCCCAGGGATGCCCAACCTGCGGCCCTCAAGCTGTTGCAAAACTACAACTTCCAGCATACCTGTACAGCCTACAGCTATTACGGCATGCTGGGAGTTGTAGTTTTGCAACAGCTGGAGGGCCGTAGGTTAAGCATCCTTGATCTACCCCACAGACACTAATCGGTGACCAAATAACACCTCCAGGTAGTGAGTTATGTACAAAGACCATGTCAGTAGCCTTTCCTAGTGCTGATGTGCTACTTGTGAAAACTTTACATAAAAACATGTAACTTTTCGTCCTCATATACGGGACACTACACCAAGAAACTCCATTTCTTTCTTACTTTTTACCATTACAGTTTGCTAGGACTGTGACTGTATTTAGCTACAACTTCCAATATGAAAAAACCTTACATTAACAGGTCCTAGACCTGAACTACTCTTCAGTTTAATGATTGAGTATAGAATTTAATGTTGCTCTAAAAGAAGGTGGTAGTATTCAAAAAGTTCTAGAATGTATCTCTTGACTGCATTACTGTTTTTAGCCTGTAGATGGCACTATGGGCTTTTCCAACTACAAAATGCATTTGGATGGAGCCAGGTAATGCATCATTCTCTTAATCCTACTGCCTAAACATTGCTAAAATGAAGAGGTTAATTTGTAAAATTACAACCATGTATCTAATGTACAAGCTATCAATAGGCCCTGGATTAATTCCCAATGATATCCCTGCTGTCTGTATTTTCATTTATGGTGCATGTAGACGGTTTTCATTCCCTTTGCCGGGATGTGCTGTGCGTTTGGCAAAATGTCATATTGGAATGTCTTGAAAGTATTGAAGTATCTTACTTCAAGCAAAATCATTGAGCCTGAAAGTTTTTCTGTATTATAAGACCTTTATGGATCACACCCTTAGGCCTGGTTTACCCTTAGCCAAAACCAGGCATGGGTCAAAAACACAGAACATGTGCAGTTCTTTCCATTATACCTGATCTCTGTGTAGGGTCTGCTTCTGGTTTTGGCTCAAAATAACTGATGGAAATCACAGCTCAAACACTGACCAAAACACTGAAGTGTGAACTAGGCTTTTATACTGAGGGGTGAATTCATATGAAAGTTAAGCTTATTAGGTTGATATAACAGTATTATCCTTGATATGATGATGGGGTGTGTGGGGACTGGGAAGGAGGCAGTGGCTTTCTTCAGGATTGGCACTAAGGTACACTAGCGTAGAGGCACACATCTTGTGCACCCAAACAATTTTGTGGTTGTGGTTCCTTCTACCCTATGTCTATGACTGGACTTTCACTAAATATATCTTCAGGATTTAGTTTGCTTGCTGCTGCAGCACAGTGTCTGTCTCCCACTCTTTGCAGGTACTGTCACTGCTCAGTGGACCTTACCATCTGCACCCCCCAGTTTGGGGAAAATAATAGTCCATAACATGGGAAATCTGCTCTGTTCTACTCATCCACTCTCTTAAAGGCTGAGACCAGTGATTGGCTGCAGCAGTCATGTGTTATCGACGTGAGATCACTGCTGCAGGCAAGTAGACAGAGCAGAGGAGCGAAATCTGGCAGGTAAGTACTTACCCTTTCTTCATTGCTGTTCGATCTGGAGGGTTGTCATCCTGATTTCCGACCACTCCTTTTAAGGCTGCATTCACACACACACACACACATTTTTTATAGATTTTTTTTCTCTCCCCTTTAATGTTTTGGTGTCCATTTTTTTTAAAAGTAGAAATGCCATCTCGAGATGTTAGCTGAAAGTCTTTGGGAAAATCCAAATTAGAATTACCGGTAATTCGGTTCCCATGAGATCACCATGATGGCTTAACAAGGAGATTGACCCCTGACCTCTGTAGGGGCAGGAACATAGGTTAAAACACCCCCTCCGTCCACCGTACAGCAGTGCTTCCAAAATTACTAAAGAGCGAATTGGTGGTGATTAGATTATAGTGACATAATAATATAGAATAATATATTTATAATATAGAATCAGAAGGTATTACCATTAATTAATCTTTGTAAAATACTAAATTGGGAGGGATTAATGTGCAGTTATAGTGATCTCATGGAAACCGAATTACCGGTAAATCTAATTCAGATTTTCCATCTGATCACCATGACGGCTTGACAAAGAGATATACAAAATTATAACATTAAGGGGGGGCTACTGCCTGAAGGAGTTTACATCCAAAAGACAACTCAGAAGTATTGGAAAAATCTAAGCGGTAGTGCTTTATGAAAGTATGCGTACTGAACCAAGTTGCCGCTTTACAAATCTCTTCCAAAGAGTCACCTTTGCCTGGGATGAGGACATAGCTCTAGTTGAGTGAGATTTTAAGTTAACGGGACAAGAAAACCCCTGAATACTGTAGCAATAGGTAATGGTGTTTTTTTTTCTTTTTTATCCACCTGGCAATGGAGGATCAGGACACGTTTTCACCTCTATTCTTCCCAGAGAACTGAATAAGAAGGCTGTCGGACTTCCTGAAACTCTTAGTAGATTCTAGGTATTCCAAAACCGTACATCTAACATCTAGAGTGTGAAAGGTAGATTCCCTACTATTTTTTGGGTTATTACAGAAGGAAGGGAGGATAATCTCTTGATCCCTTTGAAAATTTGACAATGAGCAGGATACGGGTATACGCTGACGCCAAATTATGCAATGACTGGGTCAGGTGTAGATGATTGTCTATGTTTTGTTCATGACGCCAATTGCAGCATGCACAGGGTACTATCCCAGGACACTTCCAAGGTGTTCTAATGCACGTCCCAGGTTAGGAATGCCAGAGTGGTGTAATGGGCTATAATGTCTCTGTATGGTGATGATAATGGTGATACCTGGGTACGGCTAGACTCCTGGCTCGCTTGTAATAAATTGAGTGTAGTGATAGTAGGAGTAATAGAGGGATTTTGCAGCATAAATTGATATCCAGACCTTTTGGTGAAGTTCAAACTTGTCGTCTTTACTGAAGATCACTTTCATCCAAGCAGTGTACAGCTTTGGCAATGGTTGGCAGGACTGAATCTTCTGCACTATAGATCTGGAGCTTGCAGGAAAGGACGTCTGCTTCTTAGCTCTATAACTGTGGCAGGAATTTATCTTCTGCGCTTCTCTTTATCTTCTACTTTGTAGGGACTGACTAGCTGAGGAGGAATATGACTTCTCCTAGGTCTCTGGACTTTACCCACAGATAGGCTCGCAGGGAATGCTTTCGTCCTGGAACTCTTGTTGTCTGCTGTCTTGTCATCCAGCTGAGACTGCAGGGCTCAGGCTGGGGTTGTGATCAATGTCTCAGCCGAGACAAGATCCTGGCTTTCTTACCTATATAGGGGGAGCTCCTAACACACACACACCCAACCCCTAGCAGGGGGTGGGCTACACTACTTTCTAACTTCCTTCTCAACCCAAGTGCAGGATGTGGGAAAAGTCCACACCTCCACAGAGGGGGAGCTAAGCTGGAATGAATCATTCCAGCTTAAATATGCTAAACTGAAACTAATACCTTACCAACTCATTGCTGCCACCTGCTGCTGAACATGGAAAATTACAACAATAATTGTATTTAATACAGTGTTTAAATGCACAGTTGTGAAGACATGAGCAAAATCATATCAGATGACAATGTGAAAGCTCTTAGGAGATAGTAGTGGTGGGGAGTAACACAACTCTGGGGTGTTACACACCACCTTAGGAAGAAACCCCTGGTCCAGTCTAAGCACTATTCTATCTTCCAAGATTTTAAGATAAGGTTCCCTAATGGAAATAGCCGGAATTTTACACAGCCTCCTTGCGGACGTGATCGCAATTAGAAACACTGTCTTAAAAGATAGGAATTTGAGTGGACAGTCTTCCAGAGGTTCAAACTGACTCATTGTTTATTTTTTTTTAAATTTAGAACGGAGTTAAGGTTCCAGGAAGGGACTCGTGTTTTCAATGTGGGTCTAGATGCTGCTCTCATGAACCTCTTGATCTATCCAAGTACTGCACGGTGGCCATTGTTGCTTTGGTACCGTCCTGGTGGGTTGGTGGGGCCTAGTGCCATGGTGGCTTTGTCATACAGTGGGAGTGCTGTTTGACTGCTGGGTCCCTCTGCCTGCTGGGGTGGTGCTGCAGCATCGGCGGTCACCGTGCAGTGCTGTGCCAAATCTAGAATAGGGTCCCATTCAAAGAGGCAACCTTGTCGCGGTGAGTGGGCCTATGCTTTTTGATCAAATTGTATACTAATGCCTCATGTCTAGCATGCAGCATAAGGGTAGGTATACGATAAATTACGCTGATAAGCTATGTTTATTTAGTATATTGGGCAGACTAGATGGGCCAAATGGTTCTTATCTGCCAACACAGTCTATGTTTCTATGCTGAGAAGCAGTTAGATAAAAGCATAGTATTGAGGATGTGCGATCCAGTTCTGTTCCTTGTATTTATCCATCAATGATTGGCCAAGTCTGAATCAAAGAAACAGCTGAGTGCCTATACTTGTACTTTTATTGTAGAGGGTCTGAGGCCTAGCTCTAGTCCTTGCTGAAGGAAATCTAAGATCATTTGTATTTTTGGCCTCTCAGGGTTCGGAAATGGTTCCCCCGACCAGGAACAGAACTTCTTCCAAATTTTCAAATAGATGGCAGAGGTCACTTTTTTCCTACTGAACATTGGCTATAACCTTGTCTGAAAGGCTCTGGCGCCTCACAATTTAGACTTCTGGATCCAAGCTGTCAGTCTTAGGAATTCTGGGTGAGGATGTAGGATGGGATCTTGATGTAGAAGGTCCTTCTTGAGCGGAAGAGTCCAAGGGCTGATTATAGAAATTCTTTTGAGGGATGAGAACAAACTCCTTTACGGCCAAAAGGGGGTTATCAGAATGACTGTTGAGCTCTCTTGTTGGATTTTCTGAATCACCCTCGGAATTATCGGTATGGGTGGAAAAGCATAACACAGATTCCAATCTCATGTCGAGGAAAACGTGTCTAACGCCCAAGAATTGCCCCAGGGATCTAGGGAACAGAATATTTTCCCCTTCCTATTGTCTTTTGAAGCAAACAAGTCTATGTCTGGAGTCCCCCATCTGTCGATTTATCATTTGGAAGACCTTCAAATTCAGGGACCATTCTGTTTGGCCTATTTTGCGTCGGCTTAGATAATCCATCTCCTGATTCAGAGATCCCTTGAGATGGGTCGCTGAGATAGATTTCACGTTCTTCTCTGCCCACTAGAAAATTTTGTTTGATAGAGCTAGAAGCTTCTTCTTTGATTTCGTTCCTCCTTGTAAGAGGTAAGCAACTGTCGTGTTGTCTAAAAGGACCCTCAGATGGTGATCCCCAAGAATCTCTATCGCCATGTTTAGGATTCCCACACCGCACATACAGTCTATGGAAGATGTCCATATACTACAAGCTGACTTGAACACTGAGTGATTGGGCATCAACTTGGCAAATGAGGTTCAATGTGGACAAATGTAAAGTTATGCATCTTGGTAGTAATAATCTCTGTGCTTCATATGTCCTAGGTGATGTAACACTGGACGAGTCATAGAGAAAGATTTGGGTGTCCTTGTGGATGGTAGATTAAATCACAGCATACAATGTCAATCAGCTGCTTCTAAGGCCACCAGGATACTGTCATGCAAATGAGGCATGGACTTGTAGGGCAGAAGCGTCTCATCTGGACTAAGGAGAAAAAGTACTGGACGGTCCACAGTCCTGTTTTCAGATTAAAGTAAATTTCATTTGGAAATCAAGGTTACAGAGTCTGGAGGAAGAGTGGAGAGGCACAAAATCCAAGTTACTTGAGGTCCATTGTGAAGTTTCCACAGTCAGTGATGACTTGGGGAGCCATGTCACCTGCTAGTGTTGGTTCACTGTATTATATCAACAGAATAAAGTGGTCTTAAAGGCAGAAAATGCTCAAAACCCCATATGCTGTTGTGCATTTTTAACCGGGGGAGCAAATCGCAAGCATGTGGTCCATTGCTAACAGCAATCCCCAGCAAAAATGCATACAATGGAGAATGCCCGCAGTGGACCACATGTACCACAAAGACATCCTACAGAGGATAGACAAATGTGTGGATGTGGTTGGCTATATAAGACAGAGATTTACAAAAACGGGTGCACTACAATGGTAGATGCAATTGACAATATATGGCTAAACCCTCACACTGATTTTAAAATGAGACTTTTGCCAATATATTCTTATATTAAGAACATACCAGAGCTCGCACACCCCTTCAAGGTATCTCAAAGTGGCACGGGACATAACGCTAACCTACCTGTGCCGTATGGGCAATTATAGGGGTATAAGGTCTTACACACAGCAAACAACTCCCAGTTATCTCCAGTGTGAAATCACACATACAATGGGAGGAGGCTGTGAGTCCCACCTACCACTAACTCATGTGACGCAGGCCGCATAGGTGCACCTGAATGTTACACATAGATCAAAATCAAGGCACATTCAAACCTGGAGTTGCCACACCTCCAGGCGTGTATGTACAAACAGAATAACAGAATAAAGTGGCCTTAAAAGGCAGAAAATGCTCAAAACCCCATATGCTGTTGCACATTTCTGTATTATATCAAGTCCAAAGTCAGCACAGCCCTCTACCTGGAAATTTTAGAGCACTTCATGCTTCCCTCTGCTGACAAGCTTTATGGAGATGCTAATTTCATTTTCCAGCAGGACTTGGCACCTATCCACACTGCCGAAAGTACCAGTACCTAGTTTAATAACCAAGGTATCACTGTGCTTGATTGGCCAGCAACCTCGCCTGACCTAAACCCCATAGAGAATAAAAGGTGTATTGTCAAGAGGAAGATGAGACACCAGATCCAACAATGCATGCAAGCTGAAGGCCACTATTAAAGAAACCTGGGCTTCCTTAACACCTCAGCAGTGCCACATGACACATTGATGCAGTAATTCATGAAAAAGGAGCCCTGATCAAGTATTGAGTGCATATACTGTACATGCTTTACAGTATTTTTTATATGGTCTTATATAATCTAATTTTCTGAGATACTGGGTTTTGTGTCCATTAGCTGTAAGCCATAACCATCAACATTAAAAATAAATAAGTACTTGTAATAGATCACTGTGTGTGCAATGAATCTGTAAAATTTATGAAATTCACTATTTGAATTACTGAAATAAATACAATTTTAGATTTATATTCTAATTTATTGAGATGCACTAGAAAGGTGTGCAATAGACTGTCTGCAAAAATGGATAATTATTGGCTTTCGGGCCAAGGGTGGCAGGGTTTCTGAACTGTTTGGATGCTGCTGTGGAAAAAGTGTATCATGAGTGGACAAATAGCACCATTGTGAATTAGCAACGTGGAAACTGCGAAGCATCACGTGCCATTGATGTGAGACGTGAACATTGGCTATGAAGGTGCACAAGGGCGGACTGACATGTTACAGTGGAACAAGGGGCTACCAGAAGTGTGCCTAAAACAACAGTTCAGCAAACCCTGCTACATATACGTATGGGGTTTCTAAGCAGATGGATGGTCATTGCCCTTTGCAGAAAAATCTTCACGTTTTGCGGCAATATTGGAATTGGACCTCCATTGATTGGCAAACGTTACCTTTTCTGAGTCATGTTTTCCGCTTCATTGAAAGGATGGATGTTGGAGGAGATACATGCTGTCTTCCTGATGGGATCTTCCAGCAAGAAAATAGGACATGTCACACAGCTAGAAATTTCCAAGACTTGCAAGTACTATCCTGGCATCCTAATTCCCCAGACTTGAACCTAATCAAGCATCTGTGGGGCCACCTTGATCATCGTGTTTGCATTAGGGATCCTCCCCCATGCACCCTCCAGCAACTGGATAAAAAAGGCTTGGATGGGAATGAGCCCTTAACAAATTTTTTATTGTCCGATTACTTAGTAAAGCCCAAAAAGTTTTAATAAACGCATAGCTGAAAGAAAAAAAAAAAAGCTTATCAACACAAATGCAAGCTTCTTAGCATAGTTCCATCAACATCAAAAGTTGAAGAACCAGTTTGAATTCAGAATTTTAACCTTTTAGCAACATGCCATAGGTACAACATTCTGCGCAGATTAACGTAATCTATCTCTAAAGATAGATTTCGTTACGCAACAAACAGAGGTTCCAAAGTGAGAAGGGAACAGGGCAGTGGTGAATCCAGGATGAGTAAACTAATAAATGTAATTTGATTATATTAAGTGCCATCTAGCGGTGGCTACAGACAGATTCTGGATTCACCACTGCCCTGTTGCCTCCTCACTTTTGGAGCCTCTGTTTGTTGCATTTCCATGGCAAACCTACACACACAGCAGGAATGTCATGCCAGCGGGTTATTTAAATCTTTCTCTGACCGCAAGCAATCCCCTTTTTATTCAGGAACTGGCGTCCCTGCCATAGATTTTTTAATTAGTGTGTTCTACACTCAACTTTGCTACATTGGCCTTTCCACTACATCAGATTTGCTATATGAGACTTTCCACTATTTCAAATCTGCTAGATCAACCATACAGATCTCCTGCACCAAGTTTTCTTCAGCTCTGGTTCATCAGCATTGTACAGTGCTAATTCTGCTCAAGTACGCCAACTGTGTTCCAGTGCAGTTTCACTACTACAACTGCGCCACAGCAAGTGTTCCTCAGCTCGGCTTCATTGATGCTTTCCTTCTGCTCCAGTTGCACCTCCTGATCATCTACTTTTCCAGATCTGCTACATCTTAGCTTCTGAATAATTTGTGTTCCTGCTCTGCTGTACCAGTGCCACCTGTCCATGCCATTTAACATCTGCTCATTCAGACCAGTGGCTTAGCAGATCAATCTCACCAGGTGAGACACAAAATTCACTAAACACTAATCCAGTTTACTTGTTATGCAGTGATGACATCACATACCATACGCACAGGCATCACTACTGGGGCCAATGATTGGCTGTAGTGGTCATGCATTGTAAACAAAGACAATTGGGGAAGACCAAAACACTGGTGCTGGTGCATTGGGTCACATACCAAGTGAGTACTGTTTATTTTTTTTATCACATTCCCTGCTTTTGACTATTTTATTCATTTTTTATATCCTGGTGAACTCTTTTAGGATATGCCCAAACAGGACATAAATTCAGCTAGAAAAGATTAGTGACTTTAGCTGAACATTCCAGCTAAAATCCACATGAGTGAGTTATATGATTTGCATCAGGTGAAAGCCAAAGTGAAAATCTGTAACAAATTCGCATTCTGTGGATTTAAAATCCACACCCAGGTCATTTCCCATGCACTCTACGTGCATATTTCTTCTGCCACATGGAGCTATTCAGTCCACAAAGTCTGACGTGAAAATATGCAGCATATTTTCCCCCTGTGAATATTATTTTAAAGCATACCTAAAGTTTCTGATAACTTTTCAGAAGAAGCATGAGAAGCATGTGTATGTGAGTGATGGCATTATATCTGACCATTATATGACCTGTATCTGGTGTGTTTTAGCGGGTTTCCTCTCTTCAGGCAGCATCACTAATTTCCAGTAGCCTCTAGAATGATGGGTGAAAACTAGCTGCACATCATATCTTCCTAAAGACTACACGTGGAGACAGAATATTTTGCTCCCTGATTATCTCTCACTCAGTCAGTCAGAAGAACCATATAGGACATTATAGAGAAGTGCTGGGTAGCATTGATGTGAACAAAGCATTTTTGTGAGATATAACACTATCAGCTGCTGAATCATTTCTATCTCTTCTGTCTGCTTGCATCATTCTGTGCTTCCTCCCTTCAACGGGATGATGTATTTAGATCATTCAGTAAGCACGCACCTGGCCTTTATTACACATTTTACAGAGAAAGTTAGTTTAAAAAGGGAGGGAAACAGCTAAAAACTCTTGAACAGGGCAAGTTTTTTATATTCACCTGTAAAATTGCTTTAGGCAAAGTTGTTTGAAGGTACTGCACAATGATCATAGTTCCAGAAGATCAACTTCTGTTTAGGTTAATCAGTTGTGTCATAGAGAATAATAATGCTTGTTGTCTTTGTGTAGTAAGGTCCATAATATTGAATCTGTCCACTATGGGAAGAGAGCCGGGGAGCCTGAGCTTCAACAATTTATCAATACATTTGTGAAAATTTGTTGCAAATCATCATATGCACCAAAAGCGCAAAAAATAAGGGGATGTTTACTGGGAGATGCTTACTGGTATTTGCTGGTATTTATGGTGCTGAGGTGTTTAGAGATGCGCCTTCTACGTTCTTGTGTGGTTTTACCCACATAAATTTTCGGACAGCCACATTGTATGGCATATATTACTCCCATGGATTTACAGTTTATATATTCTTTAATCTGATATTTTTTGTTATCAGCTGGATTAAAAAATTCTTTTTTTGGTATCATTTTTCCACAGAAACTGCAATCGCCACATGACAAAACATGTCGGGGGGCAGAGAGTGAAAATTTGTTTTAGCCAGCAAGTGCCATGCCAAGCAAGGAGATTTGATACATGCACAAGTAGTAAAGTGAACACTAGGAGGGCACTCACTATCAGCAAGTAGCGCACTGTGAAACAAACAGTGTGCACTAAATAAAGTACGGAAGATGTCATGTGGCAGCAGTGTAGATAGCTAGACAGTTAAAAGTGAAGGCTGCCCTCTAGTGGTTTCACTATAATATTTAGACTATATACAGATAATTACCGGTGACAGAGCAGGCACAGCTGATAATTTTAACCACGTCAGTTCTAGTTAATTTTATGGACAAGTAATAAATGTTAAATTTTAGTACTATAATAACACGTGTCAATCCAGAGACATTAATGGTCCGAGTGACCAATTGTAAATAATCAGTTTACTAGAGACACCGGCAAAAACCTTTAGCCAAAGCCAGAAAATTTTGCGAAGCTACCCATTTTTATAACAGACAGAGGTTTTGTTTTCTGATTTGGGACAGACCAAAATGAACCAGATTCATTAAGGGACATGAACATTTTAATACATTTGATGGAATGGACATCAACTATTTTTTTTTTTCAGACACTGAGGGGCTGGGGGAAGATTTCAGGAGCAGAATTTTCAAAGTCAGTTTTGCATTAGTCTACAGTACATCACAATAATTTGTGGCAAATTTATCAAAATGCTGCTCAATGTTTGATAAATTTGGTGCATCTTTCAGTCTAACACTTCTGTCTTGAGATATTACTCCACATTCTTATTCACCCCTGAACTGGAGAAATATTGAGACAGTAGAGGGAATTTATCACCCCCTGCACTTCAAAATTCTATGTTAATGGGTAAGTAAGCATGCATAGCTACATTAAATAGTTTCACACCTTTTTCAAACCTCAATTCTCGGGCTTAAAGGGGGTCTGCACTTTCATTTACCTGATGATCTATCCTCTAGATAGATCATCAGCTTCTGATCGGTGGAGGTCCGACACCCGGGACCCCCGCCAATCAGCGGTTTGAGAAGGCAGCGGTGCTCCAGCAGCACCGCGGCCTTCTCACTGTTTACCGCCGGCCCACTGACATCACGCCTAGTATCAACTAGCGTGGGCGGGGCTAAGCTCCATTCAAGTGAACAGAACTTAACCCCGCCCACGCTAGTTGATACTAGTCGTGACGTCAGTGGGCCGGCAGTAAACAGCGAGAAGGCCGCGGCTCTGCTGGAGTGCCGCTGCCTCCTCAAACAGCTGACCCCCGCCGATAAGCTGATGATCTATCCAGAGGATAGATCATCAGTTAAATGAAAGCGCAGAACCCCTTTATTAAATTTCCCCCTTATGGTCCCTACACTGACTCATATACCAGGCAATCATAAGGAGCAAACTAAACTAATGTTTCTATAAACACTCAGAAAATTGGCCTGATTATCTGTCTGTGTAAAAGGACTTTAAGCCTTAATAAATCTGACCCTTTGAATCACAGGTTTTTCTGTTTCTTTCCCTTGGTCATGCAAAAGCATGGCACGTGGATAAAAAATGTATAAAATGATATATACTATATGTAGGATATAGTGGGTCTCATAGTTTTCAGGTTCCTGGATTAGTCATCTTGGTCTCATGAAGTTGCCTTTGAAGTCCCTAGACTTTTTCTCATATTTATTGGTCATGTGGTCCGGGCGCAGCTCAGTCCCATTCAAGTAAAGAGCTGCTATACCCAGCACAGCCACTATACAATGTCTGGTGTGTGTTAAAAGATATCAACAGTATCCACTATAACATAGTAACATAGTACATAAGGCCGAAAAAAGCCATCTGTCCATCCAGTTCGGCCTGTTATCCTGCAAGTTGATCCAGAGGAAGGCAAACAAACACTTGTGAGGTAAAAGCCAATTTTCCCCACTTAAGGGGAAAAAAATCCTTCCTGGATAAACAACCCCTCTCTAGTAGCTATAGCCTGTAATATTATTACACTACAGAAATAAATCCAGGCCCTTCTTGAACTCTTTTAGTGAACTCACCATCACCACCTCCTCAGGCAGAGAGTTCCATAGTCTCACTGCTCTTACTGTAAATAATCCTCTTCTATGTTTGTGAACAAACCTTCTTTCCTCCAGACACAGAGGATGTCCCTTCGTCACAGTCACCGTCCTGGTGATAAATAGATGGTGGGAGGGAGAGATCTCTGTACTGACCCCTGATATATTTATACATCGTAATTAGATCTCTTCTCAGTCGTCTTTTTTCTAAAGGGAATAATCCTAATTTTGATAATCTATCAGGGTATTGAAGTCCACCCATTCCAGTTATTACTTTAATTGCCCTCCTCTGGACCCTCTCCAGCTCTGCTATGTCTGCCTTGCTCACAGGAGCCCAGAACTTCACACAGTACTCCACGTGTGGTCTGACTAGTGATTTGTAAAGTGGTAGGACTATGTTCTCATAATGGGCATCTATGCCCCTTTTGATGCAACTCATTATCTTATTGGCCTTGGCAGCAGCTGCCTGACACTGGTTTTAAAGCTTAGTTTGCTGTTCACTAAAATTCATAGGTCCTTTTCCATGTCAGTGTTACCCAGTGTTTTACCATTTAGTATGTACAGGTGACTTGCATTATTCCTTCCCATGTGCATAACCTTACATTTGTCAGTGTTAAACCTCATCTGCCACTTATCTGCCCAAGCCTCCAATCTATCCAGATCCCTCTGTAGCAGTATATTGTCCTCTTCAGTACTTTACACAGTTTAGTGTCATCTGCAAAAATTTATATTTTACTGTACAGGCCTTCTACAAGATCATAAATATATTGAATAGAATATATCTCAATACTGACCCCTGAGGTACACCACTAGTGACAGTGGCCCAATCGCAGTGTGAACCATTAATAACCAGCCTCTGTTTTTTATTACTGAACCAGTTACTTACCCATGTACAGACATTTTCTCCCAGTCCAAGCATTCTCATTTTATATACTAACCTTTCATGCGGTACAGTGTCAAATGCTTTGGAGAAATCCAGATATATACGACATCTATTGATTCGCCGCTGTCAAGTTTAGAACTTACCTCCTCGTAGAAATTGATTAAATTAGTTTGACATGACTGACCCCTCATGAAGCCATGCCGATATGGCGTTATTTGCTTATTTTCATTGAGGTACTACAAGATAGCATCTCTCAAAAAACCTTCAAACAGTTTACCCACGA
The DNA here is from genome assembly GCF_014858855.1 of Bufo gargarizans. Lineage (NCBI taxonomy): Eukaryota > Metazoa > Chordata > Amphibia > Anura > Bufonidae > Bufo > Bufo gargarizans. The sequence continues at coordinate 207,553,842 of NC_058083.1, forward strand.
CAGATGTTAAAATTACCAGCCTATAGTTTCCGGGCTCTGTTTTTGGACCCTTTTTGAATATTGGTGCCACATTTGCTAGCTGCCAATCCCGTGGAACACTCCCTGTCAGTATAGAGTCCTTTAATATCAAAAATAAGGGTCTAAGCCATATGGTCCTAGTGATTTGTCTATTTTAATCTTTTTAAGATGCCGCTGTACTTCTTCCTGGGTCAGACAAGGCACTTTTAATGGGGAATTTACTTTTACATTCTGCATTTTATCTGACAGTTTATTTTCCTCAGTGAATACAGTGGAGAAAAAAATATTTACCCTCCTGTTTTAGTGATTTAAATGCTTTCTTTTTGTCATTTATTGCTTTCTTTACAGTTCTATTTATCCACGTTTTTTTTCTTGTTCCTTAACCTTTTATTCCCATAAGGCATGTACCACTCACAATTAGATTTTAGGATGGTTTTAAAAATATCCCAATTTGTGGCTGTATTTTTATTTTTGAGGATTTATCCCAGTTAGTTAGGCCTATGGCCTATCTTAGTTGGCTAAATTTAGCTTTTTTGAAGTTTGGTATTTTTGTTCCTTCCTGAAGAAACACTCTTTTGAATGGCAATTGGAAGGTTATTACTATATTTGGCACTATTTTCCAGGTGTCCCCCAACCTGCACATCTGTTGTTCTGTCAGGTCTATTGGTTAATACGAAGTCCAGTATGGCTGTCCCTCTAGTTGGGTCCTGAACCAGTTGGGAAAGGTAATTGTCTTTGTTTATTGCCAAAAACCTGTTTCCTTTTTGAGATATACAGGTTTCCGTTTCCCAGTCTATATCTGGGTAATTGAAGTCCCCCATAATAACAACCTCATTATGATCTGCCACCTCGTCTATCTAGTTTAGTAGCAGATTTTTTGTGGACTCTGGTATATTAGGTGGTTTATAGTAAACTCCTATTAGTCATTTATTATTGTTTTTGCCTCTATGTATTTCTACCCACAGTGTCTCCACATGTTCATGCCCCTCACTTATATCTTCTCGGACTGTGGGCTTTAGAGAGGACTTAACATATAGGCAGACCCCTCTCCAGTTTTGATGATCCTTTCTAAACAGACTGTAACCTTGTACATTGACTGCCCAGTCATTGTTATCATCCAGCCATGTCTCAGTTATTCCCACTATGTGATAGTCCTCCTCACACATCACTAATTCCAGTTCACCAGTTTTATTAGTCAGGCTTCTGGCATTAATAGTCAGGCTTCTGGCATCATAGTCCTCCTCACACATCACTAATTCCAGTTCACCAGTTTTATTAGTCAGGCTTCTGGCATTATAATCTGTTCTAGTCCCTCCTTCCATTTCTTCCCCAGTCCCATTACTTTGCCCCCAATCCTCCCATCCTGTAATGTTATTACCCTTCCCCCCAGTCCCTAGTTTACACACTCCTCCAACCTTCTAGCCATCTTCCCCCCCAACACAGCTGCCCATTCCCCATTGAGGTGCAGCCCATCCCTACGATAGAGCCTGTAGCCAACAGAGAAGTCGGCTCCTTCCTACACCAGTTCTTGAGCCATTTGTTAACCTCCCTAATTTCCTGCTGCCTTTCTTGTGTGGCTCATGGTACAGGTAGTATTTTGGAAAACACTCCCTTTGAGGTCCTTGCCTTAAGCTACCTCTAACACCTACCTCTAACGTTGTCATTGGTTCCAATATGGACCATGACTGCTCAATCTTCGCCAGCCCTTCCCAGTAATCTGTTAACTATAACTGTAAAATCTACTGTACCCCGCTCCATTAACAGTGATCTCCACAACCCCTCACCCCTTAACACTGCCCCCCCACAGTGCCTCATCTTCTTAAAATGGGACCTCCACAGCAGACCACCCCCTTAACTTTGACCTTCACAGCAGCCTTCCCCTTAACAGTGAGTTCCACAGCACCCCACCCCCTTGACAGTGACCTTGTCACGGCGGACAGGAACTCAGATACACAAACAACCAAATACACAAGTGTCTAGGCTAGATGCTGGGGACAGGTCACCTCCTAGCACATCCCTGACTTCTCTCCCTATGCTGCTAAGCCCACTTTCAGACCTTGATGGTAGGTAAGAAGTGTCCTCGTGCCTGGGCTGCAAACCCCCTAGAATCCCTGAGATGGTGAAAGGGGAGAAGGGGCAGAAGACACACAAATAGCCTAGACCGCAAACAACACAAACAGAAATGAAACTTATCTGAGCTGGAACAGACAATCCTTCCTTCCTGAATCCAAGACCAGAATGAATACTATAACCCGCACGGCCCTCTGGGATAGAAGGCAATTTAAGCCAATGATGCCACCCAGAGCACCTGAAGGAAGGCGGTTCCAGCATGATTCCAAAACAAACAAAAAGCTTAGACACGTGATGCCAATCTGACAGACCTCCGAACACCGTCCGAGCAGGGCATGACAGTACCCCCCCTTCTACGGGTGACCTCCGGGCACCCCGGACCAACCTTATCCAGGTGGGCTCTGTGAAAATCCCTAACCAGTCTGGTGGCGTTGACCTCCAGTGCTGGAACCCACATCCTCTCCTCGGGGCCGTATCCCCTCCAGTGTACCAGGTACTGACGGGAACCCCAAAGAACTCTAGAATCAAGAATCCTGGAGATCTCGAACTCTAAATTCCCATCGACCAGAACAGGAGGAGGGGGCAATGGCGATGGTTCCACTGGTCTCACATATTTTTTCAATAAAGATCTATGGAACACATCATGGATCCTCCAAGTCTGCGGAAGATCCAGTCGAAACGCTAATGGATTGATCAGCGCAGATATTTTGAATGGGCCAATAAATCTTGGACCCAGTTTCCAAGATGGCACTCTCAATTTAATGTTTTTAGTGGACAACCACACCAGATCACCCACACACAGGTCCGGACCAGTCACACGTCTCCTGTCAGCCATTCGCTTATATCTCTCACCCATCGTCTCCAAATTCACTTATATCCTCCGCCAGATAGAGGATAAGGTAGAAGAAAACCTTTCCTCCTCTGGCATCCCAGAGTAACTAGTCCCAGAAAAGGTACCAAACTGAGGATGAAAACCATATGCGCCAAAAAATAGCGACTTACCCGTGGATTCCTGTCTACGGTTATTCAAAGCAAACTCCGCTAAGGGCAGGAATGAGGACCAGTCCTCCTGATTCTCCGCCACAAAGCACCTCAAGTAGGTCTCCAGGTTCTGATTAGTACTGAGCCTGTCCATTCGACTGCGGATGGAAAGCCGAAGAGAACGAAAGTTGAATGCCAAGCCGAGAGCAGAACGCCCTCCAGAACCTGGAGACAAACTGCGTGCCCCTATCAGAAACCACATCTGAAGGAATACCATGCAATCTCACGATATTGTCAACAAAAATTTGCGCAAGAGTCTTGGCATTAGGCAGACTAGTTAACAATATAAAATGAGTCATCTTGCTAAAATGATCAACTATCACCAAAATTACTGTTTTCCCTGAGGAACTCGGCAGATCCGTAATAAAGTCCATGGACAAGTGTGTCCAAGGACGAGACGGAATAGATAAAGGAAGGAGTGAACCAGCCGGTCTAGTATGAGCAACCTTAGATCGTGCACAGGTCTCACATGCTGCCATGTAATCCTCAATGCTCCTACGTAACCCGGGCCACCAGAACCTCCGAGACACAAGGTCACAGGTGGACTTACCACCATGATGTCCGGCAAGGACAGTATCGTGATGTTCCTTGAAAACCTTGTATCGCAGTTCTTCGGGAACAAGCAACCTCCCTGGGGGACAGGAACCAGGATCCCCCTCCTGGGCTCCCAACACCTCCATCTCCAATTCGGAATACAGAGCGTAAACCACAACCCCGTCAGCCAAAATCGGAGCAGGATCCTCTGAATCACCTCCCCCAGGAAAACTGCGAGACAACGCATCTGCCTTGATGTTTTTGACCCCCGGTCGAAAAGTAACAACAAAATTGAACCTAGTAAAAAACAGTGACCATCTGGCCTGTCTAGGGTTCAGACGCTTGGCAGATTGCAGGTAAGCCAAATTTTTATGATCCATATAAACAGTAATGAGGTGAGAAGCCCCCTCCAACCATTTTTTGACTCCATTTTACCAGTGTCATGAAGTACAATATATGACGAAAAACCTCAGAATCTCAGAATGGCCTGGATTAGGCTACTTTCACACTAAGTGTGAAAGTACCCTAAGTAAAAGTGTTTTAAAGTTTTTCACATATAAAGTGACACTGGTCAGATTTGCAAAAAATGGCCTGGTCCTTAAGGTGAAAATTAGCCCAGTCCATAAGGGGTTAACAGATGCAACAGTGTACATAGATGTGTGGTATGTATTGTTTGCATAAGTGTTTAGTAGCATTTAGTAGTATGCATTTTTGCCAATAAGCACTGATTGCAAAGTTGCATGAAGGTGGTTATATTTTGGTACATGGCATGATAGATGCATTATTAAAAATAGATTTTGGTAGTTGCTGTTTGGGGTGAGAACTACAGAAAATGCAGAAAAATACATTGATTAATTTGCTATGGGCTCTGTTTCAGTCTTTCTTAGTACACAATCTTGTAGATGTAGAAGCTCGTGGTATATAAAAATAAATCATTTTTACACGGTTTTGTAAGCTTTTACTTCGATGCAAGCTTTAGGTCTAAATGTAAGATTTAATGCCTTTTTTTTTATCCTACTGTAAATTTCTTCAGCTCTAATGATTGTGAATATATGTGCATGTTGACATAGACATAAGTAACATATATGGAGTCTGCACCTCTCATAGTGTTCAATGTTATACATCCAATTCTCTGCTTGTATCAATATTTTAGCCACAAACCTGAATCGTTGTGCATTTTTATGAAGCAATTATACTTTGACATAAAATTTCATTAAGTCATCATCAGTGTGTATAAAGTGCTGAAGGTCATTCTGACAAGATGCCAGGAGTCCACTTTAAGAAGGTATATGGATAATAGGGCTTTACAATGTATTTTTATTTTATGATTCAGATTTTATTTGCTTACATCTGAAGTGTTAAAGTTGTCCAGCCAAGCTATATGACCAGAACCCCCTGACAGTGAAAGTAACTAATCAAATGCATAAAAAAATCCCCAAACCAGTATTAAGTGAAAACAGATCTGTCAACAGGAGCTTGTTAACTTTAAAGGGGTTGTCCGAGTTATGAAAAAAAAATATATAGCACTGAAAATCTGATGGGCAGCAATATATAACTAAGCTAAGCAAGTTTTATGCAAAAATATATATATTTCCTCATTTCCCTGGTTCTCGTCTGGCCCTTTGTTTACATGCAATAAAAACAATCGCTGCCCCTCCCCCTGCTCTGCTAAGGGAGTGGCTACAAGAGCTGCCCTGAGTGCTGGGAGAATCAGCAGCATCTTGTATGTCTAGAACTACAAGTCCCAGCTGTATAATGACACTGCTAAGGGAGTGGCTACAAGCGCTGCCCTAAGTGACATGTATGCCTGCTGGGAGAATCAGCAGCATGTTGTATGTGTAGAACTACAAGTCCCAGCTGTATAATGACACTGATAATACACACAAGATCTTCCCCCTACCTTCTTGTGCAATGCTCTTTCTAGTCTGTCAGCTACTGTGCCCAGAATTGTCACTGCCTGCAGCTAGCCAGTCTGTAACAGCTGAAGGGGTTAAGAATCCTAGGAGAGAGCAGGCAGCCTGGCAGTGAAGGGGCACGTGGCCAGCACAGTGACGTCTCGTTTACAGGCTTGCGCACCGAACTTTATCAGAGCAGGGAGAGAAGCTGACATCACAGGTCATGTGACCCTCAGTCAAATCTGATGAACCAGCCACTGCAGATAAAGTGAGTTAATTGTAAAGTTGTTATATTTGCCTAGACAGGAACATAGACAGAACAAAAAAATAACTGGGACAACCCCTTTTAATTTCAGTTTTTTTCTTCACTGTTTACAGTATAGTAGACTGGCAAATGACTGAAAACAGCAACAAAGGTATTAAAATATACTTTAGTCAATATTACAGCATTATTTGTACTGCACCATTCCACTAGGTGTAGACTTGGAGTTGGTAGGATTAATTAAAGGGGTTGTCCATTTTTTTTTATATTGATGACCTATCCTCCTGGCATCCCCACGATTAGCTGTTTGTAGAGACCGCAGTGCTCGTATGAGTGCTGCCTTTTCTTCTCTGTTTACCGGCTTGCCATCGCAACTGTAGCAGTGAGCAGGTGTTCGCTAATTACAACTATGTCACCCCATCCACTTCAATGGGATGGCTCCGTCCTTTTCACTTGAGCAGGACGGAGCGGTTCAATTGAAGTGAATGGGGATGCCATAGTTGTAATTATACCTGCTTGACTCGGCAGTTGCGACAGCAAGCAGGTAAACAGAAAAGAGAAAGCAGAGCCAATCTGATATTGATGACCTGTCCTGAGGATAGGTCATCAATGTAAAAAAGAGGACAACATATTTTAATGCTATGATGATCTCCCATAGAAGTCTGAACTTGCAGAAACCATTCACACAAATAATGCACCATAACATTCTTTCCTGAAATTGGTCTCATCCCTGTTCTAAGTGAGCACTAAAGCATCTTGGGGGGCAGACCCTTTTTATTTTATCTCCCAAACCGTATTAACACTGCCTCTAAGCTATCTTAAAGGGTTCATCTGCTTAGATTGGTGGGTGACATATTCCCATTCTTGGTGTGAGGTACCCCTGCACTGCATACCTGACAGGGAAATAAATATAGATAATCTGTCTGTTACTTTGGTGGGTGAAATATACCCATTTTTTGTATGAGGTACATGTGCACTGCATATGTGACAGGGAAATTAACATAATTATTCCGTCTGTTAGTTTGGTGGGTGACCTCAAAGAATGAGGAGAGCATCAAATAAGGGATGTGGCCCTGGTCGTGGTGCTGCTACTGTCCGTGGAGCTCCTGGTGCAGGGAGAGGACTACGCCAGCTACACGCCCAAATGAAACGCCTTCCTCAGGTGCACGTAGGCGACAGAGCGTTCAGCGTTATTTTGTAGGCCTGAATACCACTGTACGAATGGTAAGGCCAGAACAAGTACAGACTATAGTAGATTGAGTGGCTGACAGTGACTCTAGTTCCTTCACATTGTCTCCCACCCAGTCCCCTGCTGAAAGTGCAAAGTTGGCACCTGCTGCCCATGGGCATCTGTCTTCCCCCCCCCCCCCCCTGCAAATCAGCCAAGAAGTCTGAGCCCTAAGTCATGCATGCAGCAGTCTCTTATGCTTTTTGATTACTTTGCTGGCAGGGTTTCCGTGGACCGTTCCGTGGAAGAGATTAAGTGCACAGATGCCCAACCACTTATGTTTCAGGATGTGTACATAGGAGGACCACCACAGCACATCTCTAATGATGACAAAACACAGGTGCCAACTGCTGCGACTTTCTGCAGTGTGCAGACCAGCAAGGAGGTCAGGGGCGGAAGAGTGGGTGGAAGATGATGTGGAGGATGATGAGGTCCTAGACCCCACATGGAATTAAGGTCATGCGAGTGACGTGTGCAGTTCGGAGGTGATGGTCACACGGTCCCAGCCGCACAGCAAAAGAGGGAGCAGGGTGCAAAAACAGAGTGGCCATCGCCTAGCCAGTACGACTACTACTGCCCACCAGTGCGCACACCAAAGCCAGCTCCAATGAGTTCCCTGGTGTGGCAGTTCTTCAGACAATGTGCTGACAATAAGACGTGAGTGGTTTGCATGCTGTGCAATCAGAGCCTGAAGCATAGTAACATAGTAACATAGTACATAAGGCCGAAAAAAGACATTTGTCCATCCAGTTCGGCCTGTTATCCTGCAAGTTGATCCAGAGGAAGGCAAAAAAAAAACTGTGAGGTATAAGCCAATTTTCTCCACTTTAGGGGAATATAAAATTCCTTCCCGACTCCAATCAGGCAATCAGAATAACTCCCTGGATCAACGACCCCTCTCTAGTAGCTATAGCCTGTAATACTATTACACTCCAGAAATTCATCCAGGCCCCTCTTGAATTCCTTTATTGTACTCACCATCACCACCTCCTCAGGCAGAGAGTTCCAGAGTCTCACTGCTCTTACCGTAAAGAATCCTTTTCTATGTTTGTGTACAAACCTTCTTTCCTCCAGACGCAGAGGATGTCCCCTCGTCACAGTCACAGTCCTGGGGATAAATAGCTGATGGGATAGATCTCTATACTGACCCCTGATGTATTTATACATATTAATTAGATCTCCCCTCAGTCGTCTTTTTTCTAAAGTGAATAACCCTAATTTTGATAATCTTTCAGGGTACTGTAGTTGCCCCATTCCAGTTATTACTTTAGATGCCCTCCTCTGGACCTTCTCCAGCTCTGCTATGTCTGCCTTGTTTACAGGAGCCCAGAACTGTACACAGTACTCCATGTGTGGTCTGACTAGCGATTTGTAAAGTGGTAGGACTATGTTCTTATCACGGGAATCTATGCCCCTTCTGATGCAACCCATTATCTTGTTGGCCTTGGCAGCAGCTGCCTGACACTGGTTTTTGCAGCTTAGTTTGCTGTTTATTAAAATTCCTAGATCCTTTTCCATGTCAGTGTTACCGAGTGTTTTACCATTTAGTATGTACGGGTGACTTGCATTTTTCCTTCCCATGTGCATAACTTTACATTTATCAGTGTTAAACCTCATCTGCCACTTATCTGCCCAAGCCTCCAATCTATCCAGATCCCTCTGTAGTAGTATACTGTCCTTATCAGTGTAAATTACTTTACACAGTTTAGTGTCATCTGCGAAAATTGATACTTTACTATGCAAGCCTTCTACAAGACAATTAATAAATATATTGAAGAGAATAGGGCCCAATACTGACCCCTGAGGTACCCCACTAGTGACAGTGACCCAATCTGAGTGTGTACCGTTAATAACCACCCTCTGTTTTCTATCACTGAGCCAGTTACTTACCCACATACAGATGTTTTCTCCCAGTCCGAGCATTCTCATTTTATATACTAACCTTTTATGTGGGACAGTGTCAAATGCTTTGGAGAAGTCCAGATATACGACATCCATTGATTCGCCGCTGTCAAGTCTAGAACTTACCTCCTCATAGAAACTGATTAAATTAGTCTGACATGACCGATCCCTCACAAAGCCATGCTGATATGGCGTTATTTGCTTATTTCTGTTGAGATGCTCTAATATAGCATCTCTCAGAAAACCTTCAAACAGTTTACCCACAACAGATGTTAGACTTACCGGCCTATAGTTTCCAGGCTCTGTTTTTGGCCCCTTTTTGAATATTGGCACCACATATGCCATGCGCCAATCCTGTGGGACATTCCCTGTCAGTATAGAGTCTGCAAATATCAGAAATAAGGGTCTGGCTATGACATGACTTAATTCCTTTAGGATACGGGGGTGTATGTCATCCGGTCCTGGCGATTTGTCTATTTTAATCTTTTTAAGTCGCTGATGTACTTCTTCCTGGGTCAGACAGGACACTTTTAATGGGGAATTTATTTTTTGCATTCTGCATGTCATCTGACAATTTATTTTCCTCAGTGAATACATTGGAAAAAAATATTTAACAGCTTTGCTTTCTCCTCATCGCTCTCTGCGACTTCCCCCTCATTACTCTTTAAAGGGCCGACACCTTCAGATTTATACTTTTTAACATTTATATAATTGAAGAACATTTTAGGGTTAGTTTTACTCTCTTTGGCAATTAATCTCTCTCTAGTTTGGCCGCTTTTATTTGTTTTTTACATGTTCTATTTTTTTCCTTATAGTTTTTCAGTGCTTCCGTGCTCCCCTCCTGTTTCAGTGAATGATATGCTTTCTTTTTGTCATTTATTGCTTTCTTTACAGTTCTATTTATCCACATTGGTTTCTTTTTGTTCCTTAACCTTTTATTACCATACGGTATGTACCTCTCACAATGAGATTTTAGGATGTTTTTAAAGATATCCCATTTTGTGGCTGTATTTTTATTTTTGAGGACTTTGTCCCAGTTAGTTTGGCCTATGGCCTCTCTTAGTTGGCTAAATTTAGCTTTTTTGAAGTTTGATATTTTTGTTCCTCCCTGTAGAAACGCTCTTTTGAATGATAATTGGAAGGTTATTACTTTATGGTCACTATTTCCCAGGTGTCCCCCAACCTGCACGTCTGTTGTTCTGTCGGGCCTATTGGTTAATACTAAGTCCAGTATGGCCGTCCCTCTAGTCGGGTCCTGAACCAGTTGGGAGAGGTAATTGTCTTTGGTTATTGCCTGTTTCCCTTATGAGATACACAAGTTTCAGTTTCCCAGTCTATATCTGGGTAGTTGAAGTCCCCCATAATAACCACCTCATTATGATTTGCCGCCTCGTCTATCTCGTTTAGTAGTAGATTTTCTGTGGACTCTGGTATATTAGGTGGTTTATAGTAAACTCCTATTAGTAATTTATTATTTTTTAGCTCCATGTATCTCTACCCACAGTGACTCCACATGTTCATGTCCCTCACTTATATCTTCGCGGAGTGTGGGCTTTAAATCGGACTTTGCATAAAGGCAGACCCCTCCCCCTCTCCGGTTTTGACGATCCTTTCTAAACAGACTGTAACATTGTACATTAACCGCCCAGTCATAGCTATCATCCAGCCATGTCTCAGTTATTCCCACTATGTCATAGTCCTCCTCACACATCACTAATTCCAGTTCACCAGTTTTATTAGTCAGGCTTCTGGCATTAGTATACATACATTTGAGAGGTTTATGTGTATTGTTTACCCTACACCTTTCCTTCTGAACTGTTCTAGTCCCTCCTTCCATTCCTCCCCCAGTCCCATTACCTTGCACCCGGTCTCTATCTGCACTATCTTCCCCTCCTATAACGTAATTACCCTCCCCCCCAGTCCCTAGTTTAAACACTCCTCCAACCTTCTAGCCATCTTTCTCCCCAGCACAGCTGCCCCTTCCCCATTGAGGTGCAGCCCGTCCCTACGATAGAGCCTGTAGCCGATAGAAAAATCGGCCCAGTTCTCCAGGAACCCAAACCCCTCCTTCCTACACCAGTTCTTGAGCCACTTGTTAATCTCCCTAATCTCCCGTTTCCTTTCTTGTGTGGCTCGTGGTACAGGCAGTATTTCGGAAAATACTACCTTTGAGGTCCTTGCCCTCAGCTTTTGACCTAAATCCCTGAAATCATTTTTAAGGACTCTCCACCTACCTCTAACTTTGTCATTGGTTCCGATATGGACCATGACCGCTGGATCTTCTCCAGCCCCTCCCAGTAATCTGTCAACCCGATCCGCGATGTGTCGAACTCTAGCGCCAGGAAGACAGCACACTGTTTGGCGATCACGGTCTTTGTGACAGATTTCCCTATCTGTTCCCATAATAATGGAGTCTCCCACTACCAGCACCTGTCTGGCCTGCCCTGCTCTCCTGGTTACCTGCTTACTGGAGCTGACATTCCCCTGACTGGCAGAGGAAGTGTCCGGCTGCAGCAGTGCCGTCCCCGGACTGACATCCCCCTCATCTGCCAAACGTGCAAACTTGTTGGGGTGTGTTAGATCAGGGCTAGCCTCCCTGGCACTCTTCCCTCTACCCCGCTTTCTAACTGTTACCCAGCTAACTACCTCACTTTCCTCTGCCTCCTCTCTGTCACCCTCCCCCTCATCTACCCCAAAGAGTGCTTGCTCGGTGAGAAGCAAACTCTTTTGCAAATTATCAATGCCTCTCAGTGTTGCAACTTGCCCGTTTAGAGACTCGATTTGCGATTCCAAATGGGTTATTTGCTCACATCTAGAAAAAAGATATGCACCCTGGAACTGCAGTTCCAGGACTGCATACATCATGAAAGATGTGCACTGGACTGCGTTGTAAATTGTGCAACACATACTAAATGGGGATTACAACAGTAAAAAAGTAAAACAGTATATATGATTTAGACCCTGTCTGCTGTAGTTGAAGGACTACGTAAAATTAAGCCAACAACACACAAGGAAATTATATCCAACCATAGTTTCCAAACTCCTTTTCTTAAACTCCTTGTTTTTTAACTCCACTTAATAAGAAGCCACTTAGTAGAGCAAGCCTCAGGAAGAGCAGGCTCTAGAGAGTTTTAGTGGGTCAATTTATAGCACCTGGTTGCCCAGGGCACTCCCCTTAATTAAGCAGAGAAAAAAAAAAAAAAAAGGTTTTAAATGTCAGTACTAGAATACAAACACTTAACTTTCAATGATCTCTGCTGCAATGCACACTCGGCCACCTGCAATCACTCCCACAAAACCACACACAGCACTAGAACGCCTTGTTTTTTTAACTCCACTTAATAAGAAGCCACTTAGTAGAGCAAGCCTCAGGAAGAGCAGGCTCTAGAGAGTTTTAGTGGGTCAATTTATAGCACCTGGTTGCCCAGGGCACTCCCCTTAATTAAGCAGAGAAAAAAAAAAAAAAAAGGTTTTAAATGTCAGTACTAGAATACAAACACTTAACTTTCAATGATCTCTGCTGCAATCCACACTCAGCCACCTGCAATCACTCCCACAAAACCACACACAGCACTAGAACTCCTTGTTTTTTAACTCCACTTAATAAGAAGCCACTTAGTAGAGTAAGCCTCAGGAAGAGCAGGCTCTAGAAAGTTTTAGTGGGTCAATTTATAGCACCTGGTTGCCCAGGGCACTCCCCTTAATTAAGCAGAGAAAAAAAAAAGGTTTTAAATGTCAGTACTAGAATACAAACACTTAACTTTCAATGATCTCTGCTGCAATGCACACTCGGCCACCTGCAATCACTCCCACAAAACCACACACAGCACTAGAACTCCTTGTTTTTTTTAACTCCACTTAATAAGAAGCCACTTAGTAGAGTAAGCCTCAGGAAGAGCAGGCTCTAGAGAGTTTTAGTGGGTCAATTTATAGCACTTGGTTGCCCAGGGCACTCCCCTTAATTAAGCAGAGAAAAAAAAAAGGTTTTAAATGTCAGTACTAGAATACAAACACTTAACTTTCAATGATCTCTGCTGCAATGCACACTCAGCCACCTGCAATCACTCCCACAAAACCACACACAGCACTAGAACTCCTTGTTTTTTATCTCCACTTAATAAGAAGCCACTTAGTAGAGCAAGCCTCAGGAAGAGCAGGCTCTAGAGAGTTTTAGTGGGTCAATTTATAGCACCTGGTTGCCCAGGGCACTCCCCTTAATTAAGCAGAGAAAAAAAAAAAAAAAAAGGTTTTAAATGTCAGTACTAGAATACAAACACTTAACTTTCAATGATCTCTGCTGCAATCCACACTCAGCCACCTGCAATCACTCCCACAAAACCACACACAGCCCTAGAACTCCTTGTTTTTTAACTCCACTTAATAAGAAGCCACTTAGTAGAGGAAGCCTCAGGAAGAGGCATAAATGTTCTAAACCTGAGCACCACCTGCATGACCAGGCATCTAAATGCAAAGCACGAGCTACAGTAGAGTAAACACCTCAAAAACCACAAAAGATCTCAGGCTCCTCCTGCTCACTCTTCTGCTGCAGTCTCGGCATCTTCCTCCCACTCTGGAGTGACAATGGCACGTGCCACCCCGCAAACAGAGGTCCTCCGTCACCAAGCATCTCCACACTGTCCCATGGAAGCATTCAGCTGTCCATCTCCCAAAAACTGGAGAGAAAGAGGAAGTACGCCCCTAGCCACCCGCGATCCCTGGCACTGAATGCCAGCATTTCAAAATTCCTGGCCTTTGAAATGCTGTCATTCCGTCTGGTGGAGACGGAGACTTTTAAAAATCTTATGGCGGTAGCTTTCCCACATTATGTGGTTTCCAACCGCCACTACTTTTCCAGGCGAGTCATCCCTGCCCTGCACAACCAAGTGGCAGATAAAATTAGGTGTGCACTGCCCGACGCCATCTGGGGCAAGGTCACATAACCACCGATAAGCACGGGCAGGGACGTTATATCTCCAGAACTGCACACTGAGCAAATGCAGTGGTGGCTGGGCCTAAGGCAGATAGCAGTTTGGCGCATGTCCTTCTGCCACCGAGGATTGCAGGACGTTTCTCTTTGCCTCCTACTCCGCTTTCTCCTCTACCACCTCCTCATCCGGTTAGCGTAACACCTTCACCACCAACTTTAGCACAGCCAGGGGGAAACGACAGCAGGGTGTTTTGAAACTCATCTGTTTGGGGAAGAAAACCACATGGCACAGGAGCTGTGGATGGGCATGAAACAACAGACCAATGAGTGGTTCGTGCCACTGAGCATCAAGCCCGGCCTGGTGGTGTGCGATAATGGGCGAAATCTAGTAGCAGCTCTGGGGCTAGCCGGTATAATGCACATCCCTTGCCTGGCACATGTGCTGAATTTGGTGGTGCAGAGGTTCCTTAAAAATTACCCCGATATGTCAGAGCTGCTGCAGAAAGTGCGGGCCATCTGTGCACGCTTTCAGATTTCTCACCCTGCTGCTGCTCGCCTGTCTGTGCTGCAGCGTAACTTTGGCCTTCCCGCTCATTGCCTCATATGCGATGTACCCACAAGGTAGAACTGTACTTTGCACATGCTGGAGAGACTGTGCGAGCAGCAGCAGGCGACAGTGGAGTTTCAGCTGCAGCACGCACAGGTGAGTCGCTCTGCGGAACAGCACCACTTCACCACCAACGAGTGGGCCTCCATGCTGGACATATGTGCCGTGTTGTGCTGTTTTAAGTACTCCACCAACATGACCAGTACCGATGACGCCATCCTCAGCTTTACTATCCCACTTCTATGTCTCCTTGAAAAAACACTTCGGGCGATTGGAAGAGGATGTGGCACAGGAGGTAGAGGAGGAGGAAGAGGGATCATTTCCACAGTTATCAGGCCAGTCATTCACAAGTGGCTCGGAGGGTGGGTTCTTGCACCAACAGAGGCCAGGTACACAATTGTCCAGCCATTGCACAGTTCTGGAGGAGGAGGAGGAGGATGATGATGAGGAGGAACCGTGTTCACAGCAGGGTGGCACCCAAAGCAGCTCATGGGCATCACTGGAGTGTAGCTGGGGAGATACAGAGGACACAGACGATACACCTCCTATAGAGGGGCTCAAAGGAAGCACAAGGCGAAGTAAAGGAGGAGGAGCAAGATTGTCGTCAACGCAGCTTGGGCACTGCCAGCACCTTAGAAGGGAGGGTTAGCATGGTCGAAATGTGGAAAAGCTTTGTCAGCACGCCGCAACAACCAACACCACCAGCTGATACGGACCGTCTTAGCAGGAGGCAGCATTTCAACAACATGGTGGAACAGTAAGTGTGCACATGCCTACACATATTGAATAATGGGTCTGCCTGATTCAACTTCTGGTTCTCCAAACTGGGCACATGGCCTGAGCTTTCCCTTTTCACCTTGGAGGTGTTGGCCTGCCCTGCGGCCAGTGTATTGTCCGAACGTGTGTTTAGCATGGCAGGGGGGTGATCACAGACAAGTACAGTCGTCTGTCCACACCCAATGTGGACAAGCTTACGTTTATTAAAAATCAACCAGGCATGGATCCCACAGGACTTGTCCGTACCTTGTGCTGAATAGACAAGTATACCAGCCTCACCCAGCCATTGTTATACTCCAGCGCACTTTCTCTTTGCATTATCTTTTCTATTTCCCAATGTTTTGGGGTCTTTCCAAATTCATAATATATATATATATATATATATATATATATATATATAGAAAAAGAAAGTCCAGCGGGAGCACCAGCCTGAAGAGTGGGTGCAAAATCCAAGGGGGATGACGGCAGTCCCCAATAGTATAATCGAAGAAATAGGACTGCACTCCGGATATTGATGAAAAAATCAAGTGGTTTTATTCACCCATATTATGGCAAATCTTGCGACGTTTCAGCTCTTGCGAGCCTTTCTTGAGAAAGGCTCGCAAGAGCTGAAACGTCGCAAGATTTGCCATAATATGGGTGAATAAAACCACTTGATTTTTTCATCAATATCCGGAGTGCAGTCCTATTTCTTCGATTATATATATATATATATAAAAAGGAAAAAAATTATTTTCTAATCTATGTTATTTTATATCATCATTTCCCTATTCACATTTGTTCGCATGGCAACTGTCCTGCTCTTACCCCATTTTGCTTCCTTTGGCAGCTCTCTAGCCCTTACTATGACTATTTTACAGGCATTTTAGTGCCCCAAAGTTCGTGTCCCCATTGACTTCAATGAAGTTCGGCCGAACCCGACGAACCCGAACTTCCAGGTGTTCGCTCATCCCTAGTCACATGCCCACCGGGCACTGAGATTGCTATCAGTGGCATGTAGCCCAGATGAAAGAGGCCCATTACAAGATACCAGACAAGAGGGAGAGTTTAGCACAGTGGTAATAGAGAAGAGTAAATACTTGGTGTGGAAACCAGACGGACACAAATGTGAAGGTGTCAATAGGACTTTGCTTTGTTGCGGCGATGTTTCCTTAACGTGAAAAACATTGATCCAATGGCCCATGAAAGACATGTACTGTCCCTGCCTATAATGACTGGGCTGACAGCGAGAATTGCAAGGTGCGGCCCACTTTCTCTGCCATGTGAGATTGCAAGGCAGGGATATCTTTTTTGGGAAAAATAATGCTGGTTAGGTAAGATCTTCCAGCAAGGCTGAGTGCAAGACATTAGTTCCCTAAAGGCAGAATACACTAAATGGTACCACAGCGACTACAACCGGTAACTTGGCCCGGTCGATTGCTGGGTGTGTAAATTTGTTTCTTGGTCACACGTTTCATTATTGATGGCTGTCAACGGAGCGGAGGAGGGGAGTAGTCTGAGTGGGAAAAGCAGTAACTAATGATGATGCTGTACTGCACAGGTATGCAGCCTTGCTGCCACAAATGAGATCAGGAGAAGGAGGACACTTTTGGTGCACTAGTTGGCAGCCATTTATATTTTACCAAAAGTCATGGTGATGCCACTTCATGTGCTCCATTAGAGCCATGGTGCCTACATTTGTGATTGAATGCCCAAGGCTTATTTTTATCCTGCAAATCTTGCACACAGTAGTGCTTTTGTCTGGTGCTGTAAAGAAAAACTGCCACATGGGAGATATTGCACAGAGCTAGCGGCAGCTGAGCTTGGCCTAGGTCTGGCACAATTTGAGCCTGCACCCCCAGTATCAATGGCATCACCAGTTCTCGAGCTGACCATAATAGATGCACGAACAGCACGAAATCCTTTGGGGCACACTCTGTGGTAGAGAAGCATCAGCCAAGATGATGGTTGAGGTGCCCTTGATGTTAGGGGTGCTTGTTGCGACTGAGTCCCTTGAGGGTTTTTTGTCGTGACGCCAGTACCATTAATGGTGGTACAATCATTAGTAGTAATAATGAGGTAGACAGTGGTAAGATGCAACTCACAACTTTTACTGATGTTGACTTTGGTTGCAGCAGTACAAAATACAGTCTCTTGTTGATATTAAAGTTTATCTGCAAATCCACTGTTTCTAGGCTTTCTTAGGCTTGATTTGAGCTGTGGTTAAGGAGTACCTTGTTTCCGTTGATGTGCTCAGGCCTATACCTTGTCCTTTCCCTACAAGCTGAACATTGGGACAGGTAACTCATCTGTTTCCCAGAGTTATGGTGTGGCTGCCAGAAGCTATAAGTCCTCCACCATGCGCAAAGGTGTCTGTGGCCCTAAATAATGGCTTTTATCACCGATGAATCCTTAGGAAGCTTGTTTCTATTCCAGGGAGGCAAACTCTCTCCTACTGGTCAGGGATGCAAGTATATAGTCCGGCCACAGAAGGAGAACGCTCTTCTGCGCATCACATCTTTGTACTAACTCATAGCGAAGTTGGTTCCACTCACTAATTTGTGTTGTGGAGCCTTCACTCTGCATTCTCTCCCACTAATCTAATCTGATCTCCTCAGATCTTCTCCAATCTATAACTACATTCTCAACTGACCTGACTTAGGTATATATAGAACCTAAGTTTTATCCCCATCTAGTGGTGGGATGTATAAATTACACCTAATCTGCCTGGTAACAGGGATTTTGCAGGTAAATTAGTACAAAGTCACATAATACAGCATACTACAGTTTTTAGGGTAAAAAGTGCTTTTAAGCAGTGCCCACACACACACACATAGTGGGGCGCTGCATATGGCCTTGGTAGTTTTTTTGAGAGGTTCTAGCCATATGTTGCCTCTGCTCTTTATTGCCACTGCCATGGCCACCAGCCTCCTCCTCTGATATTACCTCCCCCCCCCCCCAGGAACTGTGATCTGGCTCCTAGGTCCTGTCCAACACAGAATTATCATCATCCTCACCTTCTATGCTACTTTTATCAGACTTATATGTCAATTTGGGCTCCTTGACCACTACTACCAACAGAAAAAACAACACAGCTATGCATGGGGTCCCCCAACTCCCCTTTAACCTCATTCTTATGGCAGTCCAAACGCTAACTGTTCTCACGCAAGTTATTAAGAGGGAGACTATTGTCAGTATCTCCCATAGCACATGGGGTTTTGTTGCTGCTTCTTAGTAAAAAAAGAAGGCACCCCACTAGGAGGAGGCAATGACATCAACATCATTCTGCTGTGACTGGGAAGAGGAATTAGCCTTTTGCTATAACTGAACTATATCTTGCAGTAATATGCATTTAATAACACATGTATAATAATGGCGTTATTGTCATAAAATGCTTTTGTTGCAACTGTAAATCTGCAAGAAAATAAACTAATTTTCTCTGTATATGAACAGCCAGCCCGTTTGTTTCTACAGTTTATGGGTTTATTGCCAGGAACCCAATAGCACTCTGCTGCAAATGCTGAGCAAGTGCTAATTTTTTTTCTTCCAAAAAACATTTTTAGCGCATTATACCTGTGTTATTAAACAAGTTACATATTACTGCAAGATGACTGATAGTAAAAAAAAAAAAAAAAGCCTCTGAGCCAATCAGGGCAAGCCCACCCCCTTTTCCTCCCAGGACATGTATTTGTCCATCTTCTTCTTCCCTCATTGTTTTCCCTTCCAATATTCACAGTAAAATAGTGCTGGGTGCTACGTGATTCGTCAGAAACAAATCGGCAAAAGTTTGTTTTTATTTGAAAACATTTTTTTTGTAAAATTTGTAACAAATCCAATTTGCTTAGAATTGATTCACCCTTCTCAAATCTAGATACATACACCGGTATATCACACCATCTAAATTGCAAAGAATGGACAGTACATATCCGGATCTCTCCTGGCAATGGCAAGAACAACATAGGCACCTACTTCCACATGTGTTGGAACATTCTATGGTCCAGATCTTCTGATGGGACGTTACAGACCATTATTTTTCTGTTACATCTTATTCCTGAAAGTATTATGCCTTTACTCAAACTTTTAATGAGGTCCCTTCTGGTTGCTGCTACTACTTATTAAAATCCAGTCTCAAATTTTGACACTTTGACAACCCACTTTGACAAGTATTTGACAAGCCATTTTATTATTATGGTTATCTTCTCTGTTTCCCCATCCCCATTGTCCTCAGTTTGTTTTATTGGTATCCAATATTCTGCTTAGCAGTGATATTTTCTTGTTAGCTTTTATGCTGATTGTCATCCGGAACTATCTGGACTCTAATTAATAATATATAATATCTTCTTTTACATGTTTTTAAAGCTTTTGTTACCCGTTTTAACTTTAACATCACTGGAATTCTGTCTGTTGCTCATAAGGACAACCTTAAAATGTTATCCCCATTGCCAATTGTGTTTGCTCTGTTAATTGTATCATAAAATCTTTATGCAATAGAAACGATTTTGAAGAAATGTCCGTGTAACGTTATTTGAGGCAGCTGACAGTCTTATGTAAGCCTTGCATTCCTTAGTCTTGTTCAGTGCATCACTTAATAATTCCACCAGGGGGCATTATGCACACAGAAATCCTGCTCTCAGGCTGCAGAGATGAGCATTGATACATTAGTTTGTTCTTGTTAATAATTAATTGCCTGTTCAATGAAGAATTCATTAATATGTATGATTACATCTTATTCAATCACTTATCCTATGACCTAGAGAATCTGCTCATTTGACCGATTTTTCTAAGGGTATTTCAAGTGAAGTGGATGGAAATATTGCCTAGTAAACATTTAATACAAACCTCAAAGATCAAAGCGGCAATTTTCATATGTCCTATTTTTAAAAGGCATTTTATTACAAAAATAAAATTTTACCTTGAACCACAAATTGAAAGGTAGGGATGTTCAACCAGGTATGTCATTGTCTCAGTACAGTGGAGAAATCTATTTTCAAATTTAAAGGGGTATTCTCATCTGGGACATTGATGAGATATCGCTAAAATATGCCATCATGTCAGATAAGTGCGGATCCCGCACCTGGGATCCACTCCTATTTCCAGAACGGGACCATCCAAGTGAACAGAGAGCAGCTGCGCATGTGTGGCCACCCTCTATTCACTGCTATGGGAGTGAAAACACCCATTAATGACTGCTATGGAAAGCACCCATAATTACCCTATTTTAGAAACTACACCCCTCAAATTATTCAAAACTGATGGTACAAATGTTGTTTACTCTTTAGCTGGTTCACAAGAATTAAAGCAAAATGGAGGCGAAATTTCAAAATGTCTTTTTTTTTGGAGATTTTTCACGTTAATCAATTGTTTCTTGCAGCACAACAAGGGTTAACAGCAAAATAAACCTCAATATGCATTACTCTGATTCTGCAGTTTACAGAAATGCACTATATGTGGTAGTGAACTGCTCTATGGGCACATGGCAGTGGTCAAGAGGAAAGGAGCGCCATATGGATTTTGGAGGCAGATTTTGCTAGAATGTTTTTTGAAGGCTACATACAACTTTTTGATCGATTGGTATTACACTTTTTTGTGAGGGAAGGTGACCAAATAATGGCTTTTTTCCTATTTAAAAAAAAATTATAATTACTTAATTATGGGAAAAGAACGCTTTTTTATTTTTACTTGAAACTTTTTTTTATTCCCCCCCCCTCAACTTTTGGGGGTCTGATCCCCTATCCAATGCATTACAATACATCTGTATTGTAATGCATTGGCTGTAAATATATTACCAGTGTAATACACTTAAAGCCTGCTAACAGGGAAGGTAGCCTTCCCAGCCATAGGGTCCCCGTCACAGCAGCTGACCATGGCATAGTGAGGGTTAATGCGCCGGCATCAGTGTTTTCACAGATGCCAGCGCATACAGCAGGGGACCGCCCGATCAGCGTGCTGTAGTACTATGGCGCTGGTCGGGTAGTCATTGCCCACAGTGCCGTACTATTACGCCGCTGGTCGGGAAGGGGTTGAATCTAAATAATATCTGATAAATAAACTATATTATTATAATTATGCTATGGGTTCCTTTTTGACATTTATGCCAGCAAAATATTACTTTAATCCCTTCAAGCAAAAGCCAGTTTGAACCAAACGGGGCCCTATTTTTTAAATCTGACGTGTCAATTTATGTGATAACTCTGGAATGCTTTTACTGATCCAAGCGTTGCTAGGAATGTTTTCTCGTGACACATTGCACTTCATGTTAGTGGTGAATTTGAGTTTATATGTTTTACCTTTATGTCTAAAAAAAAAATCAAATATTTGCTGAAAATGAGCAAATTTCTAAATTAGAATTTCTGAGATTTTAAGGCAAATACACTAGTGATTCATCACAAAATAGTTATTAATTAACATTTCCCATATGTCTACTCTATGTTGGCATCATTTTGTAAATTTCATTTTTTTTTTAGGATGTTAGAAATTTTTTAGGAAATTTTTGAAATTTTCAAGAAAATTCTCAAAACAGAAACTACACCCCTCAGACTATTCATAACTGATTTTACAAACTTTGTTAACCATTTAGGTGTTCCACAGGAATTTAAGCAAAATGGAGGTGAAATTTAAAAATGTCATTTTTTTGTGCAGATTTTCTACTTTTTCTACTACTCCATTTTTCCTGTAGCACAGCAAGGGTTAACAGCAAAACAAACCTCAATACCGCAATATTACCCTGATTCTACAGTTTACATAAACAACTCATATGTGGTTGTAAATCTCTTCATAGGCACACGGCAGGGCTCAGAAGGAAAGGAGCGCAATATTGCTTTTGGAAGGCAGATTTTGCTGGTATGGTTTTCAGGTACAGTACCCTGTCACATTTGAAGAGACCCTGAGATAACCCTAGAAAGAAAACTGCAAAAAGTGACCCCATTTTGGAAACGACACCCTTCTCCATGTTTATTTTTATTTTTTATGGGGTTTCACATGCAATATATATGATATGATACATTTATTCTGTGGGTTGATACGGCTAGGGCAGTGCCAAATTTGTATACTGTATTTTTTTTTTTACATTTTACAACTTTACTACATTTTACCACTTTATAAAAAAAATTATATTTTGCATCTCCATAACATTTTTATTTTTTCACCAATGTAGCTGTTTTTTTGCGTGACAGAATGTAATTTCTATTGGTATCATTTTGGGGTACATATGTCCTTTTGATCAAATATTATACCAATTTTTGGGAGGTCACGTGGGCAAAAATTGCAATTCTGTTAATGTTTTTTATTTTTATTAGGATTAGATACATGGCAAGCCTGGATGCCTTTGTAAGGCGTCCAGTTGCCATCGCAGCCTGGTGGCCCAGTGGGGCAGAGAGGGAGCCCCCGCCATCTATTAACCCCATGGATGCCGTGGGTGGCTACTGACCATGGCATCAAAAGGGTTAAATAGCTGAGATCTGTGCCAGCACTGATTTCAGCCATTGCAGCAGATTGTCCGCTATAAGTTACAGCTGACACTCTCTGCTGATGGCAATGGCTCAGTTCCTGAGCCACTATCTTCACAGTTGTGACAGAAGAGAAGGCTGAAGGGGGCATCTGGGGGACAATGGGTGCAATCTGGACAACAATGGAGACAGTGAGGGAAACAGGAGCTCAGGGGCACAGAGGGGGTCTTGCTTGATTTCAGGCTATGATCTCCAGAGTGAAACCAGCATTTTCACATTGCCAGTCTCCGATGGGTTACTCTGCACAGATGAACCAATCAGAACTATTGCCGGCAAGGGACCACTCTGATTGGTGCCTTGCCAGCTTCCCCAGTGTCTCTGCTCTCAGGGAGAGGGGAGACTCCGGGGCTATGACACTTTTGTCACAGCCTTTTGTGTGTGCCGTGACATGGTTGCCGTGCATGCTATTGCCAGTGGCAATGTGTTGTGGTTGCAGCATGTAGGTGCCTCCTCCTTTCTCCTGGGGCCTTCTCTGTCTGGTGCCACAGGGGTTAATTTTCTAGCTCGTGGGGATTTTGGTGTGTCCTGGTGTGGCCACAAGGTTTATATTGCCTGTGGCCTGTTGGCTGGGTTCAGTGTTCCTCCAGCCTAGCTGTGTGCTGGAACTGTGCCCCTGCCAGGCCTCTGCTATCTGCCCAGTACTTGAGGGAGACCTTGTGGAACATACTGTCACAGTGGGGAGTTGGGGAAACTCCCCACCATACAATGGGAAGCAGATGGGACCAGTAACTAGAATAAGGGAGCAGGTCACCTCCTTAAGCATCGCTAATCCACTCTGTAGGTAGCTTAGTGGTAGGAACCCATGCCACGCTGAGATACCTTGACGGTGGTGCAAAAGGGCTCTGATGTGTTACTGACTGGAATACATTGGCTAAAGTCTCAGTTCTTAACATCAGCTTGAGGGATTAGCCAGTGTTGTCAGTTGCATATCATTGTGGTGCACCTTTTGCAGTGATTTATGTATTTTTATATTTGCGTCCACACATTATCCCATCTTGTGTAGGATGTCATTGTTGTGCATGTGGTCCGCTGCCGACATCCTCCATTGTATGCATTTTTGCTGGGGATTGCCATTAGCAACAGATCACATGCAGAGGAATTGCTCCCCCGGTTATAAACACGCTACAGTGTTTAGCGTTTTTGAGCATTTCCTTCCATGGCCACTTTATCTCAGTTATTTATCCCTAATCCTCGTCCTAACTCCTCACTGTATGAGCGGACCTGGATGGTAGAATGTCTCATACCCAGGAAACCTAGGACCCTGAGTCGCCCTGATAATTCCTCAAATAAAGAAAGGGCAGAGACGACCTGTTCATCCCAGACACGAATGAACAGACTATATACAGTAAATGGATCGGCAGGTAAGCACTTCATACAACACACTTACCTGCCGCAGCTACACCAACTAGAACCCGAGCATGAGTACTGGTGCCCACACACCATACAGGACACAGTACAAACAACCACATTCAGGTATCCAGCACACCAGTTACTGCCTTGAAACCCCCATGCAAACAGGACATATGGCGGCCCCAGGCAGAGCAGCATACAGACTTGTAGTTCCCCCTCTGGGGAACCCTGACACCCCCTTCCAGAGGCACACCACACAGGGAATATTTCTAGCAAACATGCAGGACTATAAACACCAACAGACCAGACATGTAACAACCACTAAACAAGACAATAACCACCCATACAGATGTAGCAGGGGTAACATACACACTCTTAACTCAAATTTTTTAACTCATTGCGTTATCGTGAAACAAAAGCCATTGAAAAGCAATTGCTTAATGCATTTAGTTGCATTTAGTTTAGATAATGTATCATAAAGCATGTGTGTTAACCCTGCTACAGCCGTACATAAACAACACCAAACATATGCAAGGGTAGAGAAGGGAAGGATAACAACAGAAACATAGGGGAGACATCATGGTGACCTTGATGTTCCACAAGGTGGCCCTCAAGCAGTAGGCAGATAGTAGAGGCCTGGCAGGGGCACAGTTCCAGCACACAGCAAGGCTGGAGGAACACTGAAACCAGCCAACAGGCCACAGGCAATATAAACCTTGTGGCCACACCCAGCACACACCTAAATCCCACACAGCTAGAAAATGAACCCCTCCGGCACCAGACAGGGAAGGCTCCAAGAGAAAGGAGGAGGCACCTACATGCTGCAGCCACAACACGTTGCCGCTGGCAGCAGCATGCACGGCAACCGCATCATGGCACACACCAAGGGCCGTGCCAACTTTATAGTATTACAGCTCCAGTTAGCAATTTAGAGGTAACTGTACTCCTGATTGCCTTAAATTACAGTAATAATTTACTGTATTAAAGTACAGTTACGTCCAAATGCGTGAAGGGGTTAAAAGGGTTATCCAAGATGAAATCAGACCCCCAGACGTAGCTGACCCGCAGTGGTGATGATACTCGACTGTCCATGCCGCTGTGTGGCTCCCAGACTGGTACTTCCGCTCCCTTCTGTGCCAATATCATCATCTGTAGACAGGGTGACCTGCTCCCCTTGCCTCATATAAATCCAGTGGTGGGGACCAGGTAAGTATCAGCATCACTGTGGGTCAGCCACGTCTAGAGGTCTGATTTAGTCTCGGATAACCCCTTAGATAGCACTTAATATTAGCCAATGAAGATATGATGACGTTTGGATAACATATGGCTCCAGAAGTCATGATTGAAGTGGAAGTACAATGAGTTGACCATTTGCCGCATGGGGTTCATAAGTATAGGGATGCCATGGTGCATACGTGAAGGCTACAGCCTGAGAAGATACTATGAAGGTTTCATCAGTCTGATGCTTTTTTTTCAAAGCAAATGCATTCCGGTGATCCAATTACTATATATAAATACAAGAAGTCACTTGAGAGATCAGCCTAATGATATTTTCATCTCAAGACCTATAGACCTAATTTGGGGCCTTGTGCTTTACTACAAGCATTCTCAAGTCCTTTCATTTTGGAAAGTGTGGTTTTATCTTAGGCAGATCTTTGAATTTCTTCTGCTGATGCAGATGAATTTCTTCTGCCGGACAGATTATATGCATGTTTGTCGAATAGTAAATACTATATTATATGATTGAGGACTCTAGAAAGGACTGAGTTTTACGGCAAATCTACCTTTCAGTGAAGTGTTAATAAAAAAAGTAGAGTACAATATTTTAAGAAAAACATCCTCTTGTTAAGAGGATATTCCAGCCAAAAGCATTTATCACCCATCCTATGCAGAGTGTTTTTAAGAATGGGGTCAAATCAATGAAAACTACAAAAGTTTGATGATCGTTGAAGTCCAATGGATATAGCTCAAGGATATCTGATGTATGTATATTCTGTGTATATATATACACATATGTGGACAGATGATAATTGTTAACTTGTTGGAGGTCTGAGCTCTGAAGCTTTCATGACCACTAGAATTGGGGTCCTCCTATTCCCATAACTCCTCAGCCCCATGACAAGAAGGAGTTTGGACAGAGTAGCTGTACAGTATATGTGCTGTCATTCCAATTAAGCTCTATGGAAATGGTGAAAAAAGTTTATTGCATCTTCAAACTTCTTGATGGGACGGTAGGAGACCATATTCCACTTGCATACTAATGGTTAGTGTGTGTGTGGGGGGGGGATGGGCTCTCAGTGGATCATTACCAATCCAACAAATATCACTTCACCAGTGCATAGTTGAGAAATGTCTTGGCTTCTATACCTCCTTGCTATACAAAGTAAATTAATTATTATTTTAAGTCATTAAAAGTCACCAGAGATACTTTACCAACAGTATTGAAGGAGTTACCGTGTATGTTGAGCACTTGTGAGCTGATTTTTCTTGACTCGTTGACCTCATCCCAAACCATGTCTGTTGGGTTTACTCCTTTTTTTTTCCTTTTTAAATGGGTAGCCCCTGCACAGCCTGGATGTGTTTTGGTCCAGGATCCTGCTTAAAAATAAATTATGTCCAAACTAAATGGAAATGCATGTCAGTACAAAACGTTGTTTTGGTCCGCATCCGAGCCACAGTATTTGCATCAGTTGCTCCGTTCTGTGGTCCGCAAAAAAAATATAACCTGTCCTATTCTTGTCCGTTTTGCGGACAAGATTCGGCCACTATATTAATGGCTGTCTGAGCCGTTTTGCAAATTGTGGAACGCACTTGGACGCCATCCGTGTTTTGCGGATCCGCAATTTGCAGACCGCAAAACACACAACGTCGTGTGCATGAGGCCTTAGTCATGCTGATTATGTGTGCTTTCAATTTTGGCCTGTGTCTCTTGGTCCAGACAAGTCTCTATGTTTTCCTCATTAGATTTTTTGTCATGGAGGCTTGAGTCCCATAGTCTCCTCACCAAACAGCATTCAACTGAACATTAATCTGAAGGGTTTGTCGCTTATTATATCTGTGGCTTGTGGTATGGATATACTTTTATTGTGCACCAATGGTACGGCAACAGGTTTCTGCATGCAGTTTTGGAAGCCAAAACCAAGAGTGAATAAAAAAATAAAAAAATAAAGCTTGTATCTGTCCTTAATATTGACTCTTTTTTTTAATATGCACACTTGATTTTGGCCTCCAAAACTTCATGCAGAAACCTGGCAGTGTGGCTGTATCTTAAAGGTGTGTAATTCTTAGGCCTAATGCACATGGCTGTTGCCCAGCCGTGGGTGTATTGCGGCCCGCAAACAGCGGGTCCGCAATATGCGGGCACCGGCTATGTGCTCCCGCATCATGGATGCGGACCCATTCCGTGATGTTTCTGTGCGTGCCTCCACACCGCAAAAAAAATGTTCGATTTTTTTGCGGTGCAGATGGATCACCGACCCATTAAAGTTGAATGGGTCTCGATCTGTCCCGGCCGCTGTACCGACGTTGCCCGTGCATTGGGGAACGCAAATTGCCATGTGCACGAGGCCTTAATCTGCCTTTGTCCTATGTCAGCAAATTGATTTGTTTGAATCAAATACATTCCTTACTTACCCTGCTTGAGCACCACTGCTCAATACTCCCCTCTCCACATTGATTGACAGCGCCAGACATCTCACCTGGTACTGTAAATCTCACACCTAAGTCGCCACTCCATGTAATGCCATAAGTGCCCAGGTTTTACTGCTGCTACCTGAGCAGTGCAGATATTAAAGGGGTTCTGCACTTTATTTTAACTGATGATCTATCCTCTGGATAGATCATCAGCATCTGATCGGCGGGGGTCCGACACCCGGGACCCCCGCCGATCAGCTGTTTAAGAAACAGCAGTGCTCCAGTAGCGTCGCGGTCTTCTCACTGTTCACCGTCGGCCCACTGACGTCACGACTAGTATCAACTAGCTTGGGCGGGTCTTCACTTGAATGGAGCTTAGCCCCGCCCATGCTAGTTCTAGTTGATACTAGTCGTGACGTCACTGGGCCAGTGGTAAACAGTGAGAAGGCCGCGGCGCTGCTGGAGTGCCGCTGCCTTCTCAAACAGCTGATCGGCGGGGGTCCCAGGTGTCAGACCCCCACCTATCAGATGCTGATGATCTATCCAGAGGATAGATCATCAGTTAAAACAAAGTGCAGAACCTCTTTAACTATGTTACGGGTGTATTCACAAAGCATGTATATGTCCATTTACACACCATATACATTCATGTGCTTAGTATATGTATAGTTGCAAGAAAAAGTATGTGAACCCTTTGGAATAATATGGATTTCTGCACAAATTGGTCATAAAATGTGATCAGATCTTCATCTAAGTCACAACAATAGACAATCACAGTCTGCTTAAACTAATAACACACAAAGAATTAAATGTTACCATGTTTTTATTGAACACACCATGTAAACATTCACAGTGCAGGTGGAAAAAGTATGTGAACCCCTAGACTAATGACATCTCCAAGAGCTAATTGGAGTGAGGTGTCAGCCAACTGGAGGCCAATCAATGAGATGAGATTGGAGGTGTTGGTTACAGCTGCCCTGCCCTATAAAAAAACACACACAAGTTCTGGGTTTGCTTTTCACATGAAGCATTGCCTGATGTGAATGATGCCTCACACAAAAGAGCTCTCAGAAGACCTACGATTAAGAATTGTTGACTTGCATAAAGCTGGAAAGGGTTATAAAAGTATCTCCAAAAGCCTTGCTGTTCATCAGTCCACAGTAAGACAAATTGTCTATAAATGGAGAAAGTTCAGCATTGCTGCTACTCTCCCTAGGAGTGGCCGTCCTGTAAAGATGACTGCAAGAGCACAGCGCAGACTGCTCAATGAGGTGAAGAAGAATCCTAGAGTGTCAGACTTACAAAAGTCTCTGGCATATGCTAACATCCCTGTTAGCGAATCTACGATACGTAAAACACTAAACAAGAATGGATTTCTTGGGAGGATACCACAGAGGAAGCCACTGCTGTCCAAAAAAACATTGCTGCACGTTTGCAGTTTGAACAAAAGTACCTGGATGTTCCATAGCAGTACTGGCAAAATATTCTGTGGACAAATGAAACCAAAGTTGAGTTGTTTGGAAGAAACACACAACACTATGTGTGGAGAAAAAGAGGCACAGCACACCAACATCAAAACCTCATCCCAACTGTGAAGTATGGTGGTGGGGGCATCATGGTTTGGGGCTGCTTTGCTGCGTCAGGGCCTGGACGGATTGCTATCATCGAAGGAAAAATGAATTCCCAAGTTTATCAAGACATTTTGCAGGAGAACTTAAGGCCATCTGTCCACCAGCTGAAGCTCAACAGAAGATGGGTGTTGCAACAGGACAACGACCCAAAGCATAGAAGTAAATCAACAACAGAATGGCTTAAACAGAAGAAAATACTCCTTCTGGAGTGGCCCAGTCAGAGTCCTGACCTCAACCCGATTGAGATGCTGTGACATGACCTCAAGAAAGCGATTCACACCAGACATCCCAAGAATATTGCTGAACTGAAACAGTTCTGTAAAGAGGAATGGTCAAGAATTACTCCTGATCGTTGTGCAAGTCTGATCTGCAACTACAGGAAACATTTGGTTGAAGTTATTGCTGCCAAAAGTGGTTCAACCAGTTATTAAAGAGGACCTTTCACCGATGCTGACATTGTGAACTAAGTATACAGACATGGAGAGCGGCGCCCGGGGATCTCACTGCACTTACAATTATCCCTGGGCGCCGCTCCATTCTCCCGCTATGCCCTCCGGTTCTTTTCTCCCAGGCTGTAAGCTCTGCGATACGATTGGCCAGCGCTACAGCAGAACAAGGGCATACTCCGCCTACTATAACTTAGTGATCCAAGATAGGCATAGCGGGAGAACGGAGCGGCACCCAGGGATAATAGTAAGTGCAGTGAGATCCCCGGGCGCTGCTCTCCATGTTTGTATACTTAGTTCACAATGTCAGGATCGGTGAAAGGTCCTCTTTAAATCCAAGGGTTCACATACTTTTTCCACCTGCACTGTGAATGTTTACATGGTGTGTTCAATAAAAACCTGGTAACATTTAATTCTTTGTGTGTTATTAGTTTAAGCAGACTGTGATTGTCTATTGTTGTGACTTAGATGAAGATCAGATCACATTTTATGACCAATCTGTGCAGAAATCTTGCTTTCATTCACCTGCATTATAAAAATGTCAGAACTCTAGTTATAAAATGACCAAATAATAATAAGGCTACATTCACATGAACGTATTTTGTTTCCGTGTCTGTTCCGTTTTTTTGGCGGACAGGATGCAGACCCATTCCTTTCAAAGGGTCCGCAAAAAATGTGGACAGCACACCGTGTGCTAGCCATATCCGTATGTCCATTCTGTAGCCCAGCAAAAAAAAAAATAGAACATGTCCTATTCTTGTCAGTTTTGCAGACAAGAATAGGCATTGTTACAATAGATCAGCAAAAAAAAAAAAAAACGGATGCCATACGGACATCATTTGTTTTTTTTGTGGATCCGTAATTTGCACACAGCAAAACACATATGGTGGTGTGAATGTAGCCTTAGACTGTGAATCCTAATGTGCATTGTGTTTCTATTCTGTACTTTGATTTGGAGTTCTATAATGTGAGATATAAGAGAGCAGAGCAGAGCAAACCAATTACAAGAATCTTCTGGTTGAAGAAAAGAAAGTAATAATTGCACACCCTTTGGGCTGCCTTCCATGGAGCTCTATACCCTTACAAATATATTTTATACAGTTATCCAATAATCCCTCCTAGTAATGCTCAATTAAAGGAATCTTAATTAATTTTAAAGGGTATGGTTACTTTCTTTTTGGTAATTTGTCTGTCTGAAAGTAATATCTGGTTTGTTAACTCTTATTGCTTTATTAACTCTTTACATGCCAACTCTTTAATGGCATGTAAAGCAATGAAATGTCATACATACGGCTTGTGTGACAAATGTAAAAATTTCTCAGTGCTAGAAGGGATACATCAGTGTATGTCAACTCTGCTGTCAGTTCCGATTTAAACGTTCATTAAAACTTGAATGTGGTTTTTATGATGCATAATTCTATTAATATAAAACATTTCTATGCCCTAGATGCAGATCATTTAAGATGTACGTTTTAGTTAGCTTCAAATAAATAGCTATGAAGAAAGTTTCTACAATTAAAAACTTCCTACCTATGAACAATATAAGCCCTTGACTTGCCCCTTTAGTTTTACTTGGAACTGATCTGACCGAGAAATCTTGGTCATTATAAGTGTTGAGTAGAGTTGAGCGGACACCTGGATGTTCGGGTTCGACGGGTTCGGCCGAACTTCACAAAAAAGTTCGAGTTTGGGACCCGAACTTGACCCAAACTTGTCCTCGAGCCCCTTTGAAGTCAATGGGGACCCAAACTTTTGAACACTAAAATGGCTGTAAAAATGTCATGGAAAGGGCTAGAGGGCTGCAAATGGCATCAAAATGTGGTTAAAGGGAGTCTTTCACGCCGATTCACCGTATTAACCTAACAACAGACTTATGTCCATGGCATCCCCCCTATTAAAACTGTGCTTACCGTATGTTGCTTGCTATCATCGTTCTGCCCAAAAACACTTTTCATCCATATGCAAATTAGGCTGTAAAGTTGCCCAGGGGCAGCGTTACAACGGCCTGGGTCATTTTCATACGAATCCACTCCCCCTCCACGCGTCTGCCCGCCCTTGGTCTCTGCTCTAACCTCCCTCCTCCTGTCTGTAACCCTGCACATGCGCAGATGACTGCGAAATCGGCGCATGCGCATTGAATGACCACAGTCTGGCCGGGGCATCACAGTTTACTGTGCGCATGCGCCGGCCCCGGCCTAACTTACGTTCTTGCCGTAATGTGCTGTGATCACGGCGGAGAAGGTAGCCTACACTGCTTTTTGGTTTTAAATTTATTTATATTTATTTAAATTAGGGTACACCCCAAAACATTGGGAAATATAACCTGTGATAACCCCCTCCAGTCATGCTAAACACACGTTCAGACAATACACGGCAGGCCAGCACCTCCAAGGGGTAAAGGGCAAGCTCAGGCCATGAGCCCAATTTGGAGACCCAGAAGTTGCAGGGGTTGACCCCTGTCAGTCAGTTCGTGTAGGCGTGTGCACACATACTGCCCCACCATGTCACACGTCCCCGAGATGTTCACGATACAATTTGATATCTGCTCTATCAACTTTCGATGTTCTTTTCTGCTCCTACCATGGTGATCACGGGTGGCGGGGAATCAAGGTTCCAAGCCGGAAAGGGGAGCCTGAGAAAGGGATACCACATCTAAGGGAGGTCAATGGATGAAATTAAATGTAATTGAGCGGAAATGTGGGACAAAGTATTGAAGCATAAGCTTCCAAGTTAAGGAGGGGGGCGTGCAGCAATTACCCACTCCCGACTCTGGGAGGTAGTGACGATAAATAACAATACAGGACTCTTAAGATGCCCTGTTATTGGAATGATTAATAAAGAATTATAGGGAATGTCACTGGGGTATCTAGGATTTGGAAACGTTAGCCATGAGAAGCCCTGCTGTCGCTTTGTTGACTCTAGATAACTTCTGCCTGATCGCACGTCCCTGTGACTTCCACGATCCATTTAGATATCTTCTCTATCAACTTAGTTTTTTTCTGAGCCTACCATTTTGATCACGGTTATCGGCGAATCAGGGTTCCATGCCGGAGAGGGAGCGTGAGAAAGGGAGACCCCGTCCAAAGGAGGTCAATGGCTGCAATGGGATGGAGCGGAAATGTGGGACAAGTTATGAAATCAGAAGGATTGAATCAAAGGGCCAATTAAAGACGAATTTTAGAAATTTAAGTCCCTGTCACCTATGCAGAGTAAGGGTTTTTCATCGCCAGAAATGGGTTAATTTCACCCACCAATGGAACAGATTATTTTTTTAAATTTTGGTCCCTGTCACCTATGCAGAGCAGGGGTTTATTCACGGCAAAAATAGTAAAATGTGACCCAAGAATGTAACCAAAAATTTTGAATTTCACCCAAAAATTTAACAGACAAATTAGTGAATTATTTTTACCTGTCTACTAGGTAGAGCAGTGGTATATTACACCCAAAAAATTGTGCATTTCACCTGAAAATGTAACGGACAAATTAGTAAAATAAAATGCGTAAAAAAATAATAATAATAATTATTATTTTATGAGGTGGAGGTCCATATGGAGTAGGAGTTTGAGCAGGCTGTGAACATAGCGGTGTAGGTGGAAGCAGCGGTGTAGGAGGACGAGGTAGCCAATACTGGTTTTAATTATTTTTTTATTTTTTATTAGGGTACACTCCAAAATAGTGTGAAATACAAGAATGAAAAATTGCGCTGTAGTATAACAATGGCTGGTTAAGGCCGGTATACAAGTCTATTCTGCACAAGGTACGGACAAGTCCTGTGGGATCCATGCCTGGTTAATTTGAATGGACGTGAGCTTGTCCACATTGGCTGTGGACAGGCGGCTGCGCTTGTCTGTGATAACGCCCCCTGCCGTGCTAAACACACATTCAGATAATACACTGGCTGCAGGGCAGGCCAGCACCTCCAAGGTTTAAAGGGCAAGCTCAGGCCATGTGCCCAATTTGAAGACCCAGAAGTTGAAGGGGGGCACCTGGCTGTGCTAAAGTTGGTGGTAAAGGTATTACACTGACCGGATGAGGAGCCAGTAGAGGATGAGGAAGCGGAGTAGGAGGAGGGAACAACAGTAGGCAAACTGAAGTGCCCTGCAACCCTCGATGGTGGAAGGACATGCGCCAAACTGCTATCCACCTCAGGCCCAGCCGCCACTGACTGCATTTACCCAGTGTGCTGTTAGGGAGATATAACGTCCCTGACCATGCTTACCGGTCCACGTATCCGTAGTGAGGTGCACCTTGCCACAGATGGCGTTGCGCAATGCATACCTGATTTTGTCCCCTACTTGGTTGTGCAGGGAAGGGATGGCACACCTGGAAAAGTAGTAGCGGCTGAGTATGACGTACTGTGGGACAGCCACCGCCATAAGGCTTTTAAAGATCTCTGTCTCCACCAGACAGAATTACAGCATTTCAAAGACCAGTAATTTGGAAATGCTGGCATTCAGGGCCAGGGATCGTGGTTGGGTAGGGGGGTACTTCCTCTTCCGCTCCAGTGTTTGGGATATGGAGAGCTGAACGCTTCCGTGGGACATTGTGGAGATGCTTGGTGACCCAGGTGGTGGTGTTGCTGGCAGATCCTCTGTTTGTGGGGTGGCAGGTGCCACTTTCACTCCAGAGGTGGATGAAGAGGCAGAGACTGCAGCAGAAGAGGAAGCTGGAGGAGCCAGAGGCCTTTCTTTGTTTTTGAGGTCTCTACTCCACTGCAGCTCGTGCTTTGCACTTAGATGCCTGGTCATGCAGGTTGTGCTCAGGTTGAGAACATTTATGCCTCGCTTCAGGCTTTAATTGCACAGCGTGCAAACCACTTGTGTTTTAGCGTCAGGACATTGTCTGAAGAACTGCCACGCCAGGGAACTCCTTGGAGCTGGCTTTGGTGTGCTCGGTCCCTTGCTGCGGTGGGCAGTAGCAGGCGTACGGTCTAGGGGACCGCTCTGCTTTTGCACCCTGCTCCCTCTTCTGCTGTGCTGGTGGCTCTGTGCGACCACCGCCTCTTCCTCTGAACTACACAGGTCAGTCGCATGACCTTGATTCCATGTGAGGTCGAGGACCTCATCGTCCTCAACATCATCTTCCACCCAGTCTTCACCCCTACCCTTCTTGTCGGTCTGCACACTTTCTAAAGCCCCATCAGTTGGCACCTGTGTTTTGTCATCATCCGAGACGTGCTGCGATGGTCCTTCCATGTACTCATCTTGAAACATAAGTGCTTGGGCATCGATGCAATCTCTTCCACTTCTGGGGCAGGGCTAAGTGGATGGCCCTGGGAAACTCTGCTAACAGAGTCATCAAAAAGCAGAAGAGACTGCCGCATGATTTGGGGGTCAGACTGCTTAGCTGATTTGCAAGGTGGTGAGGTGAAAGACTGATGGACATCAGGTGCCAACTCTGATCTTTCAGCAGGAGACTGGGTGGGAGACAATGTGAATGAACTGGAGGCACTGTCAGCAACCCAATCTACTATAGCCCGTACTTGTTCTGGCCTCACCATTCGTAGGGCCGCATTAGGCCCGACCAAATACCACTGCATGTTCTGTCGCCTACTCGCACCTGAGGAAGGTGTTTCACTTGTGCGTGTAGCTGGCACAGATCGACCACGTCCTCTCCCTGCAACAGGAGCTCCACCAGCAGTAGCACGACCGGGGCCACGTCCCTTATTTGACGCTCTCCTTATATTTCTCAAATTTAGGATCTTGCCCTAAATTGGTGTTTTTTAAATAGCAGAATAGAACAACAGTATCTGAAGGGTGTATCTCACAATGACATATGCAGCAAAGGCTGAAAAATTTAGTTTTTTGCCCTAAATGGCAGTTTTTTTTAATAGCAGAATAGAACAACAGTATCTAAATAGTGTATCTCACATGTACAGATGTAGACTAGGCCAGAATTTAAGATTTTTGCCCAAAATGGATGTTTTTCTAATAGCAGAATAGAACAACAGTATCTAAATGGTGTATCTCACACGTACAGATGCAGACTAGGCCGCAAATAAAAATTTGTGCCCAAAATAGGTGTTTTATTACTAGCAGAATAGAACCACAGTATCTAAAGTGTGTATCTCACAATGACATATGCAGCAAAAGCTGCAAAATTTAGTTTTTGGGCCAAAATGGGTGTTTTATTAATAGCAGAATAGAACCACAGTATCTAAATGACATATGCAGCAAAGGCTGCAATATTAAGTATTTAGCCCAAAAAGGGTGTTTTTTTACTAACAGAATATGACAGCAGTATATAATGCTTGAATTTCACATGTGCAGATGCAGCAAGGGCTGGCACCTAGGCTAAATGCGTGGGGGGGGGGGGGGGTCCCGCAAACCGCAGGTCAATTCAGACCTGCGGTTTGCAGGTTTTTATTGTGCGGGCGGCGGTAGTCGGCGGTGCCATCGGGTCCCCATGGGGCTGTGGGGGGGACCCGATGGCATGGAAGGCAACGGGATGCCTAAGGAAGGCATCGCGCTGCCTTCCGGTGAAGAGCCTTTGAGATCCAGCCCGCTGGATCTCACAGGCCGGAAGCTGTATGAGTAATACACACAGTATTACTCATACAGCCAATGCATTCCAATACATTAGTTTTGGAATGCATTGTAAAGGATTAGACCCCCAAAAGTTCAAGTCCCAAAGTTGGACAAAAAATAAAGTTTCCCCCCCCAAAAAATTGAAACTTTCAAGTAAAAATAAACAAAAACGTAATTTTCCCCAAATAAAGTTAAAAAAATTTGGTAAAATCTAGGGGAGAAAAAAAAAGTATACAAGTATACATATTAGGTATCGCCGCGTCCGTATCAACCGACTCATGTCACATGAGCTAACCCCTCAGATGAACACTGTGAAAAATGTAAAATAAAAACTGTGCTAAATAAACCATTTTTTGTCACCTTACATAACAAAAAGTGTAATAGCAAGCAATCAAAAAGTCACACGCACCCCAAAATAGTGCCAATAAATCCGTCAAATTGTGTATTTTGCCCAAAAAGGGTGTTTTTTTAAAACCCTGGAAATATAGCTGTATTTCTAGCTTAAATTGCACACTGACTAATGCTGCAAAGGCACCAGATGTAGGATATTGCCAAAAAAGGGTGTTTTAAAAAAAAAACAGATTATTAGTGCAGTATTTCAAGCTTGGATTTGAATGTCACAAAAGCACATATGCAGTGCTGGTGCACTGAGCTTGCATACAATGGCCGCTGCTGCCGTCCACCTAACTAACAGACGGATAAAAGTTCTTTTTCTCTGTCACTGGGCTCAGGGCAGGGTAAAAAGATTGTGCACTGCACCCACACAACAAAATCTATGTAGATAGCTGAGTTAAATTGGAGTTCTGATTAAAGATTCTGTCCTATTCTCTCCCTCACAGCAGCAGCATCCTATCCCTACACTAAGCACAGCAGAGTGATGTGCAGCGCTACATGACTCCAGCTTATATAGAGGCTGGGTCACATGCTGCACTGGCCAATCACAGCCATGCCATTAGTAGGCATGGCTGTGGTGGCTTCTAAGGGCACACAGTTAAACGCTTGTTGATTGGCTGCTCTGCAGCTTTTCAAAAAGTGCCAAGAAATCGCCGAACACTGAACCCGAACTTTTACTGAAATGTTTGGGTCCGGGTCCAAAAATCCTAAAGTTTGGTACGAACCTGAACGTTACAGTTCGGGTTCGCTCAACCCTAGTGTTCGCTCAACCCTAGTCCGTACCGAACTAAAGGATTTTTGGTACCCGAACTTTGCTGGAAAAGTTTGGGTTTGGTGTTCGGGCATTTAATAAAGCTTCTTGAAAGGCTGCAGGCCAGCCAATCAACAAGCTTTTAAGCTGTTTGCCCTTAGAAGCCATCACAGCCATGCCTAATAATGGCATGGCTTTGATTGGCCGGTGCATCATGTGACCCAGCCTCTATATAAAGCTGGATCACGTGTAGCACCGCCCACCAGCTCTGAATAGTGAAGGGCAGAAAGCAGGCAGCTAAGTGAGGGACAGTGTTAGTGCAATTTTCTTTTTTTTGTGGGTAAAATACACCATCTTTGCACCCCTGACACAGAAAGCTAATCATAAATCTGGCTGTTAATTCTGTGGGAGACCTACAGCGTGGATGCAGTGCAACATTGTACTTTGTACCCCTGACACAGAAATATAATCCGTCTGTTAGTTAGGTACACATCATATACCCATTTATTGCATGAAGTACACCTGCACTGCATACGCGACAGGGAGAATAATATAGTTAATCCGTCTGTTAGTTCAGTGGGTGATCTCAAAGAATGAGGAGAGCATCAAATAAGGGACGTGGCCCTGGTCGTGGTGCTGCTGCTGGTGGAGCTCCTGTTGCAGGGAGAGGACGGGGTCGATCTTTGCCAGCTACACGTCCAAATGAAACACCTTCCTCAGGTGCACATAGGCGACATAACATTCAGCTTTCTTTTATAGGCCCGAATACCGGTGTACGAATGGTGAGCCAGAAGAAGTAGAGGTGGTAGTAGATTGTGTGGCTGACAGTGCCTCCAGTTCATTTACATTGTCTCCGACCCTGTCTCTTGCTGAAAGCGCAGAATTGGCACC
The DNA here is from genome assembly GCF_014858855.1 of Bufo gargarizans. Taxonomy (NCBI): domain Eukaryota; kingdom Metazoa; phylum Chordata; class Amphibia; order Anura; family Bufonidae; genus Bufo; species Bufo gargarizans. The sequence continues at coordinate 207,592,209 of NC_058083.1, forward strand.
TGCAGCCCATGGGGCTTTCACCTCACCCCCTTGCAAATCAGTCAAGCAGTCTGAGCCACAAGTCATGCAGCAGTCTCTCATGCTTTTTGATGACTCTGCTGGAGGAGTTTCCGAGGGCCGTCCACATAGCCCTGCACCAGAAGTGGAAGAGATTGAGTGCACTGATGCCCAACCACTTATGTTTCAGGATGTGGACATTGTAGGACCACTACAGCACATCTCTGATGTTGACGAAACACAGGTGCCAACTGCCGACGCTTTCTGCAGTGTGCAGAGCGGCAAGGAGGGCAGGGGTGAAGAGTGGGTGGAGGATGATGTGGAGGATGATGAGGTCCTATACCCACATGGAATCAAGGTAATGCGAGTGACTTGTGCAGTCGGAGGAAGAAGCGGTGGTCACACAGCACCAGCCGCACAGCAAAAGAGGGAGCAGGGTTCAAAAGCAGAGTGGCCATCCCCTAGCCAGTGCGCCTGCTACTGCCCACCACACCTAGAGACTGAGCACACCAAAGCCAGCTCCAAGAGTTCCCTGGCAAGGCAGTTCTTCAGACAATGTGCTGATGACAAAACGCGAGTAGTTTGCACGCTGTGCAATCAGAGCCTAAAGCAAAGCATAAACGTTTTCCACCTGAGCACCACCTGCATGACCAGGCACCTAAATGCAAAGCACGCGCTGCAGTAGAGTAAACACCTCAAAAACCACAAAAGATCTCAGACTGCTCCTGGTCCCTTTTTTGCTGCAGTCTCGGCCTCTTCCTTCCCCTCTGGTCCTTGGTCACCCAGCATCTCCACACTGTCTCATGGAAGCATTCAGCTGTCCATCTCCCAAACACTGGAGAGAAAGAGGAAGTACCCCCTACCCACCCACGATCCCTGGCCCTGAATGCCAGCATTTCAAAATTCCTGGCTTTTGAAATGCTGTCATTCCCTCTGCTGGAGACAGAGACTTTTAAAAAACGTATGACGGTGGCTGTCCCACAGTACGTGGTTCACAGCTGCCACTACTTTTCCATGCGAGCCATCCCCGCCCTGCACAACCAAGTGGTGGACAAAATTAGGAGTGCACTGTGCAACGCCATCTGTGGCAAGGTTCACATAATCACCAATACATGGACCAGTAAGCATGGGCAGGGACGTTACATCTTCCTAACTGCACACTGGGCAAATGCAGTGGCGGATGGGCCTGAGGCGGATAGCAGTTTGGCGCATGTCCTTCTGCCACCGAGGATTGCAGGATGTTTCTCTAAGCCTCCTGTTGCCTCCTCCTTCTACTCCACTTCCTCCTCTACCACCTCCTCATCTGGTCAGCGTAACAACTTCACCACAAACTTCAGCACAGCGAGGGGGAAATGACAGCAGGCGGTTTTGAAACTCATCTTTTTGGGGGAAAAACCCCACACAGCGCAGGAGCTGTGGACGGGCATGGAACAACAGACAGATGAGTGGTTTGTGCCACTGAGCCTCAATGGACAAAATCTCGTAGAAGCTCTGGGCTTAGCCGGTTTGATGCACATCCCTTGCCTGGCGCATGTGCTGAATTTGGTGGTGCAGAGGTTCCTAAAAAATTACCCCGATATTTTAGAGCTGCTGCAGAAAGTGCGGTCCGTCTGTGTGCGCTTTCAGTGTTCTCACCCCGCTGCTGCTCGCTAGTCTGCGCTGCTGTGTAATAAATAACCGTCTAGGAGCAATAGGGGCGTTACCATTGCAGAGAGAGCTGAGCCCATAATTCCTAGATGCTCATTTTCATATATTAAAGCATAATTTTTCTCAGTAATGCAGGAAATTATGAGCATGGGACCAACACAGATGCCTTCAGCTGCCAAGTGCACATGCAACAGGTCAGCCAGTTTCATTGGTACAAACCTGCAGATGCCCTTTAAAAGCAGTAAAATACTAGACATAATTGGCATCCATAATGAGACAATAAAATGAACACATTATTTATTCTGCATGGAAAAAAGCAAACATTGCAAACTTGTTGGTTTTCTTCATTCTGTCTTCCAAAAATGCAGTATAAAGTAAGCAAATATCATGTAAACCCCCAGAATAGCACAAGTGAAACTTACAAGTCATCCCACAAAAACCAAGCCCACCTACAGGGAGTGCAGAATTATTAGGCAAATGAGTATTTTGACCACATCATCCTCTTTATGCATGTTGTCTTACTCCAAGCTGTATAGGCTCGAAAGCCTACTACCAATTAAGCATATTAGGTGATGTGCATCTCTGTAATGAGAAGGGGTGTGGTCTAATGAGATCAACACCCTATATCAGGTGTGCATAATTATTAGGCAACTTCCTTTCCTTTGGCAAAATGGGTCAAAAGAAGGACTTGACAGGCTCAGAAAAGTCAAAAATAGTGAGATATCTTGCAGAGGGATGCAGCACTCTTAAAATTGCAAAGCTTCTGAAGCGTGATCATCGAACAATCAAGCGTTTCATTCAAAATAGTCAACAGGGTCGCAAGAAGTGTGTGGAAAAACCAAGGCGCAAAATAACTGCCCATGAACTGAGAAAAGTCAAGCGTGCAGCTGCCAAGATGCCACTTGCCACCAGTTTGGCCATATTTCAGAGCTGCAACATCACTGGAGTGCCCAAAAGCACAAGGTGTGCAATACTCAGAGACATGGCCAAGGTAAGAAAGGCTGTAAGACGACCACCACTGAACAAGACACACAAGCTGAAACGTCAAGACTGGGCCAAGAAATATCTCAAGACTGATTTTTCTAAGGTTTTATGGACTGATGAAATGAGAGTGAGTCTTGATGGGCCAGATGGATGGCCCCGTGGCTGGATTGGTAAAGGGCAGAGAGCTCCAGTCCGACTCAGACGCCAGCAAGGTGGAGGTGGAGTACTGGTTTGGGCTGGTATCATCAAAGATGAGCTTGTGGGGCCTTTTCGGGTTGAGGATGGAGTCAAGCTCAACTCCCAGTCCTACTGCCAGTTTCTGGAAGACACCTTCTTCAAGCAGTGGTACAGGAAGAAGTCTGCATCCGTCAAGAAAAACATGATTTTCATGCAGGACAATGCTCCATCACACGCGTCCAAGTACTCCACAGCGTGGCTGGCAAGAAAGGGTATAAAAGAAGAAAATCTAATGACATGGCCTCCTTGTTCACCTGATCTGAACCCCATTGAGAACCTGCGGTCCATCATCAAATGTTAGGTTTACAAGGAGGGAAAACAGTACACCTCTCTGAACAGTGTCTGGGAGGCTGTGGTTGCTGCTGCACGCAATGTTGATGGTGAACAGATCAAAACACTGACATAATCCATGGATGGCAGGCTTTTGAGTGTCCTTGCAAAGAAAGGTGGCTATATTGGTCACTGATTTGTTTTTGTTTTGTTTTTGAATGTCAGAAATGTATATTTGTGAATGTTGAGATGTTATATTGGTTTCACTGTTAAAAATAAATAATTGAAATGGGTATATATTTGTTTTTTGTTAAGTTGCCTAATAATTGTGCACAGTAATAGTCACCTGCACACACAGATATCCCCCTACAATAGCTAAAACTAAAAACAAACTAAAAACTACTTCCAAAAATATTCAGCTTTGATATTAATGAGTTTTTTTGGGTTCATTGAGAACATGGTTGTTGTTCAATAATAAAATTAATCCTCAAAAATACAACTTGCCTAATAATTCTGCACTCCCTGTAGGTCTGTGGATGGAAAAGTAAAAATATAGTTTTTTAATGCAAAGAAGAAAATCATTATTTTCAAAAATAAAGGACCTGATTTGTCAAACTGGTTTTGTCTATATTTTTTTGAGTAAATTATGACTTTTCTATTATTTTCATTGGGAGACACATTTATTAATAGCCTGCAACAATCCAATGTTATCTTTTGCTCCTGTAGGTCAGTTTCAGAAATCCATTTGTTTTGTGGGCTTCCTGTGGAGCAGGTCAGATTTTGGACTTTTTTATTATAGGAAAACTCTCAAAAAATGGTCTCAATTCTCTTGACCTGCTGTAGCGGTGGCAGGTAAAAATAAGTCAGAGTGTGATAGTGTGCTGTGTGCAGGGGCGTAGATAAAGGCTCATGGGCCTTGGTGCAAGAATTCAGCTTGCCCCCCCCCCCCTTCCCTCAGTGTGTTGTGGCAAGGGGCAGGGGTGCACCCCATCATGACAGATTTTCAACTTAACCCCTTCCCTCCAGCCCTACTGTTAATGGCATACTTGGAAAACATTAGATACAGTGCTTCAAAACATACAGGAGAATACAGCGTACTCTTACATTCAGTGACATATCAGATGTAGATGTTCCTTTTCCTCATCTTCTCCATTCGGACTAGGCCACAATGATTTTCTGTTAGCCATCTCTTGTCTCTGCAGATTTTGACAAATGGACATCTTAGTTTCCTACTTTTCCATCATCCTCCCACCTTATAAACACCCCATCCTACCACTCCCAATACTGTGCCCACAGTGCTCCCCAAAACTATACTGCAGAAACAGTCCCCATGAAAAACCAGTACCATGCAGATAGTGCCCTTTTCAACAATTATTGGCACACAGTGCCCTAAAAAATGACTGTGCCCAGCAAATAATGTCCCTGCATCAGTGCAGACCCCCTTTGAACTCCATGTCAGACCCCCATATCAGACTTCAGATCAGACCCCCTTTAGACCTACATCTCATACCCCTTTTAGATCACAATGTTAGACCTCTATCAGAGCTCAGACAATTCACTTACCTCTCCTGCTCCGCCGCTGCTCTGCAGGTTTGGCATTCTCTCCTAAAGTCACGCTCCCTGATCTTCTTTGGGCCCATGCTACACTGTGATCTGACAGCGTACAACATCAGATCATAGACTGTATGCAGTCAGGACAGTGCAGCACGGACCTGGAAACCTGGAGTAGGCCAGGGAGGGTGAGTACAGTGCTAGCAGAACTTCACTTCAATAATGGAAGTGCTCACTATGATTCACTTTATAAGATGCACTGCATCCTATAAAGTGAAAAATACAGTAATTGGCGGTGCACCACTGGCAGGGGGGAAGGAGGGGGCTGCAAACCCTATAGCCACGCCACTGACTGTGTGCCACTTTTATAAATTTGGGTTACAGACCATTACCTTTACACAAATAGACAAATGTGAAGACAAATTCCAAATTGTTGATAAATCAGGACCAAGCGTTATGATGTAAAAGTAGAAAAACATATACAACATTTTTTATTTTAGTATCTTCATAATTGTACTGAATAGTTATAGGCAAATGGCTGATTGCCTCATTTGTGTGAGGGGAGGCGGGGCTATACTGCTTATAAGCTGCAGCCTTCTCCTCACCTTACCGGCGGCTAATTTCTGGGCAGGGAGGGAGGGGTCGGCACCGAAATGCCGGATGTCTCGGCGGGCGGCAGAGACGGCTTCCATGTGTTCAGAGCCGCGCTCTGCTGCCTTAGGTTGTCCCAGCATGCCATCTACTAGTCGGCGGTGTTATTACAGCTTACATTTGCCTGTCATGTCTTGATACATTCTGGTTATGGTTGTGGAGTATTACAGTGATATAAAAAAATAATATGGGGGGGGGGGGAAGGTGTGTTACAGGAAAAGAAAATAATAATATGAAGAGTGTTTTATACGTATACCCGGTATTGTTACATCATAGGACGGGGCAGTGCATAGGATATAATCAGTCCCATCAGGCTTATGTCTGACTGCACAGGGACCTTCGTTGCATTGCTTTCCCTGATTCATGAATGTAAGTGACTTACTGCGGTCTTTTGTCCTCACAGTCTGGCCGGCGGTATGTCGGCTCCTTTAGGTAAGGAAGCACCACCACACCGCAATGTTTCTGCCTGGCATCATCGGCTCCCCACGCTGCAGTCTCTGAGGTTGGGGGAGTCAGCGACACACTGTAATGTATAGCATGGGCCGCTGTGCTCGTAGTGAGGCAGGGGTGCATGCTAGGCTGTATGCTGCAACCTCCAGGCAGCAGATGATAGTGGTAAACAGAAGAAAAAAAAAAAAGTGGGAGTTTGGGTTAAAAAAATAATAATAATAAAAAAAAGGGCAGTTAGAGAAAATCATCATCTTCACTAGGGGGGTCATCTCAAGAAGTGTGTTACTTATCAATTATTGGGTCAATTGTCTAAAGGTTTTCTTTCATATATGCGTCCATAGGGTCGTGGCTCCTTCTATCCACCCGATGCACGGATTCGTACCAGCAGACGTAGCTATTCTTAGTAGACACATTTAGCATCAGGGTCAAAGTAAGCTATAGTGCATCATGGGAGTAGATTTAAGACTAGGGGGTTGGTACAGTTGCTAATACTCAGTTTTTAACATGTTCAGCTACGTTCAGTCATTTCATCAGCAAGGTAGCAGTTGCAAAAAAAAAAAGTCATGTCGCGTTTACAGGCATGAATTCGATACATCTGTCACGTTGTCACGGCTGAGGATGGGGAAAACCCTCAGCCGTGCGATGCCAGAAGATGTTACGCGCTGCTTGACCAGGACGACAGTATTAGGGAGCAGGTCACCTCCTATCATGTCCCTAAACTGACCCTGACTCGTATCCATATGAGTCAACCCTGAAGGTGGGAGGACTCATACACCGTATACCTTGGGGTCCCTACTAGCCCTCAGGATTGCCCTGGAACAAGGAGCAGGGTGAGACGACCTGTTCCTTCTGGACACGAATGAACAGGAGTCTCACTGGCCAAGCTGCAGGGAAAGGAGCATAAACAGCCTATGGATATGGCAGGAGGCTGAAAAGCACTTCCACACCTACCTGCCACAGACACTCAGACTGGATCCCGTGCAAGACAGCAAGTGTCCACACCCAAACACAAATGGACACAGCACACACACAAACACACAGGAAGCCAGATCCATAGGTGCATAACATAACAAAGGAAAACATAAAATGGACATCAACATAAACTTAAAAGTCACAGTTAGTTTGTTTATGACCACAAGGGTGGCCCCCACTGGCAGATGGAATGCACAGGAGGCTGCTCCAGCTAAGCATGGCTGAAGCAACCCACTGAGACATGCCAAACACAGAGGCTATATAGGCCTAAGTGGCCACACCCACACAGACACACCCAGTGTCTCACACACACAGAAAGGGAGTTAACCCTTCCACCACCAGGGAAGGGAAAACACCACTTAAAGGGGAAGTGCACACAATACATAAAACCAAGTGCACACATACACACATATCACACACAACCGCATGCACAACATAGCAGGCTGCCATGACACAGCTCAGACTGCTATGCTGCCACATACATACTGTTGCCAGCGGCAACCACAGGTGAGGCAAATACCACAGCCCTCACCTGTGATTGACAACCAAACCAAAGACCGCTGACAACCGCATGCGGTTCAGGAGTCACGACCATAACCATGGCCGTGACACACGTCTACAGACACGTTTAAGCCCTGTCATGACTGCAGGCATCAATTCAATACGTCTGTCACGTCTACAGACACGTTTAAGCCCTGTCACGACTACAGGCATCAATTCGATACATCTGTCACGTCTACAGTCACGTTAAGTCTTGTCATGACCACAGCATACGGTCCTACACTGTATGCCTCGTCCACTCTCTCGTCTTAGTCTACACTCGTTCGGGGCTTGCAAGGCTACTTAGCTCTCATTCTATTCTGCTATGTACACATCTTCCCATATTCAGTCATTTCGGTGAAGGGGTGCTCCGCATGCTGGACGGCATCTCGCGTGCTGGCACAGCTGTTCTTGGCACATCGGTGGTCCGTGATACTGGTGAATGGCACAAACTGGTCTTGGGTATTCATCTTCTGCATTAATCATGTTGCGTTTTAGTAGGATGTCTCAAGAATCATTGATGGGTGATACATCATCATCCCGTGGGAGCGTGGTGTCACAGTCTTCAGTTCCAGAGGTCCAAAATCCGCAGGTGGTGTCCATGGACACTATTCAGACCTCACTTACACAACTGCATGTGGCCATCAACTCCATGGCGTCATCAATGTTGAACTTTCAGGCCAGGCTAGAGTCGGTCGAGGCAGGCGATACAGCTGCCCTTTTGGTGGGCCAAAGTCCGGCAGGTTTTTCTAGCTTCCAGGCTAGTGTTGCTGGTGGGTCAGGTTCGATGCCCCCTATCGCACCGTTCCACTTCGTTCCAGCCAACATGCGATAGGAAATAATTGACGGCAAGGACGAGATTACGAGTCCTGTCACGACTACAGACTCAAGGTTACGAGTCCTGCTATGACTCCAAGACCTGTTCCGGGTCAACCACGTCATTCACTATTTGGATGTCACGACTGTGACTGATCCAGACAGGTCTGGGAGGAGAAGGTCGCAGCGACGTGCTACTCGCGATAGCTTGTGAGTTTGCTCTGTGGTTCAGGGTATGTCATCAGGGTTTTGCCTTGTGAACCTTTTTGTCCTGACTGGGAATTTGTAGGCATCCTTCTCAGGTGAGTCCTGTCTGCCACTCCCAGCTACTATATTAGTTTCAGTTTCACTTGCAGTCATTGCCAGATATAGTCCTTACTTCCAGTGTTATTCTGACCTTTGAAGGAGATCGTTTGCTGGTATTGCTGTGGAGCTCTTGTCTGGCGTGGACTGTCGTTACTGGGATCACCTTCTCTGCTCGTGACTGGATAAGTCTATTCTCTGTTATAGATTGTTTGTTTGTTGCTGTCTTCCCCTGTTGTTCTCCTAGACATGAGTGATGGTGACTAGTGCTCCCATCTGCCTTTCCCCAGTCTACTCTTGCTAGGGTGACTGAGGGTTTAGGCATCCTGCTCGCCGCACGGGTTCACACCCCGTCTAGGGTATCAGGGCAGACAGGTGCCAGCTTAGGGTTAGTCAGGGGTGGCCGTTCTATCTCCCATCCATAGATAAGGGTCCCCCTTCCCCTCCGTCTGGTACGACACGACTGCTGCTGGGATAGCGGTCGTGACATTGGATGATTTTTTGTTAATACAAATCCCTGAAGCATGCGCAAGCGGTGTTTGCAGAGTTCAGCGTCCCTATTGCCCCACAAGGTAGAGGGTCCTGATACTATCATTTATCATTTCTCGGTATTCGTTTAGACACTATCAATATGGAAGCTAGCCTTCCTCAGGACAAATTGATTAGAGTTAAGGAGACAGTTCACAGGTTAGCACGTGTTATGACTAAAGCTCTGTCCTGTAACACCCTGAGGATATATAAGAAGGCACGGACCTCGTTCTGTAATTTTAAGAGGACCCATTCTTCGGTAGGAGTGGGCAACATCTCTCACCTACTGGCCTTTGCCGCATTTTTTTGCCACTCTCACCACAAGCTGTCATTTAGCACTATTAAGTTACCCTGCTGGGATTCAACATCATTTGTATCTACGGCATCCTAATCAACCCTCCTTGTTTTCAGCCCATACAATTAGAATGCTACTGAAGGGTATCCAGAAGGGGTCCGCTGTGGCCCGCCTTACACGAAAGCCATTTACAGGGTCAATGTTCAGACTGCTTTCAGATAAACTACGCAAAACCCCTTCAGTAAACACACTAGTTTATTGATCCAAGACACCATGTACCTAGCCTTTTATGGCTTCCTCAGACCAGGTGACTTCACCTGCGCCACAACATGCAAGAGCTATCTGAGGAAGGATCACCTGTCATTGGACGGGTCATGCTAAGTTCTTACGTTAACGTCCACAAAGACGGCCTGAGCGGGTTAGCTCACAGAGGTTAGCTACTTCCCCACCGGTAATAAGTGGTGCCCAGTTATGGCAGCGCAGGATTGGATGCGCTTTACCGAAGCAACCCCAGGGGATGACTCTTCTGCCAAGGCTCGGCTCTGCGCCTTTGAGTTGTCAGAACTTTCTCAAATTCATCCGAATATTATCGAGGAATGTTAGGGTCAGTCCCAGTTCCATCACAGGGTATTCCTTCCGCACTGGTTCTGCTTCGCCGCCTCCAAGCACAACTTTTTAGTGCATGTTATTATAAAAGTTGGGCACATGTCGGCTTGTTATGCACGATATATACCAAATCCGCAGTGTGAAATGTTTAAGGCTTTCAGGAATCTGGTATTGTAATTTTGTTTATAACACTATTGCCCTGAGCTATGTTTGTTATTTTTGGCCCCTTTAGCCTACCCTCCATACAGCAGTCTCGGCATACCTCTACTGCTTAGCATAGTAGGTAGGTAGGTAGGCGTACTTATCCTGAGCCGACCCGAATACAAGTTATAGGCAAATGGCTAATTGCCGCATTTGTGTGAGGGGAGGTGGGGCTATACTGCTTATAAGCCGCAGCCTCCTCCTCACCTTACCGGCGGCTCGTTTCTGCCCCACCCTCCCAAGTCTCCTTTTATTCTAACTATTCAATGGGGTGGGCCCCTTTAGCCTACCCTCCGTACAGCAGTCTCGGCATACCTCTACTGCTTAGCATAGTAGGTAGGTAGGTAGGCGGGCGTACTTATCCTGAGCAGACCCGAATACAAATAAATAAAGTTATCTTGTCACTTATGCCACATGATAACATAAAAACTTTAAAAGGGCAGAATTGTTGTTTTTTACCGCTTCCAGCCAAAAACATTAGTAAATGCTATACAATGCTTTGTTTGTAATGCAAAATGGTGCCATTTAAAAAAGCACAACTCACGTGTCCAATAAATAAGACCTCATATGGCCAAGTCATCAGAAGAAAAAACAGGTTATCGCAATTGAAATACAGAGATGGAAAACAAAAAAACTCAAACCAGGGAAGGACCTACCCTATATGCAATCAGTTCAAAGGAGCCCAATAGGCATGTGGTGAGGGGGCACTGTCAGGCCTCTTTCACACGGGCATCATGGTTTTGGGCTGGATAAGATCCGGGTGCGTCACGGGAAAATGCACGATTTTTCCGCACAAGTGCAAAACATTGTAATGCGTTTTGCACGCACGTGAGAAAAATCGGCATGTTTGCTACCCGAACTTCTTCACAGAAGTTCGGGTTTTGGTTAGGTGTTGTGTAGATTGTATTATTTTCCCTTATAACATGGTTAAAAGGGAAAATAATAGCATTCTTAATACAGAATGCATAGTATAATAGGGCTGGAGGGGTTAAAAAAAAGAAATTTAACTCACCTCACGCATTGCACCCGCGTGGAAATCTCGCCCGTGTGAAAGAGGCCTTACAGCTTCTCTGTATCTGCACTGAGCTAATGAATTTCATGGCTTGTGAAATGAGTGGATTGTAAGATATAATTGGGTGGCTTTAAGTTGAGCTATTCAACGGCTAGGGGCCCTATATTATTTTTGCACATGGGCCTTGCCCTCTACTGTCAGTGTCCACCCTTAGCTCAATCAACATAGATGTGCATCAATATAATAGTAAGCTATATGAGGCCATTGTAGTAATGTAGGAAGGCAAATACTGAACATGTAGACATGCACACTGCACTGCCTACAAGGTCAACTGCTGCACGCACGGTTCTTTTAGCTATCGAAAATTGTACCAGAAATAACATTGGAAGATAAAGTGATTGCTCCTGTCACTTCAGACAAATTAGCCAAGTGTACAAGACAATTATAGAATCTGTCCTGGCTGCTGCTGGGAAGACCAAGCATATCATCCCCAGGATCAGAAAAAAGGGAGATGTATTTAAGGGCTCGTTCACACGACCGTTGCCCCTCCTTGCCCGTGTTGTGGACCGACAGTGGGCCAACCGCATGTGGATCGTGGATCCATTCGCTTGAATGGGTCCGCGATCCGTCCGTTCCGCAAAAAGATAGCGCAAGTTCTATCTTTTTGTGGTGCAGAGGCACGGAACGGAACCTCAGGAAGCACTCCGTAGTGGTTTCGTAAAGTTCCGTGCTTCCGTTCTGTTCTGCACCGCATCAAGTGAATGGGTACGCATCCATGATGTGGAATGCACAAGGCCGGTGCCCCGTGTATTGCAGACCCGCAGTATGCGAGCAACGGTCATGTGAACGAGCCCTAAAGCTGTCAAATACTGGTGGGTGTTACTGGCATGCACACCAAGTGAGAAGGTTTTGCTACGTTGGTTTACAGTCACCACTAGCCATAAATTTATCCAGAACAATTCATGCTCTATGCGGGGGAATAATTACTGCCAAGCAACCATTAGAGAAGGAGCGATGCTAGATGTTACTTCATTTTACTATGCACTTTTTATGTCCAATTTTCCCTGCATTTCATTTATTATACAAATTATATCAATATAGAAAAATGACTTGGAATACAGTATATACCAAGCGTGCCACAAGTGAGTCAGCATTTTCTCTGGACATTTTGTACACGCTTGTTTTTGCCAAAGCCTCTCTATTCGGTCAGTATCTGTATTTTCCTATCCTATTCTTTTTTTTATACTGCTTTGCATCTTTGTACTATTTTCTTTTACTAAATAGCAATAAAACAGTGTGGATACTGCAAAAAAGAAGCCTTGCAGATCCTTTGGGCTCATTCAGAATTTCACATTACATTTATTGAACACATCATGCCCAACAGATCCTTATAGATACCGTTTGTAGCCCATAAAAGTCAATCACTTGAATTTAAAGACACGTATTCCATTTTTGCATAGTTTATATTTGAGTATTTGTTCCATTCTTTTATATCCGTATTTCAGCAACATTATATCTGTAACAAAACAAAAGAAGAGCAATTATAGAAAATTGGATACAATGTGGGGCTAAAACTGAAAAATTTAACATCCATACGGGGCATCTGTATTTCATCCAGATTTTTAGACAGAAGTGTGAAAGAGCCCTTAGATATAGATAGGTGTAGATATGTAAAAACCGTGTGGAAATGAGGAAAGAATTGAATTTTTATTTATTTATTTAAAACAAATATAGTTAGGAAAGCTAAAAACAAGAACTTTTTTCCAAAATAAAGGCTTGTTCACATGGGGGCAATTTGCTGTCAGAAGTCAGTTGAAGCTGCTTTGGGTGTCCACTCGGGGTTTAGCCCCATTCAATGTAGCTAAGCCGTGAGTGGGTCTGTGGCATCTAAAGTAAACAAGTTTGGCAGAAATTGTGGTGTTTTCTGCTATGGTATGCGTTGACAGCATCCACATTAACCGTGTAAATGTACCTTAAATATTTCTGCTTCGCTACATACACTCACCTAAAGAATTATTAGGAACACCATACTAATAAGGTGTTGGACCCCCTTTTGCCTTCAGAACTGCCTTAATTCTATGTGGCATTGATTCAACAAGGTGCTGATAGCATTCTTTAGAAATGTTGGCCCATATTGATAGGATAGCATCTTGCAGTTGATGGAGATTTGAGGGATGCACATCCAGGGCACGAAGCTCCCGTTCCACCACATCCCAAAGAAGCTCTATTGGGTTGAGATCTGGTGACTGTGGGGGCCATTTTAGTACAGTGAACTCATTGTCATGCTCAAGAAACCATTTTGAAATGATTCAAGCTTTGTGACATGGTGCATTATCCTGCTGGAAGTAGCCATCAGAGGATGGGTACATGGTGGTCATGAAGGGATGGACATGGTCAGAAACAATGCTCAGGTAGCCCGTGGCATTTAAACGATGGCCAATTGGCACTAAGGGGCCTAAAGTGTGCCCAGAAAACATCCCCCACACCATTACACCACCACCACCAGCCTGCACAGTGGTAACAAGGCATGATGGATACATGTTCTCATTCTGTTTACGCCAAATTCGGACTCTACCATTTGAATGTCTCAACAGAAATCGAGACTCATCAGACCAGGCAACATTTTTCCAGTCTTCAACAGTCCAATTTTGGTGAGCTCGTGCAAATTGTAGCCTTTTTTTCCCTATTTATAGTGGAGATGAGTGGTACCTGGTGGGGTCTTCTGCTGTTGTAGCCCACCTTTCTTTCCCATTCTGACATTCAGTTTGGAGTGCAGGAGATTGTCTTGACCAGGACCACAACCCTACATGCATTGAAGCAACTGCCATGTGATTGGTTGACTAGATAATCGCATTAATGAGAAATACTGTAGAACAGGCGTTCCTAATAATTCTTTAGGTGAGTGTATATTGTGCTGCATCTTAGGGCGGGTTCACATCAGTGTTATGAATTCCATTATTGTTTTCTGTTATAAATGTTTATAACAGAAAATAATGGAATTCATAAGACTGAATTCAAAATGGAAACGTTTAGAGGCATTGATCTGTCATAATAGAGGTCAATGGGCAAGCATAACAGATCCGTCTGATTTCCCTTTTGCAGAATTCAATGCTGATGTGAACCCGCCATTACCTTATCTTCTACATTACACGCTTTTTACCTAACTGCATTTACAGAACGCAAATGATACCAGGAGAAGACAACGGATCTGATAAGAGATCTCATTTTTTTGCAAACTAAAGGCCCTTTAAACCTGTATCACACAGGCTGATTGAGCAAGCGATTGTCGGGAGGGAAGCGTTTCCTCCCAACAATCGCTTGCTAGCTAGGGAGTAGACCGCTGCTATTACATGCAGCAATCTCCTCCACATGAGAGCAGCGATCGTTATGCCATCGCTCATCCCTATGTTGTATAGTGGTTTGCTGGGAGCAGATCGCTATTAGGCTTCATTCACACGTCCGCAATGTGTTTTGCAGATCCACGGAGCCGCGGATCCGCAAAACACGGAAAGTGGCAATGTGCGTTCCGCATTTTGCGGACCGCACATTGCAGGCACTAATAGAATATGCCTGTTCTTGGCTGCAATTGCGGACAAGAATAGGACATGTTCTATTTTTTTGTGGAACGGAAGTGCGGATCCGCAATTCAGTGTCCGGGCAGCACATTGTGCTGCTGTGCTGCCCCATAGGAATGAATGGGCCCGCAATTCCGTTCCGCAAAATGCTGAACGAAATTGCGGACGTGTGAATGGAGCCTTAGACAGCACGATCTGCCGCCAGCAAGCAGTGATTTTTAAGCATGCTTAAAAATCAGAATTGCCTGATGAGCGAGCATTTGCTCGTCCATCCGGCAAGTGGTGGCAGTATTACACTGCAAGATGATCGTTCACGAGTGTTCATGCGAATGGTCTTTAGCGATTATCGTGTAATACAGCCTTTATACAGGTTCACTCAGCAGGCAATTATTGGGAGCAAACTCTTTGATCCTCATAATTGCCTGCTTGTCAGAGGAGGTGAGAGCTGCATTTACATGCAGGAATCATCTTCTATGTATGGAGACGAATGATCATTGCTGTGATGGCTTGTCTTCATACAGAATCATTGTTTCTTTGCAGCGGATCTTAATTTACACTGGTGAGAAATTATGTTTTCGTCTGATAAATAAGCATTTGCTTGTAGATCAGGTGATCAACGGCACCTTTTCCCAGGGCAATTGTCAGGAAGGAGTGTTGTTCTTCTCAATAATTTGCCCAGTCATCAGCCTATGTAAAGGGGTCTTAAATCTGGCTACAGCACCGATGAGACCTTTTGAAGAACTAGATATTCCACAGGTGATAGTCTTTTATATAAAAGGGCACATTCCCTGTCCATGTTGATTGTCTGTGGAATAGTCTTTGTTGCAGGGGCAGAGATTACTATGGGATTTGGACCAGTTAGGCACAATCCATCTCAGTTATGTTAAATGGATTGTAAAATGCAGTAATCCTCAGTAACATAGACTCAACCGGTATGATACTAACAGTAATCCACAGCAGCTCTAGCCACAACAGAATACAAGTACTGTATTTCAGAAAAGGAGATAAGGTATCAGCAGATTGCCAACCAGAGGGTTGTACACAGTGCTTGGGCGTATTGTTTCTAAGGTATTTAGGCTGAGTACAGTTTTTCAAATCCTCTGTATGTCAGTTATGTTGTAGATGCTCACCACAGGCAATCAAAGTCAAAGCACAGCTCATAAAAAGTCCAATAAAAAAAAAAATAGTAACTTAACTCATGCCCACAGCTCACAGATTCCAGCCTCCAAATTCTTATTCACATAAGATGTAAGGAAAAACCTCATCACTCCTTCAATACAACAATAAGTTATTCTATTTTCACCAAAGAGCAGAAACGTTTCAAATCCTATAGATTCTTTATCATGATATAACCAGGGGCTGATTGGCCATAGACCTCACAGGGAAATTTCCCGGTGGACCGATGCCCAGGGGGCCGCCTGAGTCCTCCTCAAGGCTGGCCAGTAGACATTTTTGGAGATGTATTTTGTGATGTTGGCAGTATTTTGTGATAAACTGTAGTATTTGGCTCTGTTGGGGTGGTATAATGTGCCACCATTTGGTATTGTTAGCCCTGCCTTCCATCAATTTGGACCCAACTACAAAACAGGGCCACTTTTAGCATTTTTTTTCCAGGGCCACTTTAAGTTCCCTGTCCACCCCTGGATATAACAGTGTCTACAGCCATATTTAAGATTTAGGATTATTGATGATGTCCAAAGATCTAGGAGGTGGGTGATAGCAAAGATCAATTAAAAAGGATGGAGTTGCGGTGGATTTACAAGTTGGCTACAGTTGTGTATGTGTGTTTTTTCATTTTATTTTTTATTTTTTTATAAAATCAGGGGAAAGGGGCTTTTTTTTCTTTTTTTACTTGAAACTAATTTTTTTTTATTAACAACACTTAAAAAAAAAAAAAAAAAAACTTTATTTCTGTCCCATTGTATTGTAATGCATTGCCTGTTAGTGTATTACACTGAGTAATACATTAACAAGTTGCCTAGGAGACCCAGCCTGGATCTCCTCGGCCCCTGTAGAAGGCAGGTCCCGATGCTGTGCAATGCATTGGGAAGCCTGTGCATGGCATCAGGGTGCCTTGTAACCCATTGGGTCCCCACCACTGCAGCACTGGGACCCAATGGGCTCCCTCAGCCACCGCATGCACCTTTATGCTGCGGTCAGCGCTGACCGCGGCATAGAAGGGATTAATCCCCCGGCATCGGCTTTTACAGCAATGCCGGCAGATACAGAAGGGACCCGGCAGTCCCTGATTGCCCGCCTGATCACCATGACGTAATAGTACGTCAAAATGCAGCAAGTCACTTGCCACCATGACGTACTATTAAGTCATATGTCGGGAAGGGGTTAAATGTAGTATTTTTATGTTTGTAAATGTATTCCACATTCACTTATTGTAGAAAGAAGTCGGATTTCTTTATACATCATCTTGTACTCGGGATACACTATCATTATATTAACTAGTGTTGGGCGCGAATATTCGAATCGCGAATATTGGCACTTTGAGAATTCGAGAATATTTTGAATATAGTGATATATTCTTAATTTCAAATATTCTAGATTTTTATTTCATCAGTTACCTCCATTCTTGCTTGTGGACCAATGAGAAGGCTGAAATGTCTTTGTCTGAGCTTAGCAACATCCCTAGCAACCAATAGGAAAGTTGCCTACCCCTTACTATATAAGAACCTCCCCAGCAGCCATTTTCTACAGTTTTTTAAAGTTCTGAGAGAGAAAGCAGTGTCATTGCTGTGCTCTGTGCTTTCCACTCATTACATTAGATAGATAGATAGCTTTTTTATATATATATATATATATATATATAATACAGATACATAGTAACATAGTACATAAGGCAGAAAAAAGACATTTGTCCATCCAGTTCGGCCTGTCATCCTGCAAGTTGATCCAGAGAAAGGCAAAAAAAAAAAACTGTGAGGTAGAAGCCAATTTTCCCCACTTTAGGGGAATAAAAAATTCCTTCCCTAAAGTGAATAACCCTAATTTTGATAATCTTTCAGGGTACTGTAGTTGCCCCATTCCAGTTATTACTTTAGTTGCCCTCCTCTGGACCCTCTCCAGCTCTGCTATGTCTGCCTTGTTTACAGGAGCCCAGAACTGTACACAGTACTCCATGTGTGGTCTGACTAATGATTTGTAAAGTGGTAGGACTGTTGATGCAACCCATTATCTCATTGACCTTGGCAGCAGCTGCTGCCAAGGTCATCTGCCCAAGCCTCCAGTCTATCCAGATCGCTCTGTAGTAGTATACTGTCGTCTTCAGTGTGAATTACTTTACATAGTTTAGTGTCAGCTGCGAAAATGTATATTTTACTATGCCAGCCTTCTACAAGATCATTAATAAATATATTGAAGGGAATAGGGCCCAGTACTGACCCCTGAGGTACTCCACTAGTGACAGTGACCCAATCTGAGTATGTACCATTAATAACCACCCTCTGTTTTCTATCATTGAGCCAGTTACTTACCCACTTACAGACGTTTTCTCCCAGTCCGAGCATTCTCATTTTATATACTAACCTTTTATGTGGTACAGTGTCAAATGCTTTGGAGAAGTCCAGATACACGACATCCATTGATTCACCGCTGTCAAGTCTAGAACTTACCTCCTCATAGAAACTGATTAAATTAGTTTGGCATGACCGATCCCTCATGAAGCCATGCTGATATGGCGTTATTTGCTTATTTCCATTGAGATGCTCTAAGATAGCATCTCTCAGAAAACCTTCAAACAGTTTACCCACAACAGATGTTAAACTTAACGGCCTATAGTTTCCAGGCTCTGTTTTTGGACCCTTTTTGAATATTGGCACCACATTTGCCATGCGCCAATCCTGTGGGACATTCCCTGTCAACATAGAATCTGCAAATATCAGAAATAAGGGTCTGGCTATGATATTACTTAAAGAGATTCTGTCACCAGGTTTGGGGCTATAGAGATACGGACATGCATGGCTAGATCGCTGCTAGCATGTGCGCAATATATGTGTCCTATAGGGCTGTCTGGTTTTAATTTCTTAAAAAAATGATTTTATAGATATGTAAATGAGTGTTGAATGTGTCCAAGGGGCTGTACTAACCTTACTTGTGCCCAGCCACGCCCGCCTGTGAAGGAGCCCAGCACCGCCTATGTCTCCTCCTTTCATCAACCATAGATAGCCGTAATCTCGCGATGCGCGAGCTCGCGCATGCGCAGTTCTTTCCCTGAGGCTAATGCCAGCACAGGGAAGGAACACTATACCGGTACTGCGCATCGCAAGATTACGGCTATCTATCATTGATGAAAGGAGGAGACATAGGCGGTGCTGGGCTCCTTCACAGGCGGGCACGGCTGGGCAGTAAGGTTAGTACAGCCCCTTGGACACATTTAACACCCATTTACATATCTATAAAATCCTTTTTTAAAGAAATTAAAACCAGACAGCCCTATAGGACACATATATTGCGGACATGCTAGCGGAGATCTAGCCGTGCATGTCCGTATCTCTATAGCCGTAAACCTGATGACGGAATCCCTTTAATTCCCTTAGGATACGGGGGTGTAAGCCATCCAGTCCTGGCGATTTGTGTATTTTAATCTTTTTAAGTCGCTGTTGTACTTCTTCCTGGGTCAGACAGGACACTTTTAATGGGGAATTTATTTTTACATTCAGCATGTCATCTGACAGTTTATTTTCCTCAGTGAATACATTGGAGAAAAAAAATATTTTACTCCCCCCTCATTACTCTTTAAAGGGCATACACCTTCAGATTTATACTTTTTAACATTTATATAATTGAAGAACATTTTAGGGTTAGTTTTACTCTCTTTGACAATTAATCTCTCCGTCTCTAGTTTGGCCGCT
Source organism: Bufo gargarizans (assembly GCF_014858855.1). Taxonomy (NCBI): domain Eukaryota; kingdom Metazoa; phylum Chordata; class Amphibia; order Anura; family Bufonidae; genus Bufo; species Bufo gargarizans. Next base: position 207,611,706 of record NC_058083.1, read on the forward strand.
TTTATTTGTTTTTCACATGTTCTATTTTTTTCCTTATAATTTTTCAGTGCTTCCGTGCTACCCTCCTGTTTTAGTGTTTTATATGCTTTAATTTTGTCATTTATTGCTTTCTTTACAGTTCTGTTTATCCACATTGGTTTCTTTTTGTTCCATAACCTTAGGCTATATCCTGATATAGTGTAGCTGTTGCAATTCAGGGTGTTAGGTAGTGTGATAGGTTCTGCTGTTCATACATACATTCAGACCTGCTAAAATGTGGTTTCACATATTGCGCCAAAATATTCGCATAATTAGTGCCAATTAGCGCAATCATGAATATATTGGAGCACTCTAACTGCATATAAAGCCATTTTTTATGTTCTGCTGTGCCAACCATTTTCTCCAGTCTCAGAAAACTTCTAGCAGCTTGGAAAATGTAGCAAAAGTGACCCACACCTGTATTTTGCGCGCATTACGCGAAAATTACATTGCCGATTTTTCACAATCAAGAAAATAATCTTGAATTTGCGAATATATGATGAATATTCGCCCAATGTTAGTGAAATATCGCAAATTCGAATTTAGCTCCTGCCACTCATCACTAATATTAACATCATGTGGTGTCAGAGCCAGTAAAATCAGAAGGGTTTATTATTTACTCTCTGCACATAATGTGATAAAACGATTGAGAGTGTGATAAAAATGTCCTTCTTTTGCTGTGAATGACATTGTCAGGAAATATTGCATTCGCAGTGAAGTCATTTAGGCTGATCTCCGAGAGGTTAAACATGAATTACATACAGGTAGCAAGACAAGGCAACAAGATAACTTATTTAGTGCTAAGGACAGCATTTCTCAAAGAAAAGTTGTCTGGAAATTCAAAAAATGCGTTTAAACTGCCTTTTACTTCTAATAAACGTTAATCATTGAAAGCATCAAGGGCAATGAAATAAATTGCACTATTCCTTCCTTGCATTACAAAGCCTGAACAAATTTGTTTTGACACTGTTTGTGTTGAATATTACTAGAGCACCATTAACATCCAAAATACTGTGGTGGCTTCAGAGGCGGCTGTTCCATTAGGCCACTGGGGGCCTCGTGCTGGTGGGGGCCTCGCTCTGGCTCCCACACGACACCACCGCAAGTACAATCAGGGGCGTCGTTAGGTCAAAACATTTGGGGCTTGAGCCCAGGATGTTTTGTCCAGTGCCCCGAATGCTATTCCCCACCCCTCTTGTACTTATTCCGCTGATCTGCTAGGATGCTGCACGGTCATGAATTCAGTCACTTCGGAGCGCAATCCCGTCCTGCGGTGCGTGATCCTGCGAGACCCGCCGCGGGAGGTCACAGGTCTCGTGGGATTACGCGCCACAGGACGGGGTTGCGCTCTGAAGTGACTGAACTCATGACCGCGCAGCAGTCTAGCAGATCAGCGGAACAAAAGTACAAGGTGGGGGGCAAATTGCCTAATGTGGGGCAGTGTGTGGTGGCAAATTACATAATGTGGGCAGTATGGGGCAAATCACATAATGTGGGGCAGTGTGGGGGCAAATTACATAATGCAGTCTAGCAGATCAGCGGAACAAAAGTACAAGGTGGGGGGCAAATTGCCTAATGTGGGGCAGTGTGTGGTGGCAAATTACATAATGTCAGGCAGTGTATGGGCAAATTAAATAATGTGAGGCAGTGTGGGGGCAAAAAACTTAATAGGGCAGTGTGCAGGGCAAATTACCTAATGGGGCAATGTGGGGGCAAATTACCTAATGGGGCAATGTGGGGGGAAATTACATAATGTGGGCCAGTGTGGGGGCAAATTACTTAATGTGGGGCAGTGTGGCGAACAAATTACTTAATGGGGGCAGTGTGGGGGCAAATTACATAGTGTAGGGCAGTGTGGGGGGCAAATTACTTAATGGGGCAGTGTGGGGGCAAATTACATAATGTGGGCAGTGTTGGGGGCAAATTACATAATGGGGGGCAGTGTGGGGGAAAATCACATAATGTGGGGCAGTGTGGAGGGCAAATTACATAATGTGGGCAGTATGGGGGCAAATCACATAATGTGGGGCAGTGTAGGGGCAAATTACATAATGGGGGGCAGTGTGGGGGGAAAATTACATAAAGGGGGCAGTGTAGGGGCAAATTACATAATGCGGGCAGTGTGGGGGGCAGTATTACTAATGAGGGCATTCTAGAAGGGAATTACTATTGGTGGGACTATGAGGAGCACTATTACTATGGGTGCACTATTATTTCTTCAGGATAGTATTTGGGGGTATTGGGGAGCACAGCGAGCAGCCGGGTAACACTGTCGGGACTCCAGGTTGGGGGATGATAATAGAAAAGTAAGGAAGCTTAGATGTCTGTGTGTCACACTCTGCAGAGACAAGGCGGCTGAGAGAAGTTGTCCGGACCGAATGGAGAAGATGATGACAGAGAAGATCAGAGGAGACGTCACCTGGTGGCCCTGGATGTGAGAGGTATGTGTTGCTGTATAGCAAGTACAGCAATAAAGCGGTGTGTGTGTGTGTGTGTGTGTGTGTGTGTGGGGGGGGGGGGGGGGGGGGGTCGATTTAGAGAACTGGGCCAGGGTTAATGCAAAGTGTTAATATGCACTGTGAATATAAGCCCTGTACTGTGTTGTCACTGTGCATATTAACCCTTTACTGTGATGTCACTGAATATTAAAGGGGTACTCCGGGAAAGGAAAATAAATCCCCTATTCAAAGGATAGGAGATAAGTGTCTGATCGGGAAGGGGGTCCAGCTGATGGGAGCCCCCACGATCTCCTGTATGGTACTCTGGATCTCCTTGTGCCCAGAGTGGTGGTCAACACTCCCCCTCCATGTATCTATGGGAGAGCTGCAGATACAGCACTTGTGTATCCCCGAGTCTTCCATAGAGATCCATGGAGGTGGAGTGTTGACCACACCACCACTCCGTGCGGTGGTTGACACACCTTATTTCTTGAGGACTGAGCCGGGGAGCCGTACGGGAGATCACGAGCATCCCAACAATCTTTGCGGGGGCCTCATGTTCGAGTTTCGCCTAATGCCTCACAAAGTTGGGCTACTGTACACCAAACAAGTACACCCGAAAACTGATGAAAGTGGACCAGCCAGACTTGGTGGGTCTCCTGACATAAGGTGAGGTCTCCAGCCCTGCTCAAATAGATAATGGTACTGTTAAATAAACCCATATGGATAACCCTTTGTATAACTAGTAACCAGTATATATGCTGCATATGTATGTTAATATACAAAGTACTATCTTATGCTGTAAGTCCAATGTGAACTCGTTTGGGATAAATTTTTAATTCTACCATACAAAATTATCTGTGTACTATGTTCTCAGGCATGTTATAAACACAGTATCTGAAGATTCACATAATCATACACAAAATTACATGCAAATATTGATGTAGATGAGACATAGGATGTAAAACAGATCAGTATGAATGGCGTAAAAAAAACAAAAATTTATAGCAGTAAATTGTTCTTGCAGTTACAGATAAGGAGTGAGAAAGTTTTTATTATCACCTGAAATATATCCAGTACATGAATGTGATGAACCCAGGAAGTCTGAGGGTCGAATGTCTTAAGAGATGCAGAAGGATATAAATCCATGTGACATTCATTAATGACCTGTGTCAATGGTCATCATGAACTTATACTCCTAGACTTTCCTGTTGTTCTTAGATTTGAAATTTAATATCAAGACTTTTATATCAGTGATAAAGTTGTGGTCATTGCTACAAAAATGTTTCAGTACAGGCAGATCTTTACTTTATTCTTTTATTGTGTGATTATGAGAGTTCATTCTTGTTCTAAGATTTTAACCAGTTTCACCTACATAGAGACCCCAAGTAGGACATTTGGTACATAAAATGAGGTAGACCACATTTGGTGTTGTGCAGGTGAAGGTATCTGGGATCTTGTAGTGCTATTGTGTATTGGGAATCTGTGCCTTATCGGTAGTCATTATATATGGGCAAATCTTCGGGTGCACGGGAATGTTCCTGTAGTTGGAGAGAACAGTAAACTTCTGACAATGATGTTTCTGAGATTAGAGGGCTGCCTATAGCACAGGAGTGGGGTTTCTGGAAGTATTGATTTGGTAATCTTTTTGTAGTATGTGGTCTTCGAGCAAATCTTTCTTTTGTAGATGTGGTCTCTGAGCAACCCTTCTCAGAGGTGTAGGTGACTACAAGATGTAACCAATGGTTTTCTTCTTTTGTTTTTTGTCTCTGGCAATTTGGTTTTTCATTGTAGTTGAATGGTATCCCTGATTCAAAAATGATCTTTTTGAGGCTTCAACGGTGCATCTGTAGAGTCAAACATATGTGTATTTTTTACGTATTGGTGGTGGAAACTGTCCCATCTGAAGTATGTTGTGAGGTCAGTTGGCTTCTGGTAGAGCAATGTCTCTTATTGTTCTGTATCTTGATAATGGTGTCTAAAAAGTTTATTTCAGTAAATCATTAGTTGAGTGTTAAGTTGATGGTGGGATAAAATTGACACATACATGGAATGTTTTTAGTTGTTGATTATTATGATATCATTAATGTAAGGTTTGATGGGGCAAGAGAATGGGGAGTCACTTTCAAGCTACCTCTAATTCATGTACATTTTCCTGTACATATCATTATATAGATGCATATAAGTGAAATAAAATTAAGGAAGATAATAAAGTAAAAAAAAAGTGGACAATCAAACCATAGAAGAAGAAATAAGAGAATGGGTACCAGGTAGCACCAGGAAGGCAGAATTAAGAAAATTGAGCTCTAAAGCAGAGGGGTAACTTCAAACACCTGGATCTGAATGCAAACTATGTAACGGGGTCCTCAAATACTGGCTTCCTCATAAAGACAAAGGTACCATTGAGTGTTCCAGGGCCTTTTTTTTAATCAATTTATATGCGATTAATTGCAATAATGAATAGTTCATAATACCACAAAAATGCTTGTGTGGTTATTCCTTAAAGCAATCCAAGGCTGCTACAACAGTTTTCCCAAACCATCATAAAATGCATAGCAAGCAGTAGTATGAGATCTAGCCTATTGTACAGAAAAGTGAATCTCTTCATGGAAAAGCACCACATCCCATCTATCAATTTAGCTTGCATTTTAAATAGGCAATTTGGGAAATTTAATGAGAGCACATCGGTTCTAACTCCCACAAATCTCAGCTTGTTAGTACGGTTCGTCAAATTGGATGACATATACAACATTGTTCTACTAAATCAACAGTGTTTTCTATTGTAGTAATGCAATACGCTTCGATATTACTCAACTGAATTGGGTGACCTGAATAATTGCAAAAGTGGTAAGGCAATAGTAGAAGAAATAAGGTGGCAATTTATTGAACGTGGGGAGCTATGCTTGACTATTTTACTTTTTCCTCTATGTACAGTACTTTCCAGGGACCTGTCCTAATTCCTTCTCACTGTCCAATTATCTATCAAAAGAGAAGTAAAGTATAATTTATCTATTCTCTATCTACAGGAAAACTGTAGCATGATGTAAACATTTCTGCTACTCTAGAGATGGTAAAGATTTTGCAAGCCTGTTTGAAAAGAGCTGAGTGTGTATCTGTTCCAAAGATGTATTGGCTTTGGGAAGACTGCCAAATGGTTAGGAGATATATTCTAATTACATTAATCTAGGTTCTCGTAGTTGAATTATACATTGATGTCTTCTGAACCTGATCCTCTGATCTCAGAGTTCTGAAAGCGGCACATAACCTAAAGATTATTTAGCTTTTCATTCATTGCACTGTATTGATCATTTGTGTTTTCAAGAGAAAAAAAAAAACCATGTACAACAGGTATACTTCTCCACAGTCAGAGGTTACCTAGATCCTAAATGTTTATGGGCCATAAAACCTCCACTTGATACCACATGAATGACAATATCTTTGTCATTAGCTAATCCTTATTGTTACAAAAAGGGCAGAGAAATTCTGAAAAAGGGATTTCATGAGACATCTGAAGGCCTCTTCACATGGACCGATAATTGGAAGAATTATAAGGAAGACATTTTCCAAAGAATACTCATTCTTGATCATTGTCATCCTGTGTAAAGGTACCACCGATCACCCGGTGAATGCATTATTAATGTGGACATCAAAATAATTGTTCTGAGCCTCAGATTGTCCTGTGTAAACAGCGATCTGTTGCAAAGAAACAATGAATCTCTATGACTGTACCGATAACTTGTCCCCATGTAGGGGAGGTGATATAGGGCAGATTATAATGAGAGCAATCTGGACTACAGCCTGGGGCCCATGAAAGTTTGCCCTCATTACACTTCATCCTTGAACAGTCTTGCAGCACTCACTAAAGGCCATAATTGAATTACATTGGGGGGGGGGGGGGGGGGGTGCAGTAAGTGGTGAGATGATTTTGGTATGACTTTCATCTTGCCACTGGTCCTCCAGTATCACTGCGGCAGCACGCAACGCCCATCTTTTTCCACTGTGGGCCCTGCCTCCTGACCTGTGCACTCATCACATGTGCCTGCATCATTACACTGTGTTATCTGTGGTGTTACATAGGACTGCAGGTGACAGCTACATTATCTGTACTCAGAGTTATAGCAATGTGCTTTCTGTGGTGTTACGTAGGACTGCAGGTGACATCTACTAAATCATCTGCTCTCAGAGAGCTATCACTGTATTATCTGTGGTGTTACATACATAGGACTGCAGATAACAGCTCCACAGTATCTATATTCAGCAACTTATCACTATAGTATAACATAGGACTTCATGTAGCATCTGCTACATTATCTGTACTCGGAGAGTTATAACAATGTGTTATCTGTGGCATTACGTAGGACTGCAGGTACCATCTTCTAGGTCTCAGATAGCTATCACTGTGTTATCTGTGGTATTATATGTTATTGTGTGTATGGTAGCATCTCCGTGTGTATGGGAGCGTCCACGTTTGTAGTGGGTGTACTGGGTCTCGGGCTACTTGAGAAACCTTGGCGTGGTGCCCGGGCTTAGACAGGTCCTACACCGTAGGACATGTTGACTAATCTCTCAATTTTAAAATCAGTTTAAAGGTTTAGTGAGACTGCAGAGTGCACCTGTATTTGTTATTGTTTTGTTATATTGTTATATTGATATCACATCCACATAATTGCTACCTTGTGTAGGATGTCTATTGTGGTACTTGTGGTTCGCTGTGGGCATCCTCCACCGTATGCATTTTTGCTGGGGATCGCCATTAGCAACGGGCCACAAGTGCAGGATTTGCTCCCCTGTATATATGCACAACTGCATGTGGGTTTGAGCACCTCCTGCTAATACCACGCCATTCTTTTCAGTTTGTATATATAGAGATTCTTGGAGGTGTATAAACTCCAATTTAAATGTGCCTGTTTTCCATCTACAGGCCACATTTAGGTACACCTGTGAGGCCTGGGCCATATCAGCCAGTCTTGAGTGGGACTCGCAGACTCCTCCCTCCTCCCATTGCAAGCATGGCTACATGCTGGAGGTAACTGGTGAGTTGTTTGTGAGTCGGCCTCATGCTCCTGTAATTTGCCCACTGGCTCCTGGTATTGCCCATACGGCGCAGGTAGGTGAGTGTTAGGTCCCGGGCTACTTGAGAAACCTTGGCGTGGTGCCCGGGCTTAGACATGTCCTACACCGTAGGACATGTTGACTAATCTCTCAATTTTAAAATCAGTTTGAGGGTTTAGTAAGACCGCAGAGTGCACCTGTCTTTGTTATTATTTTGTTATATTGGGCTGAATGGGAGCCCACAAATCCTGCGCCCAGGGTGCTCTTGGGGTATGGCTACACAGTGATTTTGGTCACCTGACAGGTTTTGTGTCCACATATCACAGTGTGGCAGTGCTCCCACAGAAATGAATGGGGTCATAGTGAGACTCGCACATTTGCAGCAGCTGCAACCCCAGAATCACAAAAAGTCCAACCCTGCTTATGTGCGAGTCATGCTGCAACCTTATTCATTTCCATGAAAGCCCTGGTACATGCAATACTTGAGCGTGACACATGTTACACGACCAAGATTGTCATGAAGCCATACCCTTAATCCACCCCAGAGGTTATTGTTGCATGTAAGTGCACCTCTCACCTACTCTGGCGAACAGGCATTTATCAGGAATCGTTCATTCTTGATAACTGATTTGATCAGCCCATATAAAGGGAACTTAATGGGGTTGTGCAGCCTGTTTATATTGATGACCTATCCTCAGGATAGCACAACCCCTTTAAGACTGAGATGACACTTTTTATCACACTGCAAAAAATAAAATCAACTCTCTCTGAAATCGCTGTCTATAGGTGATGCATTGAATAGCTTCAATATGTTTTCAAAATCACCATCATCATCATCAGTTAAGTATTGGTGGAGTGATATTATCACTAGCTATGAAGAGAGACATTTATCAAGACTGGTGTTCCCATACTTCCATTTTGATCCTTGTGCATCGGAGTAAAGTGCACCTAATTTATTAAGAGGCAGAGGGCTCTCAATAAATTAGGCACATCTCTGGCAGTATGAAAATTAGCAGACGGTTTTTGGATAATCTAGAGTTAGGTCACCTATATTTATAAAGTACAAAAGAAGGTTGGAGTGGTGATCTTGATTAAAACATAACTTTTAATTGGTATAAGGATAGAAAAAAGTCCCTAAGTTTACACAAATAATCAATCTAGTGAACACTTACACATAGAATTATTGGTACATGGCAGCACCTGAAAATATAACCAGTTGTCCTACCGTAACCCAGGTGTCTTCCGGTCTTTACAGATATTCAAAAAATGGCAGGAACCAGACGTGGATGATGGTGGGCTCTAAGTCCCTGTTTCACCCTAGGATAGGGGTACTACCTTGACCCTGGTGTCCTAATCACGGAGCATCCGTCCTGAAAAGAATAACCCCGCCCGGAACCTTGCCCTTACGCTACTTGGCCCTGATGTGCCCTAGTGCAGCTGATCCCTACATGCATGTTTCATGTAACAATCATCAGGGGAATATTGTGCAGTCGAGCAGGGCATGGATCACATAGAGTGTTAATCCAGATGATTCTATAGTTAACAGTGAGGATATTCAGGTGTAACAAAATAAAGGACACTTACATCAAATACAAATGGTAAGCCCATTGTGTGGGTTCCATTGAGTATCAGGGCTAACGCAGGCCTAAAAATTATGAGGCCATATGTGTTGCAGGGAGATCTCCCTGATGTACAGCGTGCCGCGATATGTCCTGAGGCTGTGATGTAGCCTACATGTGTAAGTGTGCACTAGATTGATTATTTGTGTAAACTTAGAGACTTTTTTCTATACTTATACCAATTAAAAGTTACATTTTAAGATCACTACTCCAACCTTCTTTTGTGCATCTCTGGCAGTCCATGCGTATATATCTCTGGCTACTTTTTGGCGTATATCTGTCGCAGAAGGTTATTTGCGCCGCAGTCTGTGACTTTTTCCCCTTTTCCTCTGCTCACGTCTAAAAAAGGGTGTGTGACCTACTTTAGTCTCAGATCAGACCCTCATCAGACCCTCCCCAGCCTTATATCAGACCCCCAGCCTCAGATCAGACCCTCCCCAGCCTTATATCAGACCCTCATCAAACCCCCAACCTCAGATCAGACCCTCCCTAGCCTCAGATCAGTCCTCATCAGACCCCCCCAGCCTCAGATCACACCCCCATCAGACCTCCCAACCTCAGATCAGACCCCCATCAGACCTTTCCTAGCCTCAGATCAGCCCCCATCAGACCCCCCCAGCCTCAGATTAGACCCCCAATAGGCATCACAGCCTCAGATTAGACACAAATCAGGCCCCTAGCCTCAGATCAGACTCATATCAGACTCCAACCTCAGATCAGAAACCCCCAGCCTCAGATCAGCCCCCATCAGAACTCCCAGCCACAGATCAGAACTCCCTAGCCTTAGATAAGACCCCCCAGCCTCAGATCAGCCTCCTCAGCCTCAGATCAGACCCCCAATAGGCCCCCCAGCCTCAGATCAGACCCCTATCAGACCCCAGCCTCAGATCAGCCCCATATCAGACCCCCAGCCTCAGATCAGCCCCATCAGACCCCTCAGCCTTAGATCAGACCCATCAGCCTTAGATCAGACCCCCAGCCTCAGATCAGACCCACAGCCTCTGATAAGACCCCCCCAGCCTCATATCAGCAACCATCAGACCCCCCCAGCCTCAGATCAGCCCCTATCAGACCCCCCCAGCCTCAGATCAGACCTGCAATAGGCCCCCAGCCTCAGATCAGACCCCTATCAGACCACCAGCCTCAGATCAGACCCATATCAGACCTCCAATCTCAGATCATAACCCTCCAGCCTCAGATCAGCTCCATCAGACCCCCCAACCTTAGATCAGACCCCCAGCATCAGATAAAAACCCCAGCCTCAGATCAGCCCCATCAGCCCCCCCAGCCTCAGATCTCCCCCCTGCCTCAGATCAGACCCCATCAGACCCTCCCTACCCTCAGATCAGACCTTAGATCAGACATTTAAAATAAAAAATAAAATAAACTTACCACCCCAGTAGTGTTGGGCGAGCCTGCTCGGCCGAACACCTTTTTCACTCGAGCAGCCCATAAACGTGCGGGGAAGTAGTGCCACTCACTGTAATGCCGTAGCTATGTTGGCTACTGGCATTACAGTTATTAGCTGGCCAGAATCCGTCATAGGGTGCTATATAGCACCCGATGACACGTGGTTCGGCTCAGACTTAGTCAGGGCGAGCTCCAGCAGAAGGGACAGATATTGTAGGGAGAGGAATTTGTTTTAGGGAATTTTGAGTGTTGAAAGGTGTTAGAGACCCAACAGTCCTTGTAAGGACTATTGTTTTATCTGGCTACGAAATATATTATCAACGTGCTCTAAATTGCCTGCAATTGTTTGGCTGCTGGTGACAGCAGCGACATTACCTGCACTACATCTCCTGTATAATGTTAGCCGCTGGTGACAGCAGCGACATTACCTGCGCTACATCTCCTGTATAATGTTAGCTGCTAGTGACAGCAGCGACATTACCTGCGCTACATCTCCTGTATAATGTTAGCTGCTAGTGACAGCAGCGGCATTACCTGTGCTACACCTCCTGTATAACGTTAGCCGCTGGTGACAGCAGCGACATTACCTGCGCTACATCTCCTGTATAACGTTAGCCGCTGGTGACAGCAGTAACATTACCTGCGCTACATCTCCTGAATAACGTTAGCTGCTGGTGACTGCAGCGACATTACCTGCATTACATCTCCTGTATAATGTTTGCACATCATAAATATCAGTGATATTCAGTTAAATGTTTTCACCGCTGGTGACAGCGACATTACCTGCACTACATCTCCTGTATAACGTTTGCGCATCATAAATATCAGTGACATTCAGTTTAATTTTGTCGCCACTGGTGACAGCGACAATACATGCGCTAAATCTCGTGTATAACGTTTGAGCATCCTAAATATCAGTGACATTCAGTTTAATTTTTTGGGCGCTGGTGACAGTGACATTACCTGCACTACATCTCCTGTATAACGTTAGAGCATCCTAAATATCTGTGACATTCAGTCTAATTTATTTGCGCATACACTTACAAAACCTGCGCTACTGTATGTGTGACATACTTACAAGCATATATACCATTTAACCACCTCAGCTCCCCTAGCTTAAACACCCTTAATGACCAGACCACTTTTTACAATTCTGCACTACACTACTTTCACGGTTTATTGCTCGGTCATGCAACTTACCACCCAAATGAATTTTACCTCCTTTTCCTCACACTTATAGAGCTTTCATTTGGTGGTATTTCATTGCTGCTGATGTCATTTTTCACTTTCAGTTGTAAAATTTTTCAAATGAAACTACATTTCTATATAAATGTTTCTCTAAATTTATTGTTGTACATGTCTTTGATAAAAAATTGTGTATATTTATTGGTTTGGGTAAAAGTTATAGCGTTTACAAACTATGGTACAAAAATGTGAATTTCTGCTTTTTGAAGCTCTGACTTTCTGAGCACCTGTCATGTTTCCTGAGGTTCTACAATACCTAGACAGTAGAAAAAACCCACAAATGACCCCATTTCGGAAAGTAGACACCCTAAGGTATTCGCTGATAGGCATAGTGAGTTCATAGAACTTTTAATTTTTTGTCACAAGTTAGCGGAAAATTATGATTTTTTTTTTCTTTACAAAGTCTCATATTCCACTAACTTGTGACAAAAAATAAAAACTTCCATGAAATCACTATGCCCATCATGAAATATCTTGGGGTGTCTTCTTTCCGAAATGGGGTCACATGTAGGGTATTTATACTGCCCTGACATTTTAGGGGCCCTAAAGCGTGAGAAGAAGTCTGGAATATAAATGTCTAAAAAATTTTACGCATTTGAATTCCGTGAGGGGTATGGTGAGTTCATGTGAGATTTTATTTTTTGTCACAAGTTAGTGGAATATGAGACTTTGTAAGAAAAAACAAACAAACAAAAAAAAAAATTTCTGCTAACTTGTGCCCAAAAAATGTCTGAATGGAGCCTTACAGGGGGGGGTGATCAATGACAGGGGGGTGATCAGGGAGTCTATATGGGGTGATCACCACCCTGTCATTGATCAGCCCCTGTAAGGCTCCATTCAGACTTCCGTATGTGTTTTACGGATCCACGGATCCATGGATCGGATCCGCAAAACACATACGGACGTCTGAATGGAGCCTTACAGGGGGGTGATCAATGACAGGGTGGTGATCACCCCATATAGACTCCCTGATCACCCCCCCTGTCATTGATCACCCCCCTGTAAGGCTCCATTCAGACATCTGTATGTGTTTTGCGGATCCGATCCATGGATCCGTGGATCCGTGAAACACATATGGATGTCTGAATAGAGCCTTACAGGGGGTTGATCAATGACAGGGTGGTGATGACCCCATATAGACTCCCTGATCACCCCCCTGTCATTGATCACCCCCTGTAAGGCTCCATTCAGATGTCCGTATGTGTTTTACAGATCCACGGATCGGATCCGCAAAACACATACAGACGTCTGAATGGAGCCTTACAGGGGGGTGATCAATGACAGGGTGGTGATCACCCCATATAGACTCCCTGATCACCCCCATGTCATTGATCACCCCTCTGTAAGGCTCCATTCAGATGTCCGTATGTGTTTTGCGGATCCGATCCGTGGATCCGTAAAACACATACGGACGTCTGAATGGAGCCTGACAGGGGGGTGATCAATGACAGGGGGGTTATCAATGACAGGGGGGGGGATCAGGGAGTCTATATGGGGTGATCAGGGGTTAATAAGGGGTTAATAAGTGACTGGGGGTGTAGTGTGGTGCTTGGTGCTACTTATTACAGAGCTGCCTGTGTCCTCTGGTGGTCGATCCAAGCAAAAGGGACCACCAAAGGACCAGGTAGCAGGTATATTAGACGCTGTTATCAAAACAGCGTCTAATATACCTGTTAGGGGTTAAAAAAAAATCGCATCTACAGCCTGCCAGCGAACGATCGCCGCTGGCAGGCTGTAGATCCACTCGCTTACCTGCAGTTCCTGTGAACGTGCGCGCCTGTGTGCGTCTCGCGAGATGACGCGTAGATGTGTGACTGTGCCTGAGTGAGCAGCCTCCGGAACGCGATCCTGCGTTAGGCAGTCCGGAGGCGGGTAATATGCTCAAGGTGAGCAGTAAGGGACATCGAAGTGGCCGTGCTGCTGTTGGTGCATGCAGAGGCCATGGCCATGGGCACAGTGAAACTGTGCCTGCTGCCAGAGCACAAGAAACATACTCATCCATGATACCTATCTTCCAGTTTGCAGGGTGGCACAGGACACCAGTGTCAAAGTCACACTAGTGCGAACAGGTGGTCGGTTGGTTTGCAGCAGATAATGCTTCCAGTCGGTTAAGCACCACCCTGTCTTCCACAAAGTTCAGTAGCCAAGTCTGGGCAACAGAATCCTCACCCTGATCCTCCTTCCTGCCACCATGGAGAGTCTTGGTAAACTAGTGATCCCACACGCGGATATTCAGAGGAGCTGTTTTCATCGCCATTCCTTGATTTGGCCCTCTCGCCAAGCCTGCTTGAAGAGGGACATGTGGAGAACTTGTGCACTGATTCACAAACTCTTGAATATCCACAGTCAGAAAAAGATGACAGTGGGGAACGACAATTAGTGTTTAACGATTTGGATGATGATGATGAGACACAGTTGCCAATAAGTCAACCACAATTAGTGTCTCAAGAGGTTCATGATGAGGATGAGATACAGTTGTCAATAAGTGAGGTTCTTGTTAGGTCAACAAGTCAGGAGGATGACCAGAGGGAGGAAGTGGAAGACGAGGTGGCGGACGATGAAATCACTGACCCATCCTGGGAAGGTAGCAAGTCGAGTAAGGACAGCAGTACAGAGGGGGAGGGATCCGCAGCACCGCAACAGGCTGGAAGAGGCAGTGTGGTGGCAAAAGAAAGAAGGCAGGCCACACCAAACTGGCCAACAACTGTTCCCGGGGCACTTCCTTGCGGCAATCTCCCTTGCCAAGGGGTAGGCGTTCCACAGTCTGGCGCTTTTTTGAGGAAAGTGCAGACGATAAAAGAATTGTCATTTGCAACCTGTGCAGGGGCGTGAACACTAGCAACCTCACCACCACCAGCATGATCTGCCACATGGCATCAAAGCACCCTTATAGGTTGGCCGAATGCCTGGGTCCACAATGAGTGTCAGCGGGTCACACCACTGCCTCTTTTCCCCTGTGTTATGTGCTAGCCAATCCCCTGTCCAAGACGCAGGCCCGGATGCCTCCTACCCTGCACCTGGACCTTCGCAAGCACCATCAGCTAGCACATCCACTTCTGTGTCCCAGCTCAGTGTACAGATGTCCATACCCTAGGCCTTTGAACGAAAGCACAAATAACCAGCCACCCACCCACAGGCCATAGCACTAAATGTGCACCGTTTCAAATTGCTGGCCCTGGAAATGTTGCCATTTAGGCTTGTGGACACTGAGGCTTTCGGCAGCCTGATGGCAGCGGTGGTCCCTCGTTACTCAGTACCCAGCCACCACTATTTTTCCCGGTGTGCTGTCCCTGCCTTACACCAGCATGTGTCCCGTAAAATCACCCGTGCCCTGACCAACACAGTTATTGGGAAGATCCACTTAACGACTGACACATGAACAAGTGCTTTTTGCCAGGGACGCTGCATTTCCCTGGCGGCACACTGGGTGAACGTTGTGGAGGCCGGGAGCGAGTCGTACCCTGGGATGGCACATACTTACATGGGACGCCCTACTTACATCAGGATTTCCGCCACCATCTACAATAGTGGCTGCAACCCTTCCTTCTCCTCCTCCTCCA
Organism: Bufo gargarizans; assembly: GCF_014858855.1. Classification (NCBI taxonomy): domain Eukaryota; kingdom Metazoa; phylum Chordata; class Amphibia; order Anura; family Bufonidae; genus Bufo; species Bufo gargarizans. The sequence continues at coordinate 207,627,048 of NC_058083.1, forward strand.
CTTCCACCTCTGAATTCCCATCTTGCAGCACCAGTCAGACATCAGTCAGTAGCTCGAAGCAGTGTAGCACTGCAGTGGGGAAGCGGCAACAGGCCCAGCTGAAACTAATTTGCTTAGGTGACAAACAGCACACCGCCGCAGAGCTGTGGCAGAGTATAAGGAACCAGACTGAGCTGTGGCTCTGGCCACTCAACCGACAACCAGGATGGTTGTGTCTGATAATGGCCATAACTTGGTGGTGGCTTTTGAGCTCGGTAAGCTCACACACATAGACCACGTGTTCAACTTAGTGGTTCAGTGGTTTCTCAAAACCTACCTCAATTTGCCCGAGCTACTGGTGAAGGTGTGCCGCATGTATGCCCATTTCCTGAAGTCATTTACTGCTGCCGTCGGCCTGGCAACCATGCAGCAGAGCTTGCAATTGCCAGCTCACCGACTGTTGTGCGACGTGAGCATGCGCTGGAACTCCACGTTACACATGTCGGCCAGGCTTTGTGAGCAGCAGAGGGCAGTAGTGGAATATTAGCTGCAACATGGTCGTCGCCTTTCCAGTCAGCTTCCGCTCTTCACAAGCGACGAGTGGGCATGGATGTCTGACCTCTGTGAGGTTTTACGCAACTTTGATGAATCAACACAGATGGTTCATCAAAGATGGTCAGCACAGCAGAAGACCCTTACCCCTAATTTTTTAGATGGTCAGCTCAGCAGCAGACCCTCACCCCTAATTTTTTAGATGGTTAGATCAGCAGCAGGCCCTCGTCCTTAATGTTTTAGAAGGTCAGATCAGCAGAAGACCCTCCCTAATGTTTTAAATGGTCATATCAGCAGCAGACCCTCTCCCCTATTTTTTTAGATAGTCAGGCCAGTAGCAGACCCTCAGCCCTAATTTTTTAGATGGTCGTATCAGCAGCAGGCCCACGCCCCTAATGTTTTAGAGGGTCAGCTCAGCAGCAGACCCTCACCTCAAATTTTTTAGATGGTCAGCTCAGCAGCAGACCCTCACCCCTAATATTTTAGAGGGTCACCAGCTCCTAATTTTTTTATGTTCACAAGCAGGCCATCAATCATAATTTTTCAAGGGTGTGTATTATGCCCTCCTTTATGTGTAATAAAAGGTGTATTGGAGTGCTGGTTCCTTGTAAGTTTTGGCAGCGCTTTCACTTAGTGCATAGGCTTTATGAGTGTAGGAGTTCAACTACTTGAACAATTGTACCACAATGTGAATGAGGCCCTCCTTTATGTGATATGCAGGCTGTATTGAAGTCCCTCTTCCTTGCAATTTTTGGCAGCACTTGCACTTTATATACAAGTAAATATATAGAAAAGAATGTTTCCTAAGAATTTTTCCTCTAAAATCAATTTTATCTTCGGTTTGGTGCGTATTATTGTCAGTCTGTAAAAGTGGCGTACTTTTCGGACAACATCGCTCCCAGCAGTTACCTGGGAGTCCAAGATGCATCCAGACATCCTCCCCATGCTGTTTCCGAACCATTTCAGTGGTGTTTCCATCAATTTCTGACCTTTTTCTATGAACCATACACCCTCCCCTCTTCAGAGCAGGGGGTGCCTGGTTTAATGCTCTGGTTCTCCTATTGACTTCCATTGTGCTTGGGTGCTCTGTAGAGCACCCGAGCATACCAATATGTTCTACCCTAGCACCCAAGCACTTTGGTGCTCGATCAACACTACTCTTCAGCTCTGGACAGTGCTGCCACTTGGCATATTCACTTACCCTCCTTGGTCTTCTTCCTTCCTGTACTGTGACCTGACAGCGCACAGCGTCAGGTCATACTGTGCGTCTGTACGTGTTATAGCACAGAGTGGGACCAGAAGCAGACCAGGGAAGGTGAGTACAGCCAGTGCAGCGCTGTTCTCACCTTCCTGTGCTTCCCGCTTGCTAATGTCCGCTTCCATAATGGAAGCAGTCATTAGCATTTTTGGCCGGGGGCCACATGAAATGATCCCTCATAGTTCTTATCACCAGGGATGGTTGTTCTGCTTTCCTCTAATGCAATGCAGGAGCAGATACCAAAACATCTAATTCTATCATTTTAGATACCTTTGGCAAATTAGCAGTACTTTTTTGTATTTATTAACTTCCCTTGATGATTATGTCTTCATCATTGGGATTACTTTCATATTCATTAGAATTGTTTCTAAAGAAGAACAGCAAAATGAATGGGTCTGCTCCTTCCTAATGTTCTTTTACAATCTGCCATATTTTGTTAATTAACCAAGAGCTTATTTTTGCCATTTGTATAAGACATCCCATGTGCAGCATGCCAACATTTCCAAAAAGCTTCACAGTAATCTTAAATGAATGTGCAGTATTGTATATAGAAGGAAACATTTATCTAAAGTTTGAGAGCAATAAGTATGACTTCCTCAACAAGCTTTCTTTTGTGAAGCATGGACCATGCATAATCAGGGCCCATAGATACCAAGATAACATGCCATTGTTAAACATTATTTCTATGCAATGCAATTTTCATGCTTGCCTATTTTATATCTTACTTATTCATCTGTTTTTACCCCTCAATTTGAATGTCAGTTTCGAGTCCTGACAATCTCTGAGTGCTCCATATTTTAGTTACCTATAGTCCAGCAATGTGAAGATCTTTGAGCTTATCCTCCCTCTTCCTTCCATGGAATCACACCTTAAGAGCATGAATGGAGTAGTTCTGTGATCAGCCCTATCAACTTTGCCTGATCAGTTCAGGATTTGATGTAAATGTGTTTGTCCAGACTCTCTTACCCTCTTGTTCCCTATAACGTCTATGTATCTCAGTTGTGGTTTGTTCGTGTAGATTGTCACAGCCATGATGATGTTTCGGTCATCTGTAGTTCACTGTTTAATACAATAATAAAAAATCACAGCATTTATGAGATAATTATGAAGCAATTCAGTTCTCTAAACAGTTCATTGAGTTTCATTTTCAAACAATGCTCAGTAAACTAAATCTGTAGTAACAACTAGTAGTATCCTGTTACATGTCTGGTATACTTTGCGTATGGTTAGTTTGATGGCTGAAAACAGCCCCTTTACAAAATTATGCCAATGCTGCAACCAGTTGATTATGGTAGATCTGACATTTCTAATGGAAATGGCCACAGCCATCTTTAAATGACTGTCTGTCCTTAGTTGCATGGTCAACCAGAGCAGGAGCAACTCTTGAAGAGCAGTGATTCATTCAGACACGAAGAGCCTGCATGGTGAGATCCCTTTAAGTTACACAGTACTCCATACTGAAGCAAGTGTATCCACCAGTCAACCTTAGCTCCACTTGATTCCAATAGTACAAATTTATACAAGGTATTCATAAAGAAAAAGGCATAACTTACCACTTCTTACAACTTTTTTACCAGCCCTAAGCTGATAGAGGTTCCTTTATATTTTTGGAGGCATTTAATTCTGTCTAAGTAAGCTTCTAAAGGGTGTACTGTTATAATGTTATACATTGTGTGACAGTGGGTCATTGTCAAGTGTGGTGCTGAGAAGTTGATATTTTGTGATAAATATCAACAGTGATGTATATTAACATGGCTATTCCTTCACCTCACAATTCTGGTTTCCTAAACATGTCAATATGATTAATTCTTCACCCATACACCATAAAATTATAACAGGCAATTCAATGCTGACATATTGTTGCTAGAGCAGAGGCATCTGTATATCTTCGTCCTCTGTTACGGTGGAGAGAAATGTCATGTATGAGAATGACCTGTTTGTTGACTTGTAGAAGTTGACTCATATGTATTCCTGTAACTTTATCTATCATTAGTTGACAGGTGGTTCATCATTTAGACCTAAAGGTAAGGAACACTAGAAATATCAAGTAAAGGGCTGCATGGAACATGAACATCGGAAAATATACAGTATGTGTCTGTAATGAAATACAGTGAATGCTGTAACTTTCTTCACTAGGTTTTTTGAAACACAAAATATGACATAAGGGAATTCTGCTTTGATTGAAATGTTATGCCTGCTTTCTAATTTTATGAGGATGTTATTTTATTAAAGAGGTGTTGCAGGAGTATGATATTGGTTACCTATCCTCAGGATTGGCAATCTATATCAGATCGGTAGGGTTCTGACTTCTGGCACTCCCACTAACAGGCTCAGACTGGCCCACAGGGGTACAGGTGAATCCCCTGGTATTCCCCCCATATTCAATTATCTGGTAGCATCTTGCTGCTGTGTGAACAGGTAATATATAAATGTATCTGTACGGTGGGCCCCCAAAGTAAATTTTACTGGTGGGCCCCAGGCAAACCAGTCTGACACTGCCCACCAAATAGATGTTTAAAGAGGTTGCAGGACTCCGGTTAGAGCTGTTTACTCTTCATAACATCCCAAGCCCAGCATCATACATTGTGTAGTGGCTGTGCTTGGCGTTTCAGCCCAGGCCCCTTCACTTGAATGGGGCTAAACTGCACACAGGTCATTTGACCGATGAGCATGTTGTCACTAGCCCCTTTAAATAATAAGTTTATATTAACCAAAGCAGGTATACATACACACAAAGTCAAAAATTATGTATAAAAATGATATAGACAAGGCTGTCATAGGATAATAGAATAACAGAGAATTGAAATTCAAGTATTACATCAAGCATAATATAAGCAAGCAATATATTGTACTTGACATACAGTCTTTCTAAACAAATCCATTATATGTCCCACATGCAAGAAAAGACAAAAGGGGATAAAGCCCATCAATAGATAAAATCTGGGCATGCACCTGAGACAAATCCATGGGACCTCTGCCTAAAGGGAGGTGTGAGAGTATTTGTAAAGGCATTAAGAACTAGGGAATTATATATCTAGAGGCTTCAGGTTGGTGGAGAATTGTATGATAAGCCCTGAGTTGTAAAGGTAGCTCCAAATCTTGTCAAACTTGTTGGTACATTTCCTGTGTTGATAAAGCCACTTTTTATGGGGGTAGTATATTATTTATTAGTGATAGCCATTCTTGAAAGGAAGCAGGGCACTGTGCTAGCCATGTCCTGACTTACAGTAATATAGTGCCTCATTTTAAAAAATGTGTACAACTCTAATACGAGTTCAGGACTAATTCGGGTCAGGATGAAAGAAACAGATATTGGGGCAAGGTGGTATTGCGAAGCCAATCTCATTGTTGAGGAACTTAACCACTTGTTCCCAGAACATTGGTGGAAAAAGGTACCTGAAACAAGATGACACTTTGGACATTTGCCCACATAATTCGGATGGAATTTATTAAGTCTAGTCCTACAGTTATATGCCCTATTAATAAAAAGAATAACGACGTAATCCTCTCATTGTGATCAGAAGAGTCCAATTTAGAAGATTCAAGTGCCCCGTCCCACTCATGCATGGCTCAAGGGCCTACATTATTAAGTAACCCAAGATTAGATGATTTTGAAGTAGGGAGAGTAGAAAAACCAGCAGGGGAAATTCTTAGTAATCCAACAGCACCCCCATCTCCGCACCCCGACCACCACACCCTGCTGTGTGAGCAGGTAATATTTGAATGTATCTGTACGGTGAGCCCCCATATATACACATAGTGACCTTTGCATGAGGCTCCTGTAAATACTGTAACTGAGGTAATAAAATAAAGTAGTATATGACCATAAAACGCCTTATTTTTAGATCTATTTAGTGAGAAAATATATGGCCATTTTGAGCACAGTAAAAATGCTTCTTTACATTGTCTGCAGGACCTATTACCGTACTTTATTCTCCTTGTTTTATGCTTACATGGTAATTAGTTAACTTTTATTCTGACAAACATCTACTGTACACCCAAGACCAATTGCATGGAACATCAAAGAGACATCAGACAACTGCAAAGGCTTTAATCTTAAAGCGAATAGGAAATAACAAGCCTTTATAGGAATATAAACCAAACACAAAACAGAAAAATAAAAGTAATACAAAGTATATAGTGCAAGAATTTCCTCACCTCAACAACCAGACACTAATGTTTTCCTGCAGTGAAAAAAATCCATGTTCCAGAGAAGTAAGTACAGATTTATATTCAGGAATTTACAATTTGCTCAGTCCTCTGGTTTATTTCATTATGTGTGAAATAAACGGAGCACCTTTCATACAATATTTTTAGCTTCTAGTAATACTAGCACGCCGGCTTTACATTTGGTTACTTCCTATAGTATGAGGAAAACGTAACGGAATGTGTTGATAATATGTTTGATTCCTTTCAACATCTTTTCATGCCAACAAGAAAGTCGGCACACAGGTAGGAGACTTTTTATTGCCATGCGCTGGCCCGCAGGGGACACATGAGGGTGGAGAGGATAGGACTTGGTTGCTGCAGCAATGAGGGTGGTTGTAGTGCTCACGGTGGCTAAGCCCGGCACCAGCATTCCCAGGCTGTGCAGGCAGTGAATGAAGGGAGGCACAAGGCACATGCTGGACCTTTGGGGCCTCCTGCCTGGTGGTGGCTGGAATGCACTTGATGTTCAGCGAGCAGCAGGAGATGTATTTGCAGTTCAGTTACTGAGGCTCATGCCGGCACAGGAATTCAGACTGCGCAGGCGCTCACATTATATAATGCTGTGCATGCACAAGATTTCACTGCTGTGGCAGGATGACTTCTGCACATCAAGGAGGAGAACACAAGATGAGTGGGAGAGTGGGACTCACTGAGAATGGGCGTGACTGGCCTCCAAGAATGCTAAGTACCGCCCCTTAGCTCTTTTTAAGCTTATTAACATATTTATAAAATTGTTTTTTGTGGGGCACAAAAACATTTATATTGCACATACAGGTATGTTTAGAAAGTACTTCAGGAGACCTATAGTCCCATGTAAGCAATTCAATAGGCTTGATGATAGTATTTGATTCCCTTTAACTTGGTCCTTAACCTTCTGTTAATTCAATGCTCAAGGATTAATTTTTAGCAAAGTAGCTTTTTCTGCCAGTTTATACTTACAGGAATTATGTTTTCCTGGAGCAGGATTCTGTCTTGGTTTACTTGGCGGCAGCAGCACACACTACACACTTCCTCTCTCGTGCTTGATCACCGGCAGACTCTACCAACCAGGGGAAATGGGACCAGCACATTACCTGGCAACCATAGCTAAGAACTGCCAGTTAACTAGTTCCTTTCCATAGTCAGTGCATAGTAACGTGACATTAACCACTTGTTTTGCAGATGGTGCATAGTTAACCCTTTCAGCAAACATTATAACATCTTTAACAGTAAACCATTGGATTACAGTATTAACCCTTTTAGCAGTGAACCATACAAATATGGTATATTAACCCTTTAGCAGTGAACCAGTGGGTCACTGCATTATTTCTGGCATTTCATACACCAGTCTTAATAGAGTTTATTGGAATAAAACGTGCAAAATAAATCTGGCAAATGTGCAAAAATGAAATCTCTATGTCTGCTATGAGCAAGCAAAGAATTGCACTAAAATGTGCCATATTTTCTGTCTTTAAGGCCTCATGCACACGGCCGTTGTTTTGGTCCGCATCCGAGTTGCCGTTTTGACGGAACAAAGAAATCCACAAAACATGGATACCTTCCATGTGCATTACGCATTTTTCACACTCCCATAAATAGAAAGGACTATTCTTATGCGCAAAATGAACAGAAATAAAATAAAAAATTAAATAACCCAAAAATATGGATATGTAGCACATGGATGAAAAACATGGACGTTATTATGAGTTCTTTGTGGGATTCCAATGGACTTAGATATTAGCAAGCAATACCCCCCTCACAAGCTATATTAGTGGTGGAAATGTTTGCAAAGCCTGACAAGACACGGCTATGTTCAGTTCATGAAACCAGCAAAGGAAAGGCTATACTCTGAAGTCCTGTTTCCAACCCAAGGCCTCTTGCACACGAACGTATGTATTTTGCGTTCCGCAAAAAACGGATCCGCAAAAAATACAGATGAAGTCCGTGTGCATTCCTTAAATTACGGAAAGGAACAGCTGGCCCTTAATAGAACAGTCCTATCCATGTCTGTAATGCGGACAATAATAGGACATGTTCTATTTTTTTGCGGAATGGAAATACGGACATATGGAAACGGAATGCACATGGAATAACTTCCGTTTTTTTTGAAGACCTGCAAAATAAATGGAACGGACACGGAAAGAAAATACGTTTGTGTGCATGAGGCCTAATTGTTGTGGAATAGACCTCAGTGAATGGCTTGGTCTGTTTTCCTCCCTTAGATCTCATCCAATAAGAAGGAACTGTATTCTGCAAATTATAGTTTTCCCACTGCTTTCTATGTTGTGTGAATCACTTAATTTCCTGGTAATTTCCTAAACTTAATAAAGGAAACCTAAGAGTATTAGATCCTGCAGTGAATAAGTAATCATGCATAACAATCAGTTTGCAATCTCAGCTGTCTTCCTTCTTCACAAGTCAACAAGTTCCATTCCAAGCCTTAAAAAGCATTAAATGCACTTTGTGCTCGGAATATGACAGAAAATTTTGTCTGGTTAGGAGATGGTTCTAATTTGGTTGAGCACTGCTAGGAATACAGTCATATTTTACTATTACACTGCCAAGGAAATCTCTAGTGTACTGGAAAAGTAAATATACTGTACAGTATTTACATTTTTTTAACCCCTCAATTTTTCTTTTACTGTTCCGTTGTGTGCTAAAACGGACATGTTACCTTTATTCTCTGGGTCAGTACAATTTCAGCAATAGAAAATTTACAAAGATTTTCTAATACTAAGGCCTCTTACATACGAGCGTTTTTTTTTCCCGTTTCCATTCCGTTTTTTTGCGTTCCGTATAAGGACTGTATACGGAACCATTAATTTTAATGGATCCGCAAAAAAAACAGAAGGTACTCTGTATGCCTTCTGTTTCCGTATTTCCGTTTTTCCGTTCCGTTCAAAGATGGAACATATTCTATTATTGTCCACATAATGGACAAGGATAGTACCAGCTGTTCAGTTCCGGAATGCACACAGATGTCATTCGTATTTTTTGCAGATCCATTTTTTGCGGACCGCAAAATACTGAAAAAGGCATACGGTCGTGTGCAAGAGGCCTAAAACGTTGAAAAGAATTGTGCCCTGTCACGATATTTTGACACCTCTAACTTTTTCATATTTTCTTCTACAAAGAGTTTGTCTTTTTATTTTGCGGAATAAGCTGTCACTTTTATTGCTACCATTTAGGGGTACATATGAGGCGACAAATGGTGAGAAGGGCCATTTTTTTTTTTTGTTACAACAGGGATGCTCAACCTGTGGCCCTTCAGCTGTTGCAAAACTACAATGACCTGCATGCCCTGATAGCTGTAGGCTGTCCAGGCATAATGGGAGTTGTAGTTTTGCAACAGCTGGAGGGCCACAGATTGGGCATCCCTGTGCTGTAGTATTCATCGTGCAAGATAAATTCTTTTATAGATTAATGGTTTGGATATACAAATTATAGGGGTAATTTATGAATATGCGCCAACTTTTGGCATATATCTGTTGCAGATGCCAAATCTACAACTTCTTCCCCATCCATGCCACGTACACCAGTTCTAAAAAAGGGGCGCTATGTGGAAGGGGACTGTTTTAGATGTAAAAAATTATCTAAATCTACACCAGCAAGGGAGATAGCAAAGATTTAGGATGGTGGTTAATGTGCCTAAGTGGATGTGCTGGCGCCTATACATAACTTAGGCACATAAAGTGCCAGCGCAGGGTTATTTCGACTGGCGTCTAAAATGCCGGTCTTAATAAATTACCTCAATAATTAAATCACCTCATAAATGTCTATTTATGATGTGTAAATCAGGAATAGGGGGTGATTGGTTATTTTTGAAAAACGCTGGGGGAATTTTATCAAACTGGTGTAAAGTAGAACTGGCTTAGTTGCCCATATTAACCAATCAGATTCCACCAAGGAGCTGTGAAAGGTGGAATCGGATTGGTTGCTACATCAACTAAGCCAGTTCTATTTTACAACAGTTTGATAAATTCCCCCCAATTGTTTTGCTTTTATATTTTTAGTCCCCTAGAGAACCTTAACAACCAGTCGATGGATCAATTATACCAGGGATGCCCAACCTGCAGCCCTTATGAAGCATACAAGCAACCTTCATTGCCGTGATTGTCGCACCAGAACTGATAAACCTTGTGATGAGCTGACTTGTCGATTCCGATATTTTGCTTGGACATCCACCTCTTGACTTTGGAATGGATGGACTTTATTTCATATTCCTCCAACTGTCATGGCACTCACATGATGCAGTTCGGCAATTTTCTTGGCTGAGATACCGCTATCGATGAGCTGGATGATGCTGTTTCTCTTTTCTTGGGATATCTTCTTCATGGCTGCTCCTGGATTTGAACCAGTGACCTTTTGCTTGGGAATCAACCTAAGAACACACTGAGCTATTAGGGAATGTGAGAACTGATTGTAATTTGTAGTATGCAAAAAGAAAAAGATTGTTCCACCACCAGGAGCAAAACAGCAACAATGCAGTTACATGACAAAAATGTGCATAACTAATCATATGCTAAATAGTTGCAAGTGCAAAATTATGTATGAGATAGCCAAGATGATTGTCTATAAAATAATGATAGTCTCACATTCAAAGCTGTAGTAGATGGTGAGATATGGAGCCTTTTACTCATCAGTGTATATCTAAGACAAATGTCAGGAGGGGCTAAAGAGAGATCTAAAAATATGCACAGCACTAACATAACTAGATAGAAGAACAGAGCCATATGGGTATATCTATGCTGCAATCAGTGCAATCTTTTCAGACTAAATTTTCTTTATTTTTCATACAATCTTTTAAATGCTCACAGTAAAAAATGAATTACAGTATTTCTTTAAATATAGTTCATATGCATGGCGCTTTAATAATAAATAATAATAATAAGGTGGTGATCGGTGGCCCAGGTCCATAAGTTTCATGTAGGAGACTGTATACTTACAAGTAATTACAATTCTATAAAAACTCTCTTACAATGAAGTTTGGTTCCTGTCTCTTTAATTAATATGACCCAGAATTGATAATAATGTTTTGGTTAATTGCTTTGTGTACGTTTCTATTGTGATTGACATGTACTGTATTTTTCATGTCTATTGCTTTGGCATAATTGTGTCACTTTTCCTGATCTGAGTGTGTTTTCAAGTTGATGAGTACAAGCATGTAAATGTCCTTGTAAGCATGGTTTTTTTCATTAACTGCTTGATAAAATAATTTTATACCATTTTCTGCTGGTGACTTTATGCTTTGGAGGGCATTTCCTGAAGTAATGTAGATTAGCATATCTTCTGTGCAGCATTGTTAATAGACATTTGACCTGATTTACTTTCCCTTTGGTGTTTCCAGATTGTGTGTTTCTTGGCAATAAATTAAAATTATATGAATATACATAAAGTGTTAGTTAATACGCATGAATGACTTAGCTTTCCTAATATTTACCTAGTGGATATTAATGTTATAAGATAAATTTGGGAATTATTGTGAAATAAAACCAACAGACCGTAAGTAACAGTGATATTTTAAAATGTTCCATAATAGTGTTTTGGGTACAAACAGATTTATTGAAGAAGATTGTGGAGCGGATATGAAACTAATGGTGAAAGAAATTGGAATTGTTGCCCAAAAAATCATCAGTCAGATAATGTCTTTTGTTACCTGCCCTTACATAAACCCCAAGTGAAATTGCATTGATTGTTATAAGTATTACTGCTACTTTCCACTAGTCTTCAAATGTATTGTACTTGTACAGGGCACTGTGAAAGAGTTTCATCTCATTATGCTGTGTACAGTTCTTAAAGTGTAACTGTCTTGTTTTTTGTAAATAAAATAAAAAACAATTTTAGCATATGTTATTGCTGCTGCAGCATTATACATAAGGCGATCTTAAGTTTATTCACATACTATGCTTTTCGTTGAGTTTTTACTTTAGTTACGGCTGTTTTGAACCCTGCAATATGAAGATCTTCTCAAGATGGCTCCTCTGTCAATTCTGAGGCCAAAACTGCCTTCCCTCACTTCACACACACTTGCTTTAGCCATCATCTTCCTGCAAGCCAATCAGATTGGATTAATGAGAGACACTCCTCCTCACTCTGAAGTCTAATGCAAACATGCAGTGTGAAGGACCGCCCTTCTGTCTTCTGTTTACATTAAGTTGGAGACAGTAAAACCATAGCAACAGTCTTTTAAGGCACCAATGGAAAGGCACAGGGGACATTAATGAAAGCTGTTATTATAAGGTAATTACAGATAGTTTGACAATTATTGACAGACTAATTTAGATATACATACCTAGCTCTAATAAACTAGCAAATAAAAATAAAAATATCACAGTTACACTTTAAAGAATGATTTGCTCAACTAGCTTTAGTAAAGGTTCACTTAACTGGATTTGTGGTCAGGTGAAGATCCGAGATGAACACCAACAGTAAATATGTCACCTTGTGAACTTTGGCAAACTATTTAAATCAATAGTTATTTTTAGTAGTGGGAAAAGTAAACTGGACCCCGCAACGCATTCAAATTCTTAACCAAAGACCCCTAAACTCATTTAGTCTTCAAAAATTACTTTAGACCCCAGACCAGATCCCTAAAATGAATACATAATCTAGACTAGACTCCTAAAATAAATATGGACCCCACACCAAACTTCTACAATTAATCAGGTCCCAGTCCAGACCTTTAAAATAAATAAGACCCCAGACCAACCCATAAAATGAATTAAAACCCTAGACCAGACAAAAAAAAAGATATTTTCTTAGCACTAAAAGGACACCTTCAAATACCGCACACAACATCCTGATACTGGTAAACTTGTATCCACTTCTGATGACAAACCTGCTATCATAGTACATGCTGCCGTCCAGCAGTTGAGGGCCACTGAGAAAGGAAAAGAAGGCTCCCAAAGAGACTGTATAAGGGGTCATGCACATGACCGTATGTATTTTGCAGTTCACAAAATAGGGATCCGCAAAAAATACGTGTGCATTCCGTATTTTGCTGAATGAAACAACTGGCCACTAATAGAACAGTCCTATCCTTGTCCATAATGTGGACAATAATAGGACATGCTCTATTCTTTTGCAGAACGGACATATGGAAATGCCATTTGTTTTTTTTTTGCAGCCCTATTGAGGTGAATGGGTTGCAAAGAAAACGGGATGGACACGGAAACAAAATACATTTGTGTGCATGAGCCGCAACAGTGAGGATAGCCATATAGGAGCGACTGTTATATGGCTGACAGGCAGGGGCATAGCTAAAGGCTCATGGGCCCTGGTGCAAGAGTTCAGCTTGCCCCCCCCCCCTTCCCTCAGCACTCTGTGGCAAGGGGCAGGGATGTACTTAGCCATTCTGCAGCCTGAGGCAAAAATTGAAAGTCTCCCATCAATGCCAAATTCTCAACCTAACTCCTTCCCCCCAGTCCTACTGTTAAAGGGGTATTCCTCTTTTTATTACTGATGACCTATCCTCAGGATAAGTAATCAATATTAGATTAGCAGGGATCCAACACACGGAACCCCCACTGATCAGATGTTTGAAGAGAGGGCAGCGCTCATATGAGAGCTGCTTTCTGTGCTCCGTTTACCTGCTTGCTGCTGCAATTGCAGTGGCGAGCAGGTAAACAAAGCGGAAAAGGCAGTGCTCGTACGAAAAAAAAAAAGCGGACAACCTCTTCAGGACACATGACGTACCGGTAGGAGGGACCCGATGGCATGGAAGGCAGCGCAATGCCTAAGGAAGGCATTGCGCTGCCTTCCGGTGATGAGCCTGTGAGATCCAGCCCCTTGGATCTCACAGGCCGGAAGCTGTATAAGTAATACTCACTGTATTACTCATACAGCCAATGCATTACAATACAAAAGTATTGGAATGCATTGTAAAGGGATTAGACCCCCAAAAGTTCAAGTCCCAAAGTGGGACAAAAGCTAAAGTGAAAAAAAGTTATAAAAAATATGTTTTCCCTCCAAAAATTAAAAGTTTCAAGTAAAAATAAACAAAAACGTCATTTTCCCCAAATAAAGTTTAAAAAAATTGGTAAAAAATAGGGGGAAAAAAGTATACATATTAGGCATCGCCACATCCGTATCGACCGGCTATATAAACATATCACATGACCTAACCCCTCAGATGAGCACCGTAAAAAATAAAAACTGCTAAATAAACCATTAGATCACAAAAAGTGTAATAGCAAGCGATCAAAAAGTCACATGCACCCCAAAATAGTGCCAATAAAACCGTCATCTCATCCCACAAAAATCATACCTTACCCAAGGTAATCGCCCAAAAACTGAAAAAATTATGTCTCTCAGACTATGGAAACACTAAAACATGATTTTTTTTTTGTTTCAAAAAAGAAATCATTCTGTAAAACTTACATTAAAAAAAAGTATACATATTAGTTATCACCGCATCCGTGACAACCTGGTCTATAAAAATACCACATGATCTAACCTGTCAGATGAATGTTGTAAATAACAAAAAATAAAAACAGTGCCAAAAACAGCTATTTCTTGTTACCTTGCCTCACAAAAAGTGTAATATAGAGCAACCGAAAATCATATGTAGCCTTAACTAGTACCAACAATAAAATAAAATCAGTTTTGAATACCTTGAGGGGTGTAGTTTCTTAGATGGGTCACTTTTATGGAGTTTCTACTCTAGGGGTGAATCAGGGGGGCTTCAAATGGGACATGGTGTAAAAAAAAAACAGTACAGCAAAACCTGCCTTCCAAAAACCATATGGCATTCCTTTCCTTCTGCGCCCTGCCGTGTGCCCATACAGCGGTTTACACCACATATGGGGTGTTTCTGTAAATTACAGAATCAGAGCCATAAATATTGGAGTTTGGTTTGGCTGTTAACCCTTGCTTTGTAACTGGAAAAAAATTATTAAAATGGAAAATCTGCCAAAAAAGAGAGATTTTTAAATTGTATATCTATTTTCCATTAATTCTTGTGGAGCACCTAAAGGGTTAACAAAGTTTGTAAAATCTGTTTTGAATACCTTGAGGGGTGTAGTTTCTAGAATGGGGCCATTTTGGGGTGCTTTCTATAATGTAAGCCTTGCAAAGTGACTTCAGACCTGAACTGATCCCTAAAAATTGGGTTTGAAAAATTTCAAGATTTGCTTTTATACTTCTAAGCCTTGTAACATCCCCAAAAAATAAAATATAATTCCCAAAATTATCCAAACATGAAGTAGACATATGGGGAATGTAAAGTAATAACTATTTTTGGAGGTATTGCTATGTATTATAGAAGTAGAGAAATTGAAACTTGGAAATTTGCATATTATTTTTTTTAAATGGTAAATTTGGTATTTTTTTTATAAATAAATATTAACTTTTTGGACTTCATTTTACCAGTGTCATGAAGTCCAATATGTGACGAACAAACTATCTCAGAATGGCCTGGATAAGTCAAAGCGTTTTAAAGTTATCACCACTTAAAGTGACACTGGTCAGATTTGCAAAAAATGGCCTGGTCCTTAAGGTGAAATAAGGCTGTGTCCCTAAGGGGTTCAAGACATAAATGGAAAACATTATATACAGAGCTACAGAACATACAGGGTAATACAGCCCCACATATGTACCGCTCACATCCAGTGGTGTCTCCTCTCTGATGTAGATATTCTTTCCTTGTCTTCTCCTTTCAGACCAGACCACCAATATGATTTCTTTCAGCCGTGTCTAGTCTCAACCCTACATCCTGCCACCCCCAATACTGTTCCCCCCAATACTTTCCTGCAGAAACAGTCCCCCTGAAAATACTGGTACCAGAGACACCCCTTTATATTGTGCGCTAGTACAAAAGAATACCCTCCTACCTTTCAGATCAGACCCCCATATAAAACCTCTGGGCCCCCCTGGCTTAGGGGCCCAGTTGCAACTGAGACTGCGACCCCTATTGCTACTCCAGTGCTGACAGTAAGTAGATGTCAAACTACTTGTCCTAGAAACTGAAGGTGTTGTAAATCTGGGGTAATAATAACTGAAGTTATAAGACAAAACTATAATATATTCAATTATACATTAACAATCCTGAGTGTGCTGTATTGTACAATGCTATGGGGTTTTATTCTTTTGGTTGGATTAGTCCTAAATGCCACTGCAACTGGCTGACTGGAAATGCAAAGAAAGACTGGTTACTCTCAAACTTTGAAATAAAAATCAGTTTTCAACTTCAGTTTGTTGTAAATCCTGCTAGTGCTACAACATTTCCACTACACAACATTTTTCTCAGTTATCAAATATGACAGCTCTTTAATGTTTACATCGTTAATATTTGATAATGGATTTCACATCTTAAGAAATGCAGACGTTGGCTGTCATCTTCAAGTACCACTCCAGATAGTGGTCGAAATGTTACTCTTTGATCTATACACAGAAAGGTAATTAAAAAAGCTCCTGGAGTTCCCACCTTTTCTTGGATTCACATTTAGGAAGCTAATTGCATTCATATATTTATTACTAGGAATTAACCCAACTTATTATTGAACTTTTCAAAGACTTTCTATACAATGAGCCTGTCTCTCCTGTCAGCTGTCTCTACTTGATTCTATAGCAATGCTGGCATTAATAAAACAACTGATTACTAATAATTTATTGTTCTTATTTCAGACCATTTCACTCTGAATCATTAAAAAGAAAAATATTTTTTTTCAAACTCATGTTTATTGGAGTTTTCAAAAAGTCAAGCTATTCAAAGGTAAGATCAGGTACACGCTTCAGAGGAATCAGGATAATATGGAAGTACATTGTAGCTAAGGCCTTATTCACAGGTCAGGGTTTGGTCAGTGATTTCCATCAGTGATTGTGAGCTAAAACCAGGATTGGAGCCTCCGCAGACATAAGGTACTGTATAAGGGAAAGATCTGCACCTGTTCCGTGTTTAGAAGCGCACCTGTTTTTGACTTGCTTTTGACTGTTTTTGAATAACTGATGGAAATCACTGATCAAACACTGTGTGAATTAGGCCTAAAAGTGCATTTATACGCAATGAGGATAAGTCGATTGTCGGGAAATAAGCATCGGCTGCTCATTCATTGGGGGTGAAGCATTGCATTTACATGCAACGATCACCTCCACAGTATGAAGACGAGGTATAGTCCTCATACATCTGCTTTGTTTCTGGGCTGTAGATCACTGTTTAGAAACAATCATTCAGGTGCCTACACGAACGGCAAGTTCACCGATGAACAAGCTTTATGCTTGTTCTTCGTGTGATCGGGAGCACCATTACACTGGCACATTGTCGGGAATGAGCACTAGTTCACATTTAAGCTACCCACTTAATTGTAATTGTGTGAAAGGGGACCAAATTCCCTTGGTTTTTTAGCATGTCGTGTCAATTGTGATAGACTGAACAGTCACTGGGGCTGCTGGAGGAGCCTGAGGAACAGCCTCCTTCCTAGGGTCTATGGACCCAGAACTATGGAGACCCCCTCAGACCTTTTCGGGTTACAAGGAACTATGAACCCTGATTTATGTGTGGAATTTATATGCTACATATTTCCTATTGACCACTAAAGGTGCAGGGTGTAAATCCAGCAACACAAAAAGGGTTAACTCTGCACTGAGACTCCCACTGATTAGTGATGGGATTAAGATAGCTGACTCCAGTGAAGATGAGTAGATCATCCAATGATACACTCAGGAGATAATCCCATCACATGTGTCTCCTCTCTCCCTATTCATTCATTAGGGAGGGGGTGAAGATTTCTGTTTGCTTGTTGTTCATGGTTGATTGATTTATGTTGTTAGACTTCTTGAACTGTATATATACTGAGTTGGTCTTCAATAAAGTCAGTTTGTGTCTTACCTTCCTCATGTGTGTGGGGATTGCTATACACTGTATACTCCCATGGCTATAACCCCTAGCTGTTTCTGTTCCTTGTTCCTGCATCGCTCTCTTAAGGAAGACATCGAGCCCGCAACCAAGCTGTGGTGGTTCGTGGGGTCTGTGGTGGTTACGGTGTCAAGTGGAGTGCTTGGAGCCCTCAGGAAGCACGAGGAGCATCCATCAACGGAGGTTCCCAGTCAGGGTGCCAGGCGTTCCGTTACATCAATGATTTATGATATGCTGGACTTCGTCGTTTTTCAACAGCTAAAAAGTCTCACATAGTAACCGCTAGTGCAAATGTGCATATGACGTTTGAAGTCTTTCTTTATGGTATCTTTCTTTGTGATAATACTGTATATCAAGCCCTAAACTCCAGAGTTGTACCTTCAAAAAGTCACATAGGACTTTGTGCCGAAATTTTGCAACATTTAGCATTTTTACACCACGTACTCCTGTTTTGAAAAATGGATGGTAAAGTGGGTTTAGTTAGGCTACTTTCACACCTGCGTTAGGTGCAGATCCGTCTGGTATCTGCACAGACGGATCCACACCTATAATGCAAACGCTTGTATCCGTTCAGAACGGATCAGTTTGCATTCAGACTAGGAGTTTCTACACCTCCAATGGGCGGAGGCAGAGAGCTCTGAGCAGGATCTGCCCCCCCCCCCCCCCGGTATAGATGCACCACTGCTTTTTAATACCACGCCAATTTGTAGTTTGTATTTTTAATTTTTGGGAGGTGTAGAAACTCCTAGTCTGAATGTGACTTTATTTCCATCTACAGGCAGCATTCTGGTGCACATGTGAGGCCCGGGCTATATCAGCCAGTCTTGGGTGGGGCTCAGAGCTCTCTACCTCCTCCCATTGTATGCATGGTCACATGCTGGAGGTTACTGGGAGATTGCTTTGAGTCGGACCTTGCGCTCCTGTAATCTGCCCACTGGCTCCTGGTATTGCCCATACGGCCCAGGTAGGTTTAGCGTTAGGTCCCGAGCTACTTGAGAAACCTTGGCGCGGTGCTCGGGCTCAGACATGTCTTCACGTAGGACATGTTGGCTAATCTCTCAATTTTAACACCAGTTTGAGGGCTTAGTAAGACCGCAGAGTGCACCTGTTTTTGTTATGTTATATATACTGTTTATCACATCCACACATTTGCTATCCTGTGTAGGATGTCCATTGTGCTACTTGTGGTCCACTGCAGGCATCCTCCATTGTATGCATTTTTGCTGGGGATTGCCATTAGCAGCGGACCACAAGTGCAGGATCTGCCCCTCCCCGGTATAGATGCACCACTGCATATGGGGTTGAGCACTTCCTGCTTTTTAATACCACGCCAATTTGTAGTTTGCATAAACACAATTGACATAAGGGGACCTCATTGATTTATTTAGGAGAGTTTTCTATGCATGCTGTGTGACCTGCACAGAAGTCAGGTGGGAGTAGATAAGCTTTGACAATCACCTATTATTTTATATCGATGTTGACGTGTAAAATTGAAAATAACATCACTGAAATATCTTTAAAATATAATTTAAACAATAGGTCATTTTCTAATGACACATTTCCTTTAAGCCAGATTTATCAACTGAAACTTTTAAGAAGTCACAAATATTGCAGCAATCTTACTACATGGGCTTAGTAAATTGTGTAACTTTTCAATGCAGAAGCGGGGAAGAAGACATAAAGATGCACCAAATTTATCAAACACCATGTGTCATTTGATAAATTTGGTGCAAATTACAGCAAAGCAGACTCCTGCAAAACTGAATTAAAAAATTTCCCTTATGATACATTTCATATTGGTAGCCTCTTGTTGCCATTTGGCAAATATAGAGGCATATGGGATTATTGTGTCTCTCTCTCTCTTTTTTCTCCCACTTTCTTTATTCCCCTGTGTTCCTGCTTTATTTTTTTATATTTAATTACATATTTATATTTATTCATAATTAGATTTCAACAAATTTTATTTTATAATTTAAGTAGTCATTAATGGGTTAACAGTGCCCTCAATGCGCAAGACATTTCTGGAACATTCTTTAACCCCTTCATGACCAAGGGTCATTGATTCCCCCGTGTCCACGTCTAATTTAGCAAATCTGACATGTGTCACTTTATGTGGTAATAACTTTGGAAAGCTTTTATTTATCCAAGCCATTTTTCGTGACACATTGTACTTCATGATAGTCATGAATTTGAGTCAATATATTTCACCTTAATTTATGAAAAAATCCCAAATTTACCAAAAATTTTAAAAAATTCGCAATTTTCAAAATTTCTATTTCTAGGCATTTAAAACAGAAAGTGATACCTCATAAATTATTTACTACTTAACATTTCCCATATGTCTACTTTATGTTGGCATCAATTTCTAAATGTCATTTTATTTTTTTAGGACATTAGAAGGCTTAGAATTTTAGAAACAATTCTTAACATTTTTAAGAAAATTTCCACAACCCACTTTTTAAGGACCAGTTCAGGTCTGAAGTCACTTTGTGGGGCTTACATAGTGGAAATTCCCCATAAATGACCCCATTGTAGAAACTACACCCCTCAAAACTGATTTTACAAACTTTGTTAACCCTTTAGGTGTTCCACAAGAATTAAAGGAAAATAGAGATTACATTTCAAAATTTCAATTTTTTTGGCAGATTTTACATTTTAATAAATTTTTCTCTTTAACACATCAAGGGTTAACAGCCAAACAAAACTCAATATTTATTACCCTGATTCTTCGGTTTACAGAAACACCCACATGTGGTCGTAAACTGATATAAGGGAATACGGCAGGGCGCAGAAGAAAAGGATCGCCATATGGTTTTTGGAAGGCAGATTTTGCTGGATTGGTTTTTAAATACCATGTCCCATTTGAAGCCCCCCTGATACACCCTTACAGCAAAAATTCCCAAAAAGTGATTCCATTTTGGAAACTAGGTATAAGGTGCCAGTTTTATTGGTACTATTTTGGCATACATATGATTTTTAATTGCTCTATATTACATTTTTTGTGAGGCAAGGTAACCAAAAAATGCCTGTTTTGGCACTGTTTTATTTTTTGTTTTTACAAGATTCATCTGACAGGGTAGATCATGTGCTATTTTTATAGAGCAGGTTGTTTTTCGGACGCAATGATATCAAATATGTCTACTTTCTTTATTTGTTTGTTTCAGTTTTACATAATAAAGCATTTTTGAACTAAAATTATGTTTTGGTATCTTCATTTTCCGAACGCCTTTTTTATTTTTCTGCCAATTGTCTTGTGCAGGGGCTGTTTTTTTGCAGGAAGAGTTGACGTTTTTATTGGTACCATTTTTGGGTACATACGATTCTTTGATAATTCATTATTACACTTTATGGGGCAAGGTGACCAAAAAATTGGTTGTTTTAATCAGTTTTTATTTATTTATTTTTACAGCGTTCACCTGAGGGGTTAGGTCATGTGACATTATCATAAAGCAGATCTTTACGGACATGGCAATACCGAATATGTATATTTTTTTCTTATTTATTTAAGTTTTACATAATAGCATTTTTGAAACAAAAAAATATGATGTTTTAGTGTCTCCATAGTCTGAGAGCAATAGCTTTTTTATTTTTTGACTGAATGTCTTAGGTAGGATCTCATTTTTTGTGGGATGAGGAGACGGTTTGATTGGTACTATTTTGGGGGCATACGCCTTTTTGATCGCTTGGTGTTGCAATTTTTGTGATGTAAGGTGACATCACCTTCACCACCACTGACATTGGGGGTGCACACAGCAGACAGTGAGGAGGGTGTGGATACAGAGGATGAGGAGGGTGCAGAAGCAAAGTATTTTGTGGAAGCAGGTACATCGCAGGCCTCAATCAATATTTGGTGGAAACATGTACATCGAACTCCTTAATCAGTATTTTGTGGAAGCAGGTATATCACACCCCTCAATTATTATTTTTTGCCACAACAGTTATATCACACCACCCTGTTAATTTGGGGCAACAGGTATATAGCAGTTCTCAATCAGTATTTTGTGGAAGAAGGTATATAACACCCCTCAATCAGTTTTTTTTGGGGCAACAGGTATATCACACCCATTGCAAATAGTTGTTCCAATAGCGCTTGTCCCTCTATATAGCTGCGGTATCGCAGCAGAACCGCACACAACTGCTACAGAATACAAATGCACTATAACATACTTTCTATGTTAGAAAGTATATTATAAGTAAATCACACCCCTCAGTATATCACACCTATCGATAGCACACCTATACCAGTCCTTAAAAGGACTTTTGTGGCTCTATTAGCTAGCATTTGGTGTCCCTAGCAGCCTGTCCCTGCTCTACAAAACAACCTCTCTCTACACTGGCAAAACACAGAATGTAAAATGGCTGCCAGATCTGATTTTTTGATAGGGTGGGGGTGTGTCCATGTGCTAAAATGTCTCAATTGGCTGTCCTGTCTCACCTGATGGATGTGTCATGGGTCAAAGTTTGGCGCAATGCGAAAGAATAAGGCGCCGGCGAACATCACCATATGTTCGCATGTTCAGTAAACCACGAATGCTTAAAGTTCGCTGCGAAACAACCGCCGGGCGAACTGCAAGGTCATCTCTACTATCAGGTTTCCTGATAGATGGCAACACTGGACGCCTTTGCAAAGGGCAGCCCGATAATTGAGAGAGGGAGCCCCCTCCCTCTATTAACCCCATGAATGCCACTGCTGCGGCATCTAAGGGGTTATAGCAGTGTGTCAGCATACAGCTGACACTCGCTGCTGATGGCGGAGGCTCAGGAACAGAGCCGCTGCCATCACATAGGGCAGGGGGACCGCATCAGGGGCAGGGGGCACAAAGGGGGCAGGGGAGGGGGTACTGCCAAAATGGAGGGGGGCACTGATGGGGCACTGCCGGGACAGAAATGCGCAAGAGGGCATGGCCGGCAGAAAGTTTGGAGGAGGGGCACATGGGGGGGTTCAAGTTGCACAACGATTGATGCAGGGGGCACAGATGGGGGGTACGGAGCACACACTACCTTATTTCAGGCTCTCATCTGCATTCTGCAGGTGAGAGCCTGAAGCAGGCACTTTTACACTGCCGTATATTGCCGTATGGCAGTCGTGAAGAGGTTAAGTAGCTCTTGAATGTGGAACTTCTGTCCTGATTGGATAAAGAGGTTTTATGGAGGGAATCTTAGCTATAACTATTATCTAATTCTCCTCAGAGGAGTCCAGTTACCTCAGGATAACCAAGAAACATAAAATGTTTTAATTCCCAGCCTTGATGGTTGGGCGAATTTGAGCATTTGGTCATTATTGTTATGATTTATGGCCATAGAAGCTTAAGATATTATGGCTGAGCTCCAAAGTAGTTATATGTATAATTTGTTAACCCTTAATGAAGCACAGTGGCCATATTTGTTCCAAGAGATTAGTGTTAGGCTATTATTTTTTTATTTTAGATAATTTATTTATGATTAATATTATAGAGCATATAACCCCAGATGCCAGATGTGATTAGACTGCATGCTGCAATAGCTGATAGCTATATAACTCCTTTAATGACAGAGACAGAAGAGATCAAAAGGCATATAGGAATATGATTATTCAATTAACTGTAATAACTTCTGAATAAAAAGTAGGCACTCAAATCTTCATTTTCTGTTGTTTTGTTGGGGTTTTTATGTTTGTTGTTTTCCATTTTTATAGCATTTAAAGAGAGGCTGTCATCAGGAAATTCATTAGTAAACGAGACATAGCGCCTTGTAGGACTAGCTCAGCAGAATGTAAAGATACCTTTCACTTAACAATCGGCTTGTGTGAAAGGTGCTGGGAATTACCTGATGAATGAGCAAACAACATATATTCATAGGGTGATTGTATAGTTCTGTCGGCACAGAAAAGCATTGTTCCTCCATAGCAGTATGTATTGTTTAAACAACGAACTGCTGCACTGGAAAAATGATTGTCTATGGGGACAAGCAATTACTGTATTGTTCCCATACAGTGGAGGTGATTGCTGCCTGTAAGCAGTGCTCATCTTGGCTCATGATCTGACAGTGATAGGAAGTGTCTGGTTCGTTCCCTATGAACTGTCAGATCATCGTTCCATGTAAAAGGACCGTAAGTAAAGGGCATCCCTAGAAAGTATTGTGCCTGATTTAACAGTGACTTTCCTAGTGACAGACTCCTTTTAAGGGTACTTTCACACTTGCGTTTTTCTTTTCTGGCATAGAGTTCCGTCACAGGGGCTCTATACCAGAAAAGAACTGATCAGTTTTATCCCCATGCATTCTGAATGGAGAGCAATCCGTTCAGTTTGCATCAGGATGTCTTCAGTTCAGTCGTTTTGACTGATCAGGCAAAAGAGAAAACCGCAGAATGCTATGGTTTTCTCTCCGGCGAAAAAAACTGAAGACTTGCCTGAACGCCGGATCCGGCATTTTTTTCCATAGGAATGTATTAGCGCCGGATCCGGCATTCAGAATACCGGATCCGTCTTTCCGGCATGCGCATGCGCAGACCGGTAAAAATGAGAAAAAATGTACAAGACGGATCCATCGGTCCGCATGACAAGCGGAGAGACGGATCCGTCCTTGCAATGCATTTGTGAGACGGATCCGCATCCGGATCCGTCTCACAAATGCTTTCAGTCAGCGGCAGATCGGCGGATCCGGCAGCCAGTTCCGACTACGGAACTGCCCGCCGGATCACACTGCCGCAAGTGTGAAAGTAGCCTAAGTAATATTTGAAGTAATATTTGGGTGGTTAATGTACAGGGTTACAGTCTGTTTAGAAAGGATCGTCAAAACCGGAGAGGGGGAGGGGTTTGCCGTTATGTAAAGTCTTGTCTAAAGCCCACACTCCGGGAAGATATAAGTGAGGGACATGAACATGTGGAGTCACTGTGGGTAGAAATACATGGAGGCAAAAACAATAATAAATTACTAATAGGAGTTTACTATAAACCACCTAATATACCAGAGTCCACAGAAAATCTACTACTAAACGAGATAGACGAGGCGGCAAATCATAATGAGGTGGTTATTATGGGGGACTTCAACTACCCAGATATAGACTGGGAAACTGAAACTTGTATATCTCATAAGGGAAACAGGTTCTTGGCAATAACCAAAGACCATTACCTCTCCCAACTGGTTCAGGACCCGACTAGAGGGACGGCCATACTGGACTTAATATTAACCAATAGGCCTGACAGAACAACAGACGTGCAGGTTGGGGGACACCTGGGAAATAGTGACCATAATGTAATAACCTTCCAATTATCATTCAAAAGAGCGTTTCTACAGGGAGGAACAAAAATACCAAACTTCAAAAAAGCTAAATTTAGCCAACTAAGAGAGGCCATAGGCTGAACTAACTGGGACAAAGTCCTCAAAAATAAAAATACAGCCACAAAATGGGATATCTTTAAAAACATCCTAAAATCTCATTGTGAGAAGTACATACCGTATGGGAATAAAAGGTTAAGGAACAAAAAGAAACCAATGTGGATAAATAGAACTGTAAAGAAAGCAATAAATGACAAGAATAAAGCATATAATTCACTGAAACAGGAGGGTAGCACAGAAGCACTGAAAAACTATAAAGAAAAAAATAGAACATGTAAAAAACAAATAAAAGCGGCCAAACTAGAGACCGAGAAATTAATTGCCAAAGAGAGTAAAACTAACCCTAAAATGTTCTTTAATTATATAAATGTTAAAAAGTATAAATCTGAAGGTGTCGGCCCTTTAAAGAGTAATGAGGGGGAAGTCGCAGAGAGCGATGAGGAGAAAGCAAAGCTGTTAAATATTTTTTTCTCCAATGTATTCACTGAGGAAAAGAAACTGTTAGATGACATGCAGAATGCAAAAATAAATTCCCCATTAAAAGTGTCCTGTCTGACCCACGAAGAAGTACAACAGTGACTTAAAAAGATTAAAATAGAAAAATCGCCAGGACCGGATGGCATACACCCTCGTATCCTAAAGGAATTAAGTAATGTCATAGCCAGACCCTTATTTCTGATATTTGCAGACTCTATACTGACACAGGATTGGCGCATGGCAAGTGTGGTGCCAATATTCAAAAACAGAGCCTGGAAACTATAGGCCGGTAAGTTTAACATCTGTTGTGGGTAAACTGTTTGAAGGTTTTCTGAGAGATGCTATATTAGAGCATCTCAACGGAAATAAGCAAATAACGCCATATCAGCATGGGTTCGTGAGGGATCGGTCATGTCAAACTAATTTAATCAGTTTCTATGAGGAGGTAAGTTCTAGACTTGACAGCGGCAAATCAATGGATGTCGTATATCTGGACTTCTCCAAAGCATTTGACACTGTACCACATAAAAGGTTAGTATATAAAATGAGAATGCTCGGACTGGGAGAAAACGTCTGTATGTGGGTAAGTAACTGGCTCAGTGATAGAAAACAGAGGGTGGTTATTAACGGTACACATTCAGATTGGGTTACTGTCACTAGTGGGGTACCTCAGGGGTCAGTATTGGGCCCTATTCTCTTCAATATATTTATTAATGATCTTGTAGAAGGCTTGCATAGTAAAGTATCAATTTTTGCAGATGACACTAAACTGTGTAAAGTAATTTACACTGATGAGGACAGTATACTACTACAGAGGGATCTGGATAGATTGGAGGCTTGGGCAGATAAGTGACAGATGAGGTTTAACACTGATAAATGTAAAGTTATGCACATGGGAAGGAAAAATGCAAGTCACCCGTACATACTAAATGGTAAAACACTCGGTAACACTGACATGGAAAAGGATCTAGGAATTTTAATAAACTGCAAACTAAGCTGCAAAAACCAGTGTCAAGCAGCTGCTGCCGAGGCCAATAAGATAATGGGTTGCATCAGAAGGGTTATAGATTCCCGTGATAAGAACATAGTCCTACCACTTTACAAATCGCTAGTCAGACCACACATGGAGTACTGTGTACAGTTCTGGGCTCCTGTAAACAAGGCAAACATAGCAGAGCTGGAGAAGGTCCAGAGGAGGGCATCTAAAGTAATAACTGGAATGGGGCAATTACAGTACACTCAAAGATTATTAAAATTAGGGCTATTCACTTTAGAAAAAAGACGACTGAGGGGAGATCTAATTAATATGTATAAATATATCAGGGGTCAGTACAGAGATCTATCCCATCAGCTATTTATCCCCAGGACTGTGACTGTGACGAGGGGACATCCTCTGCGTCTGGAGGAAAGAAGGTTTGTACACAAACATAGAAAAGGATTCTTTACGGTCAGAGCAGTGAGACTATGGAACTCTCTGCCTGAGGAGGTGGTGATGGTGAGTACAATAAAGGAATTCAAGAGGGGCCTGGATGTACAGTACAGACCAAAAGTTTGGACACACCTTCTCATTCAAAGAGTTTTCTTTATTTTCATGACTATGAAAATTGTAGATTCACACTGAAGGCATCAAAACTATGAATTAACACATGTAGAAGTATATACATAACAAAAAAGTGTGAAACAACTGAAAATATGTCATATTCTAGGTTCTTCAAAGTAGCCACCTTTTGCTTTGATTACTGCTTTGCACACTCTTGGCATTCTCTTGATGAGCTTCAAGAGGTAGTCACCTGAAATGTTTTTCACTTCACAGGTATGCCCTGTCAGGTTTAATAAGTGGGATTTCTTGCCTTATAAATGGGGTTGGGACCATCAGTTGCGTTGTGGAGAAGTCAGGTGGATACACAGCTGATAGTCCTACTGAATAGACTGTTAGAATTTGTATTATGGCAAGCTAAAAAGCAGCTAAGTAAAGAAAAACGAGTGGCCATCATTACTTTAAGAAATGAAGGTCAGTCAGTCCGAAAAATTGGGAAAACTTTGAAAGTGTCCCCAAGTGCAGTCACAAAAACCATCAAGCGCTACAAAGAAACTGGCTCACATGCGGACCGCCCCAGGAAAGGAAGACCAAGAGTCACCTCTGCTGTGGAGGATAAGTTCATCCGAGTCACCAGCCTCAGAAGTCGCAGGTTAACAGCAGCACAGATTAGAGACCAGGTCAATGCCACACAGAGTTCTAGCAGCAGACACATCTCTAGAACGACTGTTAGGAGGAGACTGTGTGAATCAGGCCTTCATGGTAGAATATCTGCTAGGAAACCACTGCTAAGGACAGGCGACAAGCAGAAGAGACTTGTTTGGGCTAAAGAATACAAGGAATGGACATTAGACCAGTGGAAATCTGTGCTTTGGTCTGATGAGTCCAAATTTGAGATCTTTGGTTCCAACCACCGTGTCTTTGTGCGACGCAGAAAAGGTGAACGGATGGACATGCCTGGTTCCCACCGTGAAGCATGGAGGAGGAGGTGTGATGGTGTGGGGGTGCTTTGCTGGTGACACTGTTGGGGATTTATTCAAAATTGAAGGCATACTGAACCAGCATAGCATCTTGCAGCGGCATGCTATTCCATCCGGTTTGCGTTTAGTTGGACCATCATTTATTTTTCAACAGGACAATGACCCCAAACACACCTCCAGGCTGTGTAAGGGCTATTTTAACATGAAGGAGAGTGACGGGGTGCTGCGCCAGATGACCTGGCCTCCACAGTCACTGGACCTGAACCCAATCGAGATGGTTTGGGGTGAGCTGGACCGCAGAGTGAAGGCAAAAGGGCCAACAAGTGCTAAGCATCTCTGGGAACTCCTTCAAGACTGTTGGAAGACCATTTCAGGTGACTACCTCTTGAAGCTCATCAAGAGAATGCCAAGAGTGTGCAAAGCAGTAATCAAAGCAAAAGGTGGCTACTTTGAAGAACCTAGAATATGACATATTTTAAGTTGTTTCACACGTTTTTGTTATGTATATAATTCCACATGTGTTAATTCACAGTTTTGATGCCTTCAGTGTGAATCTTCAATTTTCATAGTCATAAAAATAAAGAAAACTCTTTGAATGAGAAGGTGTGTCCAAACTTTTGGTCTGTACTGTATTTCTGGAGCGTAATAATATTACAGGCTATAGCTACTAGAGAGGGTTCGGGGAGTTATTCTGGTTGCCTGATTGGAGTCTGGAAGGAACTTTTTATTCCCCTAAAGTGGGGAAAATTATCTTCTACCTCACAGGTTTTTTTTTTTTTTTTTTTTCCCTTCTTCCTCTGGGTCAACTTGCAGGATGGCAGCCGAACTGGATGGACAGATGTCTTTTTCGGCCTTATGTACTATGCTACTATGTTACAAATATAATCTTTGTTTTACCATATTTTCATAATAATTTTTATAGAATTTTTCAACAGTAGCTAAAAAAAATTTAGAAATACAAAATTACTCAGTTTCCAAATCCCAGTGACGTGGGATTCATAGGTGTTGAAGTACACAGAGATAAGTTGAAATGAACTAGATACCACATATTGCAGAGGGAATACAGAGGCCCCAAAGTGTTAACATTTCAGACAAGAGTACTAAAAAAAGGAACATGAGAACCAGATGGAGATGGAAAGGGTGGTCCACTAGTTTAAAATTCTACCATTTGCAAAACTATAATATTCTGTCGAAACTAGAGATCAGCACATAATCAAATGTCTGGTTCTCTTTAGCTATTAAGTCTTTTAGCTAAAGTAATAGGAACTGAGCTTGTTATGAAGCATTGTGAAACAAATTATATTTCTTATCTATAATAAAATATAAAATAGAAATCATCTTCACTGGTAAAATGAGAATGAAACCTTACACAGTGCAATATATGCTATATTAAAAGGCATACCATCAATGAATTATTAAAGTAAATGAAATTTTTATATATAGGATTAACAAACTTTCTTCCATTCTTTATCCAGCAGAGTGACTAGGCATAATATGATTTACAAATGTGAATGAAATAGGTTAGACTTCTAAATCTCTCCTGGTACTATTTTATTAAAGTGATATACATTTACAAGAGATTACTTCATTTATTATAAATATACAGTATACTGTGACACCTAAGGTTTCCATCTGTTTGGATGGTTGTGATTCACTATCAAAGATAATCTAGGAGATGCAATTGCAATCATTATATACCCCCTAAAGTGCCAATCATAGGGCTTGAAATAATTCGGACAATAGTTGTGTTATCTGACATTACTTGGCTCTCAAGTGAGGCTGAGAAGGCTCACAGAGTTGATGGGTACGTGTAATAAGTTTTTTCCAGCCCTCCAATTAGCACTTTGGGGGGTAGTTTAATGGAGTCATCCACATCCCTCTTCACTCAGTAGTGGACTTAAAGATTAGATTAGGTCAGGCATGCTTGAAGTTTGTTATGCACAAAGTAGGCCAATCTTGATATTAGAACTGCATATAAACTAAAACCTGGGTGGCATTTGGGTGGTTTAAACATTTTCCGGTATTGAGATTCGTCATAGGGTCTCAATACCAGAAAAAAAAACGATTCAGTTTTGTCCCCATTCATTGTCAATGGGGACAAAACGTAATTGAACAGAATGGAATGCTCCAAAATGCATGCTGCGGTTTGCTTTCCGTCCTGGGATGTGGAGCAAGACGGATCTAACATTACCCACAATGCAAGTCAATAGGGACGGATCCGTTTTCTTTTACATAATCTGACACAATAGAAAACGGATCCGTCCCCCATTAACTGTCAATGGAGTTCATGACGGATCCGTCTTGTTAAAGATAATACAACTGGATCTGTTCATAACGGATGCAGATGATTGTATTATCAGTAACTGAAGCGTTTTTGCTGAACCCTGCCGGATCCAGCAAAAAAGCTAGTATGAAAGTAGCCTAAGGCTTTCGAGTCTGTGGCTCCATGTTGATGTTTAGTTGCAAAAAAGTTGCAAATGAACTTATGATTATTGCAACATAATTTTTATTTTTTTTATTTTATTTTAGATCCAAATTTTTATTTTCTGTAACAAAAGTAATATAAAAAGTACAACCGTATTAGTCAATTTAATCCCTTGATCCACCCATCCCAACCCAACCTTCCCTCCTATTATTTTGCGAAACAAGGCCATAGGACGGGGGGGGTGGGGGTGGGGGGGGGTTGAGGAGAAATCCAGCATATGTATCTCAAACAGGAGAACAGAAAGAGGAGTAATATAGGCCCCAAACTAGTCCCTAAGTTTTCCATACCAATAATATCACTATTTCTTTCCATATATAAGATATTAGATATTTTTGTATCTTAACTTTATTCACTAAGTTTACCCACATCTTTAAATTTGGGGACTTACAAGAGAAGCACATTCTTGTGATCAGCAGTCGGGCCAGGAAAATTATTCTGGTGAGGAGAGACTTTATATCTTTGTTGCAGTTCACCTCAGACATATCATTCAATAACCAACATTGTGGGGTCGACGGGATCTATACCCTCAGATTCTGCTTTATAAATTCAGAAACTGAACTCCAATAATTACCTATCTCCAAACAGGACCAAAACAATCTGCATCCAGTGCACCACATCTTGGACAATTAGAAGTTTCCCTATAGCCACATTTATTTAGCCATCTCGGGGTAATATACAATCTGTGCATAATATTAAACTGAACCACAGCGTGATTAAAGTTGTGTGATATTAACCTTAAACTTCTACATATCTTTTACCAGTTTATCGTGTCATTATTAAGACAGTCCACCCCCCACGTTTTTTGACTAGGGGAAACTATCTCTTTGAATAGTGAATTAACTAATATCTTATAGAATTGCGAGATCTTCGTCTCATGACTGGGATTTCTCACAAAACCTTCAATTAGTGTACATGGCTCATTTATTAAACATGAATTCTCCTTAACATTGGCTATTGCTGATCTCAACTGATATCTAAGCCAACCTAGATCACCTAGGTTGCCTCTTTGAACCATTAACTGTAAAGAAAAAACTTCACCCTTTTCCACCACTTGTGCAAGATATGTAATATTGTTCTTTCTCCAAAAAGTGTCCACCGACAATTCAAAAAGATGTTTCTTAAAGTGAAAATTATATCAAAGAGGAGTACAAAAAAGTGAACCCTTAATCTCCAACCATTTTCTAATAGTGGCCCAAGATTTGGAGAGGAGCAATCTAGTCAACTTATATCCCTGTTCCCCATTAGTTAATTGTCCGAATTCTAACAAAGTAAATATCTTATCATATGGAGAGCCATCTATTAACAGTTTACAAAGAGAACTTTTTTTCCACTCACTCCACATCCATAACTGCGGCGCGACAAAATATCCCTTAAAATATGGAAGATTTAACCCTCCCCCTCCAGGGACTTATACATGTACTCTAGTTTCACCCTTAATCTCTTCCTTCCCCAAATCAAATAGTTAACTAATCTCTCCATTAATTAAAAAAACTTATCTCCAATCCAAATAGGTGAATATTTTATAACATACAGGAGTTGAGGTAGAATTACCATTTTAACCAGAGAGATTTTAGCCGCGCTTGATAAAGGAAGCCTATTCCAGATTGTAATCTGGGATCTAACTTTGGTAATTACTGGGGAGATATTAAACTGTATGTAGTCCTGAACTTTGGAGTAGACATTCACTCCTAAGTACTCAAATGACTCCGAAACATTAATCTTACTTAAAAAGACCAGTCAGTAACTAAATCAAATCTGTCTAGTAACATCAGGTTAGTTTTGGACCAGTTAGTGTTGAATCCAGAAACTTCTCCAAATATACTAACTGCTTGAATTATTCTTGGCATAGTTGCATTGATATGGTCTATGAAAAATAACACATCATCCCCGCATATGCTGTGAAGATACGAGATGTGCAGCCAGTGGCGTACACACAATCCACGGGGCCCCGGTGCGAAACTGATCCATGGGCCCCCCCCCCCCCCCAACCCGCTGCCGTGCGTGTGTGTGTATATGTGTGTGTGTGTGTGTGTGTATATATATATATTTTATATACTGTATATTACTATATACAAGAGGATGATATTCGGTATAACCCACGGTATTCCCACGTAAAACCAGCTCTGCTACATTTTGTCATGCATTTCTTTTGCCTTCATATAGTAAAATACTTCATTGGCCTATCAATGGCTTTATAACTAACTCTGCTATATTTCTGTAGCCTACAACCTCTGACTGCCCAGTTGAAACTACTACACCCAACATGTTCTGGCAGTAATAGTAAATGGATATTGGTGCAATTCTGAGCTACTAGTCTATATAATAAATATGTAGGCTACATATGTATTATATAGACTAGTAGCTCAGAATTGCACCATTATCCATTTACTATTACTGCCAGAACATGTTGGGTGTAGTAGTTTCAACTGGGCAGTCAGAGGTTGTAGGCTACAGAAATATAGAAGAGTTAGTTATAAAGCCATTGATAGGCCAATGAAGTATTTTACCATATGAAGGCAAAAGAAATGCATGACAAAACCAGCTCTGCTACATCCAAGCATATACTAGAAGCTCAATAGAAGTGGATGGCGTGATGACGTGAATACGTCACGTCTCGATCTCCCCCCCCCTGGCCTCCTCTCCCTATGCTCTATGCTCCACATCGGCTCCGGCTCTATGCTTACAGCTGACGCCGAATAACCAGCGCTGTGCTGCACAGCTGAGGCCCAAAACTCGACGAATTGAGCGTCTGGAGCCGCGCTATACCGCGCTTTACCTGATTTGGCTCCTGGTCCCCCTCGCTGGTGGATCGCTGGTGTTCGCTTGCTGAGCGTCTCCTCTTCTACTGGGTCGACTCGTCTTTGATTTGAATGTCTCGCAGCTCTGGAGATCTTCTGCCTTGTTCCCCTGCTGGCTTCTTCCTGCGCTTCCTCCGCTTTGGTCTGGCTGCTCTGTCTGCCGTACTGCTTCTGTTGACGTCTTGCGGCCTGAGGCACTCTTGAACTGCCCGATACCTGAACTGCTCCTCTTACTGGGGGTTAGTGAGAGCTCCAGTCTCCTCTCTCTCCTGCTCTGATCTATTGCACTGGGACGTTTGTGCTCCGGACTGAGGCTCCTTCAGACACGTGAGAATACTGTTCCCTTGACTTCTATTTTTGCTGTTGGCTTTTTGTGTTGTCAAAAAAAAAAAAAAGAAGAAAGGGGGAAAAACAAAAAAAACAAAAAAAAAACAAACAAGAATAAAAAAACAAAGATAAAGTAAAGAAAGAGTAAGAGCCGGGAAAAGGGGAGAGGACAAGAGAAAGGAGAAGGGGGAGAAAAGGAAAAGGAAGAAAAAAGAGGGGGGGAAACGAACAGAAAGACAAATAAAGAAAAAGGAAAAAACAAGGAAGAAAAGGAAGATAAATAGATAAAGAAGAAGAGGGGAAGGAGGAAAGAGAAGGGAAAGAAAAGGAAAGAAAAAAAAAAAATTAAATTAAAAAGGGCAGGAGGAGAGGGAATGGTCGCCATCTGGATTGTTCTCTGCGTGGGTGATTAGCAAGGCCTGCTTGCTCTCCCACTTTGTGGTCTTGAAAAATTTCTGCTTGGCTGGTGATGCGCATTGAGAGTGTGGGCGTCTCGGATACGTGAGACCATCGTCTTATTTGATTCCATTCTTCTTTTCCTTCGCCACCATTTGAATAACCTTCTTGCTATATTGAAGTGGAAAGAGGGAAAGGAGGGAAAAAAATAAAAATAAAATAAAAAAGAGGTAAAAAGGAAG
The DNA here is from genome assembly GCF_014858855.1 of Bufo gargarizans. Lineage (NCBI taxonomy): Eukaryota > Metazoa > Chordata > Amphibia > Anura > Bufonidae > Bufo > Bufo gargarizans. The sequence goes on from NC_058083.1 coordinate 207,661,435, forward strand.
GGGAAAGCTAAAAAAAAAAGGGGGAGAAAATGGCCCCAAAACGACGGTCAGTGGACCTTTCTGTAATAAAGTCCGGATCTAAGACCCCAGACAACAAAATTGATAAGTTTTTAAAACCGCCCCTCTCAAATGAAAATAATTCAGTAAAAACGAAACTCTCTTCTAAATTGAAGAAACCCGCTAAGCCTCCTCAAACTGATGAAATATCTGATGACGAATCAGCAGAGACAGGTCAGGAAGCGGTAGAGGAAAATCTCTCTACGCAACTGAGAGTTGAATATGATTCTGCAGTACTTAATAAAATTCTCTGTGCTGTGGAAAATAATGGCACCCTAGTGCAAGGGATGTCTACCCAACTGGGCTCAGTGCAGAGCGATATTACTCTAATAAGAGATGATCTGGTAAAAATTCGTGACCGAGTCTTTAACGTTGAAAAAATGGTCGACTCACTGCAAATCGACATAAATACGCTAAAGTCTAAAACTGTTTTTCTCGCCTCAGAAAATCAATTACTACAAAATAAGATGGAGGACCTTGAAAATAGGTCCAGGCGAAATAACGTTCGTATAATTGGCTTCCCAGAAGGAGCCGAAGGTCGACAGCTAGAGGAACAACTTAAAGATGTGGTTTTCAATAACCTTGGGAGCGACTACTTCTCCCCTATGTTTCAGATAGAAAGAGCTCATCGAATCCCAGGAGGGAAACCTACTCCAGGGAGGCCGCCGCGGGCAATCTTAATGAAATTACTACTGTCTGCTGATAGAGATATGATACTGAGAAGAGCAAGAGAATGCACACCTATTGAATATCAGGGCACTAAATTGCTCTTTTTCCCTGACTTTGCTCGACAGACTCAGGAGAAGAGAAGAAATTTTATAGAGATAAAGAAACGTTTGGCGTCCAAGGACATTAAATATTCGCTCCAGTATCCAGCAAAACTAAGAGTGATCCATAACGGGACTTTACAATTCTTTGAAAGACCACAACAAGCGCTAGAGTGGATGGAGCAAATGGGCCTATGATATGATACTCTCCAATATTATGATGCGGGGGGGGCAAGGCTAGAGAGGGGGAGAACGGCCAGAGGTTAGAGATTCGCTGACCAGCTCGGGCGGATCAACAGAGAGGGGGGATGGGAGGGAGCAGGGAAAGGGAACCCACCTTGCAGGTTTGTTGTTTTTTTTTTTTTTTTTTTTTTTTTTCTTTCCTTGCTGTGATTGATGGCGACTAGAATTGTAGCATGGAATGTCAGAGGGCTCGGGGAAAGGGTCAAAAGGCAAGCCATAATGGATGCATTGAAAAGATATCTTCCAGCAATTATCTGCATAGTAGAAACCCATCTTACTAAAGAAACCGTGTCCCGTTTGACAATGGGATGGTATTCTCAAGCCTATCATTCCACCTTTAGTGGATCCTCTAGGGGCGTTTCAGTTCTGATCCACAATTCTGTAGATTTCACCCTAATAGAATCTAATATAGATGACCAGGGCAGATTTATTTTTTTGTATGGCGAGCTGCATGGTTGCAGCTATGTTCTTGCTTTCTTCTATATACCTCCGCCATTCTCTATGTATCCACTAATCCAGCTATTGTTTTTTCTTGAAAAGAGACCAGAATGTCGATTAGTTCTGATGGGAGACTTTAATGCGGTCATGGACCCCAAAAGAGACAGATTTACATCAGATGCAGAATCGGGGAGGAATCCGTGTAATTCGCCACTGCCTCAGTTCTGTTTGGAGGCTGGCGTGGTGGATATATGGGAATATTTTGGCGGAGGAAAGAAAATATACTCCTGTGTCTCTAGGGGAGGTAGAGCAATGTCTAGGATTGACCTAGCATTTACTAATGAGAGCAACCTGATCAATATCCGGAAAATGCGATATGGGGTAAGAACAGTCTCGGACCACTCACCCGTACTAATTGAGGTATGCATCAGGGAGAACAAGGACAAGAGGGGGCCAGGATTCAAGCTGAATCCATATTGGCTCACCATCCTGGACAATTATCAGTCTATCAAAATACTGATCTCCTCCTTTTGGGAGGTGAACCTTCCCTCTGCCAACATCAATACAGTATGGGACGCAATGAAAGCATATTCGAGAGGGGTCTTTATAAGCGAGATTGCTGCAGCAAAGAGAAAGTTTAAGGAAGAGGAGAAAGAACTGGCCAAAACTGCTGCACTTACAACTGAGCGGTACACGAGTCATCCGACTGAATACAATAGGGAAGAAATGCAGAAGGCGAGCTGCTCCCTCGAGAAATACTTAATCGAGAAAGCAAATCATAGAGTACTCTTTAAGGGGTTAAAGGATTTTTCGGAGTCTGGACGCCCCGGTAAGCTCCTGGCCAGAATAATTACACAACAAGATAAGAAAAATAAACTTATTCTGTCGATTCGCAACTTAGAGGGGGAAACTATAGTAGAGCCAGAGGGGATTGCGGATACCTTTCTGCAGTACTTTTCCCAGCTGTATAGATCCTCTTCTGGCCTGTCATCTGACCTGGCGATGCGGTTTTTGGATGGGATCCCATTGTCGACCTTAAGCACAACCCAAATGGAATGTTTAGAGGAGGAGCTGTCTTTGCCAGAGCTGCAGGAGGCTCTGGGGTCTATCTCGGGGAACTCATCGCCAGGCCTAGATGGCCTTCCATACGAATTCTACCGTAGGAATGGTGAAGTGATTCTCCCTCAGCTGCTAGAGGTCTTTTCTCATGCAATGAGGGGAGGGGACTTGCCATGTTCTATGATGGAGGCCCTCATTGTTTTGATCCCTAAAAAGGATAAGGACCCGAAAGAATTGAGTTCCTATAGACCAATTTCTTTATTAAATACTGACGTTAAGTTATTATCAAAAGTTCTGGCCAGGAGGCTTTCTCGGGTTATACCCACTATTATACACCCAGACCAAAATGGTTTTATGCCAGGAAGGGGCACACATCACAATTTACATAGGCTATTTATGAATATTCAGTCTCCGGGGTGCGGTACCCGCTCCGTCCTGTCGCTGGACGCTACCAAAGCCTTCGACAGGGTGGAGTGGGTCTTCCTTTGGGAGGTGATGAAAAAAATGGGCTTCGGCCCCAGATTCAGGGCGATGGTTCAGTTACTATATAGCTCTCCAGTTGCCAGGATCAAGATCAATGATACGGTTACAGAGAGTTTCTCCCTAGGAAGAGGCACCCGTCAAGGCTGTCCTCTTTCTCCCCTTTTGTTTAATATTTATATTGAACCCTTAGCAGCTAGTATAAGGCAGGATTTGCAGGTGTCTGGCTTTGGTATAATGGGGAGACAGGATCGTGTATCTCTTTATGCAGATGACATCTTGGTCTTTGTTCACCAAACAGAAACCACCCTCCCTCGCATAATGGACTTGGTAGGTGCTTTCTCCGCCCCATCGGGTTTGGAGATCAACTGGGAGAAGACCGTTCTCCTCCCTATAGATGAGCTGCGAGGTAACTGGGATAACCAGTTAACAACTTCTGGTTGTATAAAGTACCTGGGGATTTCAGTTTCGGCTAAACCTCAGGAATATCTACAACTCAATTTAATTCCCCTGTTGACAAAGTTGAGGGCCAAAATTAAGATATGGCAAAAAATTCTGCCTGCAAGGGCGGATAGAGTCTCTCTAATAAAAATGGTAGTGTTGCCCCAGGTCCTGTATGTTCTGCGTAACTCACCTGTATGGATCGCGGATAAGTATTTTAGACTTATAGAGCGGATGCTGAACGATTTATTGTGGGGGAGGAAGCGGGTCAGACTGAAGGCACTGTATTTCTCTATGCCTTATAATCAGGGAGGTCTTAACCTCCCTTATTTTAAGGGCTACTTTGTGGCCTCTCAACTTTGCTTTCTCAATGACTGGGAAAATAGCCATTTCTGCAATAAAATGGTGAAAGACTCAGGTCTTATGGATTTTTTTTCAGTACTGGAGTCTGATTATCTATGAAATACACAGATTGGGTACACACTTTTTTGCAGAATGGCTATAAGGACTTGGTTGGTTATAAGAAGCTGGTGTGGAGTCAAGGCATCACTTGTTTGTACCCCATTATGGCATAACTCAAAGATCTTGAATCTAGGTGACTTGAGCTGCTGCCAGTACTGGAGGACTAAGAACGTCCAATACCTACATCAGGTAGTCAGTGATGGACAAATTCTGTCCCTGACTGAGCTAAGACAAAGGGCAAATTTGGGTGAGGTAGCTTGGTACGCATATTTTCAATTGAGGTTGGCACTTTCCAGCACTTTGAATAGTCATTTCTTTTTTATAGATACTCCTGAATTTTTACACGACTTAATCACTAAGAAAACAGCCACGAGAATAAAAATATCACACTGCTATAGACACCTAATGAAAAAAAAATTTTCGGGTGTTTTTTCTCCAGGACAAAGATCCTGGTCTTCTTCACTTTCAGAGGTGGGCCCTCTAGATTGGGACAACATAGGGGAAAATTTAAAATTAGTTTCACACAATTTTAATCACATTGTTGTACAATTCAATATTCTTCACAAAATATATGTGACACCCATTTGGCTACATAGGAGAGGATACAGAGCCTCCTCTGACTGCCCACGTTGTGGCAACACCGAGGCAGATCATGTACATCTGTTTTGGGGTTGCCCAATGCTGAGCAGCTATTGGAGAGCGGTCCAAACCAATTTGGCTCGTAAACTTAACATTAAAGTTCCTTCGTCCCCCAGGATATGGGTCCTGGGAGACCTATCAGAGGTTAATTACCAGCCTATAAAACGCCAACTTCTGACCAAGGTAATGTTTTTGGCCAGACTTCTTATTTCTAGATCATGGTTCTGCTCTTCTCCTCCAGACTGTAACAATTGGTTGGGTCTGGTTGAGAAAGTGAAGAGCTACGAGAGGATAATGTACAAACAAAGAGGATCCTATTTAAAATGGGCTGCAGTTTGGAAAGATTGGGATAAGAACAACTAATTCAATTAATTAATTTATTGATCTATTTATAAATGTTATGCACAAATTTTTTTTTTTTTTTTTTTTTTTTTTTTTTTTTCCCTTTTCCTGCAGGGTGGGGGGGGGGGGGGGGGTGGGGGGGGGAAGGATGGGGAATGATCTATTTGTTATGTATTATGTAAACGAATCTTTTGTATATCAATAAAAATTTATTAAATTAAAAAAAAGAAGCTCAATAGAAGTGCCTACACAAAAGAGCTGCACCCCAAGACAACAGAAAAAAAAACATTACTTCATAGCACAAGTCACCAGTCATAACTTTACATACATTGCCCAACTCTCAGCCCCCATCAGACCTCACTCTGAAAGCCGGACCGGCTTCTTTGCGCAGCGCTCTCCCTCTCCCTTTCTTTTCCGGCGCCTTCTCCATGTCCCTGCATCTCAACGTCATGTCCGGCACGCCGCACTGCCGGCCGGGGAGGAGACTCAGGGGCAGGAGCGTACATAAAAATCACTGGGGCCCATAGCAGGAATCTAAATTGGGCCCCCATTCCCCTTTAATAGCCCCTCCCTTTGTTCCATGAACTATTCTTGCTGCTGCGTTTTATAATTTATGCCATCAGGGCCGGATTGGGATTACAAAACAGCCCTGGCACACAAAAGAGGTATAATAGATGCAGTGTGTACATATGTATATTATATACAGCGGTGTACAGTCATATGAGGAACGCGGTATAATATATGCAGTGTGTACAGGTATATAGTATATTCCCTAGTGTTCTGATATGTGAGGTACAGGGTATAATATATGCAGTGTGTACAGGTATATAGTATATACAGCAGTGTACTGATATGTGAGGTACGGGGTATAAAATATGCAGTGTATACAGTATATACAGTAGTGTAATATGTGAGGTATAATAGATGCAGTGTGTACAGGTATATAGTAAATACAGCAGTGTATTGACACCTCGTACCTCACATATCAGTACACCGCTGTATATACTATATATCTGTACACACTGCATCTATTATACCTCATACCTCACATATATAGTATATACAGCAGTGTACTGATATCTGTACACACAGCATCTATTATACCTCATACCTCACATATCAGTACACTGCTGTATATACTATATATCTGTACACACTGCATCTATTATACCTCGTACCTCACATATATAGTATATACAGCAGTGTACTGATATCTCTACACACAGCATCTATTATACCATGTACCTCACATATCAGTGCACTGCGGTATATACTATATATCTGTACATATTGCATGTATAATACTGTGTAATATATGCAGTGTGTGTGTGTGTGTATGTGTGTATATATATACACACAAACACTCACACACACACAGCAGTGTATTGATGTGAGACATAGAAGGTATAATACTGTAGCTGCAGTGTTTACAGATATATGTGGTCAGTTATACATTATGGTCACTGTGTGTGTGTGAGGTATATGAGGTAGTGGTCACTGTAAGGCTCCTTTCACACCTGCGTTCAGGTGTCCGCTCGTGAGCTCCGTTTGAAGGGGCTCACGAGCGGCCCTGAACGCAGCCGTCTGGCCCTAATGCATTCTCAGTGGAGGCGGATCCACTGAGAATGCATCCGTCTGCCAGCGCTCAGCCTCCGCTCCGCTCAGTGAGCGGACACCTGAACGCTGCAAGTAGCGTTCGGGTGTCCGCCTGGCCGTGCGGAGGCGAGCGGATCCGTTCCGACTTACAATGTAAGGCTAGTTTCACACTAGCGTTCGTCGGTCCGCTCGTGAGCTCCGTTTGAAGGAGCTCACGAGCGGACCCGAACGCCTCCGTCCAGCCCTGATGCAGTCTGAATGGATGCGGATCCGCTCAGACTCCATCAGTCTGGCGGCGTTCAGCCTCCGCTCCGCTCGCCTCCGCGCGGAGGCGAGCGGATCCGTTCAGACTTACAATGTAAGTCAATGGGAACGGATCCGCTTGAAGATGTCACTATATGGCTCAATCTTCAAGCGGATCCGTCCCCCATTGACTTTACATTGAAAGTCTGAACGGATCCGCTCAGGCTAATTTCAGACTTAGAAATTTTTCTAAGTTATTAATGCAGACGGATCCGTACTGAACGGAGCCTCCGTCTGCATTAATATGATCGGATCCGTTCAGAACGGATCCGATCGAACGCTAGTGTGAAAGTAGCCTTAGTCAATGGGGACGGATCCGCTTGAAGATGACACCATATGGCTCAATCTTCAAGCGGATCCGTCCCCCATTGACTTTCAATGTAAAGTCTGAACGGATCCGCTCAGGCTGCTTTCACACTTAGAAAATTTTTCTAAGTTATAATGCAGACGGATCCGTTCTGAACGGATGCAAACGTCTGCATTATAGGAGCGGATCCGTTCAGAACGGATCCGATCGAACGCAGGTGTGAAAGTAGCCTAACTGTCTGAAGTATTATATATGAGTGAGCAATGAGTAAAAACAGGGCATGGAGGGGGGGTAAATGATGAAAAGTGGAGGACCTCCTCTTACCACTCCAGTCCAGTCTGTATGAATTAACGCAGAGCTGATTGTGAACTTCTAATACTTGCTGTTAGGGGTTGAAGGACCTGGGATGATGTCATCACAGGTCCTGGCAGATATACCTTTGAAACCTAGGAACTACACCATTTTTGGTGCAGTTCCTTTGCTAGATTCTGCAGGACCTGTGATGTTGAATATGATGTCATCACAGGTCCTGGCAGATGCACTGTTCTAACCTGGGAACTACACTTTACACTGTGCAGTTCCCTTACAGGACCTCTGATGACATCATCAAAGGTCCTTTAGCTTTAGAAAGATAAATAGGAGCAATTAGGGGGCAGGGCCTCTCCTCCACTTCGGGGCCCCGTCTGCCTATATGGTAGGTAGCCACTGCTCAGGGGGAGGAGACTCAAGGGAGGGTAGGGCTGGCAGCAAGGAAACAACACTGGGGGGCGGGCCCCGGGCCGGCCACCCGGGTTATACAGGCACAGCACTACTGTAGGGCGGGTCCACAGGCGGCCGGGGAGGAGACTTAGGGGGAGGAGACTCAAGGGAGGGTAGGGCTGGCAGCAGGGAAACTCAACACTGGGGGGCAGGCCCCGGCCGGCCGCCCAGGTTATACAGGCACAGTACTACTGCAGGGCGGGTCCACAGGCGGCCGGGCCCCCTGGAGTGCCGGGCCCGGTCGCAAGTGCGACCCCTGCGACCCCTGTATGTACACCACTGTGTGCAGCACCTGAAACTACGGATACTGGAAGCCTGTGCTCGCATTTCTCCTTCGGTGTTGCTATCAGTGTGTGAAGAGTGGGAGAAGAGGGTTGCATTGACAATCCAACACAATGGGCAGCACATTGAACACATTTTATAAGTGGTCAGAAACTTGTAAATAACTCATGAAAGAATAAAGTTACGTTAAAACCAAGCACACCATTGTTTTTCTTGTGAAATTCCCAATAAGTTTGATTTGTCACATGACCCTCTTCCTATTGAAAAAACAAAAGTTGGATTCAAAATGGCCAACTTCAAAATGGCCGCCATGGTCACCACCCACCTTGAAAAGTTTCCCCCCTCACATATTCTAATGTGCCACAAACAGGAAGTTAATATCACCAACCATTCCCATTTTATTAAGGTGTATCCATATAAATGGCCCACCCTTTATATATATATATATATATCAAATAGTAATGGGGAAAGTGGACATCCCTGTCTAGTACCCCTAGATAGTACGAAAGTAGGGGTCAAATTTCCATTAATATTTAATCTCGCCATCGGAGACTTATACCAAAGCCGAATCATACTTAACGAATCGGTCTCCAAAACCCATCTTTCCCATAGGAATTCCCACTCCACCCTGTTAAAGGCGTTAGTCGCATCTAACGACAGAATGGAGCAGGAACCCTCACCCACCGTTTGCATATTGGCAAACAATCTGTGGAGATTATAATGAGTTCCCTTATTTGGGATAAACCCATTCTGATCGGGGTGAATAATCATTGTAATGACTCTGGAGAGCTTTGTAGCGAGGACTTTCGACAATAGCTTTACGTCAGTATTCAGTATTTTTTTGGGGTTAATGTAATTACTGCTTCTGTCATGGATTCCGGTAGCTTACCATCCACAAGAGATTTCATAAAGACCTCCAGTAGGCGTGGCAAAATAACTTCCCCGTATTTCCTATAAATCTCATATCGGAAACCATCTGAACCAGGAGAGGAGTTCCCCGAACACGCCTTAATGGCGTCCTCTAACTCCTGAATGGATATATCACTATCAAGGGCCAGCTTCTGTTCCTCTGTAATCTTTGAGAGAAAAAAATAATCTAAATAAGAGTCAATTTTCTCTTCGGCTATATTATTATCGGATTGATAGGTTTCCGAAAAATATTTTGGAAAACATAGCTTAATTTAGTCTGGATTTTCAATAATTCCGGTGGTGTCCGGATCTTCAGTATTTTTTTTGGAGCCTGGTTCGATATTATAGGTGCTAGAAACTTACCTGGCCTTCCTGCTTCAGAGAAATATTTTTGTCCCCTGAAAAACAAAAGAGTCTGCTGGCCCTTATTCAGTGAAAAATATGAATAGGTCCGAGTTCCTTTTTGAATAGCTAATCTATTTTCCTTAGTATTATTTTTTACAAACTTATTGGTAAAATCTATACTGGCCTCTTTCAAAGTTCTTTCTTTCATACCATATCCCCTCCTTATATTATAGATGTTACTGAAGAATAGCCCCTTTATAAATGCCTTAAAGGCATCCCATGTTACCTGGATCTTAGCTGAGTTGTTATTAACATCCCAAAAATAGCAATCTCCTATTTAACCAACACATGGTTATCTAAAATTGTCAACCAATATGGGTTCAGTCTAAAGGCCGGTCTTGTACGGTCTTATTGCAACATTTATAACCCTGCTGGATCATTTTCAATTACTGCAAGAGAAATTATAATTTTTCCATTGAAGGCAATGGTGATGCCTCATTTTTACCGTAACTCATTTTTGACATTGAGTCCTAGACGTGAATAGTTTTTATGTAAAGAATTTTGTTCTGGATATATACACATTATATACAAGTGATGAGCGAGCACCAAAGTATTCGGGTGTTCGGGTGTCCGTGGTTGAGTGGAGCTTCCCAGTAACTGCAGTGGTCAGGGCACGGGTGATGTTCTGGGACACATGCTAGTGTATGGCGGGCACGGCACACCGTGAAAAATAGTGGTGGCTGGGGACTGCGTACCGAGGGACGGCCGCCGACATCAGGCTGCAGAAGGCCTCAGTGTCCACAAGCCTAAATAGCAGCATTTCAAAGGCCAGTAATTTTGAAAGTTGGCAGTTTAGTGCTATGGCCTGTGGGAGGGTATTTGTGCTTGCATTCAAATGACTGTGTTATGAACATTTGGATGCTGCGCTGGGACAGGGAAGGGGATGTTGTTGCTGATGGTTCATGCGAAGGTCCAGGTGCAGGGCGAGAGGCATCCGGGCTTGCGTCTTGGACAGCACGTAATACAGGGGAAGAGGAGGCAGTGGTGTGACCCGCAGACCCAGATTGTGTACCCAGGCCCACTTATTAGGGTGCTTGGATGCCATGTGGCGGATCATGCTGGTGGTGGTGAGGTTGCTAGTGTTCACTTCCTCGGCTCATTTTGGTACGGCACAGGTTGCAAACTACCACTCTTTTGTCATGTGGACTTTCCTCAAAAAAGCGCTATACTGCAGAACACCTACCCCTTGGCAAGGCTGATTTACGCATGGGGGTGCTCGGTGTAACGGTTGCGGGCCTGTTTTGTGTGGGCCGACTTTTCCCTTTTGCAACCCCACTGCCTCTTCCAGCCTGTTGCGGTGCTGCGGATCCCTCCCCCTCTGTACTGCTTTCCTTGCTCGGCTTTTCACCTTCCCATGTTGGGTCAGTGACCTCATCATCAACCACTTCCTCTTCCACTTTCTCACTCTGCTCATCCTCCTGACTTGACTTAACCACAACCTCAGTGATTGACAACTGTGTCTCATCATCATCCACCTAGTGAACAAATGATTGCCGTTCACCACCGTCATCTTCTTGAGACTAGGAAGGCTCAAGAGGTTGGGAATCAGAGCACAATATCTCAGGTCCCTCTTCAAGCATGCTGGGCATGAGGGCCAAATGTAATAGTGTAAGAGCTGCTCGGGATATCCGAGTGTGGGATCACTCGTTTGGCAAGCCTCTACATGGTAGGAGGAAGAATGATCTGAGTGAGGATTCGGTTGACCAGACTCTTGGCTACAGAGACTGAAATTGGTGGAAGAGAGGGTGGTGCTTAACCGATGATGTTATGCACAGTTGATGATGATAGATGCAAAGTCTTTGCAATTTTTCGCTGGGTAACACCTTTCTGATATTGCTCCACTATCTTTCTGCGCAACATTGTGGGAATTGGTGATCCTCTACCCATCTTGGCTTCTGAGAGACATTGCCACTCTGAGAAGCTCTTTTTATACCCAATCGTGTTGCCAATTGACCTAATTAGTGTTAATTGGTCTTCCAGCTCTTCGTTATGCTCAAATTTACTTTTTCCAGCCTCTTATTGCTACTTGTCCCAACTTTTTGGGGGATTTGTTGACACCGTGAAAATTTGAATCAACGTATTTTTCCTTTAAAATGATACGTTTACTCGGATTAAACGTTTGATCTGTCATCTACGTTCTATTACAAATAAAATATTGACATTTGCCATCTCCACATCATTGCATTTAGTTTTTATTCACAATTTGTTTAGTGTCCCAACTTTTTTGGAATCCGGTTTGTATTTGCAATATATGGCCCTAACAACCACTGACAGTGTTCAAATGCAGAGCACTGAGATTAAAGGATTAAACCGCAGATAGCAAAAATGTGGTCATATTCTGGGAAATATGTATATTTTTTTCACTTTTTCCCAAGATAAGGCTCTGAAAACAACAGACGGTGTTCAGATGCAGAGTACTGACATTAACGGATTTAACCGCAGACAGCAAAAATGTGTTCAGATTCTGGGAAATATCTTCAGTACATATATTTTTTTCACTTTTTCCCAATATATGGCCCTAACAACTACTGACTGTGTTCAAATGTAGAGCACCGAGATTAAAGGATTAAACTGCAGACAGCAAAAATGTGGTCAGATTCTGCGAAATATGTACTGTATATATATATATATATATATATATATATATATTTTTTTTTCACTTTTCCCCAATATATGGCCTTGAAAACCACAGACGGCGTTCAAATGCAGACCACTGAGATTAACGGATTTAACCACAGACAGCAAAAATGTGTTCAAATTTTGGGAAATATATGTAAATGATATAACACCCGATGACGCATTTCGGTCAGCCAATCACTGTAATGCCAGTAGAAAACATGGCTACTGGCATTACAGTGATGGAAATACTTACCTGCACGTTTATTGGCTGCTTAGCAGGTGCCAAACGTGCGGGGAGGAGACTCAAGCACATGTGGTACTCGGCTGAGTACCACCATGTGCCGAGCATAGCGATGCTCGAGCCAAACAGGTATTCGGCCGAGCATGCTTGCTCATCACATTCACTAGTATACGGTATATTCATATACACTTGTTTCCTATTACAGAACACAACATGCATCAGCTGAACTAAAGTTGGCTGGACACATTACATGAATGTTGAATTTAAACTAGACTGGTCAACCATCTAATGTGTGCTGCAATATTTTTACTCTATGCCAACTGCTGACAGCTAAAAAGGAAGTGTCAGTTGGATATCAACATGTCTGATCCTTTGTTCTGAAGAGAGACAAGCCTCCCTTTTGCAAAGGTTTATTTCCCTCTGTCTTTTGAGAATGTGTGTTTAGCTTAGCAAGCATGTGCATGGGAGGGGGAAGGGGTTTGGCAGAAATAGCTGTCGGGAAGAAAATTTTGGCCAACAGCTACTCAATGTGTATGGCAAGCTTGAGAATGGAAGAATGGCTCAATTACAATGTAACTAGGTGAACAATGGAAGAAAGAAAGCACTCTTGACAATGAAGGACAACTTGCCTGTGAGGAATTGCTATATGAATGGAAATGGAAAAGCGGCTCATGACACAAAGAACCATTTCCAGTAGAGAAGCAGCTCGGAGGAAACCCTGGAAGATATCCAAGTCATTTTTTTAAGTATAATATCTCTGGTTTTCTTCCAAGGTTATTCCACAATCCATAAACCCCAAGCAGGACAAACTTTTCTAAAACTATTTCTTGTCTTTTTTTAAACAGGGATAAACCTGTTTCCTTTATGATGCTATAGTGATTTATTGTTACAGAATGTCACCTTATGATAAATGTCCCTCCTAAAATGGCTCCACAGTACGAAAATGGTGTTTGTATACTTCAGCCCTTTCTTTTCAGTGCTTGTAACTCTGGTGATAAATATTCTTACAGTTTAATGCCTGGTACTCTGTGAATTATTCCTGTCAAATGAATCACAGTCATTTGCCTATTTATTGCTCAGAATTACTTCTGGAATGTAATTGTTAGCCATGAAATTGCAGCAGTACAATAATGTGATGATAAGAAATGTTATGTAAAAGGTACTTGCACCCTAATGCTGCCATACATATCCAGTATAGTACGTCTATAACTATGTGGTTGACTTTACAGTTATGCAATAATAAGTACCCATTCTACCTTGATGGAGTTTCATCAGCTAGTGTCTCAACCCTGGCTGTGTCCCGATGCATCTCCTTTCTGTATAGGTTGTTGTTAGGTAGTTGCAATGGAGACAAAGCCTCTTTTTCAAAATTCTATGCTGATAGCCGTCCATCTCTGTACTGCAAGTCAATCTTTTTGTTGTGGCTTACAACTTTCCTTGCTGTGAATATTCTGTTCCAGGAAGCCATTATTGCCAAGATATATGTATCATTTGACTTGTTCTATTTGTTATTTTTAAAATTAATAAAAAACTGTTTAAAAATAAATAAATAACCAAATGAAAAATGCTGGTTATTTTATGACAAAGACAATATTTTTTATTTATATTATTCACTCCTAAATGTAATATTGTATATTCTGGAATAACTTTTAAATCTTAAGACACAATTTCAAACATTTAAAGAGGCTCTGTCAGCTTGGCCTGTCTTCTGCCTATTAAAAAAAAGGTGCATCTTTACCACTCCGTCTGCCATTAACTCAAATCTACACAAGGTAGGGGCTGGCGTAGACTTGAGATATAATTGACGTCAGTTTGAGCTAAAACTCATGCCACATTCAGCAGGCTGCGATAGTCTCAGCCCTCTGCAAAGCCCTGCTCCTTTTCTTAGTGCTATAGAAAAGTGGTAAGAAGCTGGAAAAGTGAAAGCCATAATTTGTGACTTTTTAAGGCAACAACAGTGGCGTAAACGGGTTGATAAAAGCTCCTCAAAGGGTCATTTATCAAAGACCAGCATGTGCTATGCCTGTCTTGATATCTCTAGAGTTGAGCGGACACCTGGATGTTCGGGTTCGACGGGTTTGGCCGAACTTCACAAAAAAGTTCGAGTTCGGGACCCGAACTTGACACCGAACACAAATCCCATTGAAGTCAATGGGGACCCGACCTTTGGAGCACTAAAATGGCTCTAAAAAAACTCATGAAAAAGGGATAGAGGGCTGCAAATGGCATACAAATTTGGTTAAGAGCATGGCAAGTGCTCTGCAAACAATTGTGGATAGGGATAGGACTTAAAATAACATAAAATACGCAAAAATAAAATAATAATCTTGATCTAGGAGGACGAGGTCCATATGGAGTAGGAGGTTGAGGAGGTGGTGGATTTGGCTGTGTAGGTGGAAGCGGCGGTAGAGGAGGAGGAGGTAGCCAACACTGTTTTTTTGTTTAAATTTTAAATTTTTTTTTGTTTAAATTAGGGTACACCCCAAAACATTGGGAAATATAACCTGTGATAACCCCCTCCAGCCGTGCTAAACAAACATTCAGACAATACACTGGCTGCAAGGCAGTTCAAGCACCCCCAAGGTGTAAAGGGCAAGCTCAGGATATGTGCCCAATTTGGAGACCCAGAAGTTGAAGGGGGCAAACCCATCAGTCAGTACATGTAGGCATATGCACACATACTGCTCCACTATGTCGCACATCCCAGTTATGTCCACGATCCATTTGGATATCTGCTCCATCAACTTTCGATGTTCTTTTATGCGCCTACCATGGTGATCACGGGTAATGGGTAATCAGGGTTCCAGGCCGGAGAGAGAGCCTGAGAAAGGGATACCACATCCAAGGGAGGTCAATGGAGAAAATGTGATTGAGAGGAAATGGGGAAGTGGGAGAAGTTATCAAAGCGGAAGGATCGAATGAAAGGAGGGGGCGCACAGCAATTACCCACTCGGTAATTTATCCAGTGTGCTGTTAGCGAGATATACAGGGATCTCAACTCTCCCGGAGGTTCAGGGAGTCTCCCGCTATTAGATAGCAGCTCCCTGACACCCGCATGTGAAACAATATCTCCCGGAAAGGTTTATCTCAGTCAGATAGCAGAGCAGAGAGATAAGAGAAGTGACAGGACAGAGTTTAGATTACAGGTTGAATTAACCCTTTAGGGTCAAATTGGCTTCTCAAGGAGATATATATGTTAAAGGCATCCCTTCTGTCTCATTCAGTAGCTGTATAACTATTGAGAGAGATGCATTTTTACCCCAGTGTTAAATTCACACCCCCTGGATGCTTTAATCATATATATATAAATATGATAATTTGGGGCAGGGTAATGAGCCCGGTCCTCCACACCATAGAGCAAAGTGTGCAGATACTTCATATGTTTGGAAAATGTAATAAAAAGTTCGTGAAAAAAAACCTCCCTGAAATGAGAAGTGCACCTCCCTGAAATGAGTTTTTGCAGGTTGGGATGTCTGGATATAACATCCCTGTCTGTGCTTACTGGTCCACGTATCCATAGTTAGGTGGACCTTGCCACAGATGGCATTGCGCAGTGCGCACCTGATTTTGTCCCCCACTTGGTTTTCAGGGAAGGGATGGCTCGCCTGGAAAAATAGTGGCGGCTGGGCACGACGTACTGTGGGACAGCCACTGCCATAAGGCTTTTAAAACTTTCCGTCTCCACCAGACGGAATGACAGCATTTCAAAGGCCAGTCATTTTTGAATGCTGGCATTCAGGGCCAGGGATCGCGGGGGATATAGGGGGGTACTTCTTCTTCCTCTCCAGTGTTTGGGAGATAGCGAGCTGAACACTTTCATGGGACATTGTGGAGATGCTTTGTGACCCAGGTGGTGGTGTTGCTGGCAGAGCCTCTGTTTGCGGGGTGGCAGGTGCCACTGTCACTCCAGAGGTGGTTGAAGAGGCCGAGACTGCAGCAGAAACAGGAGGAGCCAGAGACCTTTCTTGGTTTTTGAGGTGCCTACTCCACTGCAGCTCGTGCTTTGCAGTTAGATGCCTGGTCACGCAGGTTGTGCTACGGTTGAGAACGTTTATGCCTCTCTTCAGGCTCTGATTGCACAGCGTGCAAACCACTTGTGTCTTGTCGTCAGCACATTGTCTGAAGAACTGCCACGCCAGGGAACTCCTTGGAGCTGGCTTTGGTGTGCTCGGTCCCTTGCTGCGGCAGGCAGTAGCAGACGTACTGTCTAGAGGATGGCCGCTCCACTTTTGCACCCTGCTCCCGCTTCTGCTGTGCTGGTGGCTCTGTGCGACCACCGCCTCTTCCTCCAAACTACACAGGTCACTCGCATGACCTTGATTCCATGTGGGGTTGAGGAACTCATCGTCCTCCACATCATCTTCCACCAAGTCTTTACCCCTGCCCTCCTTGTCTGTCTGCACACTGCAGAAAGCCACAGCAGTTGGCACCTGTGTTTCGTCATCATCTGAGACGTGCTGCCGTGGTCTTCCCATGTACTCCTCTTAAAACATAAGTGGTTGGACATCGGTGCACTCAATCTCTTCCACTTCTGGGGCAGGGCTATGTGGATGGCCCTGGGAAACCTTGCTAGCAAAGTCATCAAAAAGCAGAAGAGACTGCTGCATGACTTGGGGCTCAGACTGCTTGGCTGATTTGCAAGGGGTGAGGTGAAAGACTGATGGACTTCGGCTGCAGGTGCCAACTCTGATCTTTTTGCAGGAGACTGGGTGGGAGACAATGTGAAGGAACTGGAGGCACTGTCAGCAACCCAATCTACTATCGCCTTTACTTGTTCTGGCCTACCATTCGTAGAGCGGCATTTGGCCAGACCGAATAACGCTGAAGGTTCTGTCGCCTACTCGCACCTGAGGAAGGTGCGTGTAGCTGGCACAGATCAACCACGTCCTCTCCCTGCAACAGGAGCTCCACCAGCAGCACCACGACCGGTGCCATGTCCCTTATTTGACGCTCTACTCATTCTCCACAAATTTAGGATCTTGCCCAAAATGGGTGTTTTTTTTTATAACAGAATATAACAGAAGTATCTAACGCTTGTATTTCACACTGACAAATGCAGCAAAGGGCGCTAATTTTGTATTTTGGCCTAAATAGTTTTTTTTTTTTACTAAAAGAATATTATGGCAGTATTTCAAGCTTGTATTGGCCGCAGCTGTAGGGTATTGCCAAAAATGGGTGGTTTTTTAAACCCAGAATATTATGGCAGTATTTCAAGCTTGTATTTCACACTGACAGATGCAAAGGCCGCAGATGTAGGGTATTGCCAAAAATGGGTGTTTTTTTAAACCCAGAATATAATTGCAGAATTTCAAGATTTGACTGTCACAAAAGCACATATGCTTGCTGGTGCACTGAACTTGCATAAAATGGCCGCCGACGCCCACCTAACTAACAGACGGATAAAAGTTCTCTTTCTGTGTCACTGGGCTCAGGGAAGGGTAAACAAATTGTGCACTGCACCCACAAAACAAAAATCGCTGTAGATCGCTGAGTTAAACAAGCACTTCTGATAAAAGATTCTTTCCTATTCTCTCCCTCACAGCAGCAGCAGCATCCTATCCCTACACTAATAAGAGCAGAGTGACGTGCAGCACTATGTGACTCCAGCTTATATAGAGGCTGGGTCACATGCTACACTGGCCAATCACAGCCATGCCATTAGTAGGCATGGCTGTGATGGCTTCTAATGGCACACAAGTTAAACGCTTGTTGATTGGCTGCTCTGCAGCCTTTTAAAAAGCGTCATTAACTCGCCGAACACTGAACTTTTACTGAAAAGTTCGGGTTCGGGGTCCAAAAATCCTAAAGTTTGGTACGGACCTGAACTTTACAGTTCGGGTTCGCGCAACTCTAGATCTCTCCTGTGCCACTTGAGGAAATGCTTAATGTATGACAAGGTGCATGTCGCATCATAAATTAAGTGCATTCTCCTGCAGTCTGGCATAGAAATGCCATTTGCACTTTAATTTAGTCACAATGGCATTGAAAAAGTCACAAACCTGTGGTATAGTGTATATATATATATATATATATATATATATACACATATATAAATATAAATAACAAAAGGATGAGGCAGCACTCCAGACGTAAGGTGAAAAAGATAGTGGTTACTTTATTCCCCTCTGCAACGTTTCGACCGCTCAATGCGGTCTTTATCAAGCATATATATAGGACAAAAAAATTTGACTGCACACTGGAGGACTTTCCAAAAAGTCAATGAAATTTATTCACCCATAAAGTGGCACAGAGCAATGTTTCGGCTCATACCCTTCGCTCTGTGCCACTTTATGGGTAAATAAATAAAGTCCTCCAGAGTGCAGTCCAATTTTTTTGTCCTAGACAAGTGGGTAAGCACCTATTGCCATACTTGGGCTCTGCACCCTTTTCCATTCTTTTTTTCTTGGATGGTGCTGCTGGTGGTTTTTCTTATATATATTTGTGGTCAAGGCTGCAGGGGACGAGGAACCCGACTGGAGACAGTTTGCCTATCTTACTTACCGATACCGAACCTATCTAAGATGGCTGGTGGTGTGCCCTTAGCCATGAGCGAGGGTAGGCCTATAAGGGTGCATACCCTAGGGACCTATGGAAAAAAGGGGAAGGGAGGGTGGGGCACCGGAACTGCATGTGCACAGGTGAATAGGTGGGAGGAGTATATATATTCCTTACGCCCCACCCACAGTTGCAGGCTGAGTATTCAGCCTTCCCTATTTGCGGTCAAGGCAGCAGGGGACGAGGAACCCGACTGGAGGCAGCTTGCCTATCTTACTTACCGATACCAAACCTATCTAAGATAGCTGGTGGGGTGCCCTTAGCCATGAGCAGGGTATGCCCATAAGGGGGCAAAAACCATTTAGTATGTAGCAATTTATTTAAAACAGCAATTTACAAGGCCAGGCTGGAAAAAGCTTTGGATATCTCCTCCTGTGGGTTCGGAACATAACGAGCAAAACAGGATGACTGCCAGCGGCCCATTTTCTGGATAATGTGAGCAGGAACCCCATGTCTAGAAGGGGAAGATGCAGCTCCAATGCGGAAGGAATGTCCAGAGATGAGTTTGGAGTTGAAACCTAAACCTGAGGCCAGTGTGTGAACGTAGGAGATGAACTGTGTTGAAGTGAGAGGTCGGTTTTTAAAAGGTAATAGCGGGCTATCTGGTGAGGAGTTGCCCAGAATGGACAGTAACTTTGTAAGGACCCTGCTGGGGCACCAATCGTTGAACGTTTGAAAATAATTGATTTTTGTCAGGGGCCCTGCTTGGGAAGTTTTTGTGGAATGTAGGTATAAGGTGAAATGATTGCCATGTCGTACCAATTGACCTATGGACAAGCCTTTGACCCTGGGAGAGGTGCTAGTGAACTCCCCGGGTCTCAAAAAGCCGTAAAAGCTGATATAAATCACTGCTTTAATGATTGTGCTAGTATAGGGCCCAAAAGGATTGCCATCTAGGGAGGTGGACAATTTCCTAAATATCTCTCCTGAGACTGGTTGTCTACCTGGACCTGGATTCTTGGAACTCTTCAGTATGCCCCTTAAGGTTGCTTTGATTGCTTGTGAAGCAAACAATGACCTGCTGTCTTGGTGTCTTAACATGTGCTGGTGCTGTACCCCGGCCAAATATAACCTGATTGTGTTATGGGAAAGGCCTAGTTCTTTAAGACAGTAGGCTAGAAAATCCGTGATGTATGTGGTTCTGTTGATGTTATTCCTGGGATGACGGTTTGTGAATTGGATGAAGGTATTCCAGCCAGTTTTGTAATTCCTAGCAGTGTTGACTGATAGGGATTTGTGGATGAGTGACTTGGCTGCTGAGATATGACTCATTAGTCCATTACCAGTGCTGTGAACGCCGGCGAGGATAGTCCCGTCTGTTCCGCCTCTGGCATTGCCTGGAAGAAACCGGGGAAATTAAAACGTGATAATGCATCCGCCGCCCGATTTTGTGCCCCCTGGATGCGCTTACATGAGAAATGGAAATTGTGATGCAGGGAGAGCCACACTAATTTACGAACGAAGGGCATGATTTGTGGAGACTTTGACCTGCCTTTGTGGAGAATGTCAACTACTGCTTGGTTGTCTGTGATGAAGGCGACTGGGGAGTTTGTCCAAAGCTTACCCCAGACCTGACCTGCCGCCACTATAGAATATATTTCTAGTAATGGGTAGTGTTGAGCGCGAATATTCGAAAAGCGAATTTTTTTCGCGAATATCGCAACTTCGCGATTTCGCGAATATTTCGAATATAGTGCTATATATTCGTAAAAACGAATATTCGTTTTTTTTTTTTTTTCCACAAAATTACAGTACACATATAATTGATTGTTTCCCAAAGGTCCAACAGCTCAGATCTTACTCACATTGCCTAGAAAGTGATTGAGGCGCGAATCTTCGTAAGGCGATTTTATTAGCGCACATGCGAATATCGGCACGTCCCAGAACAGAGGCAAAGGGCTTTGCATTCATACATTAGTGAATTGAGTTGCGAATCTTCGTAAGGCGATTTTATTAGCGCACATGCGAATATCTACACTTGTCCCAGAACAGAGGCACAGGGCTTTGCATTACATTAGTGATTGAATTGAGCTGCGAATCTTCGTGAGGCGATTTTATTAACGCAAATGCGAATATCTACACTTGTCCCCAGAACAGAGGCAAAGGCCTGTGCATTCATATAGTATAGCACCATATTCGCGAATACGTAGAACTTCGTAAAATTCGATTTACGAATATTCGTATTTTTTATTTTACTTTCCACCTTACAGATGACATTGATCTGTACTCTGTCAACTACTGTCATCACCCCCCACTGTATCTCGATTGATTCCCAAAAGTCCAAAAGCTCAGATCTTACTCACAGTGCCTAGAAAGTGATTGAGTTGCGAATCTTCGTAAGGCGATTTTATTAGCGCACATGCGAATATCGGCACTTTTCCCAGAACAGAGGCAAAGGGCTTTGCATTCTTACATTAGTGATTGAATTGAGCTGCGAATCTTCGTGATGCGATTTTATTAGCGCACATGCGAATATCGGCACTTTGTGAGGACACTAATCCCTCCCTCATTTTAGATTGTGGGCCAATGAGAAGGAGTCCAACAGGTTAGCAACATCCCTAGCAACCAATCAGAATGTTGCCCACCCCATTACTATATAAGATTTTGTCACGGCAGCCATTTTGTGCAGTTTCATGTGGTGGTGATTGAGAGAGGATCTTGGAACTGTGCAGTGCTTTGCTTTTTTAAAAGCAAATTGTAAAACGATTTAATCTCATAGTTTTAGATAGGGTAGGTTAGTGTAGCTGATAGGATAAAGATTAGGGTACAGAGTTAGGAGAAAAATAATCATTTATCTAGATTAGTGTAGCCGATAGTTTCTAGTGCAGGGTGCAGTGTAGGGCCTAGTTAGAGAAAAATAATCATTTATTTAGGTTAGGTAATAGTGTAGCTGATAGGTTAAAGATTAGGGCACAGAGTTAGGAGAAATATAATCATTTATTTAGGTTAGTGAATAGATTAGCTGATAGTTTCTAGTGCAGGGTACAGTGTAGGGCCTAGTTAGGAGAAATATAATTATTTAGGTTAGTGAATAGATTAGCTGATAGTTTCTAGAGCAGGGTGCAGTGTAGGGCATAGTTAGGAGAAATATAATTATTTAGGTTAGTGAATAGATTAGCTGATAGTTTCTAGTGCAGGGTACAGTGTAGGGCCTAGTTAGGAGAAATATAATTATTTAGGTTAGTGAATAGATTAGCTGATAGTTTCTAGTGCAGGGTACAGTGTAGGGCCTAGTTAGGAGAAATATAATTATTTAGGTTAGTGAATAGATTAGCTGATAGTTTCTAGTGCAGGGTACAGTGTAGGGCATAGTTAGGAGAAATATAATTATTTAGGTTAGTGAATAGATTAGCTGATAGTTTCTAGTGCAGGGTGCAGTGTAGGGCATAGTTAGGAGAAATATAATTATTTAGGTTAGTGAATAGATTAGTTTTAGTGTTTTTCTTTTACTGGTTATTCCGTGTTTTTTGTCCGCGTCAGTGTCTACGTCCTTTGTTAGATAAAAAAAAAAAAAGACAAAAAAAAGTTTATTAGTTTTAGTGTTTTTCTTTTTCTGGTTATTCCGTGTTTTTTGTCCGCGTCAGTGTCTGCGTCCTTTGTTAGATAAAAAAAAAAAAAAGACAAAAAAAAGTTTATTAGTTTTCTTTTTTTTTCTTTTACTGGTTATTCGGTGTATTGTCAGTGTCTACGTCCTTTGTTAGTTTAAAATAAAATATATATTTACGTTGATTTACCATATATAAATTTGGTTTTCTTTATTGTGCGACAGTCCCCATCCCAATAAACTTGTTCCCTAAATCATATAATTTAATTTTGGTATAAATAAAAAAAAAATAATAATGAGGTCTTCACGATCGAGCGGCAGGGGTAGGAGAGTAGTTGGTCCCAGTGCTGGACAGCTGCCAGCACGGGGCCGCTCCTCTACCCACCGAGGTGCGGACACAGGTGTCAGGGGCGTCCGCCTTATTCGGGATTTTTTTGCCACTGGCAGCAGGAGAATTTCCTCTCAGGATGCCGAGGAAGTTGTGTCTCTCGTGGCACAAGCCAGTGCCACAGAGTCCTCTGCCCCGGCTCCGAGCAGCAGCTGCACTTCGTCTCCTGTAGGACCAACCCCCAGCCCCCAAGAATCGTCCCTGCTCCTGTTTGACAGCGACAGTGAGAGGGACACCTTGGGGGAGGTAATGCAGGAGGCTGATTTGCACTTCAGTCCTGAGGGTCAGGACCTTATGGAAGGGATGGAGGAGGAGATGGAGGGGGTACCACCTGTATGCACCCCAGTGACATCCCTTCCAACAGGTGCGGGCGGTTTCAGCCAGCGAAACCCGACACCTAGTCAGACCCAGGCGTCAGCGAGGGGACAGAGGAGCCAGGTCAGGGGCCCCACGTCTGCTGTTCCCCTCAGTGCACCACTGGTTGGCCCTGTGTCTGACATATCGGGGGATGAAGAGGAGGGTGACAGAGAATGGGTGCCACCTCCCTTGTCAGGAATCAGCAGCACTGATGAAGAGGAAGGTAGGCACCAGAGACAAATGGTGCGACAGGTTGCCAGTGAGCCCAGCGTCAGGGGCTCCACTGGTAATGGCAATAGGAGGAGGCAGCAGCAGCCAGATCCACCTGTCCGCATCGAGCCCGAGCAGGCGCAAGTCAGCACCGCCCCATCTGACAGGAGGGTGGTACGTAAGTCGCCTGTTTGGGCTTACTTCACCCTGGCAGTAGATGATGCCACAATTGGCATTTGTAATCTGTGCCATGCCAGGGTGAGTAGAGGGAGGTCTGCGGCTCGGCTGGGTACCACTGCCCTCACCCAGCACTTACGAGTCAACCACTGGCGGGAGTGGGAACAGATGCGGGGTGGTCATAGCAGTGGCGCCACCAGCAGTGTGCAGGGGACAGCAGCTCCTGCCACTGTTCTGCAGCCACCCCAACCACTTCTAACAAGGCGTTCCCACTCCCCCGCTCCCTCTCCTAGAGGTACTGGTACCGGCAGCCAGACCTCTGCCTCCACCGCACCCTCCTCTATGTCCTCCACTGCCGTCCGGCGCCAGCCCACGGTTGCTGACCTTTTCGAACGCACCGCGCCCTATCCCCCTGGGGACCGACAAGTGCGTTCACTCAATGGGCTCCTGGCAATGGTTATCGCCCAACATCTGCTGCCCTTCAATCTTGTGGACAGCAATCCATTCCGGCAGATGTTGGAGCAGGCACAACCCAGATGGCGTGTCCCCAGCCGCCATTTCTTTGCCAGGACTGGCGTCCCTGCCCTACACCAGCACATTGTGCAGAAGGTATCCCTGTCGCTGGATCATGCTGTCAGTGACAGGGTGCATCTGACAATGGATGCTTGGACCAGCAGGCATGGGCAGGGACGCTATATCAGTTTTACTGCCCATTGGGTTTCCCTCCGAGGCGCCGGGGAGGGAACGGCGGCATCTGAGTTTGTGGTGCCGCCCCGGGGTGTCCAGGGGAGAACTGCTGCTCTCCCCCCACAAGCCACTGTCTCCACCACTGCTGAGCCCCCCAGCAAGCGTCCCCGTAGCTACGCGAGTGTGGTGCACGTCCGCTGCCAGGCCGTGCTCCAGCTTGTGAGCTTAGGGGAACGGAGACACACTGGACCTGACGTTCTGGCCGCACTACAGGATCAGGTCCAGAAGTGGCTGACACCCCGAAGGCTCCAGGCAGGTATGGTTGTCTGTGACAACGGCAGCAACCTCCTCGCCGCCCTCCAAGCTGGCAGTCTGACACACGTGCCCTGCATGGCACATGTCCTCAACCTAGTTGTGCAGAAATTCCTCCGGACATACGAAGGGTTGAGTGACATTGTGCCAAGGGTACGGAGGATTGCCAGCCACTTTAGACGCTCCCCAACTGCTGCCGCGTCCCTGTCCAAACTACAGCAGGACAACAGCCTGCCACCTCACAGGCTGATTGTGGACAGTGTGACGCGGTGGAACTCCACCCTCCACATGCTGGAGAGGTTGTGGGAGCAGCGAAGGGCGGTGAGGGAATACCTGCTGGACCAAGGCACTCCAGGGCCAGCGCAACCACTCCCATACATCACTAATGCGGAGTGGGGGCAGATACAGCAGGTCTGCCATGTGTTGGCTCCATTCGAGCAGGCGACCAAGATGGTCAGCGGGGAGCATGTCGGCCTCAACGACATGCTCCCCTTAGTGTTCCTGCTGGACAGGACACTAGATCGCCTGCTCGAGGCTGGGGAGAGTGCCTTGTTGGAGCAAGAGGAGGCAGCAATGCTCCAACAAGACCAGGCCCAAGACGAGGAGGAGGAGGAAGAATTTGTAGACGTCCAGCAGTCTGGGCCTGGTCAGGAGGGAGAGACGGTGTTGGGGGCACCGTTAGTCCGGGGGTGGGGCAGCTCCGAACGGGAGCAGCAGCAACAGCAGAAGGAGGACCAAGAAGTCATGGTCCTGGGCAGCCATGAACAGTCACAGCGGGCTGTCCTCTTCCCTATGGCTGCCCACATGCTGCGATGCCTCCGAAGGGACCCCCGGATCAAGAGAATCAAGGAGAGGGAAGATTATTGGTTGGCCACCCTTTTAGACCCTCGCTGCAAGGGGAAACTGGAGCAGTTCATCCCAGCCAGCCGTAGACAGGCCCGTATGGATCAACTGCGGGCCTGTCTGATCAAGCGTCTGGAGCAGGCCAACCCTCGGCCTCACGCTCTAGTTCTCCCCGCCCATCTCACCCAGCAGGTGGCTGGCCCCAGCAGCACCAGCCGAGCAGGTGACCTTATGGGTGAGATGCGGTCGTTCTACCAGTCTGCGCGACCCAGTACCACCAGCAGCAGCAGCAGCAGTCACCACCAGCGGCTGGCCCGCATGGTGGCAGACTACATGGGGTCCGTTGGTGCTTCCGACAGCATGAGCACCGACGACCCCATGGAGTACTGGGTTGCCAGGCTGGACACCTGCCGCGAGCTCGCTCAGTATGCGCTGGAGTTACTATCTTGCCCACCCTCCAGCGTACTGTCTGAGCGGACATTTAGCGCGGCAGGTGGGGTGGTCACGGACAAGCGGACCCGTCTGTCCACAGACTCAGTGGACAGACTTACATTCATTAAAATGAACGAGTCCTGGATCGGCAGTGACTTCTTGGCCCCCGCTGTCGGTTCAGGCCGTTGAAGGGTCCCTTGTCCATCCCTCTCCTTGTCTCTCCCTCCAAAACTACGTTGTTTTTTATTTTATTTTTAAATATTTATTTATATATTTACTTATTTATATATTATACATTTTTATTTATGAAGCAAAATCTTAATATAATCAAAATAATCATTCTAGAATGCCAAATTTTTTAATTATCATGCATGTCATCAAATTTCCTCAGCACACTGAATACCTGCTGCTGTCAGAGTTGCATTTTTTTTAGGTTATGGGCTTCCCATGGCCTGTTGGTTTCCCATTCAGCAGTACTCATTGCTGCTGCCAACTTTGAACGTGCTGCTGACTATCCTGATATGTTATTCGGAGCTATGTTTAGGCCTTTTACTAGACATTTTCCATCTTCCATCCTGTTGATGCTGCTATTGAATTTACTGATCAGGCTGATTTTTGTTTAGTCCTTACACTACATCATTATATTTAAATGTTGATTATGCATTTCCTACTGAGTTGTGCCAAGTTATGTGTAGACCTTATGCTCAACCATTTCAAAATTCCATCTAGTTGATGCTGCATCTGTCTGTCCTGAACATGTATTTGTAATTACTCTTTATTCTCCAATTTTAAGATTAAATTATGATGCTGCCTATCCTGCAGGGTTAGGCGAACTTGGTGTAGACCTTTTACTATGGTGTTTACATTTACCTGCTTTTGTCTGCCCTGTTCCTGCAGAGTTTAGTTTAGCTATGTGTGGCCTTTAGACAACAGATTTTTCTGTTTTAATGGTAGTTTCAGTAGTTATCCTTAATTGTTTGGCCCTTTGATTTGTATGCCTTCTACTGTTGCGTTACTATTTTACTGCTACTGTCTGGCCTAATGCTGCCAAGTAATGTGTCTGAAATATACTAAATTATTAAAATCTAACTGTGGATTTTTTTTTTTCAAGATCATGCAAAGGAGAACCAGCATGGACCACTTATTAGCCCTTGTAATATGACAAGTATTGAGTATTATTATTTTCATAAAATGGTGTTCATGTTTAATATTTGCAAATGTGCACTATTCATCGTATATTGTCAAGAATTTGATTGGAATATAGATAGAATAAAAATGTTTTCGTTTAATACATTCATGTGGTTTTACGCTTCATTCACCAAAATAATTTATTTTGTTTTATTTTATTTTAAAAATTTTAATTTTGCTTTAATTGGGTTGTTGGCATCCATGTTGTGGTTCTTACTTTAGCAAGGTGGGGACCGCATGTGGGCTTCCATTTTCAAAAGGTTTTGTGCACTTAACATTGTACAAGACTGATTGATAAACCTAATAAAAGTTTTTTGTTTTATTTATTATTTTAATGCGGACTTAGGTTCTAACATGGTGTTGTCGGTTGTCCTGGAAAGGATGCCTGGCTTCCGTGTTGACCTCTCTACATGGTTGGGTGTTACTGGCGTTATACTCATCCGTGTGGTAATCCGGTTTTGGTAATGGAGCGTTATTGCCACATGTATATATAGATATATACATTTAAATGTAATCTTACTTCTTGACAATTATATAATGATTATTTTCACATGCTAGTGTAATATAATAATAGACTTTAATCTTTCAAAATTACCTGCTGACAGAATAATAATCTTGAAGCCATGTCACCATTTTGTGAGTGATTCTACTCATTGCATCACATGTTGATGTCTTTTTTGAGGAAGCTATGCTCCAACATGTCCAGTTTAACAAACGGACACTATATCAGAATCATGCTAGTTATTTCTTTGCTGATTCATCAATTGTTTTTTTTTTGTTTTTTTTCAGACACATTTGATGTTTCAAAATGTTTTGAATAATGGAACTAATATAACTGAAGAAAACTTTAATATGCAATATTGTATTATTGAGGTTGAAATTTGGATCACAGTATGG
This sequence comes from Bufo gargarizans, assembly GCF_014858855.1. NCBI lineage: Eukaryota > Metazoa > Chordata > Amphibia > Anura > Bufonidae > Bufo > Bufo gargarizans. Next base: position 207,689,374 of record NC_058083.1, read on the forward strand.
ATAATTTGATACTTTTTTTTATATAAAGATACTTTTTCAAAAGTATAAAAAAAATTTTTGTTAAAATTTGGTTGATACTCTATATATATTTATTATACATTTTGAATGTAGATTTGTATTTTGTAATCTAAAGTTTTGTTCAATAATACATTTGAAAGGTAATAGTGTGTTCACACAAAGGTTAATTAATGTGCGTTAAACAATAATTTTCTATTATAAATTACGGTCTTTTTTTTTCAAAGTAAAGAAAACTTTAATTTAGTGCTCTAAAGTTTTCAGAGCAGCCATTTACAATGAACCAAAATAAGTAAATTTCCTAACGGCAAATTACTACCTTAAATACTGGAGTGCGATAAACAAAATTCTCATTTTTACAAACATACAACATATTGTTTCATGTAAAACTGAATCTGTAAGAATGTCTCATCTGCTTAACCACGTCCGACTAGCCCCAATCTTCGTCCTCCTCCGCTGCCGCCCGCGCTGCAGGTTGTGAAATGCCAGCATTGCTGTAACCGTTGTCCTCCTGGAAGTCACCTCTCTTCCTGCTATCCACTGAAGCAAATTTGCTTGGCTGTGAACTAAATGTTGGCATGCCATGGGCACTGAACGCCATCTCTTCAAGCCAAGCAGGTACTGTCACGAACTATGGATCCGATTGCTCCGGATCCCTGAGCTGTGACCTAGTGGTCTGTGACAGAGTCTGCGCACACACAGAGACCTCACGTGACCGGGGTGTATCTTAAAAGGACAGGATGAGCTGGGCCTGGTATAGCCTTTATGACCTTTTATAGCCGGCATCACAGAGTAGTGGTAATAAAAGTGTCCATCTATATCATAGGTGACCCCGGCTTCAGGAAGATGAGAGTTCACAGTTTTTTTACATATGCCAGAAGCATATAAGATGGCTACCCAGAGGAATTATGTATGCCGGCACAAGGTACCTCCTGGTGAGCATCGGTTAAAACTTTCACTAGTCCACGGACAATTTTTTGCTCGTCATCACCAATCTTATTAAAAAAAGAAATGGCTTTTCCAGTGTTGCCGCAGCGTCCGGTTCGGCCGATCCTGTGAACATATTCGTCAACATCGCCAGGGATGTCAAAATTTATCACATGAAGGACGTTCTCGATATCTAATCCTCTGGCAGCAACAGACGTGGCAACAATCACAGGACACTGTCCAGAGCGGAAGTCGCCCAGAGCATTCTCCCTCTCTCTTTGCTCTCTGTCCCCGTGAATGCTTGTGCAGGGGATTTTTTCTTGACAAAGAAATGTTGCAATTAAATCCGCCATCTTTTTGTTTTTCACAAAAACCATCGTGCGCTCATGGCCTATGAGTTGTAAAAGTTCCAGCAGTTTAGCCTGTGACGAACTGCGACCGCCGCGGCCACAATGAGTCACGAAACTGTAACAGATTCTAGGTCTTGGTTATACGCAGAGGGTAAATTCACAATGCACTCAGAGACAGGTTGTACCTTTCCTCAGAATCAATGTACACTGTCCTTTCTAGAACTCCTGTCTGGCTTTCTATCCCAAGGCCCGGATGCCTAAAGGGTGGCTTAAATCCTTGGTAAAATATATCTTCCTCAGGTATTAGATGCTTGCTTTATTTTCTAATGCATCTGCCCATCAGGGTTACTTATCTTTCCCTGGGATTTCCTTACTTGTCTGTTGAAGGACTGTGGGTTTCTCCCAGGAGGTTCTGTCCTGCTACTGGGGTGTCTTCAGAGCATTCCTTGACTTGACAACAATTTTCTTACATCTTCCATAAAACCCATGTCCAGCATACAATCAGCTTCATACAGAACAAGGTATTTCACTTGGCTCAACCCAATCTTCTCCTTGTTAATAACGTCCAGTAACCAGGGCCGGTGCTACCATAAGGCAGACCAAGCGGCCGCCTTAGGGCGCACCCTGGGGAGGGCGGAAAAATGTGACATGGAGGGGGAGAAATGTGACATGGGGGTCTGATGGCTGACATTGGGGGCTGATGGCTGGGGGATGATGTCTGACATGGGGTTCTGATCTGAGGTCTGATTAACATTGGGGGTCTGATTGGGGCTGTAAGCTGAGGTTTGATTAACATTGGGGGTCTGATTGCTGGTCTGACCTGAGGTGTAATGGAAAATATTTTTTTCTTTCCTAAAACCTAGGTGTGTCTTAGAGGGCGAAAAATATGGTCCTTAAACCAGCCATTGTCTGAAGCAGAGAGAAGATACCAGGACCACAGAGAGGAGAAGCGTGGGTGGGGGGGGGGGGGGGGCGCCAAAATGTAGCTTTGCTTGTGTTGGCAAAAATCCTTGCACCGGCCCTGCCAGTAACCTCCCAGGTGTCGCACAAAGGATGTTGCAGCCTTGAAATATCTGGCGCAGTGAATTAGACGTTTGTGTTCCTCCATAGATTACAACTGGACGAACGACAGTTCCGTATGCAAATTTCCAAGCATCTAGGTAAATCTGATTGATCAGCTCTCTGGTAGGAGCAACAATTATGGCTTCTGGTTCCTGAAGATCTTTAAACTGACTCTGTCAATCGGAGACAGCATAAATATTCCGACAGTCTATGCCTTCTTATAATAATACCCCTCAATTATATTTAAAATCAATTTAGTACTTGATTTCTCTCAGTCGACAAATGTTTGTTTAAACCCAAATCTGGTTTATCTTTTATCTATATAAAGATATATATATATTATCAACCATACTGGTCTAGAACTGAATTCAGTTCCTTGGAGATAATACCGTGCTTTCACTAGTATATTTTCAATATCCCTGTATTGGATTATTTTTCAGGATGATGCTGCAGGTACACCCCCATCTTATTCCAAAACAGATACTATACACAAAGTATGGTTAATTGAATATATATATATATATATATATATATATATATATATATAGAGAGAGAGAGAGAGATAGATAGATAGATAGATAGATAGATATGTATTATATTAAATTAATTATCCTATAAAATATAGGTAAGGTTATACTATACCAAAATGTCAGCTACCAAAAATCAGTTTCAATGGTTCTAAGATGGCTGCCTCCAATGACTGAAAAGGTGGTCAGGGCTGGATCTGGTCTTTTGATGATGTTCAGAGAGAGAGAGCTAGAGAGCTCTAGAGATCGATCCCTTCTGTCAGCCCATACCATCTTTTTATCCTATCTTAGAAAGGGCTTGGCCAAGTTTTATCATTAACTAGTGACCTCACTTTATAATCAATATAACCTCCCTCTAGTATTTTACCCTAACACTAGATGGCACTAGTATTCCATACAAAAATCGAATCACTCACTTCTTTCTCTTATCTAATATACTAGCAATAAATGTTATCTAAGGTTTCAGACAAAACCTTGAGAAGATCTTGAATAGACAATGGCTTTTTTACTTCGTCAACCACCTGGTTTATCCTTGTACAATGTTATATTGGCCTTTTCAATAAAATATAATAATAATGAACTGTTATAATTTTTTGATCTAGATAGTTTATTTTATTAGGACAACATTGTATATGTAAGCGATGAATACACATGCTGTACTTGGGGGTTCAATCTGTTTTTTTATACTTTTATAATCGGTCTTCCACATCCCCATCTGTTAAAAATTTTTGTCTGCTGAAATATAATAACTTGACACTCTCTAGTACTGCTTAGTTATGCCAAACTTTGTGTAGTAATTAGAATACTACTTTAACTTACCTACTGCATGCTGATCTTGGCCTGATACTTCAGAATTCTCTGTAGTCATTATACTCCACCGTTAGCATTGACTTCTTATTGTCCTGATTATTGAGAGTTATGTGTAGGCCGTATAATCCACTGTTAATATCTAGCTACTGTGGATTCTGCTGCGGTCTGTTCTGATCATGGCGAGTTAGCATTCAGCCTTTTGAGAATACACATTACCCGCTGCAGCATGTCCTGCTGAGTTAGGATGAGATTATACTCGACCGTTAATATCTACCAGCTGCAGATGCTGTCTGTCATGATCATACAGAGTTATGTCAAGCTAGTTGTTTGTCCTTTGTAGCTATGTGAAGTTCTTATACAACACCATCAGCTGTCCTGATAAAGTTGATTTTTCAATTTACAAATCAACCTACAATGTTAACTTTACCAACGGCTGCTGTCCAGATGAAGCTGACTTGTATGCCTCAGAATATAACATTAGCTATAACTGCTGCTGCTGTCCTGATCAAGTTGATTTGTTATGTATATACCTTATAATAAAACACTATAAATACCTGCTGCTCCTGCTGCTGTACATTTAAAGGTGACTTGTAGCCCTCAGAATACTATAGCTCTACCTGCTGCTGTCTTGATCAAGTTGATTTGTTATGTATATGCCTCATAATACAACACTACCTGCTGCTGCTGTCATGAAAAAACGTATTTATGTGTAGGCCTTATACTACACTATTAAGATGTACTTACTGCTGTTGTCTGTCCGAACCCTGCTGACTTTCAACGTGGACTAAAGGCTCCTTTACTGATAAGTCTGCAGTTAAAATTATACAAAAACATAACCTTATAGAAAAAAAAAAGTATGGAATCAATATAACTTAAGAAAACTTTTTTAATAACAAAAAAATTAGAATAAAATTAAGGGAACTTTTGCAGTTCTTCCTGCAGGCTTGCGAGCTCCTTTAGGTCCTCCCCATATTGGCATTCAAATTCCTGCAGCATTCTTTGGGATTTTTGAATGAGGGCTCTTAATTGCCTGATTTTCCCATGCCTCTTTTGCATTAGAGCAATTTTAGCAGAAATTTTCTTGATTACTGTTATGAAAACACAAGAGATAAATATATCAATTAACAATAAGTCATTTATTGAATTTTGTGTGGTATGTAGTTAAGTGCAGAGAATTTGAGTGTCATTTTTAAAGTATACCATAATAAATGTAGTTCTATATTAGATTATGTAGTGACATTTTAGTAGTTTTAAAGAAAATTTGTTGTGTTATATAATGTTAGTTTATGTAGATTAAAGAGTTATTGTGCATGTCTGTTGTTTGATATTACTGTGGTTTTTGTTGTCCCATTATTATTGTTAATTTTATGATCTTCATCACCTGCTATATAATTGTAGGGTGCAGTGTTTCATGACTTTCAAAATTGCTCCGTACTATTTTTGTGCCAAATATAAAATATTTGCCCTGGGGACAAAATTGCTCATTAACCGTGGTCTAATAGCCGATCTACTAGTCCAGAGCAGCTAGCCAATTATATAAAATAAGGCCTTTTCAGGTATTTGTCAGACACCTGCTGTCTAGATCTCTCCTATTGGACGTATTTCAAAGACATAAGCATTGCTGCTACGTAGCTGAAGGGGGGGGGGGGGTAAGTAGGTGTCATGTGGAGGTGACAAATGCTAAAAAAGACTGTACGACAGCACCTGTTGCCTTAGAGGTGAAGCAGGGGACACCAGTGTTTTGTTCCCCTGCAAGCGCTGATATTGGCTGTTACAACTCTACAGCCAATTAAATAAATTCACATATGTGGTGGTGTTCAGGTGAATTATATGCTAAAAGTGGAACTGCACTGGGGTGCATTTAGTCCTGTAACCACTTATTTAATAAAAAAAATGTGTGTAAATTCATTATTTATTTTTTTTGTCAATTTGAACGGTTTTTTCTAGAAGACAATCGTTGGCTCATTATGTAAAATTGCGGATTGATCTAATTGCTTAGCATATTCATTGAGCGGTGTAGTTTGCCTAATTAAATAACTTTTTTTTGTTTTCAACTCTAGGGTCACATAAGGGCGTCTTCTCTTAACATGCGACATAGCTTCCAATTACCATTAATTTAAATCCTTTAGCCTAAAGCCATATTGTGCTCCTTGCAGTCTGAAGCCTGCTGTGCGACCAAAGTTAAGGGTTTTGTGCACAACTGTTTGTAAATATACATATTGTTTGTAATACGTTTAAGATTTTTTTATGATTTAAACACTACAATGTTTTCAAATAAAATAGTTCGTAATTTATAATTTGTTCAAATTATTTTAATTTTTTTAACATTTTAATAGATTACCGTTGGACAATTAAATCGTTAACAGACTTTATAGGATAAATTTGGATTAAATAGAGGGTGTGTGGTTTCTGAAATGGGGTTATTTATTTGTCGCTGACACTATGTAGGCCTCAAAAAGTGACTGCATAACCAAACTGTTATTGTTAATTATATTTCTGTTAATAAATTATATAAACATGATATAGGCATATGGCGATTGTAAACTTATACATTTATTTAATCTCTATTAATCTATATTGTAGTATCATTTGAAATTTTTATTTTGATTATATCATTTTATTTCTAATATTTTTTTAGATTAGTTACTTCGTTAACAAAGATGCCATTAAAATTTTGACTATGTTTTACCACTGTCATGAAGTACAATATGTAACGATAAGATAGAACTATGCCCGTGAACAGTAAACTCGTTTTAAAGTTATTAGCACAAACATAGATACCGTTTAACATTTAAGAAAAATGTTTAATTAGCGTTAAAGTAGAAATGGGCATTGGGTATTGAGGGTTAATGTTTCTAAATATGTGATGTATACATAATTACAATGATGTGTGCACATATTTACCCTCCTGGTGCGGGGTGATAACCAGCGCCTGATCCTCTTCCTCAGGAGCTGGGGTGGTGGTATCCTCCTCAGCAGGAGCTGGGCCAGACGTTTTTGGCCCTTGAGAGGGTCCGGGCTCGTCAGACACCTCCACAACAATCCCCACATCAGGTGGGTTGGTGGCACCTCGAGGACTGTGGGAGGGGCCCGCCTGCTCATCCTCCTCTGTGGAGACCTCCACTACATCCAAATCCGCCGTGGTTAGACGGCGGCGGACCGTTGGCGCTGGAAGCCCTGAAAATCACACAACATTTGGATTTAGGCTCAATTTAAACGTCCGGAATGTCTTTTTCATATCCACCCACAAAAAAAAAAAAAAAGGACACCGGCAATGTGCGTGACGCATTTAAGACCGCACGTCAATGTCAATAATATAATATGACTATTCTTGGCCTCAATTGAGGACAATAATACAAGGATTATTAATAAATATCATCAGAAATACAGCAAAAAGTATTTGTTAGAAGGTGTAAATATTATATTTAATGTTCATGTTATAAGATCGGATTGTATTGCGATTGTATGTGGGGTCTGATCAATCGGATATTGGCCAGCTGAGCTGATATGTACCTGTCTAGGGTACTTATTACAACAATGATGAATATCTAATCAGACATCATAAAAGACGAAGTTATATTTAGTGCAAAAAGAACTGAAATGTGGACCCAGAAGTGCGGGTCCGCTTTTCTGGAGACGGGACGCACATCGTGCGGCCCCCTTAGAGATGAATGGGTCCTCAAGTCAGTTCAGAAAAATAAATTATGAAATTGAGCACTTGTGAATCGGGTCTTGGCTGTCATTCACGTAGCGGATGTCACGCACGGCATCTGCTCGTGTGAAACAGCCCTAATACAGATTGATGATTGCTGTTTATCTAGATATACACACACACACACATACACTACGTGCAGAATTATTAGGCAAATGAGTATTTTCACCACATCATCCTCTTTATGCATGTTGTCTTACTCCAAGCTGTATAGGCTCGAAAGCCTACTACCAATTAAGCATATTAGGTGATGTGCATCTCTGTAATGAGAAGGGGTGTGGTCTAATGACATCAACACCCTATATCAGGTGTGCATAATTATTAGGCAACTTCCTTTCCTTTGGCAAAATGGGTCAAAAGAAGGACTTGACAGGCTCAGAAAAGTCAAAAATAGTGAGATATCTTGCAGAGGGATGCAGCACTCTTAAAATTGCAAAGCTTCTGAAGCGTGATCATCGAACAATCAAGCGTTTCATTCAAAATAGTCAACAGGGTCGCAAGAAGCGTGCGGAAAAACCAAGGCGCAAAATAACTGCCCATGAACTGAGAAAAGTCAAGCGTGCAGCTGCCAAGATGCCACTTGCCACCAGTTTGGCCATATTTCAGAGCTGCAACATCACTGGAGTGCCCAAAAGCACAAGGTGTGCAATACTCAGAGACATGGCCAAGGTAAGAAAGACTGAAAGACCAACGCCACTGAACAAGACACACAAGCTGAAACGTCAAGACTGGGCCAAGAAATATCTCAAGACTGATTTTTCTAAGGTTTTATGGACTGATGAAATGAGAGTGAGTCTTGATGGGCCAGATGGATGGGCCCGTGGCTGGATTGGTAAAGGGCAGAGAGCTCCAGTCCGACTCAGACGCCAGCAAGGTGGAGGTGGAGTACTGGTATCATCAAAGATGAGCTTGTGGGGCCTTTTCGGGTTGAGGATGGAGTCAAGCTCAACTCCCAGTCCTACTGCCAGTTTCTGGAAGACACCTTCTTCAAGCAGTGGTACAGGAAGAAGTCTGCATCCTTCAAGAAAAACATGATTTTCATGCAGGACAATGCTCCATCACACGCGTCCAAGTACTCCACAGCGTGGCTGGCAAGAAAGGGTATAAAAGAAGAAAATCTAATGACATGGCCTCCTTGTTCACCTGATCTGAACCCCATTGAGAACCTGTGGTCCATCATCAAATGTGAGATTTACAAGGAGGGAAAACAGTCCACCTCTCTGAACAGTGTCTGGGAGGCTGTGGTTGCTGCTGCACGCAATGTGGATGGTGAACAGATCAAAACACTGACAGAATCCATGGATGGCGGCTTCTGAGTGTCCTTGCAAAGAAAGGTGGCTATATTGGTCACTGATTTGTTTTTGTTTTGTTTTTGAATGTCAGAAATGTATATTTGTGAATGTTGAGATGTTATATTGGTTTCACTGGTAAAAATAAATAATTGAAATGGGTATATATTTGTTTTTTGTTAAGTTGCCTAATAATTATGCACAGTAATAGTCACCTGCACACACAGATATCCCCCTAAAATAGCTAAAACTAAAAGCAAACTAAAAACTACTTCCAAAAATATTCAGCTTTGATATTAATGAGTTTTTGGGGTTCATTGAGAACATGGTTGTTGTTCAATAATAAAATTAATCCTCAAAAATACAACTTGCCTAATAATTCTGCACTCCATGTATATTTATTATTATGTGTGTGTGTGTGTGTGCAAAGTACAAAATCAGCCGGTTACATCATACATCACTACCGCACTGTGTGGATAAATATATATATATATATTTATTATATATATATACACACACACACACACACACAGCGAGATAGAGATATATGAGGTAAAGGGATGATTTGCTATGTTTCACAACAGGTAAAAATAAGTAATAATTTGTAACGGGTGATAAAAAAAAAAAAAAAAGTACCAGGGCAGACTCTCTGACTGTGCTCTTTGACCCAGTCCGGGTGCCTCCTTTTCAGGTCAGACCATTTTTTTACTATTTGCATTTCGTCGTGGGTCCGCCCAAATTTTTTTTGTAAGGCCTTGACGACCCCCACGACAATCGCCCTCTTCTCGGCCTGCTTCCGGGTCCGGTCATAACCCTTCTTCAACATGCGCTGCAGGATAAAGATGCAAACATGTATTACAAAATTTAGGAAATACAAGGATTATTAATAGATATCATCCAAAACACAGCAAAAAGTATTTGTTAGAAGGTGGAAATATTATATTTAATGTTCACGTTATAAGATCGGATTGTATTGCGATTAAATGTGGGTGGGGTATGAGCAATGTGATATTGGCCAGCTGAGCTGATATGTACCTGTCTAGTGAAGCGACGGTACGATATGGGGTGCACCCTGGGTAACGCTAAATGAACCAGCAAATAATGGCAGGAAGAAATTTGTAATTTTTCTCCAGACCAATAAGACATGAGGCCAGATTTATCATTAGCTCAAGTCAGAATAATGGAGTGAAAAAGTCGCAAGAAAATGAGCAAACGCTAAAACTGCGCACAAATTTGCGAGTTTCTCCTGCTCTGCACTATGCTCGCCAGTTTTATGAAAGTGGACGTGTTTTCTTATGTAGATGAATCTCTAGACACATTTACTATTGGAACAATTTAAAAAGTTGCAAAAAAAAAAAAAATGCGCTAGTTCACTCCAGTGAGGACCATGCTTATCTTAGGGCTCTTTCACATCTGCGTTATTGTCTTCCGGCATAGAGTTCCGTCGTCGGGGCTCTATGCCGGAAGAATACTGATCAGGATTTTCCTAATGCATTCTGAATGGACAGTCCGTCCTTCAGGATGCATCAGGATGTCTTCAGTTCCGGAACGGAACGTTTTTTGGCCGGAGAAAATACTGCAGCATGCTGCGCTTTTTGCTCCGGCCAAAAATCCTGAAGACTTGCCGCAAGGCCGGATCCGGAATTAATGCCCATTGAAAGGCATTGATCCGGATCCGGCCTTAAGCTAAACGTCGTTTTGGCGCATTGCCGGATCCGACGTTTAGCTTTTTCTCAATGGTTACCATAGCTGCCGGGATGCTAAAGTCCTGGCAGCCATGGTAAAGTGTAGCGGGGAGCGGGGGAGCAGTATACTTACCATCCGTACGGCTCCCGGGGCGCTCCAGAGTGACGTCAGGGCGACCCAGGCGCATGGATGACGTGATCGCATGGGGCGCTCTGACGTCATTCTGGAGCGCCCGGGGAGCCGTACGGACTGTAAGTATACCGCTCCCCCGCTCCCCGCTACTACTATGGCAACCAGGACTTTAATAGCGTCCGGGCTGCCATAGTAACACTGAAAGCATTTTGAAGACGGATCCGTCTTCAAATGCTTTCAGTACACTTGCGTTTTTCCGGATCCGGCGTGTAATTGCGGCAAGTGGAGTACACGCCGGATCCAGACAACGCAAGTGTGAAAGAGGCCTTATGAGAGTTTTTAATAGAACATGCGACTTTTTCGTAAGGACGTGCAAACTTTGTAAAGCTGCTTACTGACGGATAAACTGCTACCGTAAAAAGGGATGATCATAAATCTGGCACTATGTGTTTGTGTGTGGTATGCAGTGTGTGGCAGGAAAATGTATATGCAATGTGCATGATATTTCTTTGCTGTCCATACATACATACATACATACTTCTTACAAAGTGCTGTGATGTCAAAACAATACTTATTACAATAATGATGATTATCTAATCAGACATGATTAAAAATAAAGTTATATTTAGTGCGCGTATATATGCGCATAACTGCGCATGCGCGAATATGTAAACATACTATTGCTTAATAATTACTATACTATACAGATATGGTGCGAACATGCATTCAAAATGTTATGACATGAAGTGTTGTACTTACGGTTAGCAGCAGTTCATCCTCTTCGTCAAGGAATCTTGTGCCCACCATTTTCTCTTGTGAGGACTCGGAGTTGAAGATTCACTTTTAAAATGGAGTTGACGTACTCGCGATAAACCACGCCTATGATGCGCGCGCAGGTGCGCGCGCACAATCTCAACACACTGACTTAGGTGGTGTATGTAGCGAATAAACGAATAGAGAGAATAAGCGAATATATCGAATAGGCAAATTATCTAACAGGCAGCGGTTGGGCGAATATTTGAAAAATGCTATTGATTGACCCTGACGTACTCGCGATAAACCACGCCTATAATGCGCGCGCACGTGCGCGCGAACAATCTCATCACACTTCATATTTTAGGTGGTTATGTAGCGAATAAACGAATATAGCGAATAGGCGAATTATCTAACAGCCAGCTAATAGGCGAATTTTTGAAAAATGCTATTAACCCTAGTTAGTTAAAATATACCATCGGAACTGAGTTTTCACTAACGTACGGAAAACTTAGATCCGATGGTATATTTTGACAACACAGTGAAGTGATGCTTGTCGGGTTAGGCTAGGTCTACACGACGACATTTGTTGCGCGACAAAAAGTTGCGCGACAGATAGGGCACGACATTTGTCGCACGACATTTTGTTGCACTAATGTCGCGCGACAATTGTTATAATGGCAGTCTATGGTGTCGCACTGCAACATGCGACATGCTGCGACTGCGACGCGACAGTCGCTGAAAATCCATTCGCGATGGATTTTTCTGCGACTGTCGCGTCGCAGTCGCAGCATGTCGCATGTTGCAGTGCGACACCATAGACTGCCATTATAAAAATTGTCGCGCGACATTAGTGCAACAAAATGTCGCGCGACAAATGTCGTCGTGTAGACCTAGCCTTAGAGTTAAAATGTATCGCATAATATGTATTATGCGATGCGAAAATTCAAATTATCGCATATGCGAAATAATAACGAATTCGAATATTCGCGAATATTTTACGAATATTCTTTCGAATATTCGCGAAATTTCGCGAATTCGAATATGGGACATGCCGCTCAACACTAGTAATGGGGAGGACTTTAAAGATTCTTTGACTAATTAAATTTTTGGTGGCCATGAACCTGCAAACCACTGATTACCATATATTGCTGCAAACCCTCCGGATGCAGCTGCATCAGTGAAGAGAGTGGGTGAAGTGGGGCTCCATGTTGGGACAAACAGGGAAACGCCGTTCCAACTGGACAAGAAGAAATTCCACATGGATAGATCGGCTAAGGCCTCGTGAATTAGAGAATCCTGTGCAGGGGCTGTGGGGAGCAGCTGGAGTAGTCTAGCTATGAAAGCCTTGCCTTGTGGCATGACCTTGGCTGTGAAATTTAACATCCCCAATAAAGATTGCAGCTCCAACTTGGTGAGTGCTCTGTAAGTCGCTGATTTGGCTCTGGTTTCTTTGATTTTTAACTAACTTGTCTTCCGGAAGCCTGGCTCGCATTGTATCGGTGTCTAGGACAATGCCCAGAAAGGTTACCAAAGTGGAGGGACCCTGAACATTTGTGGGTGCTACGGGAGTGTTTAGCTCAGAGAAAATTGTTAAGTTTGTCGGGACTATGGTCTGGATTTTCTATTAGTAAGAAATCATCCAGATAATGGATAACCATGGAGCAGCCGGCATGATTAACCAAAATCCAGTGGAGGGCCTGGGCAAGCTGATCAAAGAGCCACGGGCTGCTTTTGGACCCAAATGTTAAATTATTTGCAAATTAATAGCAACCCATCCATTTGATTCCGTAAAATTTCCATATCTGTAGGTGAATGGGTAGCAACTTGAAGGCATCGGCAATATCAACTTCGGACAACCAGGTTCCCCTGCCCAACTTGATAAGCTGAATGGCCTTGTCTATGGAAGAGTATTGCATTGAGAATTCTTCGGAAGGGATTAGGGAGTTGAGGCTGGGTGTATCAGAAACATGAGGTGCTGACAGATCGTATATTAAGCGTCCCGATGGGACTGACCCTCCAGGAAGCCCTTTTGTAATTCAGATTGGATTAAGGTGTTAACCGAATCCGGGTCTCTGAGTGCCAAAAGGAGGTTGGGGCCCTCCCAGGTGGATTGAGGCAGAGCTACCAACCCTGTATGGAAACCCTTCCTGAAGCCGGACACTAGGAAGAAGGAACGATGGTAATCGTAAAAAGCGTGGCCACAGTATTTGTGCCCCAGGTCTGTGACCCTGTATCGATAAGCATCCAGTTCCTCAAGCATCCAGTCTACCTGGCTGTTCTGAACATATGATGTCTTGGAAGAGACTAAATGCCAGTATGAATTCTGGAATGGTGAGTTTCTTATTGAGACGGACATCCTTGGATTTAAGGAAAATGCAAACATCGCCGCAGGCGATTGTCTGCTGTCTAGTGAGTCGTGGGTGTCGATAAGGATGGATGCAAGGTTTACATCCTTGCCCGCCAGGATGTCCCTTTTAAGGTTGTCGGGATTGAAATGTGACGGGGCTATGTCGGGTGCCCCAGAGAACCTACCCGGGGAGAGTGAGCAGGAAGCGGAGGGACCGTGGATGGGTGAGGTTGGACAGCTGGAAGCAGGGGCCCTAGCTTCCACTGTGAGCAGTCTGTTCTGTATGTCTGTGACAGAGCTGGAGATTTTGTTAATGGCAGCATGCAACTGCACCACAGAATGTTGTATTGTGGACATGGGAACCTGCTCAACCGCTGGAATGGCTGAGTCTGTAACCAGGAGCCTGTACAACTCTGCCTTCCGGGCGGATGATGGATGACGGATCCCTCTTCTGTTCAATTCGGCGATCAGTTTGGGGATCGTCCAGCTCCTTAACGACATGTTGCTTGTGGGTTGTGAAATTACTGTTTCTGGGACCGATAGTGCGTCTTCGATGTCAGACGATTGTGACATGATTACACTGAGGAACAAAGCCAAGCGATTATTGTAGAAAGAAACCGAAATGTCAAAGCACCGAAACGTGAAGAGAACGGAAAACATTATTTTTTGACAGCGTAAGATGGCAGCGTGGAAAAGTAGTGAATTTGGTAGGACGTGCCAGTGAGCACGCTCTGTGTATGAAGAGGTATTAACGCTTTTTTTTTTTTTACCTTGGTTTGGATTGCCTAAACCTGAAAGCACGGATGCCGTAAGGGAAATGACCGTAAGCCTGAACGACTACGAACGTGGTCTGGACTTGCTAGATGAGGTAACTGATCAGGAAGCCTGAGAAGTACATAACAGGAGAAAAAACGTGACATCATGAACCAAAACCCAGTCGACATGCATGACCCTGGTGAAAGATGTACCTGAGGCGGGGCACTAGCTGGATGGAACGTGATAGTGAAGTTAAATGACGGAAGGCTATGAAAAGAGAAACATGGCTGCGTGAAGAAAGACGGGCCGAATGAGGTGGTATGTTTGAGTGACGTGGGCCTGGAACGTGACAGGCTAGACATTGACATTGCAAACGTGGGTACTGGACAAAAATGTAACCCTGGTGCGTACCCGGCTGCAACGTGATTTAACAAGCGTAAGCCTAGGACGCAACTGGCTGCGACATTTAAGTTTGACAAACGTAAGCCTGGAACGTACCCGGCTGCAACATTAATTTAACAAACGTAAGCCTGGAAATGTACCAGATTGCAACATTAATTTAACAAACGTAAGCCACTAAACGGATCCGGCTGCCACAATTTTAAAATTTTTTTAACTGATTTATTTAAATGGCTTTCAATTATTATTATTTTTTTACTGATTTATTTAAATGGATTTTAAATTAATTTTTTGGGGGACGCACTCCCCTACACGTCCACTGGGTGGCGAAAGAGGTCCTTTTTATTTTTTTTAACAGAGAAGCATTCTGTGGCACATCCACTGGGTGTCAATAGAGCCTCTGCCGAGCTTGCTGATGAGACGAGGCTCTGCCCTAGGATGTGCACGCAGCGGTGAGTGGCAGTACCAAGCTGCGGGAATGTGGGGACGTGGGCAGGGCGCAAGCAGGGACACAGCGGGGGAAGGGGCGCCTGGCATTGCTGAAGGAGAGCGCTGGATGGCAGCCAGGAAAAACTTGCCCCCTTGCTCCTTGCGGACAGCTGCTCCATGCAGGAAAGCAGGCAGCTGCCGCTACTAAGTCCTGGATCGGGGCGGTGTAGGGGCGGGTCAGACACTCTGCGCCGGACTCTGGGAAGTTTCCCCTCGGAGAGGGACCGGGCCGGCATCCTGCAACAGGGGGCAGACTGTGGTGCGTGGCCGCGCTGTTTGGGCCGCACCACGTGGGATGAGCTGGCGGCGAGTGCAGCGAT
Organism: Bufo gargarizans; assembly: GCF_014858855.1. Classification (NCBI taxonomy): domain Eukaryota; kingdom Metazoa; phylum Chordata; class Amphibia; order Anura; family Bufonidae; genus Bufo; species Bufo gargarizans. Next base: position 207,704,951 of record NC_058083.1, read on the forward strand.
ACTTACCGGAGTGCTGTGTGTGGGCGGGCCGGCCGTGCTGTGAAGAGGAAGGGAACTTGCCCAAACAAACTCCTGAAGGCTTGAGGCAGCACGTAGGTTCAACTCAATGACCGGAACTACACATGCACAGGTGAATAGGTGGGCGGACAATATAAAGCCCTTACGCCCCTCCCACAATTTCAGGCTGAGTATTCAGCTATATTACAGTACAGACCAAAAGTTTGGACACACCTTCTCATTCAAAGAGTTTTCTTTATTTTCATGACTATGAAAATTGTAGATTCACACTGAAGGCATCAAAACTATGAATTAACACATGTGGAATTATATACATAACAAAAAAGTGTGAAACAACTGAAAATATGTCATATTCTAGGTTCTTCAAAGTAGCCACCTTTTGCTTTGATTACTGCTTTGCACACTCTTGGCATTCTCTTGATGAGCTTCAAGAGGTAGTCACCTGAAATGGTTTTCACTTCACAGGTGTGCCCTGTCAGGTTTAATAAGTGGGATTTCTTGCCTTATAAATGGGGTTGGGACCATCAGTTGCGTTGTGGAGAAGTCAGGTGGATACAAAGCTGATAGTCCTACTGAATAGACTGTTAGAATTTGTATTATGGCAAGAAAAAAGCAGCTAAGTAAAGAAAAACGAGTGGCCATCATTACTTTAAGAAATTAAGGTCAGTCAGTCCCCAAGTGCAGTCACAAAAACCATTAAGCGCTACAAAGAAACTGGCTCACATGCGGACCGCCCCAGGAAAGGAAGACCAAGAGTCACCTCTGCTGCGGAGGATAAGTTCATCCGAGTCACCAGCATCAGAAATCGCAGGTTAACAGCAGCTCAGATTAGAGACCAGGTCAATGCCACACAGAGTTCTAGCAGCAGACACATCTCTAGAACAACTGTTAAGAGGAGACTGTGTGAATCAAGCCTTCATGATAGAATATCTGCTAGGAAACCACTGCTAAGGACAGGCAACAAGCAGAAAAGACTTGTTTGGGCTAAAGAACACAAGGAATGGACATTAGACCAGTGGAAATCTGTGCTTTGGTCTGATGAGTCCAAATTTGAGATCTTTGGTTACAACCACTGTGTCTTTGTGTGACGCAGAAAAGGTGAACGGATGGACTCTACATGCCTGGTTCCCACCGTGAAGCATGGAGGAGGAGGTGTGATGGTGTGGGGGTGCTTTGCTGGTGACACTGTTGGGGATTTATTCAAAATTGAAGGCATACTGAACCAGCATGGCTACCACAGCATCTTGCAGCGGCATGCTATTCCATCCAGTTTGCGTTTAGTTGGACCATCATTTATTTTTCAACAGGACAATGACCCCAAACACACCTCCAGGCTGTGTAAGGGCTATTTGACCATGAAGGAGAGTGATGGGGTGCTGCTCCAGATAACCTGGCCTCCACAGTCACCGGACCTGAACCCAATCGAGCAGAGTGAAGGCAAAAGGGCCAACAAGTGCTAAGCATCTCTGGGAACTCCTTCAAGACTGTTGGAAGACCATTTCAGGTGACTACCTCTTGAAGCTCATCAAGAGAATGCCAAGAGTGTGCAAAGCAATAATCAAAGTAAAAGGTGGCTACTTTGAAGAACCTAGAATATGACATATTTTCAGTTGTTTCACACTTTTTTGTTATGTATATAATTCCACATGTGTCAATTCATAGTTTCTATGCCTTCAGTGTGAATCTACAATTTTCATAATCATGAAAATAAAGAAAACTCTTTGAATGAGAAGGTGTGTCCAAACTTTTGGTCTGTACTGTATATATATATATATATATATATATAAAAAACATTACAGCAGCACTCTGCAAACACAAAGTACAATAATGCCATAAATATTTAAAATATTTTGGTGCTAATGCTACACTCATTTTATAAATTTGAGACTCTAACACTAAATGCCACCTGTGAAGGTTCCACATGCATGCTGGGTCCACTCTGACTTTTGCTGCTTTTGGTGCCATAATGGCCTCCATTAAATCCAGGTCCAACATGCATGCAGAGCCTGCTCTATACTTTACCTCTCCTGGTGCCAGAAGGCTTCCAATGAATGCAGGGAGAGCAGGCTACAGCTTTATACTTACACTAATTAAAATCAGCTTAAGGGCAAACAAGGGCAAACAAGGGCTAGTCAGGAGTGCAAAACCAATGGAGTGAGCCCACACCTCCAAAGCAAACTGCAACGAAAAGTCAGCACATTCCTATCAGGGGCGGACTGGGAACTTAAGTGGCCGTGGAAAAAATAAAATCTAAAGTGGCCGCACATTGTAGGTGGGTCCAAATTGACAGAAGGCAGGACCAGCGCAAGTAGACAGGGTCAGCAGTACCATAGTGCAAAATGCCATCCCATAAGAACCATATACCACACTGAAGCCCAATATACTGCAGCAAAAGCTGTACCTTTGTAGTGGCCATCAATAGATGCCATTTTCGGTCCCTCTCCGTGTTCTTTGTTTAGGATATGGAGCAGGGGGCCTAGGAGGTGAGATGCGGGACACAGCAGTTGAATTCAGGAGGGCATGTGTGGTCACTTGCCGGGTACTTAAGTGCCTGATTCTAACAGCGTTAATTATAGATAATATTCTGGTGCTAATGCTACGCTTATTTTATAAATTTGAGATTCTTGGCAAATACATTTTGTACAAAATTATTTATGCCTGTCTGCCGGTGTCAAGGTGATCTCTATAGGACAGGACCAATATATATATTATATATATATATATATATATATATATATATATATATAGAAAAGGAAAGTCCGCAGCACTCCTTTGAAGTAAAAAAGTGAAATTTATTCACACATGTCAGACAACGTTTCGGTCCTCTCACAGGACCTTTTTTGACTTGAAAAAGGTCCTGTGAGAGGACCGAAACGTTGTCTGACATGTGTGAATAAATTTCACTTTTTTACTTCAAAGGAGTGCTGCGGACTTTCCTTTTCTATTGAATTTGTCCCATGTCGAGGGACCACCGCGGGCACCTGCACTATTATATCTGCACTGAAGGGAGTGCTGCCTGAATCTTTCTATGGATATAGATATAGATATATATATATATATATATATATACACACACATATACACACACACACACACATACAGGTGAAACCCGAAAACTTAGAATATCGTGCAAAGTTCATCTATTTCAGTAATGCAACTTAACCACTACAGGACCGCCGTACGCAGGATTGCGTCCTGGCGGCGGCCCTGTTATTCCTCCTGGACGCGCCAGCACGTCATCTCGCAAGACGTGAGATTTCCTGTGAACATGCTCACACAGGCGCGCGCGTTCACAGGATCGGCAGGTAAACGAGTGGATCTACAGCCTGCCAGCGGCGATAGTTCGCTGGCAGGCTGTAGATGTGATTTTTTTTAACCTCTAAAAGGTATATTAGACGCTGTTTTGATAACAGCGTCTAATATACCTGCTACCTGGTCCTCTGGTGGTCCCTTTTGCTTGGATCGACCACCAGAGGACACAGGCAGCTCTGTAAAGTAGCACCAAAACACCACTACACTACACCCCCCCCGTCACTTATTAACCCCTGATCACCCCATATAGACTCCCTGATCACCCCCCTGTCAGGCTCCATTCAGAAGTCTGTATGTGTATTGCGGATCCGCAAAACACATACAGACATCTGAATAGAGCCTTACAGTGGGGTGATCACCCCATATAGATTTCCTGATCACCCCCTGTCATTGATCATCCCCCTGTAAGGCTGCATTCAGACGTCCGTATGTGTTTTGCGGATCCACGGATCCGTGGATCCGCAAAACACATACGGACGTCTGAATGGAGCCTTACAGGGGGGTGATCAATGACAGGGGGGTGATCAGGGAGTCTATATGGGGTGATCACCCCCCTGTCATTGATCACCCCCCTGTAAGGCTCCATTCAGACATCAGTATGTGTTTTGCGGATCCGCAAAACATGGACACCGCGGATCCGCAAAACACGGACAGCGGCAATGTGCTTTACGCATTTTTTTTTGATCACTGCAAAAACACCGTAAAATCGCTGCGGCACTATAAAACAATCACTTTTGAGGGGCATGGCGAGTTCAGAGAAGATTTTTTGGCACAAGTTAGCGGAAATTTTTTATTTTTATTTTTTCTTACAAAGTTTCATATTCCACTAACTTGTGACAAAAAATAAAATCTCACATGAACTCACCATACCCCTCATGGAATCCAAATGCGTACATTTTTTTAGACATTTATATTCCAGACTTCTTCTCACGCTTTAGGGCCCCTAAAATGCCAGGGCAGTATAAATATCCCACATGTGATCCCATTTCGGAAAGAAGACACCCCAAGGTATTCGCTGAGGGCATATTGAGTCCATGAAAGATTGAACCTTTTGTCACAAGTTAGCGGAAAGGGAGACTTTGCGAGAAAAAATATATATATATATAAATTTCCGCTAACTTGTGCCAAAAAAAACAAAGAAACTTCTATGAACTCGCCATGCCCCTCACGTCATACCTTGGGGTGTCTTCTTTCCAAAATGGGGTCACATGTGGGGTATTTATACTGCCCTGACATTTTAGGGGCCCTGAAGCGTGAGAAGTCTGGAATACAGATGTCTAAAAATGCCCTCCTAAAAGGAATTTGGGCCCCTTTGCGCACCTAGGCTGCAAAAAAGTGTCACACATGTGGTATCGCCGTACTCAGGAGATGTAGGGCTATGTGTTTTGGGGTGTCTTTTTACATATACCCATGCTGGGTGAGATAAATATCTCTGTCAAATGACAACTTTGTATAAAAAAATAAAAATGGGAAAAGTTGTCTTTTAGAGAGATATTTCTCTCACCCAGAATGGGTATATGTAAAAAGACACCCCAAAACACATTGCCCTACTTCTCCTGAGTATGGCGATACCACATGTGTGACACTTTTTTGCAGCCTAGGTGGGCAAAGGGGCCCAAATTCTAAAGAGCACCTTTAGGATTTCACAGGGCATTTTTAACACATTTAGATTTCAAACTACTTCTCAAGCATTAGGGCCCCTAAAATGCCAGGGCAGTATAACTACCCCGCAAGTGACCCAATTTTGGAAAGAAGACACCCCAAGGTATTTCGTGATGGGCATAGTGAGTTCATGGAAGTTTTTATTTTTTGTCACAAGTTAGTGGAATATGAGACTTTGTAAGAAAAAAAAATAAAAAATATATATATATATATATATATATATTATTTCCCGCTAACTTGTGACAAAAAATAAAAACTTCTATGAACTCACTATGACCATCAACAAATACCTTAGTGTGTCTACTTTCTAAAATGGGGTCATTTGTGGGGTTTTTCTATTGTCTGGCCATTGTAGAACCTCAGGAAACATGACAGGTGCTCAGAAAGTCAGAGCTGCTTCAAAATGAGGAAATTCACATTTTTGTACCATAGTTTGTAATTGCTATAACTTTTGCGCAAACCAATAAATTTACACTTATTGCATTTTTTTTTAAATCAAAGACATGTAGAAAAATAAATTTAGAGAAAAATTAATATAGAAATGTATTTTTTTTAAAACATTTTTACAACTGAAAGTGAAAAATGTAATTTTTTTGCAAAAATTTCTGTAAATTTTGATTAATAACAAAAAAAGTCAAAATGTCAGCAGCAATGAAATACCACCAAATGAAAGCTCTATTAGTGAGAAGAAAAGGAGGTAAAATTCATTTGGGTGGTAAGTTGTATGACCGAGCAATAAACCGTGAAAGTAGTGTAATGCAGAATTGTAAAAAGTGGTCTGGTCATTAAGGGTGTTTAAGCTAGCGGAGCTGAGGTGGTTAAAAGGTGAAATTAACATATGAGATAGACTCATTACATGCAAAGCAAGATATTTCAAGCCTTCATTTGTTATAATTTGGATGATTATGGCTTATAGCTTATGAAACCCCAAAGTCACAATTTTGAGGTACCCTTTGCTCAGGGGATATGGATTAATTAGCTAACTAGAGTGTGATACTTTGAGCCTAGAATATTGAACCTTTTCACAAAATTCTAATTTTAAGCTGCAATAATGCAATTCCTTTTAATTTGCATTACTGAAATAAATGGACTTTTGCACAATATTCAAATTTTTTTGAGTTTCAACAGTATATATTTGTGGTCCAGGCTACGGCGCAAAGCCTGGTATGTGAGTCTGAACCTAATCTAACTAGGTGGCTAGTGGTGTGCCCTTAGCCACGTGACGAGGGTAGGCCAAATAAAGGAGGCAAAAAATGCGAGTAGGAAATGGTTATGATTCAACCCTTTTATTGTAGATGGTAGCATTACAGTACTAAGTCGGAGAAAGCTCTGGCGATCTCAGCTTTTGGATGCGGGATGTACTGTGAGAAACAAGATGACTTCCATCGACCCATTTTGCGTATGATGTGAGCCGGGACCCCAGTGTTTGGATGCGGCTCCAATCTGGAATGAATGGCCCGGGGGTCGAACCCTAAACCTGATGCGAGGCTGCGCATGTGTTTGATGAACTGCGAGGACGAAAGTGGCCGTGAAGGGAAAGGAAGGAGAGGGCTGGCTGGAGAATGGTCACCCAGGGTAGTTAATAACCTGTTGAGGACGGTCACAGGGCACCAAGGGTTGGTAGTAGGGAAATATTCAATGCATACAGGGGGCCCTATTTGCAAGGTTTTGGAAATGGGTAAGGTGAAGATAAAATGCTCGTGTCTGGGTGAGTTGGCTTAGTACGGGGCCTGCATTGTGAGAGGAGGTGCTGGCGAATTCCCCGGGCTGGAGAAAGCCGTAGAAACTTAGATAGAGGGCAGCTTTGAGAATGCTGAATGGGCCAAAAGGACTCTCGTCTAGGGAGGATGAGATTTTCCTGAACAAGTCCTCTGAGATGGGTTGCCTGGAGGGTTTGGACTTGTTTGAACTCTTCTGAATACCCTTCAATGTGGCTTTTATGGCATGGGAGGAAAAAATGGAGTTGCTGTCCGGATGACAGATCATGAGGTGATGTTGAACCCCCGACAAATACAACCTGATGGTACTGTACGAAAGGTGTAGGTCTTTGTGGCAGTATGCCAGGAAAGCCATGATGAATGTGACTTCGCTCGTGTTGCCCCTAGGATGAAGGTGAGAAAAAAACCTTGAATCCCTTCCAACCTGGTAGTTCCTGGTGGAGTTCTAAGACAGGGACTTGCGGATGAGAGACTGAGCCACAGATATGTGCCTGTCTTGTCCAAGATCAGGGAGCCGAAATCCGGGGGGGGGGGGGGGGGGTTTTCCCGACTTTCGGCTTGTGGCATGACCTGGAAAAAAAGGTTTCGATTTAGGCGAGAAAAGGCATCTGCTGCAATGTTCCTGATGCCCTGGATGTGGGCACAAGAGATGTGGAAGTTGTATTTTAGAGCTAGCTAAGTGAGTTTGCATAGGAAGAGCATGCCCCAGACTTGCGCGGCCACCACAATGGGATAAAACTCTAGGAGAGGGGAGAACTGAATGGCCTGAGGGTCCGAGTGGATTTGGGAGGGCCAGGAGTCCGCGAACCATTGGTGGCCGAATAAGGCACCGAACCCGACGGATTCGGACGCATCAGAATACACAGTCGGACAGGTGGGACTCTAGTGGGGGACGAACAGGGAAATGCCATTCCATTCTGATAGGAAGACCCTCCACATGGCTAGGTCAGCCAGGGCTTCTCAGTCCAGCTGAATCAGTGAGTCTTGCGTTGTGGCTGTAGGCAACAATTGGAGGAGTCTTGACATGAAGGATCGACCCTGTGGCATGATACGGGTGAGAGAGCCCAGCAACGACTGTAGGTCGCTCTTTGACATGGTCCTGGATCCTACGTGAGTGGAAATTGACGTTTGGAGTCTGACTAATTTGTCCTCTGGGAGTCTGGCCTCCATTCTGTCTAAAGAGATGCCTAAAAAAGTGATGACCGTGGAAGGGCCATCGACCTTCGATGGCGCCACTGGGACCCGTAAAGCGGCGAAAATGCTGAGGGTACTTTCCAACCTGTCGGGCACATGGTTGGGGTTCTCGACCAGTAAGAAGTTGTCCAGGTAATGGATTACTCTGGGACAGTTGCCGTGGTTTACCAGAATCCAATGGAGGGCCTTGGCGAACTGATCAAAGAGCCAGGGGCTGCTCTTTGACCCGAACGGGAGGCGGGTGGCATAAAAAAAACTGGTCCCTCCATTTGATTCCGTGAAACCTCCAAAAGGTGAGGTTGGACTGGAAACAGCTTGAAGGCGTACGAGATATTCGCCTTTGAAAGCCAAGCGCTCGCCCCTACTTGTAAGATCAGTTGTATGGCTTCATCCAGGGAAGAGTAGTGCATCGAATACTCTTCAGATGGGATCAAAGAGTTGAGACTCAGGACACTGGATGCATGAGACGCTGACAAATCGTAAATCAAACTTTTTATTGGTGTTTCTTTTGCTGACCAGACCGATGGGCTTACCCTATAGACCTGGAAAGGAGGTTGGTAAAAGGGGCCTATGATGAATCCCTTCTGCAACTCGACTTGCAGAAGAGAATCCACAGAGGCCGGGTCCTCCATGGCTGACACGAGGTTGGGGACCTCCCATGAACCCTGGGGCAAGGTGATGAGACCGTGGAAGCCTACGGAAAACCCGGACTGCAGGAATTTGACGAAGCTGGGGTTGTGGTGGGTTTTGAGGAGGGAGACAAGAAGGGGGACATTGATGTTGGCTAGTCAGCTTTTTGCCGCGCGCTGGGAGCAGGAGGATTAAGGATGGGCCCGAAAGCAGGTGGAACAGATGTGGAACGCCTTACACTTGTTGTAATTGCATAAGGTAGCGTTGTAATTGTTGCACAATTGATTTTTTCCCTAGGAATACTATGGGGCAACCTAATTTATCCAGGAGCGGACCTGGCTTTTGGGGAGCTGAAGTGCTGGGCTGCTGTTTGGGCTGGGAGGTGACGTGTGAGTTTGGGCACCAGTCGGACGCGTGCAGTACTGACTGGCAGTTGGAGCAATACGGGGACCTGAGACCGGCAAAATGTCTGCAGAAAAGCTCCATATCTAAGGATGCCCAATTGGTGACATGCTGGAACTGTGCGAGGGCTGCGTCTGCCTTCGCCGAGAATGACCGATGGTAGTCGTAATAGGCGAATTCTCTGTATTTGTACCCGAGCTCCGTGACCCTGTATTGGTATGCATCAAGCTCCTCCCTTCTGGCTGGCTGCGCCGAGCAGATGATGTCCCGATACAGGCTGAACGCAAGCACAAACTCTGCGATTTTTGGTGAGGCAAGTGTCTTTGGCCTTCAGTACCACAGACACATCGCCACATGCAATGGTCCTGTTTTCCACGGTGTCATGAGTGGAAATGAGGACCACCGCCAAATTGACATCCTTGCCTGCAAGTATATCTCTGCGCAAGTTTTTGGGAACAAAAAAAAAGGAGCAATCTCGGGGGCCCCGGAAAACCTACCTGGGGAAGAAGGCCGGGAAGTGGAAGGACCTGGGGAGGGACTGCTGGGAGCGGAAGGCGACGCGTCCCTGCTTTCGACTACCTGGAGTCTGGAATTTATGTCGCAGATCTGGACAGGTTGTTGATGGTGGCGTGCAGTTGCGTTAGGGACAACTGGATGGTCGACATGGAGACTTGCTCCGTGGACCCTGTGGATGGCTCCGGAAACAAAAGGCGATATAGTTCGGCCTTACAGGCTGTGTCCAAATACAGTAGGATGAACGGCTTGCTCGCTCTGACACCGCAGACTCTACGGTTGACAGAGGATCCTCGAGGTCGGAAACGTGAGACATGTTTTGAGCTGAAAAACGAAGAGGGACATGACGGAAGCTGGAGGGGGATATTTGTGGGATGGGTGCGGGCGGTGCTGCCGGAGAACCCTCGTATCAAGATGGGGGGGTCTTACATCTGGCCGGCGACCGGAGGACACGTAGTCCCCTTGCTAGGCGTGATTGTCAACTTACCTTAATTCACCGGAGCCGTTTGCGCTGAGATTTAAAGGGACTTCACCTAAAAAGAACGGTATATGTTGCCACGATTGGCTATGCCGGGAGGCTGAAATAACAAATTGTGCCTTCTACTTACCTGGAAAAAGACAAAATAAATTCTAACGGGTACCCACGGGTTAGCTTAGCACCTGAAAGAACAAGACCGTACATGTTGACTTCATGAACCGTGACTGGGACGTGACCAGATGTTCATGGGATATGACAGTACTGGTGCCAGAAACGAAACGCGTGACTGCTGCAGAGGCGGGCATGGCGTGGGGAATGCGCGGAATGGGCGGAACCGGCAGCATGGAGGGGGTAGTGGAGCATGAACCATGAACCATTGACTGATGGAAAGACTAGCAACAAGGGGTCTGCTGAGTGAAACGTGTACCAGGGCGATCCTGGGGGGCGGAGCCGGAGACATGTGAACAAGGGCAAGGAATGGACCAGGTAAGGATGACTGTTGGGAAACGTGGGGCCTGGGCGTACCAGGCCAGGAGGTTGGTGTGAGAATGCATGGTGTGGCGCAGCAGCGTGAAAAGACATGGGTTGCGTGACCCGAGGAGAAGACAAAGAGAAAGAGAGAGGGATAGGACATAGGCAATAGAAACAACAAATGGAAAGGAGGGAATACAGGGCGTACCTGTGGTGTTCGACATACAACAAAGAGAGATGAACGTAATGTGAAGACGGCAGGGCGTTCCTGCAGACGGAAGATTATGAAAGATGGACATATTGGAAACCTGAACGTATCATTTATTTATTTTTGTGAGAGGTCTGCTTTGCTGAATCAACATGCAGTTGGAAGCAGTGCTGGCCAGACTGGGACAAGAATTTTCACGGCAGGAACCCTGCGCATGATCATTCCGGAAGGAAATGATATGATGCAGAGCACTTGGCAGGACTGCTGTACTGGTTTTGAGACAGAGCGAAAATTTTGTCGAGGCCGCAGCGGAACCTTGAAGCCGCCTTCCCTCTGTCACAAAAGCATGGCGGCCACCACTTAACCAAAATGAGTGATGGCAGCCATGTGGACGCTTGCCGTGACAGCGGATGCCCGGGCAAGATCTAGAGTTGAGATGCGACAACTCCGAACTGGCGCCTGGCAGCGGGGTAAATGGGATGGGACACAACTGTTTATTAAGGCAGTCAGACACACTGTATGTCACCCACGACCCTGGCGCAACTAGCAACCACTGGAACAAATGTCGCACCAACAGGGGTTCTCACGGACCATGAAGACAGGCGCCCCCCTCAAGCAGCGCCCCGCCCGTCCATGGGTCGCATGCGGTACCGCCTGGGCGGCCGCAGGACAGGTGTGAGTTATGGATGAGCGTGGGCCCCCCACCGAGGAGCCGCCGGCACCCATGAACCCGGACAACCCGGCAGGTGGGGCACCATAAATGTATACAGCTGGTGAGCAGAATCAATGGACGGGACAGCATGGTTAAAGGCCTCCTGGAAGGCAACTGTCATGCTGATGCAGCTAAATAGGTTAAGCTGCTGGACATAGCAGAGCTGTGTATGCAGAACACCCAGCTCTGCTACATCGGGGGGGTACCCCCAGCGTCATCACCCCAGTTGTGCAGCCCGATGCGGGGGAGGTCCGGCGCCAGGGCTCCGGTACTGCCGGGGGTGGCGTGCTCGGGCTGCATGGACGCGGGCAGGAGCCTGGGTCCCGTGCATGGAGGGTGGAGTTGCATGGCGCGGGGGACCCGTGGCTGGATGGGGGATCTGTGGTGCACAAAGAAGGGCGACGGGCAGTACACCTTGCTTGAAATGCATGCGCAGCGAAGTACACCATGTAACTCCAGGTGCACTGTACATCATATTAGATACATTTATTTAATTGAGTGGGTTTTTCTGGACAGGAAGGCTGTAGGCGGGAGAGGCAGACTGGCGAGCTGCAAAGGTACTGTTTGCGGGGTAGACAGGACGGGAGCTCGAGGGGGGTGAATGAGACACCGGAGAGAGAGGAGGACTTATCTTGAAAGTGGCGGGTTCTGGCGCACAGAATCGCCGCACGTACGGGCAGCTTGGCAGGAAGTGAGAGTGACCGGTGCGCCTCCTCCTACCAACGTGAGGCGAGAGAGGACGAGCACCATGTGTGCTGGGCGGCGGGGCTTAAGAAGCCCCCTACGCCCCTCCCACAAAAGCAGGCTGAAATTCAGCATGCTGAATATATATTTCTGTCTGTCAACTGTTCTTTTTCCAAAGACCAAATGACTGGACTATTTTGCACCAATTTTGGCATGTAGGTAAATCTGGTGCTTCTATAGGAAGGTTTCAGTTCTTTAAGACCTACGGTTCCTTAGATATTCACAAAAAAGCAAATATGGCACCTTCACATGAGACATTAGCCCACAGAAGCTCGTAGGTCCTTCATTATTAGACTTACTACAATACAAACATTTTTGCACCAGGTTTCCATAACAACCCAGCAATTTGTCTTCACTGTTATGGGGCACTGTGGATGCCAGTGTTATAGCCACTGTGAATGCCACTGTTATGCTGGCACTGTGGATGTAATTGTTGTTGGGGGTTCACTGTGTCACTCTTATGCTCTGTAGAGGGTCACTGTTCTGCAGGCGCTGTGCATGTCACTGTTATGGGGCACTGTGGATGCCAGTGTTATAGCCACTGTGAATGCCACTGTTATGCTGGCACTGTGGATGTCATTGTTGTTGGGGGTTCACTGTGTCACTCTTATGCTCTGTAGAGGGTCACTGTTCTGCAGGCGCTGTGCATGTCACTGTTAATGTCACTCTAATGGGAAGACTGTGGATGTCATCATTATGCGGGCACTGTAGATGTCACTTATGGGTAGAGATGAGCAAAGTTTTCAAAACTTTGATTTGGCATCATATTGAAGCACATTTATTTCTGAGTAGTGGGCGCAATGACAGTGAATCGTAATGGTGCCGCCCTGCATTATTGAACCCCTCAGATGCTGCATTCATCGATGATTGTGGCATCTGAGATGTCCAGTGAGGGCTGTCAGGGGTTAATCCGTGTGGGGGGTTAGCTCTTCTCCGGGGGTCATTCACACAAGTATCTTCGCCAGAAACTAGGTTTAAGGTCCAAACATTGCTTTTTTTGCCACCTCAGCAAAACAAGCATAAATTATACAAAATAAACATCTGCCTGGCTGGGCTCTAACTAAACAAGATATCTTCCTACCTTACTTAAAGCACCATTTGCACATGGTAATTACAAGCGGCTTTCCCAGCCCAGTGTCCCACAGCCGCCTGGCTGTACAGAGCCCTGTTCACACACGGTCTCACATCCAGTACCTTTATGGGGGGGGGGGGGGGGGGAGTGTGGCCCATTAGTCCCTCCGACTCCGGCCTCGTGACCCTTGCGCCCAGGCGTTCCCCAATGCTCCGGCTAGCAGCTAGCCCCATGGTCCCTCAGCCAGCCCAGCTGAGACCACTAATACAGAGCCTCCAGCAGCACCCTGTTGCACAACAAATCTCCTTCCCCTAGACTGACACCCTGGGAGGTGCTTTATGCCAGCCCGAGCATCTCCAGCTGGTCTCACCTGTGGAGGAATAGGGGTGTGGACTGCACTATCCACCCCTTCCTTGCCTCTCACCTCTGTGAGATCTGTCACTATCTCACATCTGTTTTGCATGGTGTGTGATGACATCATCACGCTGGGCTATTTGGTGACATCATAGGTCACTGCGCACAAGATTTTCCATGGGATCTTCAATCAAGATGGCTGCGGCGGACTTTTCGCACAAGTGGAAGGCTGAAAAGTCAGCCTGAATTTGTGGGAGGGGCATCTTACCTTCTTAAGCTCCAGCCCCCAGCTCCTCAGGGCGCTTCTGTTCACACCTGGATAGGGAGTCGCCTGCTCTGGTACTGCATCCGTGCACGTCGTGAGCTGCTTTCATCTGGTTCGTTTCGTTTTCATACGCTGCCGTCACGTCTTCAGGAGAGGTAATTCTGTGCAAACAATGCGCCACAAGGGCTCCATCAGCCGCGGTCACATTCCTCTGGCTCCCTGAGTTGGCATGCGTTCCAGCGTGGAATGCATGGTGATACACATTTCTGCCCCAAATTGGTTTTCTTGTCTCTCTTTTCTTGGTTCCCTCCTGTGTTCCCGTCCAACTCCCCCCCCCCCCCGAGACAGCAGGGGGGCAGGGTCTGGCCCGCGGGTCCCCCCTCTCCACACGGCCTCCCCCGTCCTCACCTCAGGCTCCGCTGCAGGCCGGCGTGCGTTCCGGCTTGGAGCGCACGCCGGAGTCCCTCGGCCGGGCCTGGGCCTGGTCACGTGTTCGGCGTGCGTTCCAGCTTGGAGCGCACGCCGGAGTGCTTCCGTCGGGCCTGGGCCCATAAATGTACATTTAGAAACTCTGTCAAGCATTAAATCACTATGCACCATGACACATTGCTTAAGAGAATAAAGCAACAAATCTATTGGGTCTCATTTTTCTGTGGATTCTTCCTCATGATAGACACAGGCTATTAGCAGATGTTTATTAATGTATATAAATTCACAGTTTAGAATGATTTCACTTTGTTCTACGACACAGAAGCTTGTGTCCATGCTGCTGAAATCTGAATCCTGGAGAACATATTTTAATGTATTTAGTGTTCCCATCAGGTCTACTGCCCCCAGGTTGGCACCCCCGTCATACAGGCCACACGCGGCACGCAGGGGTATCTAGCCCCCGGGCAACGACGGCCCATGCCCTAAAAAAAAAAAAAAAACATAAAAAAAATAATATATATATATATATAATATATACACACACACACAAATTAATCGTTAGGTTCCAATCACCAGCCATTTCATACGCACTCCCGCCGTGCGGCAGCTGGGAGCAAGGCAAGTCGCGGGAGGAAGGCAAGTCGTCCTCGGTTCCTCATTTAGGGGGAGGGCCCCGGGGTCCCTGCTGGGCTGGAAGGGACCTAGGTCAGCACGGTGTTCAAAAAAACCGGGGGTCTCACCACGAGTAGGCCAGGCCATCATTGCACGCTATACCCATTCAGCAGTCACTAAACGCTCACTGCAGTCATCTATTCTATGGGGGCGACAGTGCCATGTGTTATATGTATGTACTTCACGTTATATGCTGCTGTCTCATCTACTGGTTCGCCAGGCTCACACCTACTTCTGTCTCCTGGATCACCCAGGCTCACACCTACTTCTGTCTCCTGGATCGCCCAGGCTCATACCTACCTTTGCCTCCTGGATCGCCCAGGCACGCACCTACCTCTGCCTCCTGGATCGCCCAGGCACGCACCTACCTCTGCCTCCTGGATCGCCCAGGCACGCACCTACCTCTGCCTCCTGGATCGCCCAGGCACGCACCTACCTCTGCCTCCTGGATCGCCCAGGCACGCACCTACCTCTGCCTCCTGGATCGCCCAGGCACGCACCTACCTCTGCCTCCTGGATCGCCCAGGCACGCACCTACCTCTGCCTCCTGGTTCGTCCAGGCTCATACTTACCTCTGCCTCCTGGTTCGTCCAGGCTCATACTTACCTCTGCCTCCTGGATCTCCCAGGCACGCACCTACCTCTGTCTCCTGGTTCATCCAGGCTCATACCTACCTCTGCCTCCTGGATCGCCCAGGCACGCAACTACCTCTGTCTCCTGGTTCGCCCAGGCTCACACCTACCTGTCTCCTGGTTCACCCAGGCCTGTCATCCTCCCCAGTTATGTTCTCTTTCCCTTCCGAACTTTATGGATTTGTCCTCTCAGGAACGTGTTCTGACCGTTCACTTGTACGACATTTGGACCAAGGTCAGGTAACCCAAGACATCAGTACAGGTAGTAACCTCTAATCCCAGGTACGTTACTCAGACCAACACAAGCCTTCTCGCAGTCGTACTACGTTCCGGTCACATATAGTTATTGCATATTTTTCCAGGAACAGTCTGGTTATGTATTCCCCTGAATCGCTCAGGCGTCTGTATTTTCCCGGGTCTCTCAGTGGGTAGGTGGTGGCCAGGTCCACCCAGGTTCAGGGTAATGCCCGACGCACCCAGGGTCCGTCATCTTCACGAAAGGTGTAGGTAAGCACCTGATTCGCTCAGGATTCAATGTATTTGCCTGAATCGCTCAGGTTCCATGCGTCTGCCTGGAACGCTCGGGCGTTTCTCAGCAGGGTCCGGCTGGTTCCTGGTTACCCGGTTCGTGTCCGGCATGTCTGGATTTCTGTCTTGTTGCATGCAGCGCGACTTCGGGCCCTGATTCTGGCAGTTCAGGGTCATCCAGCAGTTGGCCATGACGCCCAGGCTGCATCCTGGTTCTCCGTCGCTTCATTCCAGTGCCACCAGATCACACCTCTCTCCGGGTCTCGTACCAACGCTAGTTTATTTCAGGTAAGCAGGGCCTCAGGCCACCGGAATTTCGATCCATCCTCAATTGTGTCGCAGGGCGTCTCCGTGTCCGGTCATTCCACGGTGCCAGGTTTCAGGTAAGGTCCAGCCGGGTGGCGGCTTTACGCACCTCCGCAGCCCAGAGCCTTCCTTCATTCATCACGAGCCTCCATTCCTAGGTCTTCAGTGTCGCCGGAGAGTTGGCAGCGCTGTCCGTGGATTCCGGTAGGTTGCGATCCTTTTTATACCATGGTCATTCCTGTTTCCTTTCGGCTCTCGCCCGGTCACTCGGCCACCGCTTAAAAAAAATAAATAAAATTTTTTATATATATATATATATATATATATATATATATATATATATATATATATATCGCACCCAGGTCTCATTCCCCTGAATCGCTCAGATTTCATGTATTCACCTGAATCACCCAGGTTTTATGTATTTACCCGCGTCACTGAGGTTTTACGTATTTTCCCTGAAATCACTCAGGTCATGTATTTCCCTGAATCGCTCAGGTTTGTATTTTCCTGTCTCTTTCAGGTTGACGGTATTTCCAGGGTGTATGTATTAATATTACGGGCTATAGCTACGTGTGCTGTTTCTTTCAAATTTAATTAATGCACTGTATTATTATATCTCCTTTTACTATGTTGTTTCTACGTATTGTTTCTCTGCTGCCATCTGCTGGCCGGAATTTGTATGCTGCACGCCTTGTTCCTTATCTATAAGGTTTTTCTCTGCTGGGCGTGGTTTTAGCAGCCTTGGTTCTTGTCACTTCCTGTAGCCATTTTAAGTGCTGCACTCCTTGTGACTAGAGACTCACACCTTGGCTTGTGAAGGCATCAGTTTTTGACCAGCAGTTGCCTCAGCAGTTGCCTCAGCAAAGACATCCACATCACAGCATCTACTGCATCCTGTACTGCATCACTGTATGTCACTGCTCTGGATCAAATAAACCCATGTTTGATTGCATCCTCATGTCTACGTCTGGGTCCATCTAACCTGAGCATCTGCCGGTCCGGTCTGCTCCACTGCTTGGATACGAAGGTAGGACAGTCACAAGGTCATTATCAGTTACACCTTCATTCGCCTTCATGTGGGGACAGAACAGTCAAAAACTGCCTTAAAGCCTTATCCCCCAGTCAATACCCGTCTCAAAGTCTAATGCCCAGCTACAGGTTCCCTCAGAGCCCAGTGCCACACTCAGGAACCTCCCCTGCAACAGGCCCACTCGCAGCAAATCTGCCCGGCAACAGTGCACGTCCCACAAGCCCAAGGGGAAGCACGGTGTGTCCGCAGTAGATATACTCTCGCCTGGAAGTCCTCCACTACTCACCAAGACACTTTCTACATCCTATATTAACCCTTGCTCGCATGATATAGGAACTGTTCACGCACGCGGGGCCTCCCTCAAACCAAAACCCCGCAATTCACTCAAAACACTTTAGGAACCTTATCGGGGTGCCTTATCTGAGTCGCACAGCAATTTTCAGCCCCCAATTCGAAAGTTCATTTTCTTAAAGAGACAGCGCACCTTAAATCAAAATGGCCGAAAAGGACCTCAGTACAGTTCCCCAGTGATGAAACAAAGCAAATTCAACCTGATACTGATCATTATGAAGAGCTGGAGGTAGAACCCACACTTCCAGCAGACCAAGTCACGCGACCAAGGCGCTCTCTCAAACCAACTATAAAGATCACAGAAAACTATCACACCAGGAAAGATGAGCTGTGCGACAACCTGGAAGAGCTATGGGAACGAGTTTCCTCCCTCATGTCAGGACTTAAGTCCTCCTCAGGTGATGCCACCAGTTTACAAGTTGCCGTCGGGCGGCTGAACTCAGCCCATGAAAGATACAAGAGACTGTCCACAAGGTATATAACCTTTCTAAAAGACTCTAATATTGAAGAAGCCCCATCAGAATTAATAGACAGACAAAGAGACGCCATGGTGCTGGACGCTAAAGATAAAGTGGAACTCCGCATCTCTCATTTGCAAGAAACTAGATCACACAGATCGCATTCATCCAAACATTCCTCGCGGTCCTACAGATCATCATGCTCTAGAAGCTCCGCCCTGAGCGACAGATTACTAGAGGCCCGCATAAATGCAGAGCTATCCAAAGTGAGGCGTTCCTTCACCGAAAAAGAAGTCCTTGCGAGAACAGAAGCACAGACGGCAGAAGCCAAGAGGGCAGAAGCGGAGGCAGAAGCCAAGAGGGCAGAAGCGGAGGCAGAAGCCAAGAGGGCAGAAGCGGAGGCAGAAGCCAAGAGGGCAGAGGCAGAAGCCAAGAGGGCGGAGGCAGAAGCCAAGAGGGCAGAAGCGGAGGCAGAAGCCAAGAGGGCAGAAGCGGAGGCAGAAGCCAAGAGGGCAGAGGCAGAAGCCAAGAGGGCGGAGGCAGAAGCCAAGAGGGCAGAAGCGGAGGCAGAAGCAGAAGCAGAGGCTCGAATAAAGATCCTTGAATCAGAGAGGGAAGAGGAAATTGCATTAGCAAAAGTAAGACTACTTGAGCAAGCATTGAGCCAAGGCTTTGATTCAGTCTGCTTACCACCAGAGGAGAGAGACGATCCAGTTGATCGCACCAGCGACTATGTACTGAAACAGTTATCTGCACCACCCCCAGTGGGCAGTACTGTCCAAGCAAACAACACTGAAACCTCCAAGTCAGCTCTACCTGCAGTCCCAGCGATACCCACAGCACCCGAGCAACCCAATAACAGTTGCCCAGGCGCGCCCTCTCAAGGGCAGTTATTACAGCAAGATGGCTACCAGGTGTTCCCTGGCCTACCTCCACAGCTCAAGCGGCAGTCATCAGAATCTACAGAGGCTAGACCACAGCTCAACCCTGCAGCAACATCATTCTACCCGGAAGCATCTCACCCTTTCACGCCACACAGCCTATACGCCCCAGGGGCATCACAAGTTGTCATGGCAACAAGCAGTGAGAGATCAGATATGTCCTAGTTTGCCAGGTTTATGGTGAGCAGAGAGCTAATTAACACCAGTCTCTCAAAATTTGATGACCGTGCGGAGAGCTACAGAGCCTGGAAGGCAACCTTCAAAGCTGCCATCGCCAACCTCAACCTAACTGCAGAGCAGGAGCTCGACCTCTTGATCAACTGGCTGGGCCCAGGCTCCACAAATCGCATCAAGAGCCTTAGAACTGTCTATGTGGGACAAGCAGAAGCAGGTCTCGCTGCAGCCTGGCAAAGACTCGAACGCACCTTTGGCAGTGCAGAAGCAATAGAGAAGGCACTATTCAGGAGACTGCAGAACGTTCCCAAGATCAGTCTTAAGGATGTCCACAAGCTTCAGGATTTAAGTGATTTGCTCATGGAACTGGAGCTCGCCAAAAGAGATCCTCGTCTGTCCGGGCTGTGCTACCTGGATACTGCCCATGGGGTGAACCCAATTGTCGTGAAGCTACCATACAGCCTGCAAGAGAAGTGGGCGGCATCAGTCTCCAGGT
The DNA here is from genome assembly GCF_014858855.1 of Bufo gargarizans. Lineage (NCBI taxonomy): Eukaryota > Metazoa > Chordata > Amphibia > Anura > Bufonidae > Bufo > Bufo gargarizans. Next base: position 207,724,724 of record NC_058083.1, read on the forward strand.
ACAAAAGAGTGCATGACGTCACCTTTCCCCCATTTATTCATTTCTGTAGGTTCATCGATGAACAGTCCCAGATGAGGAATGACCCCAGCCTCGACTTCCTGGAGTTTAATACTACAGCTTCAGTGATGCCATCATCAAGGTATGAAAGTATTGTGCATAAACACAGAGACTTTAAGAGCAGCGTGAATGTTAGAAAGACTAACCTACCATCATCTGCAGTACCCACTGGTAAACAGTACACTACCTCATCAGGAGACAAGGCCTTCAATCGTGAATGTCCCATTCATAAAAAACCACACTCACTGAACAAATGCAGAGGATTTAGATCCAAAACCATACAGGAGCGCAAGAAAGTCCTCACCGAGCTTGGGGTATGTTTCAGGTGCTGCGCTTCATTGGAGCACATGGCTAAGGACTGTAAATCCATTATCAAGTGTGAGGAGTGTCATAGTGAAAGACACGCCTCAGCTATGCACCCAACTCCACTCACAAGGGATTCACCGGCTGCTGTCACCACCAGTCCCGCTCCAAGTCATGGCGGGGAGCCCCAAAATAATGCCAACACAGCCACTGCTGTTTCCTGTTCATGCTTGGATGTATGTGGGGAGGGCCAGAGTGAGAAATGTTGTGCCCGCATATGCCTAATCAAGGTCTACCCGGAGGGGCTACCAGAAAAGGCAGTAAAAATGTATGCCATCATTGACGACCAAAGTAACCGCTCCCTAGCAGGACCTAAATTCTTTGAAGCCTTTGGAATAAAGGGACCGTCAGAACCCTACATCCTAAACACCTGCTCGGGTCGCATAGAGACTAGCGGCAGGAGGGCACAAGGATTCATTGCTTGTTCCGTCAGTGGGAATACAGAAATACCTCTACCGACGCTGATCGAATGCGATCAAATACCCAACCATAGGGATGAAATTCCTACCCCGGAAGCTGCATTTCACCATCCACACCTAAGGCACCTAGCCAACATTATCCCACCTATGGACAACAACGCCGAGATTCTACTCCTGCTTGGCAGAGACAATCTAAGGGTACACAAGGTGCGTCAACAGTGTAATGGTCCCGACTATGCACCATACGCCCAGAGACTGGACTTGGGATGGGTAGTCATAGGAAATGTATGCTTGGATCAACCTAGAATCCACTCTTTCAAAACGTACGGGCGTGGAGATGGACGCACAACTTGCATTAAGCCTTGTCCTCATCACTACGAGGTGAAAGAGAAGCCTCCAGACCTCATACAACCACCTGACGACATTCCTCCCTTCTTTGCCGACAACTTGGGAAGATTAGTCTTTCACACAAGCAAGGACGATGATAAAGTAGCTTTGTCAGTAGAAGACAGAGAATTTATCAAGATAATGGACAATGGGGGGCGTGGCTTCGGCATGGCGGCGTGAGGACGCATGTAGGGAGAGCTCTGTGACCTGCCTCAGGAGAACTAGCACGGAACACCTTCCTAGCTGTCTTTTCTGGCCATGACTAAGGGGAGAAGATCGAGGAGTCAACCTGCGGTCCCCCCTGAACAATCCATCGGCCGTTTCCTCAGATCTAACCAGCAAGGAGGCTGGGAGTCTCCTGTAATGGCGGCCGCTTCTTCCTCGCTGCGGCCAGCGGCACAGCCGTTTTCACCAGCACAAGCATCGGAGCTCCCTCCCCCACGAGAACACCGCTTGAGTGAACGGATCCATACTCACTCAGCTCCGGCCTCCCAGCGTGACACCCGACCGGATCCTTCTCTGCGCCACGCAGCTCTGCATCAGCCGGATCCTCCAGGTACCGCCACTCAGGCTAGATCAGGGCCTGCTACCGACGGGAGCCTGCATGCCCGTGCCCCTTCCCCTCACCAGGCGGACAATGCAACAAATGGGTCTACACAAGCCCAGGAGCGGTACAGTGCACACGCCAGCACTCCTATCGCTAGCCCCTCCAGGGATCCCACTGGGGGGTTGCCGCCATCTCTGAGGAATCCTAACCTCACTCAAGGCCACATGTTACCTGCCCCTGCTACTCAATCTCCCAGTCAAGATATACCTGCTATCTTCTCCTCGCTGACACAGCATCCAGAGGAGTCTCAGGGGTTCCCCCCACCCCCTTCCTCCATTGACCGCACGCTGGCAGAACTTTGGGAGATGGTGCGGGCGTTACCCACGAAATCCGATCTGGAGGTTCAAGTGTCTCGCATTGAGGCCAAGCAAGCCCAGTCCCTGCAGGCAGTCCGCACGGAGGTTCAACAATTGGACGACCGTCTGTCCTCGCTAGAACACGAACATGCAGCTACAGCCGCTGTGGTTCATTCTCACTCTGCGGCCATGTCTGCACATACCTCTCAATTGCAGGACTTTTCGTTACACCTTGACGACGTGGAGAATAGGGGCCGTCGAAACAACCTTAAGATCCGCAACATCCCGGAATCGGTCCCCAACGATCAGCTACACTCTGTCGTGGTCGACATTTTCAATTCAATCCTGGACGATCCTCCTCAAACTCAAATCGAGCTTGACAGGGTTCACAGAACCGCCGGACCCAGAAATCGTGACGTGGATAGGCCACGTGATGTCATCTGCCGGGTACACTTTTACGTTGTAAAGGAGCGTATCCTGCGCAAAGCCTGGGAAAAGAAGGACCTTTTCTATAAAGACATTCCGATTACTGTATTGCCTGATGTTTCTCGCCTAACCCTATCTATGCGGAGAATGGTGAGACCTCTGCTAGAAGCAATCAAAGAAGCAGGAGCATCATACCGTTGGGGTCACCCATTTCACATCATTGTCAGATATCCCGACGGTCAATCTATGCAAGTCCGCTCTCCGGCTGACCTTCAGGATTTATTCAGATTCCTTGACATCCGTCCATTCACGGTTCCAGATTGGACATTACCCTCCTTTTTACAGGATTTGCCTCAAGGTCTGGATTTCCCAAGACGATCAGCATCTCCTCTCTCGAGGCGCATATCTCCTGGCCGTTCCGGCTCATTCCGCGGTCACCTTTCCAGGCCCCGCTACCAGCCTCCACGGCGCCTTCCACCGTCTCCCCGCTGATCCTCCATTTTGATCCCTACTACTGAGACTTTCTGCCTGCATTGTTGAGCGGGTCTTCGCTCGGCAGTTCTTCATGTCTCTGTTCCTGAGCCGTTCCACCAATCTTTCCCACCTGGACTCCTGTCAGGGACTATGATGACTTCCACTCCGCGTCCCTTCATCTCCAGATGTTGTTTACAGTCTTGCGACTTGGGTTTTTGTTTTGCCTCTATGTTACCCCCCTGTGCTCCCTTCCTCTTACCTGTCTTTTAGGAGTAATATTTTGCATCTGTCCTCTCCCCTTTTCCCTGTCCATGCCACTCTACATTTTAGGAAGGGGTCTCCCAGGTGCAACATGTTCCGCCTCATGTTTAGGTCACTAGGTGTTCTCCTTATGATTAGGTTTCATCTTTTCCCCAAGCGCCATCCGTTCTACTTCCCCAACTAGGGCACTGTGGGTCCTTTCCTTAGTACTGTTTGGATAGGCCTCTCACAGTTACTATTGTTATAGCAGGTGCTACTGCTTATAGCAAGAACCCGTCCATTTTTTCTCCACTTCTCTTTCCTTTTTATCTTTTCCTTCCCTAGTCCCTTTTCCCTCCCTTTCCCTTGACAGCTCACTTCTCTCTCACGAAAATATTGTGTTCATTGTGCTCTGTAGGACTTGTTATTCAATATGTCTGATATTTTATTAGTCTCCCTTAATGTACAGGGTTTGAACCTGCCGGAAAAGAGATCTTCTCTCCTGCGTCTCCTTTGGAGAAAAAGAGCTCATGTGGCGTTTATCCAGGAAACTCATTTCCGCTCCTCTTCTACTCCAAGACTCTTCGATAGACGCTTCCCTCATGTTTACCACAGTTCGGACCCTGACTCTAAGACGAAAGGAGTCTCAATCCTTGTCTCCAACGCAATCTCCTGGGACCTGATTGATTCTCGCACTGATGGAGCTGGTAGGTACCTGTTTGTAAAGGGAAGGTTAGCCGGTACTTTAGTTACATTGGCGTCCGTTTATGCCCCTAACACAGGCCAGGTTAGTTTCCTGACCAAGACCCTTAGAGCCTTGGAGGATTTCACCGAGGGCCTCTTGATTCTCGGAGGTGACCTTAACATCGTATTGGATCCTCGCCTGGACTCCTCCAAGGGTCAAGTTTCTTATCCCCACTCCACCACTTCCAAGCTTAAAGAGCTCCTCTTCTCACAGCAACTTACAGACCCATGGCGCATTTTGTACCCGACATCTCGAGACTATACATTTTTTTCTCACCCTCACAATTCCTACTCCAGGTTGGATTATTTCCTTCTGAACCACGCTAGGCTAGACCTCCTCACTAGGGCGGAGATCGACCCAATAACCTTTTCGGATCATGCTCTGATCTCCATATCGCTCTCTTTTTCGTCCCACCAAGCCAGGGCCTGGCATTGGCAATTAAATGACTCGCTTCTACAAGACTTACAGGTCTCTTCTGAAATAAGGAAGGACCTGGCTGAGTATTTCGAGACTAACGTGGTTCCAGAGAGTGATCCCCTTACTATTTGGGAGGCCCACAAATGCTTTATTCGAGGCTCCTTTATAAAACTAGGTTCCCAGTTAAAAAAGGAAAGAGCAGCAAAAATAACTTCCCTCCTTTCACGCATCCACGTATTAGAGCAGCAGCACAAGCAGACCCTGGACTTGCAGTTGGGTGCCGAGCTCACACAACTCCGAGACCAGGTTCGTTCTCTTTGCCTCACAAGAGCAAAAGCGACCTTGGTCAAATGCCGTAGACACTATTACGAACATGGGAATAAACCGGGTAGAACCCTGGCCCGGGCTCTGCGGAAAACAAGGCTTTGCTCTTACGTTCCACATGTGTCTACTTCATCTGGCTCTAAGGTCTCCCTTCCGCGGGAAATAACTGAAGCATTTAGATCTTACTATCACACATTGTATAACTTGGAGGACTCCCATCAGTCTACCGTCCATGAAACAATGCCCTCATTGAGGACTTACCTAGAGTCCGCGGGCCTTGCTTCTCTCCCCCCGGAGGCCATTTCGACACTAGAGTCCCCCATATCATTGACTGAGTTACAGGCTGCTATTAAAGATTCCCAAGCGGGGAAGGCTCCTGGTCCAGATGGACTCACGCTACCCTACTATAAACAATTTGGGGACGTTTTATCCACTCATTTTTTAGCTGCCTTTAACTCATTTGATACGACCCGTTCTCTCCCTAATGATACCCTTAGAGCACACATTACAGTCGTCCCCAAGGAAGGGAAGGATCCGACACAATGCCACAGCTACCGTCCCATCTCTCTCATTAATGTGGACCTCAAACTGTTCTCGAAAATACTTGCTTCACGCCTCCTGCCTCATCTCCAAAAATTAATCCATCTAGACCAAACTGGGTTTTTACCCTTGAGGGAGGCCCGGGACAATACGACGAGAGCAATAAACATGATTTACCAGGCTGTTACTTCTAAGACCCCGTCATTACTCCTGTCAACTGATGCCGAAAAGGCTTTTGACAGGGTTAATTGGAAATTCATGTTTGCAACCCTTCGTCATATTGGACTAGGTGAGAAGATGATGTCCAGAATTATTAATCTTTACTCCAACCCCACGGCAGTTGTCAAAGTGAATGGCCAATTTTCCTCGCCCCTGTCCATCCGCAATGGAACGAGACAGGGTTGCCCCCTTTCCCCTCTAATATTTGTTCTATGCCTAGAACCGCTTCTATGTCACATTAGGGGGAACCCCGATATTGCTGGTTTACAGATACTTGGGACCTCACATAAAGTCGCAGCCTACGCTGATGATCTTCTATTTTTCCTCACCAACCCGAGGGTTACCATCCCAAACCTGATGAGGGAGCTCAAAATATACGCCCACCTTTCGAACTTTAAGATTAATTATCAGAAATCTGAAGCCTTAAACATTAATCTCCCGTCTGCCACGGTCACGTCGATTGCCGAGAACTTCCCCTTTAGATGGGCACGCTCGTCTCTAAAGTACCTTGGAATATTCTTGACCCCCACACTCTCTGACCTTTACCAGGTTAACTACCCGCCTCTTCTCCAGGCCATAAAGTCTGACCTAGATAGGTGGCATAAAGGCACGTTTTCATGGTTTGGTAGGATTTCTATCTTTAAAATGAACATATTACCAAAAATCCTCTACTTCTTTCAAGCCCTTCCGGTCCATATTCCTAGACTCTTTTTTCACAATCTCTTGAAGATATTGTCTCAATTTATTTGGGCCGGCAAACCGTCCAGGATTGCTAGGTCGATACTTTTTCGGCCTAAACTGGAAGGTGGACTAGGGCTACCTGACTTTATTTCATACCACAGAGCATCTCACCTCCTCAGAATTGTAGACTGGTGTCGACACAAAGCCTATAAACAATGGATCTCGGTCGAACAATCTTTTCTGTCCACTCCTCTGCCTGCTACTCCATGGTTAGACACCTACATACCGCTTGATGCTCGTTTACACCCAACCATAGGTCCCTCACTGAAGGTCTTCTCCTCCATTCAGAATCACCCCAATATCTCTCCTTTCCCCTCTCCTATGTTCCCTCTTTTGGGTAATCCACAATTCCCCCCGGGGTTGGAACAAGGTCCCTTTCGAACTTTGGTAAACTGCAACAAATTCAGGGCCCATCATTTGATCGCCTCGAATTTGTGGCTTTCCCCCCAACAAGTCTCGGAGATGTCGGGTATCCCTACCATTAACCCCTGGCAGTCTCGTCAACTTAAACACTTCATGGCTACTCTCCTTCCGGCAGAGTCCTATGTCCGTGAAAAAACTGACTTTGAGTTTCTATGTGACCAATCAGGTGTGTCGCGCCGCACCCTTTCTCGAATGTACTACCTACTACTCAATCCGGCCAATCAACCCCCTCCTAACTTTATCTCCCAATGGGAAGCGGATATAGATTCCACACTTTCATCGGAACAGAGACTAAGGCTGTACACATGCGTTCACAAAACATCTATTGCCAGCAATGTTCAGGAGGCTGGTTTCAAACTGATGTCCCGTTGGTATAGGGTCCCTACTAGACTTCACTCCATTTTTCCGCATACCTCGCCTTTATGTTGGCGTTGTGGCTCGGAGAGAGGCACTATCCTACACACATTCTGGAGCTGTCCTTGTCTCTCCGGTTTTTGGGACTCGGTCTGGTCAATTACATCTAAATTCACCACATATACTCTCCCTAAAACACCGGGGTTCTTCCTACTCCATCAGTGCGAGATTCCTCTCTCCTCCTACAAAAGGTCTGTGGTTAGACATCTGGTGAACGCTGCAAGAGCTTGTATTCCGTCTCTCTGGAGGCAACCAACTGTTCCCTCTGTTTCCATGTGGATCAACAAAATCCAGGAGACCATGAGAATGGAAGATCTCACCTCTACATTAAGACGCACTGAGAAGAGGTTTACTAAAACTTGGAGCCATTGGATGGAGTTCTATGATTCAGCAGAATGCAGGACGCTTCTAGCACAGCCGTGAGAGTGAGGTCTGTTGTTGCCTTTCCGCTCCCTCTTCCCCTCCCCCCCCCTTTTTTCCCTTTCTTTAATTACTTCATCTTTTCCCCCCTTTGTTCTTTTTCTTTACTTTTTTCTCATTTCCATCATTTGTCTGTCTGTAACCTAGATTGCTCATATTGTTCCACATATGCCGGTGTAGTAACCCATTGGGTACTCGGCCTCTTCGCTTAACAGTTGTCATTTGTTACAATTTCATTCTACTCTGCGATATCAGTTCATTCTGTTTTATGACTGCACTGATCCTTGGTACTTGGAAATGAAAATGAAAATGAAAACTTAAATAAAGAATTTACAAAAAAAAAAGATAATGGACAATGAGTTCCTTAAAGACGAAACCAATCACTGGGTTTCTCCATTACCCTTCCGAGCTACCAGGGTGAGACTCCCGAACAATAGAGAACAAGCTCTGTCTAGATTTAACTCTCTTCAGCGTACCATGAACAGTAAGCCTGAGATGAGAGAACACATTGTTGCCTTTATCGACAAAATATTCCGCAACAACCATGCAGAATCAGCTCCACCCTTAGGGAAGAACGACGAGTGCTGGTACTTGCCTTCATTTGGAGTGTACCACCCACGAAAACCTAATCAAATTAGGGTTGTTTTCGACTCAAGCGCCAAACATCAAGGTGTATCTCTTAATGATGTCCTTCTCACAGGTCCTAATCTGACGAATAACCTAGTTGGAGTGCTGATGAGGTTCAGAAAAGAGCTCGTTGCCATCACCGCCGACATTGAACAGATGTTCCACTGTTTCGTAGTCAGAGAGGACCACCGGAATTTCCTCAGGTTTCTGTGGTACAAGAATAATGACACCAACGCAGAGATGGCAGAATATCGAATGAGGGTACATGTATTTGGAAACAGCCCTTCACCTGCCGTGGCAACTTACGGCCTTCGGCGCACTGCATTAGAGGGAGAATCCGAGTACGGTAAAGACGCCAGAGACTTTGTAGAAAAGGACTTCTACGTAGACGATGGACTCAAATCACTACCGACTGAAGAAGCGGCCATCGATCTGCTCAAAAGGACTCAAAGTATGTTGTACCAAGCCAAACTTAGACTACACAAAATTGCCTCAAACAGCCTGGCCGTTATGAGGGCCTTCGAATCAGGCGATCATGCACCAGGATTCAAGGACATTAACTTGGGACTGGACAGTCCACCTGTGCAGAGGAGCTTGGGCCTCAGATGGGATCTCTCGGCTGACTCCTTCGGTTTTCAGATAAGTTGCGCAGACAAGCCATTTACAAAACGAGGCGTCCTATCAGTGGTAAACAGCCTATTTGATCCGCTGGGATTTGTAGCGCCCATCACCATACAAGGTAAATCTCTACTGAGACAGTTTTCTGAAACAGTCAAGGATTGGGATACCCCACTTCCCTCTGAGAAAGAGCAAAAATGGGAAGCCTGGAAGCGATCCTTGTGTGCCTTGGATGAGATCCATATCCATCCCGAGATGCTATGTTAAAACCTCACTTTCCTCTAGCATAAAGAAAGAACTCCATGTGTTCTCAGACGCCTCCACGGAGGCCATCGCAGCGGTTGCCTATCTGAAGGTGACAGAACCCAACAACCAGAATCACGTTGGATTCGTCTTTGGTAAGGCTAAGTTAGCCCCTAAGCCCGATCATACTATTCCCAGACTGGAACTTTGTGGGACTGTGTTGGCAGTGGAGATTGCAGATTTCATACAACAAGAACTGGGTGTCGACATAGCTGAAGTCCAGTATTACACCGACAGTAAGGTCGTTTTGGGTTACATCCACAATCGGACCAAGCGATTTTATGTGTACGTTAGTAACCGCATAGAGAGAATCAGGAGATCCTCCAAACCTGAACAATGGCACTATGTACCATCCGAACTTAATCCAGCAGATCACGCCACTAGGCCTATGTCTATAGGTTCTTTTACTAACTCTACTTGGCTTACAGGTCCAGAGTTTCTGCTTGAAGAGGCGGACAAATATGTACAGGAAGCTTTCAGCATCCAGGATCCGGAAAATGATCCAGAAATCCGTGCTGAAGTTAGCGCATTAGTCACTGGAACTAAGCAAACAGCCAGCTTTGGTTGTCAGCGCTTTGAGCGCTTCTCCAGTTGGATGAGACTTGTCAGAACTATTGCAAGGTTAGTGCACATTGCAAGATGTTATCATAATACTCACCAAGATAAAGATTGTCATGGTTGGCATGCCTGCCATAAAGCCTTCTCTGCTGAGAACATCTCTCATAGTGAGTACCTCATAATACGTCACGTCCAGCAGGAAAATTTCAACATAGAATGGTAGTGCTTGTACGACAAACAGCAGATTTCTTTAAAAAGTCCTCTCGCCAACTTAAATCAAGTTATCGACAATTTTGGCTTGCTGAGAGTTGGTGGTCGTTTGAATCAAGCCCACCTGGGAATTGCAGAACAAAATCCTCTCATCATTCCCAGCAAACACCATATCACCGTCTTGCTAATCCGACACTACCACGAAAGGGCCGAACACCAAGGCAGGCAAATTACTGAGGGCAAATTACGGTCTGCAGGCCTTTGGATTATAGGTATGAAAAAACGTGTGGCCCAAGTACTGCATCAATGTGTGCACTGTCGTAAAGCAAGAGGAAAACAACTACACCAACAAATGGCCGACTTGCCTGCAGATAGACTATGTACAGAGCCGCCTTTCACCTATGTTGGCCTAGATGTCTTTGGGCCATGGATGGTATCCGCACGCAGGACCCGCGGCGGTCACGCAAACAGTAAGCGTTGGGCCGTACTATTTACTTGCATGAGTGTGCGAGCAGTTCACATAGAGGTGATAGAATCTATGGACACATCCAGCCTTATTAATGCCTTAAGACGGTTCTTCGCAATCAGAGGACCAGTAAAACAATTGAGGTCTGACCAGGGAAGCAACTTCATCGGAGCCTGTAGAGAACTTAACATCGACACCAAGTCCATTCAAGATCAGTTGGCGGAAAAAGGTTGCACCTGGATTTTCAACCCTCCTCACAGTTCCCACATGGGGGGCTCCTGGGAGAGAATGATCGGCATCTCACGCAACATCTTAAATTCTATGTTGATGGATGTAAACTCGTCTAGACTCACACATGAGACTCTAGTTACTCTTCTCGCTGAAGTTTCAGCCATTATCAATTCAAGACCCCTTGTGCCAGTGTCTATGGATCCTGAGACACCAGCCATTCTGACTCCGGCTATTCTACTTACCCAAAAAACTGAGAGTAAGCTTATTCCTAGTGGAGAATTCACTCATGCGAACATCTATCAAAAACACTGGAAACGTGTACAATATCTAGCAGATTACTTCTGGAACAGGTGGCGAAAGGAGTACCTCAGTGTTCTTCAAGGAAGAAGAAAATGGCAACACCACAAACCAAACTTGAAGGAAGGAGACCTTGTATTGATGAAAGGGCAACAAACCGAAAGGATTGACTGGCCTGTTGGGCTAATTTCAAAGGTTTTCCCTAGCAAGGATGGTAAGGTCCGGAAGGTGGAGTTGAAGATCTTCAGGAAAGGCGAGCTTAAAACGTTCTCAAGACCAATCAATGAACTCATCTTAATACTACCCATCGAGAACGTCCCTGACGGGTGAACAGGACTGTATTTAGCTTCGCAGATCTTCTCCATTCCAAGTTGAAAACAGGACTATCTATGTTTTGCATTCTAACATTTTTTTTACAGGTTGTTTATATTTTATGGACATTCGTCATAGTGAAATCCCCAAAGTGAATTTCAGACGGGGAGTGTGCTGTTTCTTTCAAATTTAATTAATGCACTGTATTATTATATCTCCTTTTACTATGTTGTTTCTACGTATTGTTTCTCTGCTGCCATCTGCTGGCCGGAATTTGTATGCTGCACGCCTTGTTCCTTATCTATAAAGTTTTTCTCTGCTGGGCGTGGTTTTAGCAGCCTTGGTTCTTGTCACTTCCTGTAGCCATTTTAAGTGCTGCACTCCTTGTGACTAGAGACTCACACCTTGGCTTGTGAAGGCATCAGTTTTTGACCAGCAGTTGCCTCAGCAGTTGCCTCAGCAAAGACATCCACATCACAGCATCTACTGCATCCTGTACTGCATCACTGTATGTCACTGCTCTGGATCAAATAAACCCACGTTTGATTGCATCCTCATGTCTACGTCTGGGTCCATCTAACCTGAGCATCTGCCGGTCCGGTCTGCTCCACTGCTTGGATACGAAGGTAGGACAGTCACAAGGTCATTATCAGTTACACCTTCATTCGCCTTCATGTGGGGACAGAACACTACGAGAGATCGTTGATCCAGGGAGTTATTCCCCTAAATTTTTATTCCCCTAAAGTGAGGGAAATTGGCTTCTACCTCACAGGTTTTTTTTTTGCCTTCCTCTGGATCAACTTGCAGGATGACAGGCCGAACTGGATGGACAAATGTCTTTTTCGGCCTTATGTACTATGTTACTATGTATTTTCCTGATTCCCTCAGGTCACGTATTTCCCTGAAATCGCTCAGGTCTTATTTCCCACAGGTTGTTCGCATTTGCCTGAATCGGTCAGGATCCAATATATTTGCCTGAAACGCTCAGAGGTTTTTCCCGTACCATCAGGAAACTACCAAGCCGGCGTCAAGGTTTCCAAAGTTTTTCAAGGTCCCACCAGCAGGTGGCTTGAACGATGTCTCCTACACCCTGGCGTTCATAGCCCACTGTCACCGCAAATCTCAGGCTGTCATTTAACACCATCGGGCTGTACCTAGCGGGGATACAGCACTGCGCCATGCTTCATAATCCAAATGGAGGTTCCATTTCTTCAGTGCAGGCAGTCAAGGCAGCCCTTAGGGGGATCCAGAGGTGCGGGGATGCCCGTAGAAAGCCTGTCTCCGGCGAGATGTTTGGGAGACTGTCGTCCGCGCTGGATAGACATTCTTTTGGGCACTCTCCTAGTTTAATTATTAAGGCAGCCATGTATCTCGGGTTTTACGGGTTCCTCAGGCCAGGTGAGTTACCAGCACCTCCCCTAAACGTCAGGGGTTGCAGGTGCGGCAGTTGTCCTGGGCCCATGACCATTTTTGTCCTCTGGCTCCCTTTCACGAAGGCCAATCAGCATGGGCCTCCCTCGGAGGTCAGGTTTTAAACCTCGAACGATTGGTGGCCGGTCATGGTCCTCCGTCAATTGTTAGCCCTGTTGCAAGATGCCCCCCTAGATGGCCCGCTGCTTCCTTGGCGTGGGGGGCCCCTGACGTCAATTCAGTTCGTGTCCTGCCTCAGGTCTCAGCCATAACCGACTGGCCATCATAGGACACTCGCTCCGAATAGGGGCCGCGTCCTCAACATCAAAAAACGAGGTCCCGGCGCACGTGATCAAATGCATGGGTCGTTGGCGCTCTTCCTGCTTCACAAGATGCATACCGAATCCGAATGTAGAGATTTCCCAGGCGTTTTGTAGTCTTGCCCTCTGAGTGGAATTAAAAGCTTTGGTCACTACTCTGCTCTCCTCGTCTCTTTGCCCACTACTAGGCTTACCCTCGCTCCTGGCTTCCGGCACAACACAGCCAGCTAGGTCAGGGGAGGCGCTTCACCCACTTATCACAGTTAAGCCTCTCCCATAAGTGGAAGGCTGAAAAGTCAGCCTGAATTTGTGGGAGGGGCATCTTACCTTCTTAAGCTCCAGCCCCCAGCTCCTCAGGGCGCTTCTGTTCACACCCACCCACGCCCCCTGTTCTCAAACACTCCCCTTAGGGTATGCCCACTACTAGGCTTACCCTCGCTTCCGGCACAACACAGCCAGCTAGGTCAGGGGAGGCGCTTCACCCACTTATCACAGTTAAGCCTCTCCCATAAATGGGTGAGTTGAGTATGATTTTTTTTTTTTTTTTTTTTTTTTAACCTCTATTTTAGGGAAAATTAATTTGTTACCATGAAGCACAAGGAAATTGGCTTTGCGGTGAATTAATTTTCCCAGAAATTTGGATAGAAGTTCACTTTGTGAACTTTTATTCACTCAACACTACTTAACGGAGCACTGTGGATGTTACTGTTCTGGAGTACTGTGGACAACACTGTTATGGAGGTGCTGTAGATGTCTCTGTTATGGGGGCACTGTGGATGTAAGTGTTATGACAACACCGTGGATCTCTTTCAACCAGGGCCGTCTTTACCAAGGGGTAAAAGGAGCAGCTGCCCCGGGCCCAGTTGCTCCTGGGGGGGCCCAAGGCAGCTGCCTCTTGAGCCCTGCTAGCTACTGCCCCGGGTGTCAAGCTGTCTCTGTACTTTAACGTTGTGATCTAGGACCTTAGATGACATCATCACCATGTGACTAGTAACCTAGCAATTACTGGTCACATGGCTATGAGGTCATCACAGGTCCTAGCAGGAGTGTTGCAGAAGTTAACTGTGGAGCTTTCTTGTGTGAAGATTACATCAGAAAAAGGTGACAGGGGCTGTTCTGTTAATATACTGTAAACTACAGTATAGTGGGGTGCTGTATATTGTGTTGGGGGCTGTATATTGTGTGGGACTGTATACTGTGGGGGCTGTATACTGTGTGTGGGGGGCCTGTATACTGTGTGTGTGGGGGGCCTGTATACTGTGTGGGGGGAGCTATATACTGTGTGGGGGGGGGCGCTGTATACTGTGTGGGGGGGGCGCTGTATAGTGTGGGGGGGGGCCTGTATAGTGTGGGGGGGGCTGTATATTGTGGAGTGCTATACTGCTGTACTGTATACTGTGGGGGGTCTCTATACTGTGGGTGCAGTATAGTATGGAGTGCTATACTGCTGTACTGTATAGTGTGGGGGGCTGTATAGTGTATAGTTTGAGGTGTTGTATACTGTGAGGTGTTGTATACTGTGGGCTGCTATACTGCTCTACTATATACTGTGGGGTACTGTATAGTGTGGGGTGCTATACTGCATACTGTGTGGTGCTGTATACTATAGGGTGCTATACTGCATACTGTGGGGTGCTGGGGTGCACTGTATTACTAGGGTGAGCCGAGCCCCGGTCTCCTTCCTGCAGAGTGGTGCCCACTTCCAGCCTGGGCCCAGCTGCCCAGAACACTGATCCTGAGCCGCTGGAGTCTTCACAACTGGAAGTATTCAGTCATTCACTGTACTCTACCAGATGTGTGGATTTTTTGTGTGTGTGTGTTATGGTGGAGGGCGTGATTGCCTGCTAAGGTGTGGGAAGGTGTGATCCAGGGGGCCCAAGTAAATTTTTACCCAGGGTCCAATCAATATTAAAGACGGCCCTGCTTTTAACCACACATAAACTAAATAGAGCTGTGTGAAGCGGGGTCATTCTGCTAGTGACAATATAAATATAATACATATACTGTATAGTAAATTATTTGAAGTGTATCTAGGCAGTATTGTAGCTTAATACAGCAGACGCATAGCACTGTGCTTTATTTGTGAGGAGATAAGGAAAGCATTTCACCTTCTCCTTTTACCCTTTTTTACTGTCTCTGATAGCTGCTGTGGGGAGATAGGGAGAGGTGGGGCCATTATTAAGTGGATCTATTACTATGCTATACAGCCTTTAAAGCGGACCTTTCATGGTTTTTGTTTATTCTAGATAAATACCTTTTACTTGCGGGGTACCCCCCGCTGATGCGGCCACCCTGCCTGTTTTTTTTTTAATATCACTCTTGCACCAGTACAGGGAGGATGAGACAAAAGGGTTTCTCAATGGGCGTCTCCTTCTCCCTGGCTGTGCCGCGATCCAATCGCAGCGGGAAAGGCAGCCTAACATGAAGTCAGCCATGTGTGCCAGAGTACCAACAGGCAAGACTTTGCTGTCATCATCAGGAGGATCACTCTCAATCTCCTCATCCTCTTCCTCCTCGTCTGCCCACCCACGCTGAACAGATGGAATTAAACTTCCATGGATACTACCCTCTGTAGCGGAGGCAACTGTCTCCTGCTCCTCCTCCTTATTGTCCAATTCTCACTGAGAAGACAAACTGAAGGTAGTCTGGCTATCACTCTGTGTAATGTCTTCCCCTATTTCCACCTCTTCAACATGTAAAGCGTTGTCCTTTAATTGTGAGCAGCGAGCGTTTGAGTAGACACAGAAGGGATGGGTTACGCTGATAATAGCGTTATCGCTGCTCACCATCCGTGTTGATTCCTCAAAGTTTCCTAAACCCTCAGAGGTCAGACATCCATGTCCACTCCTCGCTTGTGAATAGCGGAAGCTGACTGGAAAGGCGACGACCATGTTGCAGCTGGTATTCCAATACTGCCCCCTGCTGCTCACAAAGCCTGGCCAACATGTGGAACGTGGAGTTCCAGCGCGTGCTCACGTCGCACAACAGCCGCGTTGACAGACCGGCTGAAACTGTCGATGACTTTCGGAAATGTGCACACACGCGGCGCACCTTCACCAGTAGCTCAGGAAAATTGGGGTAGGTTTTGAGAAACTGCTGAACCACAAGGTTGAAGACATGGGCAAGGCTTGGTATGTGTCTGAGCTTGCCGGGCTCCAAAGCCGCCACCAAGTCACGGCCATTATCAGACACAACCATGCCTGGTTCTAGGTTGAGTGGCGAGAGCCACAGCTCAGTCTGGTCTCTTATCCCCTGCTACAGCTCTGCGGCGGTGTGCTGTTTGTCCCCTAAGCATATCAGCTTCAGCAGGGTCTGTTGCCGCTTCCCCACTGCAGTGCTACACTGCTTCCAGCTACCGATTGATGATTGACTGGTGCTGCACGCGGATAATTTGGAGGTGGAAGTGGAGAGGCGGAGGAGGAGAAATGGGGGTTGAAGCCAGTAACGTAGGTGCTGGCGGAAACCCTGATCGACGTAGGGCCCACAATCCTTGGCGTCGGTAGCACCTGTGCCATCCCAGGGTACGACTCGCTCCCGGCCTCCACAACATTCACCCAGTGTGCTGTCAGGGAAATGTAGTGTCCCCGGTCGAATGCACTTGTCCATGTGTCCGTGGTTAAGTGGACCTTCCCAGTAACTGCGTTGGTCAGGGCACTTGTGATGTTATGGAACACATGTTGGTGTAAGGCGGGCATGGCACACATTGAAAAATAGTGGCGGCTGGGGACTGTGAGGTTGCTAGTGTTCACGCCCCGACTCATTTTCATATGGCACAGGTTGCAAACTACTATTCTTTTGTCGTCCGCACTTGCCTCAAAAAAGCACCATACTGCAGAACATCTACCCCTTGGCAAGGGAGATTTCCCCAAGGGGGTACTCCGTGGAACAGTTGCGGGTCTGTTTGGTGTGGCCCACCTTCTCCCTTTTGGCACCCCACTGCCTTTTCCAGCCTGTTGCAGTGCTGCAGATCCCTCCCCCTCTGTACTGCTGCCCTTACTCGGCTTTCCACCTTCCCAGGTTGGGTCAGTAACCTCATCGTCCACCACCTCCTCTTCAACTTCCTCACTCTGATCATCCTTCTGCTTTGTTGACCTACAACCTCAGTGATTGACAACTATCTCTCATCCTCTTCATCAACCTCTTGGGACAGTAATTGTGGTTGACACATTGGCAACTGTGTCTCATCATCATCCACCTCATTAAACACTGATTACCGTTCCTCACCGTTATGTTCTTGTGACTGTGGATGCTCAAGAGGTTGGGAATCGGGGCACAAGATCTCATGTCCCTCTTCAAGCGTGCTTGGCGAGAGGGCCAAATCAAGTAATGGCGATGAAAAGAGGTCCTCGGAATATCAGAGTGTGGGATCACTTGTTAGGTCAGACTGTACATGGCGGGAGGAAGGAGGATCAGGGTGAGGATTGTGTTGACCAGACTCCTGGCTACCTAGACTGGACTTGGTGGAAGACAGGGTGGTGCTTAACCGACTGGAAGCATTAGCTGCTGCAATCCAACCGACCACTTTCTCGCACTGGGCTGACTTCAAGAGTGGTGTCCTGCGCCACCCTGCAAACTGGGACATGAAACTAGGTATCTTGGATGATTGTTTTCTATGGCAGCAGGCATCTATCATCTTCTACTCCAGTTTTCTATGGCTCCGCGCCCAGGGCCACGGCCTCTGCGTGCACCATCAGCATCATGGCCACTTCCCCGCCCCTTACTGCTCACCTTCTTCATTTTAAATGTGATATATGCTTGAAAGTATGTCACATGTACAGTAGTGTAGGATTTCAAAGTGTATGTGCAAAAAATTTTACAAAGGTATTTGTGATGAGGAAACCTTATACAGGACAGGTACCACAGGTAATGTCATTGTTCGCAGTGTCTATGGAAAAAGTGCACTGCACTGCAACTATCCTCAAGCTAGGCCATCCATATCAGATTGGCAGAGGGTCCATTGTGCAGTGGATGGAGCTGGTAACTGCAGCCCTTCTTACATTGAAGTTAATGGAAGCAGGGATAAAGTAACCAGCTCCATCTACTACACAATAAAAAGAGCGCCGGAGCTACAACAAAACAGCTAGTCACCAAGAGTGAGGTGTCAGATCCCTGTCCTTCTGCCAATACGTTTAATAGTAGTTCTCCAGGATTTTGATTTTAGTGACTTATTTTCAAGATAGGCCATCAATATCAGATCAGTGGGTGTCCGACACCCTGTACCCTGACAATCTGCTGCTTTTGGTGTAGCTCTAGTGGTGGAACAACATAGCTCTGTCCATTGTGTAGTGGATGTAGCTGGTAACTGCAACCCTGCTCTCCATGAAGACAAGGTGAGGAAGACTGCAGTGACCAGCTCCATCCACTACACAATAAACAGAGCTATGAGTAGTTCCTGCACCTACTTCCAGTGTTGGAACGACAACAAAACAGCTGAATGACAGGAGTATTTGGTGTCAGATACTCACTGACCTGATATTCGTGGGCTATCCTGAGGTTAGGCCAAAAATGTCAAGATCCTGGGCAACCTCATTAAGGATTTAAAGACATTAATACTCTTTATGCTTTTATTTTCCATCTTATATATTTTACGGTATGTCTGCTTTTCATATATTTTTTGCTTTAAGGCTACTTTATTTGTGCCCTGATTCATTTCTGCTGAGACAAACCATGATTAATATTCAGAATGACTATACTTATATGTTGCCTACAGTCACTGGCAAGAATAATTTTATGTTATATGATGGTAAGGTTGGTTTTACAATTCAGTGTATTAGATGATAGCACTTTGTGTTTCCTGCCACAAGAGTTTAGCATGGCAGGCAGGATCTGGGCATTGTTATCACATATTACTATTATTCAATGTTTCAAAATCTTGCACATGGGCCATGCGAAAAAAAAAAAATGAATACTTTTTTTTTTTTTAGATAACGTTTTGATCCAAGCTGCAGCAAGATTAGTATCTACGGTACTTTATTTTCCCCTTGGAAGCCTTGCCAAAGTGTGTGCGTGATGGCAGTGTGAGTTTCACAGTTGCTATAGTCTCTGCCTGAATTTGAATGGAAAGCAGCCATGCTCAGAAATCTCATTTACTTTAATAATACCCAAGCATGCTCTGTGATGAGAGAGAATGGCATTTCTTAACTGCAGCATGTTATCTGGAGAGAAGGTATGAAACTGCATCCTTGAGATTTGTCTGATTCAGTTTGGGGGCCCTTGCATCATAGGCGTACGCAGCCTATTGCATTAGGGTGTGCACCCATATACATATATATATATATATATATATATATATACACGTACATGCAGACCCTCACTATCAATATAATGAAGGGAGAAGAAATCATTTTTAAACTTACTGTATTTTTCGCCCTATAAAACACAGCTACGTTTTAGAGAGGGACAATAAGAACAAATATTTTTCATTGCACCTGGGGTCAGACCACCAATGTTAATCAGACCTCAGCTGACAGCCCCAATAAGACCCCCAATGTTATTAAGACCCCAATAAGACTTGAGATCAGACCCCAAATCAGATCTCAGCTCAGACCCCAATGTGAATGATCCCCAATTAGACCTCAGCTAAGAGCCCCTGTGCCTCATATCAGCCCCCAGTGCCTCATATCAGCTCCCAGTGCCCCTCTTCAGCCCCCCAGTGCTTCATATCAGCCCTCCAGTGCCTCTCTTCAGCCCCCCAGCAGCCTCTCTTCAGCCCCCAGTGCCTCATATCAGCCCCCTAGCAGCCTCTCTTCAGCCCCCCGTGCCTCATATCAGCCCCCCAGCAGCCTCTCTTCAGCCCCCCCCCCCCCAACAACCTCTCTTCAGCCCCCCCCAACAACCTCTCTTCAGCCCCCAAATAAAATAAAATAAACACCTTTCCTGCTCCGGACGCAGCCGCTCCTCACTGCCCGCGCTCGGTAATCCTCTTGTACAGTCTGCTGTGTGGGCGCTCACAGTGTGTGAATGCCTATGCCTTGCATATTAATTTTTGAGGAATCTACATAAATTTAACAGATTATTTTACAGTAACAGTATAATCATTCAAATCTTGTTTTACTGTAGCTATTCTGCTGATCGCTCGCGAGATTACGGTGCTCTAACTTTGTGATGTCGGGGAGCAAGGAGGAGATTAGGAGGATGCCGGGAGGTACTGGGCTCCTTCATAGTGGGCGGTGCTGGGCTCAGAGTCAGAACACTGGACTCATCTCTCAAGCATGGAGGAGACAGGACTCATCTAAGGTTCATTTACATATATATAAAATCATTTTTTTTTACACAATAAAAGCACACAGAGCTATGGGGACTGGATATTGCGGATGTCCTCAGCTCTATATCCAAAATCCAGGTGACAGGTTCCCTTTAAAAAAAAAAAAAAAACTGCAGAGAGACTCTAAGGCCAGACACAGACGAGCGAGTTCAATGTGAGAAACATGTTGCGTATCGGCTACTTTCACACTCGCGTTTTGTGCGGATCCGTTATAGACAGATCCGTTCAGATAATACAACCGCCTGCATCCATTCAGAACAAATCAGTTTGTATTATCTTTAACATAGCCAAGACGGATCTGCCTTGATCACCATTGAAAGTCAATGGAGGGCGGATCCGTTTTCTATTGTGCCAGATTGTGTCAGTGAAAAAAGATTCGTCCCCATTGACTTCCATTGTGTGCTAGGACGGATCCGTTTCTCTCAGTTTCATCAAGCGTCTGTCTCCAAAGCAGAATGGAGACTGAACTGATGCAAACTGATGCATTCTGAGCGGATCCCTTTCCATTCAGAATATATTAGGGCAAAACTGATCAGTTTTGGACCGCTAGTGAGAGCTCTGAACGGATCTCACAAACGGAAAGCCAAAACGCCAGTGTGAAAGTAGCCTTAGGCCACATGCACACGACCGTAGTTCGGGTCCACATCCAAGCCACAGTTTTTGCGGCTTCGGTGTGGACCCATCCACTTCAATGGGGCCACAAAAGATGTGGACAGCACTCCGTGTGCTGTCAGCATCCGTTGCTCCGTTCCGTGGCCCTGCAAAAAAAATATAGCATTTCCTATTCTTGTCCGTTTTGCGGACAAGAATAGGCATTTCTACAATGGGCCACCCATTCTGTTCTGCAAATTGAGGAAGGCACAAGGGCGGCTTCCATTTTTTGCGGATCCGCGGTTTGCGGCCCTCAAAAAAAGGAACGGTCGTGTGCATGAGGCCTTAGTGTGATTTCCCTTTCTGATCTCTGCTCAATGACAATCCTCAGACAATGATTTATAAGGCTGTGTGTCCCCCCAGACCTAGAATCTATTAAATTAAGCCTCTTTCGCACAACCGTTTTTTTTTTTCGTTTACGGGCCGTTTTTTTGTGTTCCGTATACGGTCCGTATATAGAACCATTCATTTCAATTGTTCTGCAAAAAAAAACGGAATGTACTCTGTATGCATTCCGTTCGTTTTCTGTTCCGTTAATAGATAGAACATGTCCTATTATTGCCTGCAAATCACATTCCGTGGCACCATTCAAGTCAATGGGTCCACACAAAAAAACGGAACACATATGGAAATGAATCCGTATGTCTTCCGTATCCATTCCGTTTTTGCGGAACCCTCTATTGAAAATGTTATGCCCATCCCAATTTTTTCTATGTAATTACTGTATATTGTATATGCCATACGGAAAAACGGAACAGAAACAGAACAACGGATCCGTTTTAAAATGGACCAAAAAACACTAAAACAGCCATATGGTCGTGTGAAAGAGGCCTTACACTGATATAATTCTGTCAGTGTAAGGGCTCATGCACACAAACTTATTTTCTTTCCGCTTACGTTTTTCTTACGGACCGTATGCGGAACCATTCACTTCAATAGGGCTGTAGAAAATACGGAAGTTACTCCGTGTGCATTCCGTTTCCGTTTGTCCGCATGGCCATTCCGCAAAAAAGTAGTGCATGTCCTATTATTGTCCGCAAATCACGGTTCAAGGCCCCATTCAAGTCAAGGGACCCGCAAAAAACACGAATGCACACGGAACACATCCGTATGTCATCCGTATTTCATCCGTATTTTGCGGATCCATACTGTAGAAATGCTATGCCCAGCCCATATTGCTCATGTGTTTCCGTTTCCGATCCGAAAAAATTGATCAAATACGGAAACCATACATTTATCTTTTGTGCAATAACTGAACAGAAGAGGACTTAAATCGTAGAGAAAAAAAAATCAGATGCGGAACAACGGATCTGTGAAAAACGGACCGCAAAACAACGGTCGTGCGCATGAGCCCTAAATCAGTAGATTCCAGGTCTCACAGGGACACACACTCTTATAAATCATTATAAAGCTGTGCAATCCTGTCAGAGGAGCAGAGGTCAGAACGGGAAATCACGTTTACACACGCAGCATGCTTCTTGCATTGAAGTCGCTCGTCTGTGTCTGGTCTTAGAATAAATATAAATTATAGTCACCATCCCTCATTCCTTCATTCCTTCATTGCTGCTCCATCTTCCCTGCCAGACTTTGCTGACCTGACTGCAGCGGTGACATGCCTGTATGCCGCACATTAACCCTGCTGGAAACCATTGGTCTCAGAGGTCTCGTGTAGTATACTGTAAGGGTGAGCGAACCAGTTCCGATCGTTCCAGATTCGGTCCGAACCCAAATCTTTCCAGATTAGTTAAGGATGAATACACTAAAACGGTGCATAGCACCATTGTAGTGCACACGTCGGCGGGAAAAAAGAGGGAGGAAGAAGAAGGGTTTTACATGACCCTGAGAGGAAGTGAGGGGGGGGGCCTTGCCCTGATTGGCTCCCAGGCTGACAGACAGCCTGGATGAGCCAATCAGTGCTGCAGCAGG
Organism: Bufo gargarizans; assembly: GCF_014858855.1. Taxonomy (NCBI): domain Eukaryota; kingdom Metazoa; phylum Chordata; class Amphibia; order Anura; family Bufonidae; genus Bufo; species Bufo gargarizans. Next base: position 207,747,429 of record NC_058083.1, read on the forward strand.
TAGGTAGGTGCCCTAGCAGAACGAGCAGAATGCTATTCTGTGCTGGCTATGAATGATAATGGTTGGATCTTATAGTCTCTGCCAGGAAAATGATCTAAGGGAGTCAGAGTGAAAAAACAAACAATCAGGGACAGTCAGAAATCAATCAAGCTTATTGCCAGGGATAGTGAAGGAAAATGCTAGGATTACAAAAAAGAATAGTGTGTGTTGTGTACAATAGAGAGAGGTAGGGCAGCTGATTGCCAGGGAAAGAGGAGACAGGACCTATGGCTGTGCTTGCTATCAGAAGTGCATGTGCACCTCAAAAGCAGCTGAGAGTCCTGAGAGCTGCTGTTATATAGTATGCTGGGGACAGACCTGGAGGACATGCTGCTGCAGAACACAAGAGGTTAAACCACTGGCAGGAACACATCATCCCAGTGATAGACTGTACAGCCAGAGATTACTGTGTCTGTGTACATAGGTATAGGCTGTATATATGTATAGGCTGTACATAGGTGACCTATGTACAGCCTATTCCTATATACAGCCTACATCTATATACAGCCTATATCTATGTACAGTCTACACCTATGTACAGTCTACACCATGTAGACTGTATATAGGTATAGGCTGTATATAGGTATAGGCTGTATATAGGTATAGGCTGTATATAGGTATAGGCTGTATATAGGTATAGGCTGTATATAGGTATAGGCTGTATATAGGTGTAGAGTGTATATAGGTGTAGAGTGTATATAGGTATAGGCTGTATATAGGTATAGGCTGTATATAGGTATAGGCTGTATATAGGTATAGGCTGTATATAGGTATAGGCTGTATATAGGTATAGGCTGTACATAGGTGTAGACTTACATAGGTATAGGTTGTATATAGGTATAGGCTGTATATACAGTGAGGAACAGAAGTATTTGAACACCCTGCAATTTTGCAAGTTCTCCCACTTAGAAAACATGGAGGGGTCTGAAATTTACATTGTAGGTGCATTCCCACTCTGAGAGACAGAATAAAATAAAATAAAATCTGGAAATCATATTGTATGATTTTTAAAGAATGTATTTATCTTGCACTGCTAAACATAAGTATTTGAACACCTGAGAAAATAAGTGTTAATATTTGGTACAGAAGCCTTTGCTTGCAATTAGAGGTCAAACGTTTCCTGTAGTTCTTGACCAGGTTTGCACACACTGCAACAGGGATTTTGGCCTACTCCTCCTAGATCTGTCAGGTTTCTGGGCTGTCGCTGAGCAACACGAAGTTTCAGCTCCCTCCAAAGATGTTCTAATGGATTTAGGTCTGGAGACTGGCTAGGCCACTCCAGAACCTTGATATGCTTCTTACGGAGCCACTCCTTGGTTATCCTGGCTGTGTGCTTTGGGTCGTTGTCATGTTGGAAGACCCAGCCACGACCCATCTTCAATACTCTGACTGAGGGAAGGAGGTTGTTGCTCAAATTCTCACAATAAATGGCTCCATTCATCCTCTCCTTTATACAGTGCAGTTGTCCTGTCCTTTTCGCATAAAAACACCCCCAAAGCATGATGTTACCACCACCATGCTTCACAGTAGGAATGGTGTTCTTGGGATGCAACTAATCCTTCTTTCTCCTCCAAACACGAGTGAAGTTTAGACCAAAAAGCTTTACTTTGGTCTCATCTGACCACATGACTTTCTCCCATTCCTCATCTAGATTATCCAGATAGTCATTGGCAAACTTCAGACGGGCCTGGGCATGTGATGACTTGAACAGGGGAATCTTCCGTGCAATGCATGATTTGAAACCATGACAGCGTAGTGTTTTACCGACAGTGACCTTTAAAACTGTGGTCCCAGCTCTCTTCATGTCATTGACCAGCTCCTTCCTTGTAGTTCTACAACCCTCTGTTTTCTGTCCCTCAGCCACTGCCTAATACATTCAACAATATGGGAGTCCAAGCCCAAAGACTGCAATTTATTGATAAGCCTTCTATGTGGGACAGTATCAAAAGCCTTACTAAAGTTTAGATAAGCGATGTCTACTGCACCTCCGCCATCTATTATTTTAGTCACCCAATCAAAAAAAATCAATAAGATTAGTTTGACATGATCTCCCTGAAGTAAACCCATGCTGTTTTTTATCTTTCAATCCATGGAATTCGCCTTTCACGAGTCTTTGGAGGCAGCCATGCCACTTGCTATTCATATAGATAGACGTCTGAGAGAGAGAGATCTAAAGTCCCTCATTCTCAGGAGGTACTATCATATGAGATGGCGGCTCCCTCTGATACTTTGGGTGGAGAGACTCTTAAATTTTTACGCTTTGTGATGAGCCTATGCAGCTAAGGGGAGCTACTCCTGGGACTGCTGGTAAGAGCTTTGGTCATATGAAGGGGGTCTGTTTTTGTTATGGAAAGAAGGAACATTTTGTGAATAGTTGTCCGTTCTTGCAGCGTCAAAGTAAAAACAGGGAAAAGACGTTTAATCCCTAAGTTACTATTGGTGGTGTGGTGGGCTTTGAACCAAAATAGTCACATTGACTTATAGGATCAACAAAACACGTCTGGTGGATGAGACAGGAAAAATATCTACTGACCTTTTTCGTAAAGAAACATCCACAAACTCAGTCTTGCACGTAGATTCATATCATCCATCAACCCTCATTCAGAATATACCATACTGCCAATTTTTTAGGAATCTGCTCGACGGAAGAGGATCTGCTCGACGGAAGAAGCTTTAGAAATACAATCACAGAATCTTTGGAAGAGGTTTCTAGACCATGGATATCCCAGAGCGAAGATTTCACAAGGATATAATAAGGCCAAGGTGGCAAAAAGAGATTAACTATTAGTGTACCGTCAGAAACATCAAACTCAAAAACAAGATAAGGTACGCTTTATTACATTGTATAATCCCCAGTGGCGTCTAATGAAAGACGCCTTGACGAAATATTGGGAGGTACTACACCTAGACCCCATTCTAACCAAGACTATTTTCTCCCGCCCCTTCCATTATTTACAGGCGCACCAAAAACTTAAAAGATCTATTGGTCAAAAGCTAGCATTCTGGCCCTTACCTGCAGAGAAGTTTTGATTCTAAGGGTTCAAAGTGGGGGTGTTTTCCGTGTGGGAAATGTGTGGCCTGTCCTAACATCGACAGGGCCTCACATATCTGTAATTCTATCAAGAGCAATAGACAGTACACTATTACCCATAACATCATGTGTAACACCTTAGGGGTGATTTATTTGGCGACTTGCCCATGCCAATATGTATACATCGGCATGAGTACAAGAGAATTGAAGAGACGCACACAGGAACACGTCCTAGGTATGGAAGCTGCTAGGGATGAGGAAGATATAACTTTGCTTAAACCCATCCCTAGGCACTTCAAGTAATTTCATAACTGCGACAGTACTAGGTTCCGGGTCAGAGACCGTGTTTATATCACAGCGCATGGTGTAATTGGAAGAAAACATTGGCACAGAAGGCGGTAAGATGGATTCACAAACTTGATTGCATGACACCTAGGGGACTGAATGAAGACATGTCCTTTGCCCCATATTTATAATGTAGAATAGGTGCTTTGGATATGCATTCTTTGGGTTCTGTTTTTTGCGCATCGTGGTCCTTTGTTTTTATTGTTTTAAATTCCATATGCTTTTAATTTTGATTGTCTTCCATCCCCTTCCCCCCTTCTCTTTTGTTTCTTCTTTTTTCTTTTTAGTCCTTACCTGGTGTGTCTTGGAGGGCCAGATGGATGGCTCTGACTGTGCCGTTGTTTCGTGCCGCCCTCTCGTGGAGTTTTCCTGCCCCACTTGCTGCTGAATCTTTGTGGAGGGGTTGCTGAGCTGGTTGGGCATTTCCCTGTCTTCCCTTGTAGGGAGTGATTCCTCTGTAATGATAAAGCACTAGTCACTTTTGGCCGCTTAACTTCTTTTATATTATATGAATTTAGGATACCTTGGGTGTTTTTATTATTCTTAATTAATGTATCAATTATTATATTGCATGTCACATATATAATTTTCTAACATTTTTGTATAGTGCGCTTACATAGCTTTATTTATGCATTAGTCACGTTTATTCATATGCTATACTACATACTGTATTTTAACACTTTTATTGATTTATATATTGCTCATATGTTATGATATTGGTAAAAAAATATATTTATGTTTTTCTTGTACACACTTAATATGTGTTCTTTTTTCATTTTTTTCATTTTCTTATTTTCCTCTTTCATCACTCACCCTTGTCACTTTTTTTTTTACCTCCTTTTCACTCTTTCTTGATATGCTTATTTTTACTTAATCTATATATTATTTTTTTATTAATTTTATTATTAGGGGTCTTTCATCATTGCTAGGACCATGTGAAGCGGCACTGTTGTGCCGATCACAGGTAACCTATGCATTTGAATTGTCATCATAATGTCATGACCCAGCATGTAATTCCACTATGGTTCAGCCCCTTTGGAGGTGCGGCCGTATGTGTATGTGCACTCATTGGTTATATCCTGCTATATCCTGCTGTCCTTTTGTGAATGGTGCAATACCTATGCAGTTTGTAAATCTCTGTTTGTGGTGTTCCGGCGCTTACAATGGTGGTTGAGAACCTGGGTGACGTTGGACTGACGTATCGGTCACGTGTACCCCACGTGGTCGGTGCCTCATTTCGGCTCAATCCCGGGTCCTATGCCTCCGCACCTTATCGGTCCTCCTCATAATCATGTGATTTGCTATGCGACATCTCATTGGAAGGGATTGTTCAGGAAACACCTTGTAGCAATTCATCTTATTAATCTATGTTTGAGAGGATGCTATAAAAGGAGGAGTTTTGTGATTGTTTCTTGTCCCAGGAAGAAGCCAGTTTTCACTGGCAAAACGACATCCGGAGGAGGCGGCTGAGGGATCCATGCGCACCTTGGGGTAGTTATTGCCATTTACTTTCACACATAGCCTGTTATTCTGCCTTATTATCGGACTTACATGTCTGGGGCTTATTTAACTCTATGTTGGCTTTTTGTGTGGTTTTCTTTGCAACAGTGTATGCCCTTGTGTGTTGACCCCTCAGCCCTCTCTAAGGCTGTTTTTGTTCCTCACTGAAAGTTTCCCCCTTCCTTGCTGCTGTTTTTATACATGTTACAAGTAATGTAAATTGAATAAAGACTTTCTATGTTTATACATGGATGTGTTAAGTTCTATCTTTTGGAGTGTATTGGTGGTGTGGTTGGGGAGCAAAAAAACGTACTTTGGTATTTTACTGGTAGTACCAGATTTCTCCTGTCTGCCGAGGTGGCGCTAGAGTTCAAAACTGTGGAAATCAAAGTATTTAACGACAGTGGGGCAGTGGGTTAACCTGATTGATGGACAGTTCGTACCTGTGCAAAAGAGTGGGTGATTTTCATCAGGAATCTATCTCATGTTATGTGTTGGAGGGTCTGCCTGCTCCGTTGGTGTTCGGTGTACCGTGGTTAGGCAAACATAACCCTACCATCGATTGGCAAGTGAGACAGATTCTCGATTGGAGTGAATTTTGCATAGACAACTGTCTTAATACATTGTTCTCTGTGGTCACCACTAAAGCTGTACCCTCGTTCATTTCTGAATTTTCTGATATATTTTCTGAGAGTAGTAACTAGGAGTTACCTCTGCATCGGGAATGTGGTTGCTCCCGGTTGTTCAGTCAATCTTATTCCCGGAGTTAAACTGCCCAAATCTCGGTTGTATAATCTTTCAGAACCCGAAAGAAAGGTTATGCGAGAATATATATCCAAGAGTTTGGCGAAGGGACATATCAGACATATTAGACCATCCAAATCCCCTGTAGCTGCTGGCTTTTTCTTTGTAAAAAAGGATGGTACACTGAGGCCATGTCTGGACTTCTATGAGCTCAACCGTATTACCATCCGTGATCCTTATCCTCCTTTAATCCTGGATTTGTAATATGCTTATAATATGGTAAGGATCAAGGAGGGGGATGAGTGGAAGAATGCATTTAATACCCCTGAGGGCCATTTTGAGAATCTGGTCATGCCTTTCGGGATAACCAATGCTCCAGCGGTTTTTAACACTTTATCAATGACATCTTTCATCATCTAGTGGGGAGGTTTGTTGTTGTATATCTGGATGACATATTAATCTATTCTCCCGATTTATGGAGGCTCATCAGGATCATGTGCGACAGGTGTTACAAATCCTAAGAGAGAATAAGTTATATGCTAAGATGGAAAAGTGTGTATTTGCAGTTCAGGAGGTGCAATTCCTGGATCACCTGCTCTCATCCTCAGGTTTTCGTATGGATCCCGAGAAAGTCCGTGCCATGTTGGACTGGGATCGACCCGAAAATTTGAAGATGCTTATGCGGTTTTTGGGGTTTACCAACTACTATCGTAAATTTATCCTGAACTATTCGACTGTGTTTAAACCTTTAACAGACATGACTAGGAAGGGTGATAATTTCTCTGTTTGGTCTGATGCGGAACTACAAGCCTTTTCAGCTGTGAAGGAGTGTATATAACAAAAAAAGTGTGAAACAACTGAAAATATGTCATATTCTAGGTTCTTCAAAGTAGCCACCTTTTGCTTTGATTACTGCTTTGCACACTCTTGGCATTCTCTTGATGAGCTTCAAGAGGTAGTCACCTGAAATGGTCTTCCAACAGTCTTGAAGGAGTTCCCAGAGATGCTTAGCACTTGTTGGCCCTTTTGCCTTCACTCTGCGGTCCAGCTCACCCCAAACCATCTCGATTGGGTTCAGGTCCGGTGACTGTGGAGGCCAGGTCATCTGGCGCAGCACCCCATCACTCTCCTTCATGGCCAAATAGCCCTTACACAGCCTGGAGGTGTGTTTGGGGTCATTGTCCTGTTGAAAAATAAATGATGGTCCAACTAAACGCAAACCGGATGGAATAGAATGCCGCTGCAAGATGCTGTGGTAGCCATGCTCGTTTAGTATGCCTTCAATTTTGAATAAATCCCTAACAGTGTCACCAGCATAGCACCCCCACACCATCACACCTCTTCCTCCATGCTTGTCGGTGGGAACCAGGCATGTAGAGTCCATCCGTTCACCTTTTCTGCGTCGCACAAAGACACGGTGGTTGGAACCAAAGATCTCAAATTTGGACTCATCAGACCAAAGCACAGATTTACACTGGTCTAATGTCCATTCCTTGTGTTCTTTAGCCCAAACAAGTCTCTTCTGCTTGTTGCCTGTCCTTAGCAGTGGTTTCCTAGCAGATATTCTACCATGAAGGCCTGATTCACACAGTCTCCTCTTAACAGTTGTTCTAGAGATGTGTCTGCTGCTAGAACTCTGTGTGGCATTGACCCGGTCTCTAATCTGAGCTGCTGTTAACTTGCGATTTCTGAGGCTGGTGACTCAGATGAACTTATCCTCCGCAGCAGAGGTGACTCTTGGTCTTCCATTCCTGGGGCGGTCCGCATGTGAGACCGTTTCTTTGTAGCGCTTGATGTTTTTTGTGACTGCACTTGGGGACACTTTCAAAGTTTTCCCAATTTTTCGGACTGACTGACCTTCATTTCTTAAAGTAATGATGGCCACTCATTTTTCTTTACTTGGCTTTTTTCTTGCCATAATACCTCTTAAAGCTCATCAAGAGAATGCCAAGAGTGTGCAAAGCAGTAATCAAAACAAAAGGTGGCTACTTTGAAGAACCTAGAATATGCCATATTTTCAGTTGTTTCACTCTTTTTTGTTATGTATATAATTCCACATGTGTTAATTCATAGTTTTGATGCCTTCAGTGTGAATCTACAATTTTCCTAGTCACGAAAATAAAGAAAACTCTTTGAATGAGAAGGTGTGTCCAAACTTTTGGTCTGTACTGTATGTATAGGCTAAATATATATATATATATATATATATATATATATACTATATAGGTGTAGACTGTATAGACTGTGTATAGGTATAGGCTGGAAATTGGCAGATGACTGACATTTTATGACATGAGAAGAATAAAAAGTTTTACTTTCTATGGTAAGCAGAGTAACTGTTTTATCTTTTCTTACTTAGTACGCTAGATTTGATGTTTGGCCAATGTGTCGACGATGATCTCTTGTTTGATTGTCCTATCGCCCACCTTTGACTAAGCATTGCCCATCTCTAAGCCGACCCCCGATCCGCAGCAGCGAAGGCTTAGAGGGAACACTATGTGGTACCAGAGGTCTATTGAAGCACATGAGCCAACCTCACCAGATCCTTTAAGAAAATACAATTGGCCAGCATTCCCAGTCAGAACAAGTTTGTCCTTTTCTTGGTCCTCTTTGTGGCAGCCTGCCCACATCCCCAAGCAGTACATTATCTTTGTCATCATCATCACCTTCTTATCCTGCTAAGACTTCACCTTTTTCTCAGCTTCATCATGAGATATTTAAAATTGGGACTTTTGACTATGAAAAACTTTTCTCCACCAGCAATTAGCATGTCTGCAAGCTGAACCCCTACCTGGCCACATTTCTAGCAGTGCAGTCGCTGTAGTAACATTGTAGTAGAGCCTTGAAATCTCACATGGCAGAGAATGCGGGCCACTCCTTGCGATTCTCACTGTGCATCAAGCTGCACTTCATGGCAAACACCTGGAGCAGCTGTTACAGACAGGGACAATACATGTTTTTCATGGCCTACTAGGTAAATGTTTTTTGTGGCAGTGGAGAGGCAGCACCCCAGCAACATATCCAGGGCTTTTGACCACCTCCCATTATAACATGGGACTGGCTCCCACTGCAGGCACTTTTCTATCTCCTTCATCTCCTCCTCCATGGACACAGTCCCTTCCCCCAACAGCAGTAGAGAACAGCATCGCTCACACTACCCATCCTTCCTATCACATGTGTAAAGTCAAGCGTTGCCATTAGAGATGAGTGAATAAAAAAAAAAGATTTGCCATTTCGCCAATTTTTTTTGGGGAAAAAACTACTATTTCCTGGCTGGGGAGAGCCTTTATAGTGGTGTAGAACACTGTGCCTTGCAGTAATACACATAGGGAGTCTGCTTTGGTAGTGAAATAATACTGTGAGTCCGTATGACATGTAGATCACAGGCGTCACTCTTAGAATCACTGCACACTTCACTTATTTGGGCAGTCACAGGGCCAAAACTGACCAAATAACCAATAAGTATGAACTCAGCCTTAAGGTCGATTGTTAGCGCCAAGAAGAAGCGCTCTCCTTTTACATCGTCGTCAGCTGATTCCACATAGATGTCTACAGAAGGGGAGGGTGGGAACAGCATGAGACGTCCACAGAGTGGCCGTATGACAGTGGTGAGGTGGAAGCAGCATCAGTAAGAGGCCACAGAGTGGCACAATGACAGAGTGTGGAGGTGGCAGCAGCATGAGAAGGCCACAGAGTAGCACGACAATGAGAGATTGTGGAGGTAGCAGCAGCATGAGGAGGCCACAGAGTGGCACGACAATGAGAGATAGTGGAGGTGGCAGGTGGAGGTGGACGAGAGATTTTAGAGGTGGCAGCAGCATGAGGAGGCTAGAGAGTAGCACAACGATGATAGATTGTGGAGGTGGCAGCAGCATGAGGAGGCCACAGAGTAGCACAACGACAAGAGATTGTGGAGGTGGCAGCAGCATGAGGAGGCCACAGAGTGGCACTACAACGAGAGATTGTGGAGGTGGCAGCAGCATGAGGAGGGCACCTTGGCTCAGCACGATGTACTAATACATGTTCCATTACAAAAGTCTTGGCAAATTAATTGTCCGGGATTTTCCATCTAAGATTGGGATAATATTTTGGCAAATTTAAGTTTAGTTTCTTATAATTTTAGTCAAGTTTTAGTTCCATTTAATATTAAATATTTAATAAATTGAATAAAAAAAATTAAGTGTTGCCTAAGACAGGAGAGAGTCCCTGTAATGAATTATCTGTGGTTAACCCGCACCTGAAGGCCTTTATGGGGGCAGTGGACAGCAGTTTTTTTACTTTCCACGATTACTCAATAAAGTATTGCCTAAGGAGAGAATCGGCCAGTCTTCTGGTTATTCGAGAACGTGGTTGCGATGGAGAAAGCATTCCAAAAAACGATTTCTCTCCACCTGGAGACGAATCCTGTCAAGATTGATGCAAGTGCGGTATCAGCTGTTCATCAAGCCAGATACTTCTGGGGGAACCTGCCTGGCATGAAAAGGCCTCTAGTAGCTACAGACAATGAGAAGACAAAGCTTCAAGATTGCCTGGAGTCCGGAAGAGTCACGAAGTTTATCAAGATTCAAACCATAACTACCAGCCCCTGGTCTCTTTGTCAGGGAAAACATCACGAGTTCCCAGTCATCATGGAAAAAGCTTAGAATCAACAACATTGAAAAATATATGGGATCAGAGGTGTCTGTGGACACCATCACGATAGGATGGGTTTGCCATCCAGGGCAGATTGTATATGTAGGCGACATACAGAATATAACCAGGAAACAGATTGAAGAATGGGGTCAATTCATTCTGATAATTGGCGGCAGGCCAGTCCTTGTATAGAATTATCTGTGGTTAACCCGCACCGGAAAGGCCTTTATGAGGGCAGTGGACAACAGTTTTTTGACTTTCCATAATTACTCAATAGAGTGTTGCCTAAGACAGGAGAGAATCGGCCAGTCTTCTTGTTATTCGAGAACATGGTTGCGACGGAGAAAGCATTCTAAAAAACAATTTCCACCTGGAGACGAATCCTGTCAAGATTGATTCAAATGCAGTATCAGCTGCTCATCGAGCCAGATACTTCTGGGGGAACCTGCCTGGCAGGAACAGGCCTCAAGTATCTACAGACAATGAGAAGGCAAAGATTGCTTGGAGCCCGGAAGAGTCGCGAAGTTCATCAAGATTCAAACTATAACTACCAGCCCCTGGTGTCCTTGTCAGGGAAAATATCACAAGTTCCCAGTCATCATGGATGGGAAGGAGGGCATCTTGTGGTGCATGGAGATGGAGAGGGTCTTTGGATTCCCCCCGCACTATACAGACGTCTTAGAAATGAACAGCTGCTGCCGACAGAAGCTCCTGGGAAGGTCATGGAGCGCCACGGTAATCCGGCATCTATTCGCCCCGCTAAAGCATTATTTTTAAAGTGTCTGCCGGACCCCTGCCAGCTCCTGCAGCCGCCTGATCAGCGCGCCGTACATGTACGGCGCTGGGCGTTAAGTCACATCCAGTTGCGCCGTACATATGCTGGCAATACGCTGATGCCAGTTATAGGTTTTCCCTTGCTGTGCTCCTGTTGCTATTGTGCGTGTCTTAGATGGTTGCTATTGGATATGATTTTGGCTTGCCTCTGATGTCTCTCTGCCTAGTGATTTTTGTACCCTGTTTCCCATCCAGTTTTGACCCTTGGTTATTTTTGACTTTACTCCGTTCTGTGTTTTGGAACCGTATTGACTTCCTGGCTTAAATTTATTTCTGTACAACCTTTTTCTGTGTGTTTGTCTGTTTTGGGTTCCGGCTGCAGTTTTTGCCGTGGGTGCTTGGTTTGTCTCCCTACACTTACTATTATAGGGACGGTCAACCAGTTGCAGACTTGCTGCTTAGGGCTTGGTCTGCAACTAGGCAGGGACAGCCGGTTGGGTTCACCGTGTGAGTCTGTTTCCCTGTCTACGGTTGTGACAATCATGTTGCACATATATAGGAGTTTTGATGCCCTGGTAGTCTATGCTTGATCCATGGAGCTAAGATTTAAAAGAAGTGATCAGGGTTCCCTTACCAGTGCATATCTAGGCAGATCAGCAACAATTAGTTGTGCCCTATAGGCAGATAACATCAAAAGTCTGTGAGGTTTCCTGCTATATTTAGTGGGAATGAACTTTGATACAAGCCCTAACAGACTAACTGTAGGAGAGCAAACCCATGGAAGTCTAGTTTTCTTGTTAAAGGGAGTTTGCCACCTCTTTTTCACCAATATATCTAAAAGCACTGTACCACAGAAGATTGCATACACATCTCAAGCATAATTGTGTGCACTTTGTGTCTGTATTCCACGTCCAGGAAAAAATGTTTTATTATGCTGGAAAACAGCTACTAAGTGCCCAGCTCTGCTGCTCCAAGTGCCCAAAGCAAACCAGACTGAAGAGGAGAGGGATGCTTTAGCTACTCATATCTTAGGATTGGTAGCTAGTCACTAGAAATATGAAAGCTGGCATTCTAGCCTTTCAAACTATACCAGAACCGTAGCCTTATATCGACTGTATCAAAAGATATAGCCATTAGAAATCAAGACAGGAGTAAAGCTGTTTTTACTTTCACTTTCAGTTGGGCACTTGGGCGCTGTTATTCAGTAGAATAAAAGTGCTTTTCCTGGACATGGAATACAGACACATAGTACACACAGGTATGCTTGGGATGTGTCTGCAATCTTTTATAGGGCAGTTTTGTTAGTTATATTGGTAAAAATGAGGTGACAGACTCCCTTTGAAGTTATCAATGTCTAAACAATACTGTTTTTAATGGAGCAAACCCATACTGTATGTATGAACTTACAAACTACTGTTGCTTTTGTTGAAATTCTGCACCATATTCTATATTTTGTATAGTATGCCCCCTTGTTTGTCTAGTCTTTTGTGCTGTCCACACAGAGGTCCTGTCCATAAAATGGCCGCTGATGGAAGGTCATGTGATCAAATCACCTCCATGTGATGACTCCTCTGTACAAATACACTGCACCTGCTATCCGCAGTTGTACTGTTGGGAGCTTAGTGCAGGCGCAGTGTATTTGATTGCAGGAGAAATCACATGAAGGTGATTTGTCTGGTCACATGACCCTCCATCAGCGGCCATCTTAAATACAGGCTCTACGTGGACAGCACAGAAGATTTGCCTAACAAGGTGACAAAAATATAGTAAACAGCACAGAAAATCAACAAGGGCTATATTACCAATTGGTAGTAAGTATAGAAAAAATTGCAGCACTCACAACTAGAGTTGAGCGAACACCTGGATGTTCGGGTTTGAGAAGTTCGGCCGAACATCCCGGAAATGTTCGGGTTCGGGATCCGAACCCGATCCGAACTTCGTCCCGAACCCGAACCCCATTGAAGTCAATGGGGACCCGAACTTTTCGGCACTAAAACGGCTGTAAAACAGCCCAGGAAAGGGCTAGAGGGCTGCAAAAGGCAGCAACATGTAGGTAAATCCCCTGCAAACAAATGTGGATAGGGAAATTAATTAAAATAAAAATTAAATAAATAAAAATTAACCAAAATCAATTGGAGAGAGGTTCCATAGCAGAGAATCTGGCTTCCCGTCACCCACCACTGGAACAGTCCATTCTCAGATATTTAGGCCCCGGCACCCAGGCAGAGGAGAGAGGTCCCGTAACAGACAATCTGGCTTCATGTCAGCAGAGAATCAGTCTTCATGTCATAGCAGAGAATCAGGCTTCACGTCACCCACCACTGTAAGAGTCCATTTTCATAAATTTAGGCCCAGCACCCAGGCAGAGGAGAGAGGTCCCGTAACAGAGGATCTGGCTTCATGTCAGCAGAGAATCAGTCTGCATGTCATAGCAGAGAATCAGGCTTCACGTCAGCCACCACTGCAACAGTCCATTGTCATAAATTTAGGCCCAGCACCCAGGCAGAGGAGAGAGGTCCCGTAACAGAGGATCTGGCTTCATGTCAGCAGAGAATCAGTCTGCATGTCATAGCAGAGAATCAGGCTTCACGTCAGCCACCACTGCAACAGTCCATTGTCATAAATTTAGGCCCAGCACCCAGGCAGAGGAGAGAGGTCCCGTAACAGACAATCTGGCTTCATGTCAGCAGAGAATTAGTCTGCATGTCATAGCAGAGAATGAGGTTTCACGTCAGCCACCACTGCAACAGTCCATTGGCATATATTTAGGCCTAGCACACAGGCAGAGGAGAGGTTCATTCAACTTTGGGTAGCCTCGCAATATAATGGTAAAATGAAAATAAAAATAGGATTGAATGAGGAAGTGCCCTGGAGTCCAATAATATATGGTTATGGGGAGGTAGTTAATGTCTAATCTGGACAAGGGACGGACAGGTCCTGTGGGATCCATGCCTGGTTCATTTTTATGAACGTCAGCTTGTCCACATTGGCTGTAGACAGGCGGCTGCGTTTGTCTGTAATGACGCCCCCTGCCGTGCTGAATACACGTTCAGACAAAACGCTGGCTGCCGGGCAGGCCAGCACCTCCAAGGCATAAAAGGCTAGCTCTGGCCACGTGGACAATTTAGAGACCCAGAAGTTGAATGGGGCCGAACCATCAGTCAGTACGTGGAGGGGTGTGCACACGTACTGTTCCACCATGTTAGTGAAATGTTGCCTCCTGCTAACACGTTGCGTATCAGGTGGTGGTGCAGTTAGCTGTGGCGTGTTGACAAAAGTTTTCCACATCTCTGCCATGCTAACCCTGCCCTCAGAGGAGCTGGCCGTGACACAGCTGCCTTGGCGACCTCTTGCTCCTCCTCTGCCTTGGCCTTGGGCTTCCACTTGTTCCCCTGTGACATTTGGGAATGCTCTCAGTAGCGCGTCTACCAACGTGCGCTTGTACTCGCGCATCTTCCTATCACGCTCCAGTGCAGGAAGTAAGGTGGGCACATTGTCTTTGTAGCGTGGATCCAGCAGGGTGGCAACCCAGTAGTCCGCACAGGTTAAAATGTGGGCAACTCTGCTGTCGTTGCGCAGGCACTGCAGCATGTAGTCGCTCATGTGTGCCAGGCTGCCCAGGGGTAAGGACAAGCTGTCCTCTGTGGGAGGCGTATCGTCATCGTCCTGCCTTTCCCCCCAGCCACGCACCAGTGATGGACCCGAGCTGCGTTGGGTGCCACCCCGCTGTGACCATGCTTCATCCTCATCCTCCTCCACCTCCTCCTCATCCTCGTCCTCCTCGTCCTCCAGTAGTGGGCCCTGGCTGGCCACATTTGTACCTGGCCTCTGCTGTTGCCAAAAACCTCCCTCTGAGTCACTTCGAAGAGACTGGCCTGAAAGTGCTAAAAATGACCCCTCTTCCTCCTCCTCCTCCTCCTCCTGGGCCACCTCCTCTTCCATCATCGCCCTAAGTGTTTTCTCAAGGAGACATAGAAGTGGTATTGTAACGCTGATAACTGGTGTCATCGCCACTGGCCATGTTGGTGGAGTACTCGAAACAGCGCAACAGGGCACACAGGTCTCGCATGGAGGCCCAGTCATTGGTGGTGAAGTGGTGCTGTTCTGTAGTGCGACTGACCCGTGCGTGCTGCAGCTGAAACTCCACTATGGCCTGCTGCTGCTCGCACAGTCTGTCCAGCATGTGCAAGGTGGAGTTCCACCTGGTGGGCACGTCGCATATGAGGCGGTGAGCGGGAAGGCCGAAGTTACGCTGTAGCGCAGACAGGCGAGCAGCAGCAGGATGTGAACGCCGGAAGCGCGAACAGACGGCCCGCACTTTATGCAGCAGCTCTGACATGTCGGGGTAGTTGTGAATGAACTTCTGCACCACCAAATTCAGCACATGCGCCAAGCAAGGGATGTGCGTCAAATTGGCTAGTCCCAGAGCTGCAACGAGATTTCGCCCATTATCACACACCACCAGGCCGGGCTTGAGGCTCACCGGCAGCAACCACTCGTCGGTCTGTTGTTCAATACCCCGCCACAACTCCTGTGCGGTGTGGGGCCTGTCCCCCAAACATATGAGTTTCAGAATGGCCTGCTGACGTTTACCCCGGGCTGTGCTGAAGTTGGTGGTGAAGGTGTGTGGCTGACTGGATGAGCAGGTGGAAGAAGAGGAGGAGGAAGCCGAGAAGGAGGAGGTGGCAACAGGAGGCAAAGAATGTTGCCCTGCGATCCTTGGCGGCGGAAGGACGTGCGCCAAACAGCTCTCCGCCTGGGGCCCAGCTGCCACTACATTTACCCAGTGTGCAGTTAGGGAGATATAGCGTCCCTGGCCGTGCTTACTGGTCCACGTATCTGTGGTTAGGTGGACCTTGCTACAGATGGCGTTGCGCAGTGCACACTTGATTTTATCGGATACTTGGTTGTGCAGGGAAGGCACGGCTCTCTTGGAGAAGTAGTGCCGGCTGGGAACAACATACTGTGGGACAGCAAGCGACATGAGCTGTTTGAAGCTGTCTGTGTCCACCAGCCTAAATGACAGCATTTCATAGGCCAGTAGTTTAGAAATGCTGGCATTCAGGGCCAGGGATCGAGGGTGGCTAGGTGGGAATTTACGCTTTCTATCAAATGTTTGTGAGATGGAGAGCTGAACGCTGGCGTGTGACATGGTTGAGACGCTTGGTGACGGAGGTGGTGGTGGTGGTGTTGGTGGTACATCCCCTGTTTGCTGGGCGGCAGGTGCCAACGTTCCTCCAGAGGCGGAGGAAGAGGCCGAGGCGGCAGCAGCAGAATAGGCCGAGGCGGCAGCAGCAGAAGAGGTAGCAGGGGGAGCCTGAGTGACTTCCTTGGTTTTAAGGTGTTTACTCCACTGCAGTTCATGCTTTGCATGCAGGTGCCTGGTCATGCAGGTTGTGCTCAGGTTCAGAACGTTAATGCCTCGCTTCAGGCTCTGATGGCACAGCGTGCAAACCACTCGGGTCTTGTCGTCAGCACATTGTTTGAAGAAGTGCCATGCCAGGGAACTCCTTGAAGCTGCCTTTGGGGTGCTCGGTCCCAGATGGCGGCGGTCAGTAGCAGGCGGAGTCTCTTGGCGGCGGGTGTTCTGCTTTTGCCCACTGCTCCCTCTTTTGCTACGCTGTTGGCTCGGTCTCACCACTGCCTCTTCCTCCGAACTGTGAAAGTCAGTGGCACGACCTTCATTCCATGTGGGGTCTAGGACCTCATCGTCCCCTGCATCGTCTTCCACCCAGTCTTGATCCCTGACCTCCTGTTCAGTCTGCACACTGCAGAAAGACGCAGCAGTTGGCACCTGTGTTTCGTCATCATCAGAGACATGCTGAGGTGGTATTCCCATGTCCTCATCATCAGGAAACATAAGTGGTTGTGCGTCAGTGCATTCTATGTCTTCCACCGCTGGGGAAGGGCTAGGTGGATGCCCTTGGGGAAACCCTGCCAGCGGAGTCTTCAAACAGCATAAGAGACTGCTGCATAACTTGAGGCTGAGACAGTTTCCCTGGTATGCATGGGGGTGATGTGACAGACTGATGGGGTTGGTTTTCAGGCGCCATCTGTGCGCTTTCTGCAGAAGACTGGGTGGGAGATAATGTGAACGTGCTGGATCCACTGTCGGCCACCCAATTGACTAATGCCTGTACCTGCTCAGGCCTTACCATCCTTAGAACGGCATTGGGCCCCACCATATATCGCTGTAAATTCTGGCGGCTACTGGGACCTGAGGTAGTTGGTACACTAGGACGTGTGGATGTGGCAGAACGGCCACGTCCTCTCCCAGCACCAGAGGGTCCACTAACACCACCACGACCATGTCCACGTCCGCGTCCCTTACTAGATGTTTTTCTCATTGTTATGGTTCACCACAACAACAAATATTTTTTTTGGCCCAATGTATTGTATTCAAATTCAGCGGGATATAAATTTGAGGCCTAGTATTTAGGCGCTGGGTGACCGGTATGGATTTAGTGACAGAATTAGACTTGGAAATGCACAGAAGCGTGTGTGTGTGAAGTTATTCTGAATGACCCAATGTGCACCTTGAATATTATATACCCTTTTAGGGATAGATTTCAAATAGCTCTGATATAGCAGAAACCACTAAATTATGAAATTGTTAAATTGGGAATTGTATTTAAACCCAGAACAAAAAATGTGCTTTGACGGACACTAAATAACTTTCCCAGCCACAACAGGACAGCGTTAACGAGAGATTTAGCAGGATATAAATTTGAGGCCTAGTATTTAGGCGCTGGGTGACAGGTATGGGTTTAGTGACAGAATTAGACTTGGAAATACACAGTAGCGGGTGTGTGTGAAGTTATTCTGAATGACCCAATGTGCACCTTGAATATTATATACCCTTTTAGGGATAGATTTCAAATAGCTCTGATATAGCAGAAACCACTAAATTATGAAATTGCTAAATTGGGAATTGTATTTCAACCCAGAACAAAAAATGTGCTTTGACGGACACTAAATAACTTTCCCAGCCACAACAGGACAGCGTTAACGAGAGATTTAGCAGGATATAAATTTGAGGCCTAGTATTTAGGCGCTGGGTGACAGGTATGGGTTTAGTGACAGAATTAGACTTGGAAATACACAGTAGCGGGTGTGTGTGAAGTTATTCTGAATGACCCAATGTGCACCTTGAATATTATATACCCTTTTAGGGATAGATTTCAAATAGCTCTGATATAGCAGAAACCACTAAATTATGAAATTGCTAAATTGGGAATTGTATTTCAACCCAGAACAAAAAATGTGCTTTGACGGACACTAAATAACTTTCCCAGCCACAACAGGACAGCGTTAACGAGAGATTTAGCAGGATATAAATTTGAGGCCTAGTATTTAGGCGCTGGGTGACAGGTATGGGTTTAGTGACAGAATTAGACTGAACACAGTAGCGGGTGTGTGTGAAGTTATTCTGAATGACCCAATGTGCACCTTGAATATTATATACCCTTTTAGGGATAGATTTCAAATAGCTCTGATATAGCAGAAACCACTAAATTATGAAATTGTTAAATTGGGAATTGTATTTAAACCCAGAACAAAAAATGTGCTTTGACGGACACTAAATAACTTTCCCAGCCACAACAGGACAGCGTTAACGAGAGATTTAGCGGGATATAAATTTGAGGCCTAGTATTTAGGCGCTGGGTGACAGGTATGGGTTTAGTGACAGAATTAGACTTGGAAATACACAGTAGCGGGTGTGTGTGAAGTTATTCTGAATGACCCAATGTGCACCTTGAATATTATATACCCTTTTAGGGATAGATTTCAAATAGCTCTGATATAGCAGAAACCACTAAATTATGAAATTGCTAAATTGGGAATTGTATTTCAACCCAGAACAAAAAATGTGCTTTGACGGACACTAAATAACTTTCCCAGCCACAACAGGACAGCGTTAACGAGAGATTTAGCAGGATATAAATTTGAGGCCTAGTATTTAGGCGCTGGGTGACAGGTATGGGTTTAGTGACAGAATTAGACACAGTAGCGGGTGTGTGTGAAGTTATTCTGAATGACCCAATGTGCACCTTGAATATTATATACCCTTTTAGGGATAGATTTCAAATAGCTCTGATATAGCAGAAACCACTAAATTATGAAATTGTTAAATTGGGAATTGTATTTAAACCCAGAACAAAAAATGTGCTTTGACGGACACTAAATAACTTTCCCAGCCACAACAGGACAGCGTTAACGAGAGATTTAGCAGGATATAAATTTGAGGCCTAGTATTTAGGCGCTGGGTGACAGGTATGGGTTTAGTGACAGAATTAGACTTAGAAATACACAGTAGCGTGTGTGTGTGAAGTTATTCTGAATGACCCAATGTGCACCTTGAATATTATATACCCTTTTAGGGATAGATTTCAAATAGCTCTGATATAGCAGAAACCACTAAATTATGAAATTGCTAAATTGGGAATTGTATTTCAACCCAGAACAAAAAATGTGCTTTGACGGACACTAAATAACTTTCCCAGCCACAACAGGACAGCGGTAACGAGAGATTTAGCAGGATATAAATTTGAGGCCTAGTATTTAGGCGCTGGGTGACAGGTATGGGTTTAGTGACAGAATTAGACTTGGAAATACACAGTAGCGGGTGTGTGTGAAGTTATTCTGAATGACCCAATGTGCACCTTGAATATTATATACCCTTTTAGGGATAGATTTCAAATAGCTCTGATATAGCAGGAACCACTAAATTATGAAATTGCTAAATTGGGAATTGTATTTCAACCCAGAACAAAAAATGTGCTTTGACGGACACTAAATAACTTTCCCAGCCACAACAGGACAGCGGTAACGAGAGATTTAGCAGGATATAAATTTGAGGCCTAGTATTTAGGCGCTGGGTGACAGGTATGGGTTTAGTGACAGAATTAGACTTGGAAATACACAGTAGCGGGTGTGTGTGAAGTTATTCTGAATGACCCAATGTGCACCTTGAATATTATATACCTTTTAGGGATAGATTTCAAATAGCTCTGATATAGCAGGAACCACTAAATTATGAAATTGCTAAATTGGGAATTGTACTTCAACCCAGAACAAAAAATGTGCTTTGACGGACACTAAATAACTTTCCCAGCCACAACAGGACAGCGGTAACGAGAGATTTAGCGGGATATAAATTTGAGGCCTAGTATTTAGGCGCTGGGTGACCGGTATGGATTTAGTGACAGAATTAGACTGGGATATGGCCAAAAAATAACCACACTATTGCTGGTTAAATGCACTTGGTGACGGGCGCAGCTTGCCCCTGATTTAGTATATGGCCAAAAAATGAACAGACTATTGCTGGTAAATGCACTTGGTGTCACAGCTTGACGCACCACACTACTGAGGGTTAAATGCACTTGGTGACGGGCGCAGCTTGCCCCTGATGTAGTATATGGCCAAAAAATGAACAGACTATTGCTGGTTAAATGCACTTGGTGTGACAGCTTCACCCTGATGTAGGCTTTAGCCAAAAAACAACCACACCATTGAGGGTTAAATGCACTTGGTGACAGGCGCAGCTTGCCCCTGATTTAGTATATGGCCAAAAAAATTAACAGACTATTGCTGGTTAAATGCACTTGGTGTGACAGCTTCACCCTGATGTAGGCTTTAGCCAAAAAACAACCACACCATTGAGGGTTAAATGCACTTGGTCGCAGCTTGGATGCACTTGGTCGCAGCACCGCACAAGACACAAAATGGCCGCCGATCACCCCAGAAAAAAGTGACTGACAAACGGTCTGGGCAGCCTAAAAACAGTGAGTGAGCATTTGAATTTCAGCAGCTCAATGATGCACAGCTGCAGATCGATCGATTAATCAAGTGAAGTCCTTTGGAGGAGTTAATCTGCCTAATCTCGCCCTACTGTCGCATCCGCAACCTCTCCCTACGCTAATCAGAGCAGAGTGACGGGCGGCGCTATGTGACTCCAGCTTAAATAGAGGCTGGGTCACATGGTGCTCTGGCCAATCACAGCCATGCCAATAGTAGGCATGGCTGTGACGGCCTCTTGGGGCAAGTAGTATGACGCTTGTTGATTGGCTGCTTTGCAGCCTTTCAAAAAGCGCCAAGAAAGCGTCACAAAAGCGCCAAGAAAGCGACGAACACCGAACCCGAACCCGGACTTTTACGAAAATGTTCGGGTCCGTGTCACGGACACCCCAAAATTCGGTACGAACCCGAACTATACAGTTCGAGTTCGCTCATCCCTACTCACAACTAAAAATCTTTATTCCAAAATAACGATTAAAAGCTCCGTTGTGGTACAGGACGCTGGATACATGGAAAGTAGACAACAGTTTTGTGCACTTGTGCTTCCTCTGGGCTTTTTTTCTATATTGTATACTCTCCAGGTCCAGGTGAATGTGCTGGAAGTTGGTTGCTGTGCAGATTCTTGCATTACAGTGTTGCAGTGCCGTCAATGTCTCTACTCTTGCTGATGCTACAGCAATTGCCAAATAGTCATCTTACATACACAATGGTCACAAGTTGCCAGAAAGTGCCCAACGCTTTTAAACTGAACTCATCATATTGTAACATAACATAGTTTGTATGGCTGAAAAAATCTCTCCATCCAGTTCGGCCTGTTATCCTGCAAGTTATCCTGCAAGTTGATCCAGAGGAAGGCAAACAACAAACCTGTGAGGTAGAAGCCAATTTTCCCCACTTAAGGGGAAAAAAATTCCAATCAGGCAATCACAATAACTCCTTGGATCAACGACCTGTCTCTAGTAACTATAACCTGTAATATTATTACACTCCAGAAATACATCCAGGCAGTGGCGTAGTGTGGGTTGCCAGCACCCGGGGCAAGCCAAGTATTGCGCCCCCCCCCCCAATCTGTGACCACACCCCCTTTAACAGATAATGCAGTAGATGTCACCTGCAGTCCTATGTAACACCACAGATAACACAGTGATAACTCTCTGAGTACAGTAGATGGGTGTGAGGTCCCAGAATTCAGAACACGAACAGTGTGACCTGAAGTCTGGGGCCAGGCTTCAGCAGTGTGGCCCAAATTCTATATCCACCCTCCCCCCCAAAACAGATATTTGGATGGATATAACATACATTGCTATGAAATATACAGGAGAATACAGCACCAAAGTGCTACACCTGTGATGTACACTTTCCTCAGCATCTTCACTCGAACATAGGACCGTCATCATAACTTCTTTCAGCCGCGTCTCTGTAGAGTTTCATAAAATTATTTTTTTAGATTTCTTACTTTACTATCATCCTCAGATAACAGGCCTTCCCTCCCCTGTAGTGCCCATAACTAGAATTCCCGCTGTATAATTATAATATATACTGGCCCCTCTGTATTATTATTATTAATATTATTATTTCCCCCTCTGTATTATTATTATTAGTATTATTAATATTATAATGCCCCCCTCTGTAGTATTATAGTAATAATTATGTCCCCCTTCAGCCCCTCCAGCATACAGTCCCATGTAAGATACAACCTTCCCCCTGCCTTCAACCCCTCCAGCATACAGTCCCATGTAGGACACATCACTTCCCTGCCTTCAGCCCCTCCAGCATACAGTCCCATGTAAGATACATCACTCTCCTGCCTTATTATTATTATTATTAGTATTATTAATATTTCCCCCCTCTGTAGTATTAAAATAATAATTATGCCCCCCTTCAGCCCCTCCAGCATACAGTCCCATGTAAGATACAACCTTCGCCCTGCCTTCAGCCCCTCCAGCATACAGTCCAATGTAGGACACATCACTTCCCTGCCTTTGGCCCCTCCAGCATACAGTCCCATGTAAGATACATCACTCTCCTGCCTTCAGCCCCTACAGCATACAGTCCCATTTAAGACACATTACTTCCCTGCATTCAGCCCCTCCAACATACAGTCTCATGTAAAATATATCACTCCCCGCCTTCAGCCCCTCCAACATACAGTCCCATGTAAATAATATCACACTCCCTCTCTTTGCCGTCTGCCTTCAGCCCCTCCAGCATACAGTCCCATGTAAGATACATCACACCCTTGCCTTCCATCCCTTCTTACAAACAGTCCTCTGTAAAATGCATCACTCATCCTGCCTTCAGCCCCTCCAGCATACAGTCCCATGTAAGATACATCACTCTCTTGTCTTCAGCCCCTCCAGCATATAGTCCCATGTAAGATACAACCCCCCCTGCCTTCAGCCCCTCCAGCATACCGTCCGATGTAAGACACATCACTTCCCTGCCTTAGCCCCTTCAGCATACAGTCCCATGTAAAATACATTACTCTCTGCCTTCAGCCCCTCCAACATACATATCCCATGTGAAATACAAAACTCCCTCTGCCTTCAGCCCCTCTAGCATACAGCCCATGTAAATAACATCACCCTCCCATGTAAGATACATCACTCTCCTGCCTTCAGCCCCTCCAGCATACAGTCCCATAAGATACATCACTCCCCCTGCCTTTCAGCCCTTCTTGCAAACAGTCCCATGTAAGATTCACCACTCTCCCTGACTTCAGCCCCTCCAGCATACAGTCCCATGGCAAGCACCAGGCAAGGGGTGTGCGTCAAATCAGCTAGGCCCAGAGCTGCTACAAGATTTCGCACATTATCATACACCACCAGGCCGGGCTTGAGGCTCAGTGCCACCAACCACTTATCTGTCTGTTGTTCCATGCCCGTCCACAGCTCCTGCACGGTGTGGGATTTTTCCCCCAAACAGATGAGTTTCAAAACAGCCTGCTGTCGTTTCCCCCTGGCTGTGCTAAAGTTGGTGGTGAAGGTGTTACTCTGACCAGATGAGGAGGCGGTAGAGGGAAAAGCAGAGTAGGAGGAGGAGGCAACAGGAGGCAAAGAGAAACGTCCTGCAATCCTCGGTGGCAGAAGGACATGCGTCAAACTGCTATCCGCCACTGCATTTGCCCAGTGTGCAGTTAGGGAGATATAACATCCTTGCCCATGCTTACTGGTCCACATATCCGTGGTTTTTTGGACCTTGCCACAGATGGCGTTGCGCAGTGCACAACTAATTTTGTCCGCCACTTGGTTGTTCGGGGGCGGGGATGGCTCGCCTGGAAAAGTAGTGGCGGCTGGTAACCACGTACTGTGGGACAGCCACCACTATAAGTTTTTTAAAAGTCTCTGTCTCCACAAGACGGAATGACAGCATTTCAAAGGCCAGGAATTTTGAAATGCTGGCATTCAGGGCCAGGGATCGTGGGTGGGTAGGGGGGTACTTCCTCTTTCGCTCCAGTGTTTAGGAGATGGACAACTGAACGCTTCCATGGGACATTGTGGAGATGCTTGGTGACGGTGACGGACGTGGTGGCGTTGCTGCCACATCCTCTGTTTGCGGGGTGCCAGGTGCCACTGTCACTCCAGAGGGGGAGGAAGAGGCCAAGACTGCAGCAGAAGAGGGACCAGGAGGAGCCTGAGATCTTTTGTGGTTTTTGATGTGTTTACTCCACTGCAGCTCGCGCTTTGCATTTAGATGCCTGGTCATGCAGGTGGTGCTCAGGTTTAGAACATTTATGCCTCGCTTCAGGCTCTCATTGCACAGAGTGCAAACCAATCATGTTTTGTCGTCAGCACATTGTCTGAAGAACTCCACGCCAGGGAACTACTTGAAGCTGGCTTTGGTGTGCTCAGCCCTGGGTGCGGTGGGCAGTAGCAGGCGTACTGGCTAGGGGACGGCCACTCTGCTTTTACACACTCCCTCTTTTGCTGTGCGCCTGGTGCTGTGTGACCACCACCTCTTCCTCCGAACTGCACACGTCACTTGCATGACCTTGATTCCATGTGGGGTCTAGGACCTCATCATCCTCCACATCATCTTCCACCTACTCTTCACCCCTGCCCTCCTTGCCGGTCTACACACTGCAGAAAGCCGTCGCAGTTGGCACCTGTGTTTCGTCATCATCAGAGATGTGCTGCTGTGGTCCTCCCATGTCCACATCCTGAAACATAAGTGGTTGGGCATCAGTGCACTCAATCTCTTCCACTTCTGGGGCAGGGCTATGTGGACGGCCCTCACAAACCCTGCCAGCAGAGTCCTCAAAAAGCATAAGAGACTGCTGCATGACTTGGGGCTCAGACTACTTGCCTGATTTGCAAGAGGGTGAGATGAAACAGATGCCCATGGGCTGCAGGTGCCAATTCTGCACTTTCAGCAGGGGACTGGGTGGGGGCCAATATGAAGGAACTGGAGGCACTGTCAGCCACTCAATCTATTACCACCTCTACTTGTTCTGGCTTCACCATTCGTACACCGGTATTCAGGCCTACAAATGACCAGCAGCACAATGACCAGGGCCACATCCCTTATTTGATGCTCTCCTCATTCTTTGAGGTCACCAACTGAACTAACAGACAGATTAACTATATTATTTTCTCTGTCACATATGCAGTGCAGGTGTACTTCATGCAATAAATGGGTATATAACATGCACCTAACTAACAGACGGATTTACAATTATATTTGTGTGTCAGGGGTACAAAATACAATGTTGCATTGCACCCACACAAAAAAATCGCTGTAGATCACCCACAGAATTAACAGCCAGATTTATGATTAGCTTTCTTTGTATGGGGTGCAAAGATGGTGTATTTCACCCACACAAAAATCGCACTAACACTGTCCCTCACTTCAGCTGCCTGCTTTCTGTCCCTTCACTACTCAGAGCTGATGGGCGGTGCTACACGTGATTCAGCTTATATAGAGGCTGGGTCACATGATGCACCGGCCAATCACAGCCATGCCATTAGTAGGCATGGCTGTGATGGCTTCTAAGGGCACACAGCTTAAAAGCGTGTTGATTGGCTGCCCTGCAGCCTTTCAACAAGCTTTATTAAATGCACGGACATCGAGCACGAACCAAAACTTTTCTGGCAAAGTTCGGGTTCGGGTCCGGGTACCAAAAATCGTAAAGTTGTGGTTCGCTCAACACTAATAAATATACAGGGTGGGCCATTTATATGGATACACCTTAATAAAATAGGAATGGTTGGTGATATTAACTTCCTGTTTGTGGCACATTAGTATATGTGAGGGGGGGAAACTTTTCAAGATGGGTGGTGACCTTGGCGGCCATTTTGAAGTCGGCCATTTTGAATCCAACTTTAGTTTTTTCAATAGGAAGAGGGTCATGTGACACATCAAACTTATTGGGAATTTCACAGGAAAAACAATGGTGTACTTGGTTTTAACGTAACTTTATTCTTTCATGAGTTATTTACAAGTTTCTGACCACTTATAAAATGTGTTTAATGTGCTGCCCATTGTGTTGGATTGTCAATGCAACCCTCTTCTCCCACTCTTCACACACTGATAGCAACACCGCAGGAGAAATTCTAGCACAGGCTTCCAGTATCCGTAGTTTCAGGTGCTGCGCATCTCGTATCTTCACAGCATAGACAATTGCCTTCAGATGACCCCAAAGATAAAAGTCTAAGGGGGTCAGAGACCTTGGGGGCCATTCAACTGGCCCACGACGTCACCAGACATCAACACAATTTCTGTCCACTCCGCACGTGTGAACCTCGGCGACATGTCAATGGCTGTAAACAAAGAGAAACTTGTAAATAACTCATGAAAGAATAAAGTTACGTTAAAACCAAGAACACTATTGTTTTTATTGTGAAATTCCCAATAAGTTTGATGTGTCACATTACCCTCTTCCTATCGAAAAAACAAAAGTTGGATTCAAAATGGCCGACTTAAAAATGGCCGCCATGGTCACCACCCTTCTTGAAAAGTTTCCCCCCTCACATATACTAATGTGTCACAAACAGGAAGTTAATATCACCAACCATCACCATTTTATTAAGGTGTATCCATATAAATGGCCCACCCTGTATATTGAATACATTTCTATTTGCAGTCAGCAAGTTATAGAACAGGTGGAGCTGAGCAGATTGATACTGTATATAGTTTAGTGGGAAAAGATTTAGCTTAGGTTGTGATTTATCAATTTAATTATTGGTTATTTCTATGGTTAGGAGTCCAGTGGGTGGTCCTAAATACTTTGCATGCACGGTCACACAAGTAGGCTGTCAATCACTGTACTCTTAAACATAGAACAAGGATTAAAATGAGTGAAGGTTATACTGATTCCCACAACACTGTCAATCTGATCAGCTCATCCTGCACTATACCATGCTACTGCCAGATCAGATGTCATGTTCTACATGACAGGTCTCCTTTAACTATTGATAACATTTACTGTAGCCAGCAAAACAAATAAAGTACAGTATGCTTGCTGTGCACTTTGGTTCAAAGAAGTAAATTTGAGAGCGCTATGTATAATGGGCCGGGTAAGAATATTAACAATATACTTGTAGGAAATTGTTTATAATACGCAGTTTCCATATAGCGTACACTCAACAAAATCTTATTGAACTTTGGGTCATGTCTAGATTTTCTATGGAAGGGGAAAATGTGCTTGCTTCAAATAGGAATTACTATTTTATATGCTCATGGTGCTATAAAATATAATTAGTGCTGCAGGCCAATATACAGTATTTTATGCTTTCATAAACAACCTCCATAAAATATACCAGTAAGCATTTATAATGTGCACAAGCTAAATAATGATCGTCATTATTACTGTGATGCTTGTTTATGCTTATTATTCAGTTTCAAAGCTAGACATATGCTACTAACTGTAAATGGCCTTACAGTGGCATGTGTGACCCCCCCCCCCCCCCACTCTAGGATGGTGAAAGTAAACAGGTGACACAGATGTGACAGGAACAACAGATTTTACTGATCTCACTTGAAACAGTAAGTTTAGTTACAAAAGCATTTCAATTAGGGCACAGTCTAAGACTTTGTTTACATTTCCGTGTCTGTTTGACGTCCATGAAAAAATCATTCTGTTTTTCATCCGTGAAGGATCCACGTTTGTTCAATGTTTCCATGTGTCATCCATATTCCACGGACACTGCTCAGCTGAAAATGTATTTCCACAGCATCTCCTATCAATAATCAGTGAAAAACAGACCAAACACGCATTCCTTCCGTGTTGTCTCAGTGATTTTTAACTGACCCATAGACTTCAATGGGCGTGTTTGGTGTGCTGTACTGACCAAAGCAATGCATATCTCTGTGATTGTTTTCACTGAGCAAAGGTCAGTAAAAAATACTGGTATGTGAACAGACATCTCAAAATGAATTGTTATGTGTGCTGTCTGCATTTTCCATGAAAAACAAAAATGTGAGAAAGGTCTAAGTCAGAGGCAACAGGTTAAATAGACATACTGTCTCTTTAAGTGTCAACAGGCTTTCTCTTTCTTGTTCTGGCACTGAACACAACTTCCTTGGGCTTGACAATCTCTGAGTCCTCCTCTACTTGACAGCAATGAAGATGTTTTTTCTGCTTTACAGGCCACAGTAATTCTCCTCATAGCACACTCCATAGACTACACTGGCAGCTCTTCAGGTTATGATATTTCTCTTCTTTTGACACACTAACAATCACTCAGCACAGGCACTTCCATGGTATGGTATCACTATGCTCATAAACACTGTTGGCAAAAAACTTCTTAGTTCTCTCCTTGTGAAAAAACACACAAATTGCGTCTTACCCTATAGTAGGATGGCTAGTATTTATGGACCCACCCTGGCTTCTTCAAGGGTCTCTAGCTGCTTCAGGATGCAGAAGCTTTGAATAGTGTTGATCGAGCACCAAAGTGCTCGGGTAGAACACTTTGGCATGCTCGGGTACTCTAGAGCACCCGAGACTAATGGAAGTCAATTGGAGAACCTGAGCATTAAACCAGACACTCCCTGCTCTGAAGAGGGAAGGGTTTCTGGTTCATAGGAAAAGGTCAGAAATTGATGGAAACACCACTGAAATGGTTCGGGAACAGCACGGGAGGATGTCTGGATGCATCTTGGCCTCCCAGGTCGCTGCTGGGAACGATGCTGTCCGAGTAGAACGCCACTTTTACAGACTGATAACAATACGCACCAAACCGAAGATAAAATCTATTTTAGAGGAAAAATTATTATGAAACATTCTTTCCTGTATATTTACTTGTATATAAAGTGCAAGTGCTGCGAAAAATTACAAGGAAGAGGCACTCCGATACACCCTGTATATTACATAAATGAGGGCCTCATTCACATTGTGGGACAATTGTTCAGCTAGTGGGACTCCTACACTCATAAAGCCTATGCACTAAGTGATAGCGCTGCCTAAAATTACAAGGAACCGGCACTCCAATCCACCCTTTATTACACATAAAGGAGGGCATCATACACACCCTTGAAAAATTATTATTGATGGCCTGCTGGTGACCCTCAAAAACATTAGGAGCAAGGGCCTGCTGGTGACCCTCTAAAACATTAGGGGCGAGGGACTGCTGCTGATCTGACCATCTAAAAAATTAGGGGTGAGGGTCTGCTGCTGATCTGACGTTCTAAAACATTAGTAGTGAGGGTCTGCTGCTAATCTGACCTTCTAAAACATTAGGGGTGAGGGTCTGCTGCTGAGCTGACCATCTAAAACATTAGCGGCGAGAGCCTGTTGCTGATCTGACCATCTAAAAAATTAGGGGTAAGGGTCTGCTGCTGAGCTGAACTTCTAAAACATTATGGGTGAGGGTCTGCTGCTGATCTGACCATATAAAACATTAGGGGTGAGAGCCTGCTGCTGATCTGACCATCTAAAAAATTAGGGGTAAGGGTCTGCTGCTGAGCTGACCATCTAAAAAATTAGGGGTGAGGGTTTGATGCTGATCTGACCATATAAAACACTTTACGGATGAGGGTCTGCTGCTGAGCTGACCATCTAAAAAATTAGGGGTAAGGGTCTGCTGCTGAGCTGACCTTCTAAAACATTATGGGTGAGGGTCTGCTGCTGATCTGACCATCTAAAACATTAGGGGCGAGAGCCTGCTGCTGATTTGACCCTCTAAAACATTATGGGCGAGGGCCTGCTGGTGACCCTCTAAAACATTAGGGGTGAGGGTCTACTGCTGAGCTGACCCTCTAAAACATTAGGAACGAGGGCCTGCTGCTGAGCTGACCCTCTAAAACATTAGGAGTGAGGGCAGCCTAATAAGCTTGTAAGCTATTCAATACACCATAAAAGCCACATTTAAAGTGCCTTTATGTTCAGCTACTTTCCTGTAGTGGAATAGAGAAATCAAGGGCAATCCAGGCCTTGTTCATTTTGATAAGAGTCAACCTGTCAGAATTTTCAGTTGACAGGCAGATGCGGTTATCAGTTATTATGCCCCCAGCAGCACTAAATACCCACTCTGACAAAACGCTGGCAGCAGGGCAGGCCAGCACCTCCAAGGCATAGAGCGCCAGTTCATGCCACGTGTCCAGCTTGGACACCCAATAATTGTAAGACACAGAGGTATCACTGAGGACGCTGACATGGTCTGCTACGTACTCCTTCACCATCTTCCAAAACGTTTCACTCCTTGTGACACTAGGCCGCGCATCAAGGTGAGGGTGCTGGCGGGGTGTCATGAAACTGTACCAGGCATTAGAAAGTATTGCCCTGCCTCTGTTGGAACTGCTGTGTGTTCCCCTCGTTTCCCCTCCTCGGTGGCCCAAGGAACTACGTACTATGCCGCCAGCATTGTCAGCTGGGAATTTTTGGAGCAATTTTTCCACAAGGACCTTCTGGTATTGCGCCATTTTGCTAGTCCTCTCCACCACAGGAATGAGAGATGAGAAGTTCTCTTTGTAGCGAGGGTCGATAAGGGTGAACAACCAGTAATCGGTGTTGGCCAAAATGCTTAAAACGAGAGGGTCAAGGAAAAGGCAGCATGAGATAAAGTCAGACATGTTTGCCAGAGTCCCAACAGACAAGACTACGCTGTCCTCATCAGGAGGATGACTCAATATTCTCATCCTCTTCCTCTTCTTCGGCCCATCCACGCTGAACAGATGGAATAAACTTGCTATGGGTACGACCTCTGTAGCGGAGGCAACCATTTCCAGCTCCTCCTCCTACTCATCATCATCCAATTCGCGCTGAGAAGACGAACTGAGGGTGGTCTGGCTATCACCCTGTGTACTGTCTTTCCCCATTTCCACCTCTTCCAAATGTAAAGCGTCCGCCTTTATTGTGAGCAGAGAATGCTTCAGTAGACACAGAAGTGGGATGGTTACGCTTATAATATCGGCATCGCCACTCACCATCTGCGTTGATTCATCAAAGTTGCGTAAAACCTCATAGACATAAGACATCCATGCCCACTCGTCGCTTGGGAAGAGCGGAAGCTGACTGGAAAGATGACGACCATGTTGCAGCTGGTATTCCACTACTGCCCTCTGCTGCTCACAAAGCCTGGCCAACATGTGGAACGTGGAGTTCCAGCGCATGCTCACGTCACACAACAGTCGGTGAGCTGGCAATTGCAAGTGCTGCTGCAGCGTTGCCAGACCGGCGGAGCTGTAGATGACTTTCGGAAATGGGCTCACACACAACGCACTTTCACCAGTAGCTCAGGCAAATTGGGGTAGGTTTTGAGAAACCGCTGAACCACTAAGTTGAACACGTGAGCTGGGCATGGTATGTGTGTGAGCTTGCCGAGCTCCAAAGCCGCCACCAAGTTATGGCCATTATCAGACACAACCATGCCAGGCTGTAGGTTGACTGGTGAGAGCAACAGCTCAGTCTGGTCCGTTTTACCCTGCCATAGCTCTGAGGCGGAGTGCTGTTTGTCATCTAATCAAAATAGTGTCATCACGGCCTGTTACCGCTGCCCCACTGCAGTGCTACACTGCTTCCAGCTACTGACTGATGGCTGACTGGTGCTTCAAGATGAGAATTCAGAGGTGGAAGTGGAGAAGGAGGAGGGGGAAGGAGTACGTAGCAGACCATGTCACCACTAATGTAGGTGGTGGCGGAAATCCTGATGGAAGTAGGGCCTGCAATCCTTGGCGTCAGAAGCACCTGTGCAGCCCCAGGGTACGACTCGCTCCCGGTCTCTACAACGTTCACCCAGTGTGCTGTCAGGGAAATGTAGCGTTCCTGGCCTAAAGCACTTGTCCATGTGTCAGTCATTAAGTGGACCTTCCCAATAACTGCGTTGGTCAGGGCACGGGTTATGTTACGGGACTCATGCTGGTGTAAGGCAGGGACGGCACACCGGGATACATAGTGGCGGCTAGGGACTGAGTAACGAGGGACCGCGGCCGCCATCAGGCTGTGGAAAGCCTCAGTGTCCACAAGCCTAAATGGCAACATTTCCAGGGCCAGCAATTTGGAAAGGTGTGCATTTAGTGCTATGACCTGTGGGTGGATGGCTGGGTATTTGCGCTTTCATTCAAAGGCCTGGGGTATGGACATCTGTACGCTGCGCTGGGACACAGAAGTGGATGTGCTAGCTGATGGTGCTTGCGAAGGTCCAGGGTGGGAGGCACCCAGGCCTGCGTCTTGGACAGGGGATTAGCCAGCACGTAACACAGGGGAAGAGGAGGCAGTGGTGTCACCCGCAGACACGGATCGTGGACCCAGGCGTTCAGCCCACCTACTAGGGTGCTTTGATGCCATGTGGCGGATCATGCTGTTGGTGGTGAGGTTGCTAGTGTTCACGCCCCCGTCGCTGTCATGACAATTCTTTTATCGTCCACATTTTCCTCAAAAAAGCGCCAGACTGCGGAACACCTACCCCATGGTAAGGGAGATTGCTGCAAGGTGGTGCTCCGGGAGAACAGTTGCGGGCCTGTTTGGTGTGGCCTGTCTTCTTCCTTTTTCCACCCCACTGTCTCTTCCAGCCTGTTGCGGTGCTGCGGATCCCTCCCACTCTGTACTGCTGTCCTCGCTTGGCTTGCCACCTTCCTAGGTTGGGTCATTGATTTCATCGTCCATCACTCCTCTTCCACTTCCTTACTCTGGTCATCCTCCTGACTTGTTGACCTGACAAGAACCTCACTTATTGACAACTGTGTCTCATCCTCATCATGAACCTCTTGAGACACTAATTGCGGTTGACTTATTGGCAACTGTGTCCCATCATTATCATTAAGGTTGAGCGAACCCGAACTGTAAAGTTCAGGTTCGTACCGAACTTTAGGATTTTTGGACCCCAGACTCGAACCCGAACATTTCTGTAAAAGTTCAGGTTCTGTGTTCAGCGATTTCTTAGCGCCTTTTGAAAGGCTGCAGAGCAGCCAATCAACAAGCGTTTAACTGTGTGACCTTAGAAGCCATCACAGCCATGCCTACTAATGGCATGGCTGTGATTGGCCAGTGCAGCATGTGACCCAGCCTCTATATAACCTGGAGTCACGTAGCGCTGCATGTCACTCTGCTGTGCTTAGTGTAGGGAGAGGATGCTGCTGCTGTGAGGGAGAGAATAGGACAGAATCTTTAATCAGAACTCGAATTGAACTCAGCGATCTACATAGATTTAGTTGTGTGGGTGCAGTGCACAATCTTTTTACCCTGCCCTGAGCCCAGTGACAGAGATTTTTTTTTTATTATCCGTCAGTTAGGTGGGTGGCGGCGGCCATTTTATGCAAGCTCAGTGCACCAGCACTGCATATGTGCTTTTGTGACAGTCAAATCCAAGCTTGAAATACTGCAATAATAATTTTGGTTTGGCAATATCCTACATATAGTTCCTTTGCAGCATAAGGCTACTTTCACACTTGCGGCAGGACAGATCCATCAGGCTGTTCACCATGTCGGATCCGTCCGTCCGCTATTTTGCCGTGCCGCCGGACCGCCGCTCTGTCCCCATTAACTATAATGGGGACGAGGGGGCGGAGCTCCGGCGCAGCACGGTGGTGCACGGCGAAATCCGCCGGACTAAAAATTCGGACATGCAGGACTTTTTAGTCCGGCGGCTTTCACCGTGCACCGCCGTGCTGCGCCAGAGCTCCGCCCCATCTCATTATAGTCAATGGGTACGGAGCGGCGGTCCAGCGGCACGGCGAAATAGCGGAAGGACGGATCCAAAATAGTGAACAGCCTGTCGGATCCGTCCTGCCGCAAATGTGAAAGTAGCCTTAATCAGTGTGCAAGTTAAGCTAGAAATACAGCTATAATTTTCAGGGTTTTTAAAACCACCCTTTTTGGGCAAAATACACAATTTTACAGCCCTTGCTGCATTTGCACGTGCGAAATTCAAGTGTTATATACAGCTGTCATATTCTGTTAGTAAAAAAAACACCCTTTTTGGGCAAAATACTTAATTTGGCAGCCGTTGCTGCATATGTCATTGTGAGATAGACCCTTTAGTTACTGTGGTTCTATTCTGCTATTAATAAAACACCCATTTTGTGCAAAAATCTTTAAAGGGCTTCTGTCACCCCCCAAACAGATATTTTTAGTATTGGACTTAATATAATTGCTAATGTACGCAGAGTACATATGTACCCTTCTTACCTCTGTCTGTGTTTTAAATTCTTTAAAATAGTACTTTTGTGATATGCAAATTTCTTCACTACCAGCAAGTGGGTTGACATTTTACAATTTTTTCGTGAATAAACCCCTGCTCTGCATAGGTGACAGGGACCGAATTTTTTTAAAATAATCTGTTCCATTAGTGGGTGACATTAACCCATTTCTGGAGATGAAAAACCCCTACTTTGCATAGATGACAGGGACTTAAATTTCTAAAATTTGTCTTTAATTGGCCCTTTCCTTCGATCCTTCTGCTTTAATAACTTTTCCCATATTTCGATCAAAATAAAATTTCATCCATTGATCTCCCTTGGATGAGGTCTCCCCTTTTCACGCTCCCTCTCCAGCGTTGAACCCTGATTCGCCGATAACCGTGATCAACATGGTAGGCTCAGAAAAGGACATTGAAAGTTAGTAGAGAAGATATCCAAATGGATGGTGGACATCACAGGGATTTGCGATCAGTCAGAAGTTATCTAGAGTCAAAAAAGCGGCAACAGGGCCTCTCCTGTCTTACGTTTCCTAATCCAAAATACTGCAGTGACATTCCCTGTAATTTTTAAATAATCATTCAAATAACAGGGCATCTTAGGAGTCCTGTATTGTTATTTATCGTCACTACCTCCCCGAGTTGGGAGTGCGTAATTGCCGCGCGCCCCCTCCTTTTCTTCAATTCTCCAGTTTTAATAGCTTCTCCCACATTTTCGTCAATTCTTCAGTTTTAACAGTTTCTCCCACATTTCCGCTCGATCACAATTACATTTCATCCATTAACCTCCCTTGGATGTGGTCTCTCTTTCTCACGCTCTCTCTCTGGGGAGGAACCCTGATTCGATGCTAACCGCTATCAACATGGTAGGCGCAGTAAAGAACATCAAAAGTTGATAGAGCAGATATCCAATTAGATCGTGAACATCACGGGGACAAGCGACATGGTGGGGCAGTATGTTTGCACACGTCTACACGAACTGACTGATGGTTCTGCCCCCTGCAACTTCTGGGTCTCCAAATTGAGGTTGCCCTTTACGCCTTGGAGGTGCTGGCCTGCCAGTGTATTATCTGAATGTGTGTTTAGCACGACTGAAGGGGGTTATCACAGGTTATATTTCCCAATTTTTTGGGGTGTACCCTAATTTAAAAAAATAAATATTAATTTAAAACCAAAAAGCAGTGTAGGCTACCTACTCCTCTGCCGCTTCCACCTACACCGCTACTTCCACCGCCTCCTCAACCTCCTACTCCATATGGACCTCGTCCTCCTTATAATTTTTTTTAAAATGTATTTTATGTTATTTAAAGTCATTTCCCTATGCACATTTGTTTGCAGAGCACTTGCCATGCTCTTAACCACATTTTGCTGGCCTTTTCAGCCCTCTAGCCCTTTCAATGGCATTTTTACAGCCATTTTAGTGCTCAAAAGTTTAGATCTTCAATGGGGTTCGGGGTCATGTTTGGGTCAAATTCGGGTCCTGAACTC
This sequence comes from Bufo gargarizans, assembly GCF_014858855.1. Lineage (NCBI taxonomy): Eukaryota > Metazoa > Chordata > Amphibia > Anura > Bufonidae > Bufo > Bufo gargarizans. The sequence goes on from NC_058083.1 coordinate 207,783,348, forward strand.
GAACTTTTTTGTGAAGTTCGGCCGAACCCGTCGAACCAGAACATCCAGGTGTCCGCTCAACTCTAATTATCATCCACCTCGTGAAGCACTAATTGCCATTACCCACCGTCATCTTTTTCTGACTGTGGATGCTCAAGAGTTTGTGAATCAGTGCACAAGATCTCCTCATGTCTCTCTTCAAGTGGGCTTGGTGAGAGGGCCAAATCAAGGAATGGTGATAAAAAAGAGCTCCTCGGAATAGTCGAGTGTAGGATCACTTAAAGAGAAAGAGAATAAGCTGCTGCCAGATGCCACTGGTAGTGGCTCGTCTGCCTTAAGATAAAAAAGGATCAGGGTAACATTTAACATGCCTGACTCTTCTGTTCCCCAAAATCTGCCATCAGGAAAGCATCAGGACATCCTCATACACATTAGATGGTCAGTTGGTCCTGTTGAAATCGTATACATCTAATATGAATGGCCACCTTTATTTGAAATCCTCTCTTGCATTCATATGATGGTTTGATAAAGACAAATAAGTGAATCTAAAACTTATGTTGGATACAATATCAACTACTTTGCCATTACATATAATTTTACCTACCGGTAATTGGTTAAAGTTATTTAAAGCTAAGTTGATTAAAGCCACTGCTATCTTCAAGCTTTTAAATAATTCACTGGAAGTTCTGATTGAAAACATGCTTGTGGAGTTTATTTTCAGAAAGAAAGTCTCTTACCTTTCAGAAGGAACCTTCTACCTTAAAGAGTATTTCACTTTAAATACAAAAATCTAGTGTAAATAAAAAGTTAAGTCTTTAAAAGCAATGTTTTACTTTTCTTATTCTATTTCTTAGACATGAGCCTCATAAGGCATAGGAACCTTGTGTATTTAAATGATCTCTGGGGGGAAGGGGTGCTTTCTAGGCATGCTCTGTGACCTGTGCAGAGGTCATTGTGTAGGGAGGAGGAGGAGGAGGTGAATTATGTTGATTAAAGCAGTTACTCACCTCAGTCATTGATTAGTTGAACTGGCATCTCCAGGCACTCAAACTGTAACATATAGCTGATAACCTACTAGAACAACTGGGATCAGAGCTAATTCCATTCCCATTCACTTAACCTTATAGCTATAGCTCTTAATAAATTAGGTGCTTCTAAAAAAATATAATCTGCTCTTTGTGTTTTGTATATTTGTTTTCCAGTGTGGCTTTCAGTTAAGAGTACATGTGTATGGGGGAGTTGGGAGGGATAGCTGACGGCCTAGGGAATGTTTGGCAATCAGCAATCTAAATTGTATAGATATCAATGGGCAGGGGGACATTAAGTGCCTAGGGCAGCATGCACTCTAAATACAGTCCTGGCCATAGGTCTGTATGAACCCAACATAAAAAAATGTGCACATTACAGACAATGTACAGCATAGTGTGTGTTATTCTTGTTTATTGCATATTCATATTTTTTTTTGAATGTGAGTCAATTGAAGATGTGTGCAGTTATACATGCTCACTAGCTACATAGATGCTTAAGGGTACTTTTAAACTATCGTTTTTCTTTTCCAGCACTGAGTTCCGTCATAGGGGCTCAATACCGGAAAATAACTGATCAGTTTTATCCCAATGCATTGGAATGGAGAGAAATCAGTTCAGGATGCAACAGGATGTTATCAGTTCAGTCACTGAACAGCGTTTTGGACAGAGGAAATACCGCAACATCCGTTGCGGCATTAGTGCCGGATCTGGCATTAAAAATACTGCAATGCCGGATCCGCATGCTTATACTGGTAATATTGTGAAAAAAATAGAAACAGATCCATTTGTCCGTATGACAAACGGAGAGATGGATCCGTTCTTGCAATGCATTTGTGAGATGTTCCGCATCCGGAACTGCTTGCCGGATCACTCTGCCGCAAGTGTGAAAGAAGTCTAATCTGGAAACCATCAGAAAAAAGTAGTCTACTGCACTATAACATTTTGAGGATAACAATAACAAAAATAAATGACACCTTCCATGAAAGTAAGCACACTATACTGTATTTATACATACAAACTGTAAATTTACTGTTAAAAGACAGACATCATTATTTTGCAATGAGAATTCAGATTATTCCTGAACTTCTTGTGTCATGGTCTTTTTAAATAAAATACAAGATATTAAATTCTTTACAACATTGGTTTTGTCCACAGTGAGGCAGTGGCAATTTGCGATGTAGAATACGTGAATTATACTTTCATTTAATTAATATAAATTGATTTTGCAAAAGTGCAAACTAAAAACAGAAAAGTGGCTCAGATGTTACTGGAAATGTTAATACAGGGGTATACATAAGTGCAAAGTTCTGTATATAAAACAACTTTTAAGTAATAATTTAAAACTCGACAACCAATCCTCTTGAAAGAACTTGGATAAAATGTCTTTGAAGCAACCTTCCATTGTCCTCTTTCCTCAGTATATATGAAGAAATGACCTAATGTCCATCACCGCTGGTTTAGTAATCTTCACTTTATCATCATACTGGAAATCAGCTCTCTCTGCACTGACTTCCTGGTGTGCCTATAATAGTGATGAGCGGCAGGGGCAATATTCGAATTTGCGATATTTAGCGAATATTTGGGCAAATATTCGTCATAAATTCTCGAATTCGCCATTATTTTCTCGATTGCGAAAATCGGCAATGTAATATGGGCGTATTGCACGTGCAATACAGGCGTGGGTCACTTTTACTACATTTTTCAAGCTGCTAGAAGTTTGCTGAGACTGGAGAAAATAGTTGGCACGGCAGAACATTACAATAGCTTTAAATGCAGATAGAGTGTTCCAATATATTCACGATTGCGCAAATCGGCAATTAATGATGTGCATATTTTGGCGCAATACGTGCAACTTCACATTTTAGCGTGTCTGACTACATATTACTGATTGGTGCACTAAGTATTGTTATGAACTTGTGACATCACAGCACTATGTCTGTAGCATATATGTATGGTCAGCTACACTATATCACAATCTAACCTACACTGACTATCTCCTACTAACTATCTTTATTATATACATATAAGCTAACTAACTATCTAATGTAATTACACAGCAAAGCACAGAGCACAGCAATGTCACTGCTTTCTCTCAGAACTGCAAACAAACTGCAGAAAATGGCTGCTGGGGAGGTTCTTATATAGTAAGGGGTAGGCAACTTTCCTATTGGTTGCTAGGGATGTTGCTAAGCTCAGACAAAGACATTGCAGCAGTCTCATTGGCCTACAAGCAAGAAGCAGGGAGAGATCATAAAAGGGCCCTAACTCATTGAGTAATATAATGAAGGGAACACATGGTGTCATGGTTCCGTTCATTGTATTGGATATGTATTCAATAAAGTTATCTTACCTGTGATAGGTGTCATCCATGTAGTCCAATGAGAAAATTGAAGTGGTTATCCTCATCTTCACCACCATTGGATGGCAGCCTAACGGTCAAGGCGGGGGAGACCTATAAAGGAAGCAAACAAACGGTTACTGCACCGGTTTATGGCACAGATAATCATCTGAGTACCACTACATAAATCATCTACATGGAGGACTTGCTAAAGCAACTTATTTACAAGACAGAACAAGAAGGAGGCGAATAATGGCTAAGAAAATGTTTATCTCAGGCCATTTACCATTCGAAGACGCTCCTGGATCTTCTCATATTGCTGCACAGTACAAAGCACGAGCCTGGAGAAAATTGATTCTCATATCGTCAAGCGTTTCAGACAGGAGACGGAATCGCCAGGACAGGATCGTTTATACTCCTTCACCTTCCCCAAAAACTAGGATCCAGAAACCTAAGCAGATCTACACAGACCCTCTTTCTAAAAGGATCCTTTTCCTAAACCATCCGAATCTACCCCTCATTCTACCAATTCCAAAGGACTTCAACATGAGGGTAAGATAATTTTAAACAAATATGGTGACAATATAAAATTGTGCACCTCTCCTTTGCCTCCTACCACTCCCAAATTTGCCAAAGAAAAAAATGAATTTATTTAATGAATTCATTAATTTTATAGCTACAAAAGATCATCTGGATGTCCCTTTGTCCAACATATGAGATTTAAATACCGAATCTAGGGGCGGAGCTTGGCAGCAGAGCGAGACACACATGTCGTTGTGAGCTCTGCTCTGGGTCCGGTGAAAACGAGGTTCTTTTGCACAGATCCAAGCCAGAAAATGGGCAAGACACTTAGAGATAGGTCCAAGGTTACGCCAGGACCGAACAAATCCAGCTCTAGACACGTAGATATGGATAAATTTGTCCGCAAGCAGAGCGTGGCTGGAGGCAAGCAGGCTTCCAAGATGGCGCCGAGAGCGGAAACCCCTGCAGCATCGGAGGCTTCGGCCGAATCTGACAGAGACAGCGATCATGAACAGGAGCGGGAAGGTGACAATCTGCCACTATCACGTAAATTTATGAAGGAGCTCCTGGCTGACACTATTTCCCCTCTCCGAAAAGACCTACAGGACTTTAAGAAAGACCTCAGGCAAGTGAAGGAGAAGGTGGAAGGGGTTGAAAACCGTCAAGAGGCACTCATTCTGCATAGCGCGGCGGTGGCAACCAGTTTGGACAGAACACAGGCCCATATCAACCACCTTTATGAGATGGTGGAGGATCAGGACAACCGCGGCCGCCGCAATAATATCAGGCTGAAAGGCCTACCAGAAGATATAGGGCCTGAAGCCTTGCGTGACGCGGTGACCGAGATGTTTACAGCTCTGGTGGGTCCCGATTCTGTGGGGGATCTCACTATGGATAGGATTCACAGGGCTTTGCGTCCCCCCCCGAAACAGGGGGAGCCCTCAAGAGATGTGATATGCCGGCTGTCTAGCTTCTTGTCCAAAGACCAAATAATGAGAGCAGCCAGAGCCAAGAAATCGATCCCTTTTGGAGACGTGGAGGTCCAGATTTTCCAGGACTTGTCCCCGATTACCCTACAAAAAAGAAGGTTGCTGAAACCCCTCCTGGACATCCTGAGGAGCAAGAGCATCACTTATAGATGGCTTCACCCTTTCGGCTTGCTGATAAACGCACCCGGCAGAAAGTTAACAGTGCGCTCACCTGCGGACATTCCATTAATCTGTGATGTTCTGGGAGTAGGCTCTGTAGAGGTCCCTAATTGGCATGCGGCAAGGGATTTGACCGATTTACCGGACTTACCGGAGGAGAACCGTGGATCCAGGTGAGCCGCTCGAAGGAACGCCGCAGGGGTAGGAGGTCCGGAGACCCCTTGATGGCGACACCAGGAATGGACACTGAGTGAGCAGTCTCATCTAAGTACTGCATCTGGTATGGGACTTTCTTAATGGGCCGATCTGGGCCGGATTAACGCCTGTGTTCCAGTGGGTTGATCGTTATAATGATCAGTTAGGAGCTCAGTTATTATTCCCCCTAAAGTTTAACCCTTCCCAGTTGGAAAGGTATTAGTATCTATGGTGCGGCAGTGTGGGCACTGCCTTGTATGGACTCTCCTCCGTTCTGCTGCAGGGTGAATTCACTATGGTTTTTTAATGACATGTGATTTTACGGCTATGTCTTACCATTTATGTCATGATACTCGTTATTCACGCTTAGGACCCGTTCCCTGGTCCTCTCTACCCCCTATAGATGCCCACAGTAGCATTGCTTTTTTCCAAATGTACTGTTGGGAGTTGGGGAGTACACAGTTTTTGAGGTTTTATCACTAGAAATCTCAATGTGTTTTATGTGTTTTGTATGTTACCTCCCCTTTTCTTTTTTCCTCCCCTTTCTTCCCCTCCCTCCTACGCCCCAGGTAATAACCAATGGGTTTACCGGCTCTAAGTACTATGAACAAGAAAGGGTTACCATGGGTAAAATATGGCCGAATTAAAAATATGTACCTATAATGTGAGAGGATTGAACGCACCACCCAAACGTACTCAAATTTGTCAGCTTCTTAACAGGAAGAAAGTGAGCATTGCTCTCTTGCAAGAAACCCATTTTAAGAGAGATCATGTTCCGCGCCTATCTCATATGATATACAATCAGTGGTTCCACGGTACATCCTCTTCTGGAGCCTCGAAAGGGGTTTCTATAGCGATTCACAAAAATGTCCCGCTGGTGGTGCATTCAACCCTCCAAGATGAAGAAGAAGGTCGATATATGTTTTTGAAAGGGTCATTAGGTAATCAGAAAATCACTATAGGCAATTTGTACACCCCTAATGTGGCTCAGGCACTATGGATGGAAAAAACATTGGCTAAATTGCAGGAATTTGCTGAAGGTACTGTAGTGGTAGGAGGTGATATTAATGTGGCATTAAATCCCCAGCTAGACACATCAACAGGCTCCTCGGCACTGTCCCAGGTTACCATCAGGAGAATTAAGAAAAAGTTAGGTGACTTAGGTTTAGTAGATGTCTGGAGGGCTATGAACCCTACTTCAAAAGATTATACCTACTATTCAGTGGCACATGTGTCCTACCAGAGGTTGGATTACATGTTTGTCACCCCAGGGTCTTTGGGTGATTGCTCTCAAACGTCAATAGGCAATATCCTGTTATCAGATCATGCTCCGGTATATCTGACAATGAGGGTTAAGTCTCTACCCAGAACGCAGTTCACTTGGAGATTGGATGAGACCTTGTTGAGCAAACAGGAATATATTCAAGGCATAAGTAAACATCTGGAAGAATACTTCAGTCTAAATGAGACGGAGGATATGTCGCCGGGTCTGGTCTGGGAGGCTCACAAGGCAGTTGTGAGAGGGCATTTCATTGCACTGAATGCGCATATAAAGAAGAAGAGGGAAGCCTCGATTGTGTTGTTGCAGGACCAGATTCAAAAATTGGAATTATTGCACAAGAAACAGATGTCGCCAGAAGTACTAGATAGACTAAATAAATTGAAGGGCGGAGCTTAAGAACGTGCTGAATAACCGGGTGGCCAAACTTTATTTGTCGGCGCAGTTCAAATACTACGCACATGGGGACAAGGCATCGAAGTTTATGATGTCAAGCCTGAAAAAACTTAGAGTCAAATCATATATACACTCTATTAAGGATGCCTCAGCTAGAACACTTATGTCTACTGAACTTATAGCAAAACAGTTATGCAATTACTATATCTCCCTATATAACCTTAGGAAGAATGATAGCGAAACGGAAATTGATAGAAGAACAGAAGACATTAAAAAGTGGCTATCAGAGTTGCGCCTCCCGGTTATTTCCCATGTTCAGGCCCTGTCACTGGCTCAACCATTTACATTGCTAGAATTGAATAAGGCATTAAGTACGGTCCCTAGACATAAGTGTCCCGGGCCAGATGGATTAACTGCGGGTTATTATGCTACTTTCTCAGCATTATTGCTACCTAGGATGCTTGCTGTATACAATGAGGTGTACAAGGGTAATCCGCTACCATCACAAATGTTGTCGGCCCTTATAACTATCCTGCCAAAAGAGGGTAAGGATCCTTCATCCTGCGCCAGCTACAGGCCTATCTCGCTTTTGAATGCAGACCTGAAGCTGTATGCCAAGATGCTAGCTCTTAGGTTGCAACCCTTCTTACCCAATTTAATTAATGCAGAACAGGTGGGTTTTGTGGCTGGCAGGGAGGGAAGGATGAATACTGTTAGGATTGTAAATGTTATACACCAAGCTAGGGAGAAATCCATTCCTCTGGTTCTCCTGGGGACAGATGCAGAAAAAGCGTTTGATCGCATTGATTGGCTTTTTATGCGTCTGGCCTTGGCTAAGTTTGGGATTCCGCCCAGGGGCGTAGCTAAAAGCTCATGGGCCCTGGTGCAAGAGTTCAGCTTGGGCCCCCCCTTCCCTCAGTGCTTGTTTGCCTCAGGCAGCAGGAAGGCTACGTGCTCCCCTGCCCCTTTCAAACATTAAAAGGGCACCCCCTCATGCCAAATTGATGACCCAACCCCTTCCCTCCAGCCAGAGGTGTTAATTGACCAGGATGCACTTTCTATAATGCCAGTGACTTATGTGGCACAAGGGTCTTTGGGCCCCTCAGGCTCCTGGGCCCGGTAGCGACTGCTACCTCTGCACCCCCTATAGCTACGCCCCTGATTCCGCCCCAGTTCATTTCTGCCACAATGGCTATGTATGCTTCCCCCACGGCTAGTGTAATGGTTAATGGCACCCTATCTCCCAGCTTTACCATTGGCAACGGCACACGGCAAGGATGCCCCTGGTCTCCCCTGTTCTTTATCCTTGTGGTGGAATGCTTATTTCAGGCGATCCGTCAGGAGGATAGAATCCGGGGTATGAGGGTGGGTAATACCTGTCATCAGTTGGCGGCTTTCGCCGATGACCTTTTGGTCATAATAACCAATCCTTTGGAGGCGTTTCCTGCAGTACAGGAATTATTCCAGAGGTTTGGGAATTTGTCTAATTTCCTTATCAACCCCTCGAAATCCCAAGCTTTAAATGTCACAGCTGGTAGGGATCTGCAGAGGACTCTGGAAAGGCAATATGCATATGGCTGGACAACGCGTTCTATAAAATTTTTAGGGGTAAACTTGACCTCAGATCCCGGAGACCTATTTGAGGAGAATTTCAGTAATCTTCATAGATCAATTTCAGCCACTATTGACTCGTGGTGTATCCCCTTCACCTCGTGGTTTGGAAGACGTACATTGATAAAATCAGTGTTAGTCCCCAAAATCCTGTATCACATGTTAGTACTGCCAATTCACTTGCCAAAATCCTTTTTTGTCCAGCTGAGATAATGTTTTTCCAGATTTCTTTAGAAAAAATCCAGACCTCGTATTCCACATGCGATGATGGTTCAGCCTAATAGGTTGGGGGGGGGGGGGGGGGTAGGGCTACCTGATATGGCAGAATATTATAGGGCAATTCAGGGGATGAGATGCCTGGAATGGATTAGAGGCCCGGAAAATAGACTCGACATTCTAGCAGAAGCGGGTGATAGGAGACTCCCTCTGAGATCATTTCTTCTTTCTCCCCCTAACGATATGCCTCAGCAGATTAGAACACTTAGCCTCACGACAAAGAACACTTTAAACCTGTGGCGCTCCGATTTGTCAAGGGTGCTACTTTCAAACCATGAGGTGTCGCCTGTGCTTCAGATCAGAGACATTCTATGGAGCTCTGGGGATTTATTTAGCTCTACTTTGCCAGGTGATCTTACGGAGTTGTCATTCCAATTGGTTGACCTATTGGATCCGGCAGGTCATTTAATAGAAGGTTGGAACAGTCATCCTAAATTACAAAAGTTATCATTTATCCACAAATTACATATTAAACAATACTTGGGAAAAAAGAAAATTTCCACACTGGCCTCTACAACTCAGTTTGAGCAAATGGTCCTCTCTAAGGTCCCTCCTTTGAAAAAAGTCTCGCGGCTATGTTGGTCTCCCAGATCAGACCCGACTCATATGGTTTCATTAGCAAATGGGAGAGAGATCTAGATGTCCATTTCTCGGATAGGGAAGTAAGACAGATATGCTCTATCACACCAAAGGTATCTAGATGTGTCAAATTGCAGGAGAACCTTTACAAGGTGATTACAAGATGGTACTTTACACCTCGTAGATTGCATCATATATACCCTGAATGTGACTCAAGATGTTGGAGATGTCTTAATGCGGAAGGTTCGCTAGTGCATATATGGTGGACGTGTCCTGATATTGCCAAGTATTGGAAAAGGATATGTACTATATGCTCACAGATTAGTGGGATAAAGTTTATTCCCTCAGCTAAAGGGTGTCTGTTGGGGTTGTTGGGAGAATTGAAAGGGAATAGGCATATCATCTCCTTGCTGGGTCAATTATTGGCGGCTGCTAGGATCCTTATAGCCTTTAACTGGAAGAGTCGCAGGGCCCCTTCTATCTCCCAGTGGACTGCGAAATGTGATGCGCTTTACAGATTGGAGCAAATTGCTGGGTGGGAATCCAAAAGGTCACAGGTGTTTGAGGCCACATGGTCTCCATGGAAAAAAATTTGAGGTTTCTCGTCCTAATAGTGGTTAGGGCTATACAGTATTTGTATCTGGGTTGTAGGATTAATCCCCTTCCCCCCCCCCTCCCTCCCTATCCCCCCCATTCTTCATGACCTTCCTCCGTCTTACTTTCTTTCTTTCCTCCTCCCCCTTTCCCCTATATTGATGGTACTTAAATATGTTTTCATTTTTGGCTGTACGGCAAGTACCCCAGTGTGGGGTGGATGTATCTTTTGTATTTTCTGCTCATGATTCAGAATAAAAATATTTTGAAACCAAAAAATAAAAAAATAAATACCGAATCTAATGAATTGGATAAATAAAAAAATCTGTCAATTTCTAAACATTTCATATCAGACCCGGTTACAGTTGGGTCAGATGGCTCAAACATTAAGCAGGTGCCCCAAAATGCTGACAGTATATCCAATTCTTGCTTGAAAGAAGTTATGATATGTCATATTTCTCCTCTGGGTTGCCACCTTCCCATTTCCATAAAAGAAAAAATATTGAAAAGGGAATTTATTGATATATATCATTTGCTTCCTTCTGCTAAAGATAATAAAAAAAAACAATAAAAAAGAGGCAAAAAATGATAACTAGCCAAAAAAACTCAAAAAAGAAATACATTTTTAACTGGATTTGGGCTTTTGCTATATATTCAGCGGTTCTGGAGGAAAAACACTCCGAACTTTGTAGCAACCTTTTCTATCATATGGATTCTATTCTAGGGGCTTATTGCATGGAATACTTATGATGAGATGTTCAGACAAAAATTGGCTGTTTACCAACACATTCAGTGGAGTACAAAGGACATGGGACTTTGGCTTAATTTAATGCTTCCACAAAGAACCTCTAATTTACGTCAATTCGGTAACACACAATTTAAAAAAAAGGCATCTGTGTTGCCTTTAATGAGAACCAATGCAGATGGACAAACAATTGCAAATATCAACACGAATGCACCTTCTGCAATGGTTCTCACACAGTTTTAAATGTTACAAGAAGATAGGTATTACGGGAAATGCCAATACAAAAGATTCTCATTGGAAAAAATCATGACTCCAGTTTAACAAAATCAACCCCATGGCTAAGCTGCTATCCAGACAGATGGATAGCTGAACTCCGCTATTATGAATTCTCCAAAGTTTTTTTTGTGCCAGAATGCAAAGGAATTGGTTGTCAATGGGTTGAAAATTTGAAATCTGTTAAGTTAAATCCAAACATTGTAAAAGAAAAAAATCTATAAAGAAATTGAACTAGGCAGAGTAGCTGGCCCTTTTTCGGCCCCTCCTTTTAATAACTTCCTTCTATCCCCAATTGTTATAGTTCCAAAGAAAGAAAATAACTCTTTCCGATTAATCCTAAATTTTTCCTATCTGGAAAAAAAATGTATTACACAATGAGATTGACAAAAATACTGCCTCAGTGTCTTATGCATCATTTGACTCTGCTCTGAATTTTTTTTACGAAATTGGTTCTACTGCCCTCCTTGCAAAGACAGACATAAAGTCTGCTTTCAGATTATTACCTATTCATCCAAAGGGCTTTAACTCTTTAGGATTCCAATTCTAAGGTGTCTTTTTTATTGATAAAGCATTACCCATGGGCTTCACTCTGTCATGCTTCTATTTCAAAGCGTTTTCTACATTTTTACAGTGGGTTTTAGAATAACCTCCGTGTATAGGCAGAGCCATTCATTATCTGGATGACTTTCTATTCATTGGAAAGACAAATACTGATGATTGTCTTGTCTTATTAAATACATTTATAACTTTATCTAAAGAATTTAATATTCCACTTGCAGAGGAAAAGACTGTTTTTCCTAAAACTTGTCTAACTTTTTTAGGCATCAATATAGGCACTAATAATATGCAATTTTGTATTCCCCCAGAAAATTTCATTTCTAGAGTGATACCGATGGGTAGAGTGTTTTCAAAGCGCTTATACAGAGCTACCAAAGGAAAAACATCCCCATTTTCTCATATACCGTACGTTTAAACAAACAACTAAAAGATGACCTTAGAATATGGTTAAAATTTCTAAGCAACTTCAATGGCCATTCTATTTGGCAACAGGAATTTATAAACACAGATGCTTTAAATTTTTACTGAAAAACAAAAAATGCCCAATTTTAGGGCCCTCAGGATAATTTCACAAGTACTCAATTCGGTCAGTGGACCGACAAAAATCCCTGTAGGGGGCCTAAACTACATAACTTTATTGTAACATATCTAAAATCTAAAGACCTACAGGGATAGGTTAAAACTACCAGGAATGAGAGGGGGGTGACAGTTCCTCACTTGCAATTGGTGCCACCTCACACTTTATGGACCATTTGGTTATGTTATGGGTGCAGAGCCTGTCACAGAACTGAGGATAGCTAGACTACATTAAGGATCAGGTGTAGTTTACATGTGTGGTACTGCTGTGCGAGACTGAGAGTTCATTAATAAACAATTAGGTGCAAGCTAGGTTGCTACCATTGAATGTTATCTTACAGTCTCCCAGAAACTCATAGCAATTAATTACCAATGGTAATGGAATAGTTTAATTTGTGCAACTAACATTTAATCAATTAGCATTCAGACCAAGGGTACTAATCAGTTCTGTTGTATAGGTACTGTGGCTCAGTACTAACACACAAAACTTAATTCCTGTCCCTAAAAGCTATATCTCTGTATTGTGTATCACAGGCCTAAGATATCTGACCCTGTACAAACAATAGTGGTCACACACATACATGGGTCACATTCAACCTTCATTCCTGCCTAAAATGCCACGTCTAACACTCCTCCACCCGACATGTTTCGCCGTGATGCGGCTTCATCAGGAGCGTAGTGAAGGAGTGTTAGACGTGGCATTTTAGGCAGGAATGAAGGTTGAATGTGACCCGTGTATGTGTGTGAACACCATTGTTTGTACAGGGGCAGATATCTTAGGCCTGTGATACACAATACAGAGATATAGCTTTTAGGGACAGGAATTTAGTTTTGTGTGTTGGTACTGAGCCACAGTACCTATACAACAGAACTGATTAGTACCCTTGGTCTGAATGCTAATTGATCAAATGTTAGTTGCACAAATTAAACTATTCCATTACCATTGGTAATTAATTGCTATGAGTTTCTGGGAGACTGTAAGATAACATTCAATGGTAGCAACCTAGCTTGCACCTAATTGTTTATTAATGAACTCTCAGTCTCGCACAGCAGTACCACACATGTAAACTACACCTGATCCTTAATGTAGTCTAGCTATCCTCAGTTCTGTGACAGGCTCTGCACCCATAACATAACCAAATGGTCCATAAAGTGTGAGGTGGCACCAATTGCAAGTGAGGAACCGTCACCCCCCTCTCATTCCTGGTAGTTTTAACCTATCCCCGTAGGTCTTTAGATTTTAGATATGTTACAATAAAGTTATGTAGTTTAGGCCCCCTACAGGGATTTTTGTCGGTCCACTGACCAAATTTACATACGGACACAGCTGGTTCAGTAGGTTATGGAGCTATATTTCTTTCAATGTGGTCAGCAGAATTATGGCCTAAAAAACTGATATACAGTGGCCTTACAAAGAATGTAGTTTTTATTGAATTATTCCCTGTTCTGGTTTCTTTAAATATTTGGAAAACTCATTTCAAAAACAAAAGAATACTTCTCTCATCTGACAATAAAGGGGTTCTATTCACATTAAATTGTTTAGCTTCAAAATCCAAACGGTGATTACATTACTTAGAGAGTTAGTTTTATTTTACCTGGTTAACAATATTTGGATCAAAGCCAAATATGTACAAGGTAAAAGTAATTTAATAGCCGATTCTTTATCTCGCCAGAACATGGAATACTTTAGGAAATTAGTTCCAGACACTGCTGCAAAGAACTCGCCATGTCCACCTCACCTTTGGAACATAATTTAAAAATGTTGGAAGATCTTTTAAGAAGTACATTAGCCGCTAACACCTGGACAGCATACTCAACAGCTTGGAAGAAGTGGACAGAATTTTGTAAACTCCATAACTTAGATAAGTTCAATTACAACATGCTGGACATGTTTAAATTGATAATAGAGTTGATCAAAAAGAATTCTGCATCAACTCTATTTATAAAATACTAGCAGGTATTTCTTTCTTTAAAAAAATAAATGGATATGAATCTATCCGATCCGAATTCCTACTAAGCCAAGTTCTAAAAGATCTAAAAAAGATGTCTATAATTAAAGAAAAAGCTAGACTAATTTAATTAGATATTTTACTGAAAATTTTCAACCGTTTACCATTAATTTGTTCTTCTATTTTAGAAGCTCAGCTCTTCCGAACGGTGTTCATAACGGCTTTCTTTGATGCTCTCCGCATTAGTGAGTTAGCTGCTGTAAATAAAAAAGTAACATCACCTATTCTAATTTCTGACATAATTTTACATACATCTCAGTTAAAAATTTTCATTAAAAGATCAAAATCAGACCAATTTAACAAAGGTCACTGGATAGTTTTAAATTCTTGCAAAGACTCATTAATTTGTCCAGTTTTTACTATGCATAAATAGATAACTCATAGACCTAAAATAAATGGTTCTTTATTTATTCATTTAGATAATTACCCAGTCACAAAATTCCAGTTCAATTATATTCCTAAAAAATGCATTAACCATTTAGGATATGGTAACCTAAAATTTTCTTCCCATTCTTTCTGAATAGGAGCGGCCACTTTAGCTGCCCAACTCAAGCTTGATGCAAGTATAATAAAGAACAATGGTAGATGGAAATCTAATAGATTTAAATTATATGTGAGACCTCAATAAATTTTAGCTTAGTACTCTTTATTTTTTAAGTATAACCCATACAATATGGATCGTTGGAAACGCCATTGCTGTCGGAACAAGAAAACGTGCAGCAGAACGTAACTATATATCCACGTTAGGTCTGGATAAAAGGATTAACATTCACTGGAATGGAAAATTGGACTTTAGGTTGAAATATTTACTGTATGAATGTAAAATCATGTCCAATAATGTACCATATCCTGATTTGTTGTTAATACATTTAGGCAAAAATGACATTAATTATTTAGATTTGATATCCGAATTTAAATTAATTTGGAGGAATCTAAGTTTGGCTTTCCCAAAAACATTAATTGCCTTTTCAGAAATGATTCTCAAGCTGATGTGGTCCCATACGGATCTGCGTTTTATGGAAAAAATTTGAAAAAGTAAATAAAGAATTACAAAAAATATTCTGTAACTTTAGAGTAAATACATACAGACATACCAAAATGGAAGGTTTTGTAAAAGGGCTTTACTTAGAAAATGTAATAAATCTGTCCGACAATGGCAACGACATTTTAAATGTAGGATTTCAAAACATCATAGAATCAGGCCTGCGATGTTTGGGGGATGCCATGTAGATTACATAGCCTATGGGGTAAGTAGCTCGAATGATTGAGTGGACATGTTGGATTGATTATACAGTAAGTTATGATTAATTGGTTATTTTAGTAAATAACGAACCTTGAAGCCTATAATATGCCATAAATAAAATAAAACATTTATTCACAATATTGTGTCTGGAGTCATTTAATTGATAAATTCTGGAACCTATGGCACCATGAAAGGACCATAACTCATTGAGTAATACAATGAAGGGAACGCATGGTGTCATGGTTCTGTTTATTTTATTGGATATGTATTCAATGAAGTTATCTTACCTTCTGATAGGTGTCATCAACGAAGTCCAACAGCAGAATTGAAGCGGTTATCGTCATCTTCCCCACCATTGGATGGCAGCATAATGGTCAAGGTGGGGTAGACCTATAAAGGAAGCAAACAAACGGTTACTGCGCATTCACGGCACAGATAATCATCTTTCCCTCCCCCCTGCCCTACATTCATTCTGTCGCAATGTTCATTATGAGGTAAGGCGCTCAAATGATTGAGTGGACATGTTGAATTGATTATACAGTAAGTTATGATTATTGGATATTGGTTATTTTAGTAAATAACTAACATCATGGCATATAATATGCCATAAATAAAATAAATTAATTCACAATATTGTGTCTGGAGTCGTTTAATTGGTAAATTCTGTAACCTATGGCACCTTGGGTTCAGATGAAAAAAAATCTTAAATATTCACGAATATGAATATATAGCACTATATTTTAAATCTTCCCGCTTTCTAGAAGTGGCGATATTCGCGATTAAAATTTGTGATTCGAATATTCGCGCCCAACACTAATAATAAACTGGTTTATACACAGTTGCCAATCTGAAGAGACAGAGAGGCAGTGCGGGAGGCGTGAGCAGCAGTTTGAACAGGGTGTGTGGCTTAGACTATCTCAGGCTCCCCGTAAACACTGTAGCTAAGCCTTAGTCATAGATCACAACTCACCCTAACGGTGCAGAGCTAAAAACAGCCAAGCAGAAAAGTATCAGGAAAATACTTAGCAGGTCAACATCTATAGGTACTGACCTACATATATGCTTTTTAAGGTTATGACAAGACAGTCACTTTAACTAGGGGAGGGTACTTGTATTAGAAACAGCGAGGAAATAGCAATCTGTATAATACTTTGGGTTATCCCTTTACGTTTTATAAGTTGCTTTATAGGGGAAATTGGAGCCCTGAAAGCTTTCATGATGCAAATACTATTTAAGGAGTGGTGGAGAGAAGTCATTTGTAGCTTTCAAACTAATCAAACAATAAAATGAGTTGCTAGTAGCAACTTGCTACAGACAGATTTGTGTTCCTCAATCATTGTTTAGTCAGTGTTTGATCAGTGATTTACAACATCATTGATTTGTTAGCCAAAGCCTGTTGTGGGTGAAAAGTTGCAATTGATGCAAACAAACAAACAAACAAAATATCCAAGGAGGAATCGAAGGAAAGAAAATACACTTTAGGCTACTTTCACACTAGCGTTCGATCGGATCCGTTCTGAACGGATCCGATCATAATAATGCAGACGGAGGCTCCGTTCAGAACGGATCCATCTGCATTATTTTTAGCATTTGTGTTCGGATCGGCTATCAGAAAGGTGTCCCTAACCTATCTAACCCTATCTTGCAACAAGCAGTAGAATTGTGCCATAACTGCTGCTGTAGGGCAGCCTAAAGGGGGCCACCCCTATATGAAGTGACTGTAAGATGGCATGGGTGGGTGGGTGAAATCAGCTGAATCGTCGTCAGCCTAGGCCTACAGGAGCCTATAAAAAGCCTAGTACCCAACCAGCCTGGCCTCACAGGTGCAAGTAAGTAGCCGTGTAATCAGCCTCTCCTCTCACAAATACAGCAAAATACTTTTGCTTAACACTTGTGTTCGGATCGGCTATCAGAAAGGTGTCCCTAACCTATCTAACCCTATCTTGCAACAAGCAGTAGAATTGTGCCATAACTGCTGCTGTAGGGCAGCCTAAAGGGGCCAAAAAGCATAGACCTTATTTAGAGTAAACATATACATACCATTACGACACCCGCTTTGAACGCAGAAAACTCTACTCGATGAAGGTGCGGAATATACCGTACATATCAGCGGCTTCTATATACCTTACCTCTTTGTCACGTGTCGTTGTTTTTGGAGGTAGCTAAAGTTGATGTTTTGGAAGAGCAGTCGGTAGTCAGAACCGATTTACCTGTATGTTGACGATCATGTGAACATATTACAAGAAGGTCTGAACCCGGGAGCTGCAGACTGAAATAACAATGGTGAATGTGATGGAAGACTTAATGAAGTCCAACCATTCGCTAAGGGCCCTGCTCGGACACCAACTATTGCTGGTAGCAAATACTACACCTATACTTCCCCAGGCCACTGCTAAATTATTTCTTATCATTAATAAAGGACCCAAAAATTAGAAGATGGCATATGCCGCTTAACTCTGATAATGGATCGGGACGTAATCGCCTGTAGTCGTGACAGGACTTATTAACCTGTAGTCGTGACAGGATTTCGTAATCGCCTGAAGACGTGACAGGACTTATTAACCTGTAGACGTGACAGGATTTCGTAATCGCCTGAAGACGTGACAGGACTTATTAACCTGTGGACGTGACAGGATTTCGTAATCGCCTGAAGACGTGACAGGACTTATTAACCTGTAGACGTGACAGGATTTCGTAATCGCCTGT
Source organism: Bufo gargarizans (assembly GCF_014858855.1). Taxonomy (NCBI): domain Eukaryota; kingdom Metazoa; phylum Chordata; class Amphibia; order Anura; family Bufonidae; genus Bufo; species Bufo gargarizans. The sequence continues at coordinate 207,801,406 of NC_058083.1, forward strand.
AGTCGTGACAGGACTTATTAACCTGTAGACGTGACAGGATTTCGTAATCGCCTGTAGTCGTGACAGGACTTCGTAATCACCTGTAGTCGTGACAGGATTTATTAACCGCCAGGCGCGAGAGACCCTAATGGCGGGGCCAGGCGCCAGCGAGAGAAGAAACGTAAACCTGAAGGAAAGCAGCTATATTCATTAGGAGAACGGTATCAGAGCGGTGCACTGAGTGCCCCAGAGAAAATACTGAGTAACCATGATGTAGCAATGAAAGGGAAAATGCGGCCTTAAGTGGAAGCCGAAGTGATGTATGAACAGCTGGGTGAACGCAGCTGTGGATGTGAGTAGTGCCTGAAACATGGTATGGGCCCAGCTGACCATGAAGAGCACAGTATAACGCAGCTGTGAATGCAATCTGAAATGACAGGGTATCAATGTGATGCAACAGCAACGCATAAACGCAGCTCTAGTGGTGAACAGAGTATAAATTGTAAATGCAGACACATGGACATAGCTTTGAAGGTAACGCCTCCACATAATGCTGCAGGCTTTTTTTCTCAGGGATGGTCACCACAGCACCATCCAAGAAACATAAACGTGTATGAACATGAACCTTGAAGCAACGACAATAAAGCAACATATAATGCACCTATACCCCAGCACAGAACCGCTGACACATGCGTGCCCGTAACATACAGTTTATAGATAAACCACTCTTACCTACAGGAGCATCAGAACTCAAATGCGGGCGCCTCGATTGATCTGCATGGATCCCCACATGCAGACCCCTGGTATACATACCCCAACTCCTTGCATGTTTGGCGTTAGCTACGGATGTGCCCCTGCATGTTAAAAAAACACACATTTTTATTTTTTTTTCTAATAGAGGAAACCTGCGACCATACCTACACCAGGCGCCTGCTAGGCCAACAACTATATGCAATGACCCCCAAAGAGCCCCATGACAGCCGAGCATTCACTAGACCGTTAGCACCCCACTCTGCTTTGAACCAGAGTACTGCGCATCGCATGCCGTCCTGTAGGCACCATGCCATCAAGTGCAATACCACAGCATTTTTTTTTTTTTTTTTTACCATTGATATAAAAACACAGCGTGCATGACTTGAACCAACTAACAACCATCATTCAACCGTTTAGCGCCCGACTCTGCTACATCTCAGAGCGCTACATGTCGCGGACCGCAGCGTTGGTCCCGTGCAAACCACTCCGATCCTACCGTGAATACCAGCGCCCTGCTAAGACATTCTGCCATCGCCCAGCCGTAAGGAGCCTCCACACCATGCTGCTGTATCCTAGAGCTGACTCACAGGTAGTGAAATCAGCTGAATCGTCGTCAGCCTAGGCCTACAGGAGCCTATAAAAAGCCTAGTACCCAACCAGCCTGGCCTCACAGGTGCAAGTAAGTAGCCGTGTAATCAGCCTCTCCTCTCACAAATACAGCAAAATACTTTTGCTTAACACATAACAGCTAAGTGTGAAAATAGCCTCGTATGGATCCGTCCAGACTTTCAATGTAAAGTCAATGGGGACGGATCCGCCTGAAGATTGAGCCATATTGTGGCATCTTCAAACGGATCCGTCCCCATTGACTTACATTGTAAGTCTGGACGGATCCGCACGGATCCGCATGCCTCCGCACGGCCAGGCGGACACCCGAACGCTGCAAGCAGCGTTCAGCTGTCCGCCTGTCCGTGCGGAGGCGAGCGGAGCGGAGGCTGAACGCCGCCAGACTGATGCAGTCTGAGCGGATCCGCTCCATTCAGACTGCATCAGGGCTGGACGGCTGCGTTCGGGTCCGCTCGTGAGCTCCTTCAAACGGAGCTCACGAGCGGACCGACGAACGCTAGTGTGAAAGTAGCCTTAGTGTTTTAGAGAAGTACCTGTTCTGTGTACCTGTTCTGTGTTTTCTCTTATCCCCCATGCTTGAGCTCTATTTCCTGGTTGTGTCTGCTGTCCCATCATGCCTTAGACCAGTGACATGTGTCGTGACATCAGCAGATTATGTGACACTAGCCATGCCCCTTGTTCTTACCAATGACACTTCTTACATTAAAAGGCTTAACGTAACCTATAGCAATTGAATATCAATACAGATTTGCCACATGGTGCAATGGTAGACTAATAACTTTATAATAAGGCAGTTTTAATAAACAGTGGTAATTGAGGAAAGGGATATAGCAGTGATTTCTGTTGGGCGAGATACATTTATATTAGTGGCACAACCCCTTTAATGTTCTCGCCAGTCTTTTGACTGTAACATAACAGTGTGTTGATATTCAGGACGCTTTATTTGTAGAAGACCTTCCATCTACATTCTATTAAGACATGACCCCGCAATGTGATGAACAATCAGTCTATTCCGCTGAGCCAGTCAGATCTCAGCAGCACACAATGGATATCAAGGAATGACTGCGTCTTCTAAAAACTGGAACTTTCAGCTAAGTAGACACCAGCTACTGTTCAATTTTTCTCTCACAGATTTTCGTACCCTCACTCTGGCTCTAACATAAACAGCTACAAATGTGGACTGTAGACATGAGTGAATCGAAGTTGACGAAGTGGAATTTGTTCCAAATTTCAGGAAAAATTCTGTTTGCACCGAAGTCGAATTTCCTCACGCTTCGTGGTAACAAATCAATTTTGTTTCTAAAATAGCTGCTGCACGCTTTAGGACATGGAGAACTCAGGGAATAAGGGATCACCCACAATACCATGCATGCAGCCAATCAGCAGCCAGCCAGCCAGCCAGCCCCTGTGATGTTACAGCCCTATAAATAGCCTCAGCCATTTTGGATTCTGCCATTTTCCAGTGTGCTTTGTGCATGGGGAGACGTCAGCAGGCGCTAGGGACAGTGCTAAGAAAGACTTTATTGTGTTGAAAAATCAATTTGCAAGTTCAGGGAAAGATTATTCAAGGTATAGGGAAAGGATAGTGAGGCATTATCTATACTATAAAAGGAGAACAGGGTGCAATAGGGGAGTACAGCCTGGGTAATAGGAGTGATTCTATTACACCTTGCTGCACTAATTGGGGGTCCAAATCGCAGTTATACTGCTGCTTTTAGGTTTGCACTATATGATAGCTCAGTACTAGAGTTGAACGGACACCTGGATGTTCGGGTTCGAGAAGTTCGGCCGAACTTCCCGAAAATGTTCGGGTTCGGGATCCGAACCCGATCCGAACTTCGTCCCGAAACCGAACCCCATTGAAGTCAATGGGGACCCGAACTTTTCGGCACTAAAAGGCTGTAAAACAGCCTAGGAAAGGGCTAGAGGGCTGCAAAAGGCAGCAACATGTAGGTAAATCCCCTGCAAACAAATGTGGATAGGGAAATGAATTAAAATTAAAATTAAATAAATAAAAATTAACCAAAATCAATTGGAGAGAGGTCCCATAGCAGAGAATCTGGCTTCACGTCACCCACCACTGGAACAGTCTATTCTCAGATATTTAGGCCTCGGCACCCAGGCAGAGGAGAGAGGTCCCGTGACAGAGAATCTGGCTTCATGTCAGCAGAGAATCAGTCTTCATGTCATAGCAGAGAATCAGGCTTCACGTCAGCCACCAATGCAACAGTCCATTGTCAGATATTTAGGCCCAGCGCCCAGGCAGAGGAGAGAGGTCCCGTAACAGAGAATCTGGCTTCATGTCAGCAGAGAATCAGTCTTCATGTCATAGCAGAGAATCAGGCTTCACGTCACCCACCACTGGAACAGTCCATTTTCATAAATTTAGGCCCAGCACCCAGGCAGAGGAGAGAGGTCCCGTAACAGACAATCTGGCTTCATGTCAGCAGAGAATCAGTCTTCATGTCATAGCAGAGAATCAGGCTTCACGTCACCCACCACTGCAACAGTCCATTTTCATAAATTTAGGCCCAGCACCCAGGCAGAGGAGAGAGGTCCCGTAACAGACAATCTGGCTTCATGTCAGCAGAGAATCAGTCTTCATGTCATAGCAGAGAATCAGGCTTCACGTCACCCACCACTGTAACAGTCCATTTTCATAAATTTAGGCCCAGCACCCAGGCAGAGGAGAGAGGTCCCGTAACAGACAATCTGGCTTCATGTCAGCAGAGAATCAGTCTTCATGTCATAGCAGAGAATCAGGCTTCACGTCACCCACCACTGCAACAGTCCATTTTCATAAATTTAGGCCCAGCACCCAGGCAGAGGAGAGAGGTCCCGTAACAGACAATCTGGCTTCATGTCAGCAGAGAATCAGTCTTCATGTCATAGCAGAGAATCAGGCTTCACGTCAGACACCAATGCAACAGTCCATTGTCAGATATTTAGGCCCAGCACCCAGGCAGAGGAGAGAGGTCCCGTAACAGACAATCTGGCTTCATGTCAGCAGAGAATCAGTCTTCATGTCATAGCAGAGAATCAGGCTTCACGTCACCCACCACTGCAACAGTCCATTTTCATAAATTTAGGCCCAGCACCCAGGCAGAGGAGAGAGGTCCCGTAACAGACAATCTGGCTTCATGTCAGCAGAGAATCAGTCTTCATGTCATAGCAGAGAATCAGGCTTCACGTCACCCACCAATGCAACTGTCCATTGTCAGATATTTAGGCCCAGCACCCAGGCAGAGGAGAGAGGTCCCGTAACAGACAATCTGGCTTCATGTCAGCAGAGAATCAGTCTTCATGTCATAGCAGAGAATCAAGCTTCACGTCACCCACCACTGCAACAGTCCATTTTCATAAATTTAGGCCCAGCACCCAGGCAGAGGAGAGAGGTCCCGTAACAGACAATCTGGCTTCCTGTCAGCAGAGAATCAGTCTTCATATCATAGCAGAGAATCAGGCTTCACGTCACCCACCACTGCAACAGTCCATTTTCATAAATTTAGGCCCAGCACCCAGGCAGAGGAGAGAGGTCCCGTAACAGAGGATCTGGCTTCATGTCAGCAGAGAATTAGTCTGCATGTCATAGCAGAGAATCAGGCTTCACGTCAGCCACCACTGCAACAGTCCATTGTCAAATATTTAGGCCCAGCACCCAGGCAGAGGAGAGAGGTCCCGTAACAGAGGATCTGGCTTCATGTCAGCAGAGAATTAGTCTGCATGTCATAGCAGAGAATTAGGCTTCACGTCACCCAACATTGGAACAGTCCATTGGCATATATTTAGGCCCCGGCACCCAGACAGAGGAGAGGGTCATTCAACTTTGGGTAGCCTCGCAATATAATGGTAAAATGAAAATAAAAATAGGATTGAAAGAGGAAGTGCCCTGGAGTACAATAATATATGGTTAAGGGGAGGTAGTTAATGTCTAATCTGGACAAGGGACGGACAGATCCTGTGGGATCCATGCCTGGTTCATTTTTATGAACGTCAGCTTGTCCACATTGGCTGTAGACAGGCGGCTGCGTTTGTCTGTAATGACGCCCCCTGCCGTGCTGAATACACGTTCAGACAAAACGCTGGCCGCCGGGCAGGCCAGCACCTCCAAGGCATAAAAGGCTAGCTCTGGCCACGTGGACAATTTAGAGACCCAGAAGTTGAATGGGGCCGAACCATCAGTCAGTACGTGGAGGGGTGTGCACACGTACTGTTCCACCATGTTAGTGAAATGTTGCCTCCTGCTAACACGTTGAGTATCAGGTGGTGGTGCAGTTAGCTGTGGCGTGTTGACAAAACTTTTCCACATCTCTGCCATGCTAACCCTGCCCTCAGAGGAGCTGGCCGTGACACAGCTGCCTTGGCGACCTCTTGCTCCTCCTCTGCCTTGGCCTTGGGCTTCCACTTGTTCCCCTGTGACATTTGGGAATGCTCTAAGTAGCGCGTCTACCAACGTGCGCTTGTACTCGCGCATCTTCCTATCACGCTCCAGTGCAGGAAGTAAGGTGGGCACATTGTCTTTGTAGCTTTGATCCAGCAGGGTGGCAACCCAGTAGTCCGCACACGTTAAAATGTGGGCAACTCTGCTGTCGTTGCGCAGGCACTGCAGCATGTAGTCGCTCATGTGTGCCAGGCTGCCCAGGGGTAAGGACAAGCTGTCCTCTGTGGGAGGCGTATCGTCATGGTCCTGCCTTTCCCCCCAGCCACGCACCAGTAATGGGCCCGAGCTGCGTTGGGTGCCACCCCGCTGTGACCATGCTTCATCCTCATCCTCCTCCACCTCCTCCTCATCCTCGTCCTCCTCAGTCCTCCAGTAGTGGGCCCTGTCTGGCCACATTTGTACCTGGCCTCTGCTGTTGCAAAAAACCTCCCTCTGAGTCACTTCGAAGAGACTGGCCTTAAAGTGCTAAAAATGACCCCTGTTCCTCCTCCTCCTCCTCCTCCTCCTGGGCCACCTCCTCTTCCATCATCGCCCTAAGTGTTTTCTCAAGGAGACATAGAAGTGGTATTGTAACGCTGATAACGGCGTCATCGCCACTGGCCATGTTGGTGGAGTACTCGAAACAGCGCAACAGGGCACACAGGTCTCGCATGGAGGCCCAGTCATTGGTGGTGAAGTGGTGCTGTTCTGTAGTGCGACTGACCCGTGCGTGCTGCAGCTGAAACTCCACTATGGCCTGCTGCTGCTCGCACAGTCTGTCTAGCATGTGCAAGGTGGAGTTCCACCTGGTGGGCACGTCGCATATGAGGCGGTGAGCGGGAAGGCCGAAATTACGCTGTAGCGCAGACAGGTGAGCAGCGGCAGGATGTGAACGCCGGAAGCGCGAACAGACGGCCCGCACTTTATGCAGCAGCTCTGACATGTCGGGGTAGTTGTGAATGAACTTCTGAACCACCAAATTTAGCACATGCGCCACGCAAGGGATGTGCGTCAAACCGGCTAGTCCCAGAGCTGCAACGAGATTTCGCCCATTATCGCACACCACCAGGCCGGGCTTGAGGCTCACCGGCAGCAACCACTCGTCGGTCTGTTGTTCTATACCCCGCCACAACTCCTGTGCGGTGTGGGGCCTGTCCCCCAAACATATGAGTTTCAGAATGGCCTGCTGATGTTTACCCCGGGCTGTGCTGAAGTTGGTGGTGAAGGTGTGTGGCTGACTGGATGAGCAGGTGGAAGAAGAGGAGGAGGAAGCCGAGAAGGAGGAGGTGGCAACAGGAGGCAAAGAATGTTGCCCTGCGATCCTTGGCGGCGGAAGGACGTGCGCCAAACAGCTCTCCGCCTGGGGCCCAGCTGCCACTACATTTACCCAGTGTGCAGTTAGGGAGATATAGCGTCCCTGGCCGTGCTTACTGGTCCACGTATCTGTGGTTAGGTGGACCTTGCTACAGATGGCGTTGCGCAGTGCACACTTGATTTTATCGGATACTTGGTTGTGCAGGGAAGGCACGGCTCTCTTGGAGAAGTAGTGGCGGCTGGGAACAACATACTGTGGGACAGCAAGCGACATGAGCTGTTTGAAGCTGTCTGTGTCCACCAGCCTAAATGACAGCATTTCTTAGGCCAGTAGTTTAGAAATGCTGGCATTCAGGGCCAGGGATCGAGGGTGGCTAGGTGGGAATTTACGCTTTCTCTCAAATGTTTGTGAGATGGAGAGCTGAACGCTGCCGTGTGACATGGTTGAGACGCTTGGTGACGGAGGTGGTGGTGGTGTTGGTGGTACATCCCCTATTTGCTGGGCGGCAGGTGCCAACGTTCCTCCAGAGGCGGAGGAAGAGGCCGAGGCGGCAGCAGCAGAAGAGGCCGAGGCGGCAGCAGCAGAAGAGGTAGCAGGGGGAGCCTGAGTGACTTCCTTGGTTTTAAGGTGTTTACTCCACTGCAGTTCATGCTTTGCATGCAGGTGCCTGGGCATGCAGGTTGTGCTCAGGTTCAGAACGTTAATGCCTCGCTTCAGGCTCTGATGGCACAGCGTGCAAACCACTCGGGTCTTGTCGTCAGCACATTGTTTGAAGAAGTGCCATGCCAGGGAACTCCTTGAAGCTGCCTTTGGGGTGCTCGGTCCCAGATGGCGGCGGTCAGTAGCAGGCGGAGTCTCTTGGCGGCGGGTGTTCTGCTTTTGCCCACTGCTCCCTCTTTTGCTACGCTGTTGGCTCGGTCTCACCACTGCCTCTTCCTCCGAACTGTGAAAGTCAGTGGCACGACCTTCATTCCATGTGGGGTCTAGGACCTTATCGTCCCCTGCATCGTCTTCCACCCAGTCTTGATCCCTGACCTCCTGTTCAGTCTGCACACTGCAGAAAGACGCAGCAGTTGGCACCTGTGTTTCGTCATCATCAGAGACATGCTGAGGTGGTATTCCCATGTCCTCATCATCAGGAAACATAACTGGTTGTGCGTCAGTGCAGTCTATGTCTTCCACCGCTGGGGAAGGGCTAGGTGGATGCCCTTGGGAAACCCTGCCAGCAGAGTCTTCAAACAGCATAAGAGACTGCTGCATAACTTGAGGCTCAGACAGTTTCCCTGATATGCATGGGGGTGATGTGACAGACTGATGGGGTTGGTTTTCAGGCGCCATCTGTGCGCTTTCTGCAGAAGACTGGGTGGGAGATAATGTGAACGTGCTGGATCCACTGTCGGCCACCCAATTGACTAATGCCTGTACCTGCTCAGGCCTTACCATCCTCAGAACGGCATTGGGCCCCACCATACATCGCTGTAAATTCTGGTGGCTACTGGGACCTGAGGTAGTTGGTACACTAGGACGTGTGGATGTGGCAGAACGGCCACGTCCTCTCCCAGGACCAGAGGGTCCACTAACACCACCACGACCATGTCCACGTCCGCGTCCCATACTAGATGTTTTCCTCATTGTTATCGTTGACCACAACAACAAAAATATTATTTGGCCCAATGTATTGTATTCAAATTCAGCTGAATATAAATTTGAGGCCTAGTATTTAGGCGCTGGGTGACCGGTATAGATTTACTGACAGAATTAGACTTGGAAATGCACAGTAGCGTGTGTGTGAAGTTATTCTGAATGACCCTATGTGCACCTTGAATATTATATACCCTTTTAGGGATAGATTTCAAATAGCTCTGATACAGCAGAAACCACTAAATTATGAAATTGCTAAATTGGGAATTGTATTTCAACCCAGAACAAAAATGTGCTTTGACGGACACTAAATACCTTGCCCAGCCAGAACAGTACAGCGGTAATGACAGATTTAGCGGGATATGAATTTGAGGCCTAGTATTTAGGCGCTGGGTGACCGGTATAGATTTACTGACAGAATTAGACTTGGAAATGCACAGTAGCGTGTGTGTGAAGTTATTCTGAATGACCCTATGTGCACCTTGAATATTATATACCCTTTTAGGGATAGATTTCAAATAGCTCTGATACAGCAGAAACCACTAAATTATGAAATTGCTAAATTGGGAATTGTATTTCAACCCAGAACAAAAAATGTGCTTTGACGGACACTAAATAACTTGCCCAGCCAGAACAGTACAGCGGTAACGACAGATTTAGCGGGATATAAATTTGAGGCCTAGTATTTAGGCGCTGGGTGACCGGTATGGATTTAGTGACAGAATTAGACTTGGAAATGCACAGTAGCGTGTGTGTGAAGTTATTCTGAATGACCCTATGTGCACCTTGAATATTATATACCCTTTTAGGGATAGATTTCAAATAGCTCTGATACAGCAGAAACCACTAAATTATGAAATTGCTAAATTGGGAATTGTATTTCAACCCAGAACAAAAAATGTGCTTTGACGGACACTAAATAACTTGCCCAGCCACAACAGTACAGCGGTAACGACAGATTTAGCAGGATATAAATTTGAGGCCTAGTATTTAGGCGCTGGGTGACCGGTATGGATTTACTGACAGAATTAGACTTGGAAATGCACAGTAGCGTGTGTGTGAAGTTATTCTGAATGACCCTATGTGCACCTTGAATATTATATACCCTTTTAGGGATAGATTTCAAATAGCTCTGATATAGCAGAAACCACTAAATTATGAAATTGCTAAATTGGGAATTGTATTTCAACCCAGAACAAAAAATGTGCTTTGACGGACACTAAATAACTTGCCCAGCCACAACAGTACAGCGGTAACGACAGATTTAGCGGGATATAAATTTGAGGCCTAGTATTTAGGCGCTGGGTGACTGGTATGGATTTACTGACAGAATTAGACTGGGATATGGCCAAAAAATAACCACACTATTGCTGGTTAAATGCACTTGGTGTGACAGCTTGACCAACCACACTACTGAGGGTTAAATGCACTTGGTGACAGGCGCAGCTTGCCCCTGATGTAGTATATGGCCAAAAAATGAACAGACTATTGCTGGTTAAATGCACTTGGTGTGACAGCTTGACCAACCACACTACTGAGGGTTAAATGCACTTGGTGACGGGCGCAGCTTGCCCCTGATGTAGTATATGGCCAAAAAATGAACAGACTATTGCTGGTTAAATTCACTTGGTGTGACAGCTTGACCAACCACACTACTGAGGGTTAAATGCACTTGGTGACGGGCGCAGCTTGCCCCTGATGTAGTATATGGCCAAAAAATGAACAGACTATTGCTGGTTAAATGCACTTGGTGTGACAGCTTCACCCTGATGTAGGCTTTAGCCAAAAAACAACCACACCATTGAGGGTTAAATGCACTTGGTGACAGGCGCAGCTTGCCCCTGATGTAGTATATGGCCAAAAAATAAACAGACTATTGCTGGTTAAATGCACTTGGTGTGACAGCTTCACCCTGATGTAGGCTTTAGCCAAAAAACAACCACACCATTGAGGGTTAAATGCACTTGGTCAGCAGCTTGTGCTGGCGTACCACAAGACACAAAATGGCCGCCGATCACCCCAGAAAAAAGTGACTGACAAACGGTCTGGGCAGCCTAAAAACAGTGAGCAATTGAGTATCAGCAGCTCAATGACCCACAGCTGCAGATCGATCAATAATCAAGTCCTTTGGAGGAGTTAATCTGCCTAATCTCGCCCTACTGTCGCAGCCGCAACCTCTCCCTATGCTAATCAGAGCAGAGTGACGGGCGGCGCTATGTGACTCCAGCTTAAATAGAGGCTGGGTCACATGGTGCTCTGGCCAATAGTAGGCATGGCTGTGACGGCCTCTTGGGGCAAGTAGTATGACGCTTGTTGATTGGCTGCTTTGCAGCTTTTCAAAAAGCGCCAAGAAAGCGTCACAAAAGCGCCAAGAAAGCGACGAACACCGAACCCGGACTTTTACGAAAATGTCCGGGTTCGGGTCCGTGTCACGGACACCCCAAAATTCAGTACGAACCTGAACTATACAGTTCGTGTTCGCTCATCCCTACTCAGTACTTCCAGCAAACCTTGCTTGTGATTGGGGTGCAAATGCGTCTAATTAGCTGTTCAGAGGTGAACGTACATTGTTTTATACACATTTTAGTGGTGTATTAATAAGAAAAAAAAGTCCTTGTTATTAGCCCTTTTGCGGTGAACATACATTGTTTTATAGAAACTTGTGGCGTAGTAATAAGAAAAAAAAATTGTTATTATTTGTTTTGGAGTGAACGTACATTGTTTCATAGACATTTTTGTTGTGTATTGCTAAGAAAAAAAAAGTGTGTGTTATTAGCTGTTCAGCGGTGAACGTACATTGTTTTACACACATTTTTGTGGTGCATTAATAAGAAAAAAAAGTGCGTGTTATTAGCCGTTTTGTGGTGAACTTACATTGTGTCATAGACATTTTTTGCGGTGTATTAATAAGAAAAAAAGGCATGTTATTAGCTGTTCAGGGTGAACTCACATTTTTACTCACGTTTTATAGATATTTTTGCTGTGGATTCTGCACCTTTCAGAGAACTGATGGCTTGTGCCGAGTTGTCATTTCTTTGCGAAAAAGGCAGTATCAGCCCTGCACACCTATGTTGAACAGAAAGTGGGCCAGTCCTTGAGCCTGTCGGCGTCCACCAAAGTGTGTGGCAGCGCCGATGTGTGGAGCTATAACTATGGTCAAGGACAATATATGTCTTTTACCGCCTACTGGCTAATGTGGTCATGCCCAGCCACACCAGCAACTTGGCCAGGTGACGCAGCTGCCGCCTCCACGTTCTCACATCATTGGTCCTGTGACAATGTCCGCCTCTGCCTCTTCATCCTCCACGTGTCCTCAGCCTCCACTGCAGGCACAATATACAGTGTTCCTCCAGCATACCACATGTGCAGGGCATGGCAGTGCCACGCTGTTCTGCACCAAGTTTGCCTGGGCGAATGGAGTCACACAGGGGAGAAACTGCTACGCGTCCTTCATAAAAAAATTACATCCTGACTTTCTCCGCGACAACTTAAAATCGGAACCATGGTCACCGACAACAGGAAAAACATGGTGTCGGCACTGCGTCAAGTAGGTCTGAGCCATGCGCCCTGCATGATGCACGTGTTTATTCTGATTGTAAAGAGGTACCCGAAGTCTTCCACCCATCTGCAAGAAATCCTAAAAAAATGGCCAGGAAACTGTGTATGCACTTCATCCACTCTTGCACTGCAAAGCACACTCTTCTTGAGCCGCAAAGGCAGAATGGCGTTCCCCAACATCGGCTGATATGTGATGTTTCCACCCATTGGAACTCCACCCTACGTATGTTGGACCGACAGAGAAAGGCCATGAACGATTTCTTGATGATACAGACGGACAGAGGTTCTCCCCTGTGTAACTTCAATGTTAGCCAGTGGCAGCTCATATGTGACACCTGCCGTTTGTTTGAAAAGGCCACTTTATTTGTCAGTCGCCAGGACTACAGGATGAACAACGTCATTCCACTTATTCATGTCCTGGAACAGATGCTACTAAATCTGTCTGGCCAGGGGACAGGAGACGTGGCGACTACATATCACGGCCACATGAACCCAGTGGGGGCTGATCTAGATGAGGAGGAGGACATTCGGGCACAAGCAATATGTAGAGCAATGGGTGGTTTTTGTACACAGGTGACAGAAGAGGTGGAACAGGTGGAGCTACAGGATGATGAGGAAGACGAGGCAGATGACCAAGACACACCGTGGTAGTAAGCAGTGGAGATGGAGGCAGGGAGTCCCTCCCAGTCATTTGCGCAAACGGCCCGATGCATGCTCAGTTGCTTGCATAGTGACAGCTCCCTACCATGTTAGACCCTCTCTACCGGTCCAAAATGGGGGCTTTTTTTCCACCCGCTGAGAGGGAGGACAAACTTAACTACTATCGAGACATCTTGTGTAGTCAGTTGGCCGCTGCCTATGTTTCACGAAGGTCTGACCAGGGGGGCCCTCTGCGCTCATGTTCCACTGCCATGGCTGCTGGGGGGGTGGGGGAGCAGGAGCAGTACCAGCTCCATCAGCAGCAATTTAAGTCTAGAATTGCTTATGAGCAGTTTTATTCACCCACCTAGTGAAGAAACTACTCACCAGCAGGTACACATAGAGCAGAACCTGACCCAGCATGTGGCGGCATATGTGGATTGTACCCTGTCACCTCACATCAAAGATCCCATGGAATTGTGCAGCCAAACTTGATTTGTGGCCGCAACTGAACAAGTTTGCCCTGGACAAGCTTTGCTGCTGTGGCATCAGAGTGGGTGTTTAGTGCGGAGGGGGCAATAGTTACCCCAAGGAAAAATCGCCTGTCCACCCAAAATGTGGAGAAACTGACCTTTGTGAAGATGAATCAGGCATGGATCAGCCAGGATTTCCACACACCAGTGCCTGATGCATCAGACTAGATCATCCATGGTTCCACACCCAAACTTTTTCAAAAGAGACCTGTTTCTTCTGTCTAGCTGCTTCAGCTACTATTCTGATGATGCCACCCGCCTGATGCCACACACCTGCTGCCAAGTGCTTCTACTGTCACCTACTATTTTCAGCTGGTACTGGTATTGCCCCCCACCTCCCCACTCTGTCACTGGGCCACTCTGTGGTTTCTTCATGCTGCTGCCACCTCACCACTTTGTGATCTCCTCATGCTGCTGCCACCTCACCACTCTGCGGTCTCCAAGGAGACCTCAGAGTATCATACACAACTGTTCAGGGCAATTAGGGCACTTCCAATTAAGACCAAAATGTATTTGGACCAAATCAAATCTGACGACTGATTTGAATGAATCAGAACCAAAGTGAATTTATTTTTGGGGAAATGTCCATATGCAAAAAAGAGAAAAATCCTGGCACTCACTACTGTATTTGTTTTTCCATTTATTCCATAAAGTGCATGGTAAAATGGGAGAAACAGCTTGCAGCACCCGGCTTTAGAAAGCGTCAGACAGGAAACAGCCATAGCTATATGGAATAAAACAAAATATGAATAATGTGGTGAATGCCATGATTCTTCTCTTTTTCATATGGACAATATCTCTGGCTTTTTTGTCAATGAGCACCACCTAGTTTATTATTCACCCATGTAGGCCTCTTAATCTGTACACTGGTATATTAGTGATGCCAACCATATTTAAAAATTTTGGGGTTTGGAATTTTTGTAAACTCACTCATTTCTAGTAGTAATGCAAAGATAAGCATAACTACCCTTTACTCATGCATCGTCTTTAACATGCACAAAGGACCATTTGGATAGAGAGCTAGATGGCAGAATGCCACCAGTTTGATTCTTCAGGGGATGTATAATTATGATGTACTCCTGCTAAAAATTAATATCATTAGAAGCCATATTGTAAAACAAATATTATACAGTATATATCTAACATATAAAGCTGAGTGTATGTGTGTATGTATGTCTGCTAAAGGAATCTGCACCATTGTATTTACAATCATGAACTTTGGCACACAGGTAGATCAGGTGTCCGGGAAGGTTTTAGACCGGGTCTCTTAGATTCCTGAGATATTCCCATAAAATGCATTAGCCAATAAAAGCCTGGTCAAGTGTCCCTTATCAGCCAATAGAAGCTTGCAGGTCCTTAGTCTCCACATACACATAGTTTCACACCAAGTTTCCATAACAACCCAGCCATTTTTCTTCACTGCTGTAGGTCAGCTTTAAAGGGGAAGAGCGCTGTGGATGACACTGCTAAGGGAGTGGAGTGCTGTGGAGATTACAGTTAAGGGGGCAGGTAGGGTGGCCATTCAGGCCCCCCTCAAAAGACCGACTTAAAAACCCCACCCACAGGTCCCGCTAAGCCACACCCTGACCTGGTTAGGCCAAGCCCCCTCCTATTCCGCTGCCAACAGGGATTGAAAAAATGAAGGTAAAAAACAGCTTCAGTCAGCTGCAGTGGTGGGAGGGTGGGTGACTTTCTCCTTGCAGCTCAGGATCAGACAGCACAGTGCTGCTTGATATAGAAGAAAGACAGCTCACCGTTTCGCTTGCACGGGAAGGGATCGCTCCCACTATAAAATCTGAATAAATCCCAGCAGGCGTATCGATTTTTTCTTCAATGCTTTATTGATCCATACACAGATTGATTCAATGTAATCCAATGGATCAATCTGTGTATGGATCAATAAAGCATTGAAGAAAAAATCGATATGCCTGATGGGATTTATTCTGATAGCACAGTGCTGCTGTCTCAGAGTGAGCTGTTTAAAAGGACATTCCCATATCCACCCAGGCCCTGCGCCGGACAGAGGACAAGGAGTCTGAAAGCCGGACTGTCCGGTCTAAAACCACGGTCTAAAAAGACCTCTGGTGACCCTAGGGGCAAGCTGCTGTGGAGATCACAGTTAGGGGGACGATCCACTATGGAGGTCAGTGTTAAGGGGCAGATTGCTGTAGAGGCCACTGTTAAGGGGACGGGATGCTGTTGAGGTCACTAATAAAGGGGCAGCCGCTGTGCAGGTCACTGTTAAAGGTGGCGGACTGCTGTGGAGGTCCTTTTTAAAGGGGTGGTCTGCTGTGGAGGTCTCTGTTAAGGGAGCAGGGAATGGTGGAGGTCACAGTTAAGTAGACGGTCCGCTATGGAGGTCAGTGTTAAGGGGTGGGGTGCTATTGAAGCCACTGTTAAGGGGACGGGGTGTTGTGGAAATCACTGTTAGGCCCCATGCACACGGCCGTGTTTCACGGCCGTGTGCGGGCCGTGGAACCGCGGCCTGGATCCCTCCTGAGAGCAGGAGCGCACGGCGTCACTGGTTGCTATGACGCCGTGCGCTCCCTGCTGCCGGCACAGTACAGTAATACACTGGTATGATCTATACCAGTGTATTACTGTATTGCGGCGGCAGCAGGGAGCGCACGGCGTCATAGCAACCAGTGACGCCGTGCGCTCCTGCTCTCAGGAGGGATCCAGGCCGCGGTTCCACGGCCCGCACACGGCCGTGAAACACAGCCGTGTGCATGGGGCCTTAAGGAGATGGGGTACTGTGGAGGTCACTAATAAAGGGGTGGCCGCTGTGGAGGTCACTGTTAAAGGGGTGGGCTACTGTGGAGGTCACTGTTAATGGGGCGGACTACTGTGAAGGTCACTGTTAATAGGGCAGGCTGCTGTGCAGATCACTGTTAAGGGGGCGGGATGCTGTGGTGGTCACTGTTAAATGGGCGGGCACTGTGGAGGTCTCTGTTAAGGGGGCAGGGAACGGTGGAGGTCACAGTTAAGGGGGGGTCCGCTATGGAGGTCAGTGTTAAGGGTGTGGAGCGTTGAGGAAGTAACATTTTAAGGGAATAGAGCTCTGTGCAGGTCACTGTTAGGAGGGCAGTTTATTGTAGAAATCACTGTTAACAAGACGGGGTACTGTGGAGGTCACTAATAAAGGGGTGACCGCTGTGGAAGTCACTGTTAAAGGGGAGGGCACTGTGGATGTTACTGTTCAGGGGGCAGACCGCTGTGGAGGTCACTGTTAAAGGGGCGGAGCACTGTAAATGTCACTGTTATAGTGGATACTGTCGATATCTTTTAACGACACACACAAACATTAAATCTAATAGATTAAATATACCCGTGCGAAGCCGGGTCCTTCTGCTAGTACATATATATATATATAGTAAAAAATGTATCTTGAGAATATGTAAAAATTAGGTCTATAGCATCATACAGGGCAAAGATAGATCTACAGTATATTCTATATGCCATGATTGTCATGTTTCTTTGTAATCCATAGCATTACTACTGCAATTCAAGACATACTTCCTATGTGTCCTGCTAAAGTGAAAAGAAATGAACTCTGTTACCATTATGGTGCAAAGGGAGAGAAACTTTACGATGTATAAATCATTTGATTGATTGCAAGCAGGGAGCCGTCATTTTCAAGGTGACAGAAGAGTCTCTTCTCCAATTTATTTACCACGAGCTGCTGAGATTGGTGCCAACTCCTAGACTATCTATTATAAATTTATCTTAATTTACGAGTGGATTTTAATCACCAATAAGATTATGAACATAATTACCAATAGTAAATTGTCTCATTAGTCTTTTCAATAACTTCTTTCCTGTATATCAAGATTCGCACGCTCATTATATGGAGTCAAGGCTTTGACATTCTGGCTGCTGAGAGGATCAGTATAATTAAAGGGTTTGGCCACTTTCTGGTTACTGTTGACAAATGTCTATATAAGATGATTATATGACACTAATATGACCTTTTCTATAATTCTGTGCCATTTTCTATATTTCATAAGGTATGCCCCCTTCTTTGCCAAGTCGTTTTTTTTGCTGTCCTCACACAGGTCTTGTCCATAAAATGACTGCTGATGGAGGGTCATGTGACCAGGCAAATCACCTCCATGTCGTGTGATGTCATCCAAATACACTGCTCCTGTCATCTGCACTTGTACTGTTGGCAGTTTATTGTAGGTGCAATGTGTTTGAATAAATAAACTATCACATGGAAGTGATTTGCCTGGTCATATGACCCTACATCAGCAGCCATTTTATGGACTGGACCTCTATGCAGACAGAAAAGATGATTTGTTCAGCAAGAGAACCTGGCTTATGAAATATAGAAAATCGCACAGAATATCAACAAAGGCAATATTAGTGAGTGCCATATAGTCATCTTACGCATCCTGAGTATTTAGTAGAATTTCAGTTTTCCAGAGGCTTCCCTCCCAACCTCTCTTGATTAAAGAGGCATTCCCATCTAAACATTTACAATATATCCCGTCTAACGCCTGTAAGACCCGTCCCACTCCTGAAGGACGGGCCGGACCTGGGCTGCAAGCCTGGGGGGGAAGCCTGCGTGACTGTTTTTGGAGGGAGTGGGAGAAAATTGCAGGCAAGGGGTTAAGGGCAATGCTGGGAATGGAGTGGCTAGTTGGATGGGGAAGGCAGTTAAAAGGGGGGACCAAAGACGGGAAAGGGGCCATTTTAGTGGGCACAGTGAATGGATCAGTTGTCCTCCCCCCTATAAAAAAAAAAAGAAGAAAAACTACAGCGTGCTGTTTGCCCCAGGATGGAGGCAATGCTGGCGCAGCTTCGGGTGGCTGCGGAACAGAGAGGTCCAGGATGGCTGCAGGCTCAGGTCCAGGGTTTGCTAGCGGGGTCAGGTGCTGCTGCTGCTAAAGTGCCCCCAGGAAAATGGCCACGGAGGACCAGGCCTCCAGCACGCCTGAGCCCGCAGGTGACCCCAAAGGTTCGGTGCAGAGTGAGAAGCCCCTCCAAGGACCCTCCAGTTTGTACTGCTGTGGGGTAGGTAATTTCCAGGCGGGCAGGGCCGGGAGGAATCTGACAGCACGGCGGGACCCAGGCGTGGGGAGTGGATCCCCTTCTTCAGTAGAGGTGGGCGGCAGGGGAGCAGGACCAGATCAGGCCGGGCACGACAGGGCTGGCTCACTGTCTTCTGGAGCTTTGGCGATGCCTAGTGATACGGTGGTGGAACTGTGTGCCAAGGCTACAGGAGGAGAAGAAATCTCTGCAGAGCTTTGGAGGATCCCAGGACAGGGGGCAACTGCACGCAACACCTTCAAGCTCACGTTTCGGCTGGCGGAATCACAGCATCTGCGCAGCCAGGTGAGTCATAAGGGGATAACCCCTTGGCGGTAACAAATCTGATGGGGACCCTTGGGGTGGGGGGTTAGGGGAGCTTTGGGCTAGGTTATGGGAGTTGGTGTGTGGTATAGTGGCACCTTGGTTGACAGCAGGGTCGCCATTGGCGGTGTGGGGTGTATCAGGGGAGGGGAGCTCCGGTCACAAGGGGACGACTGCGAACTGCGGTAGTAGTGGTGGAAGGATTGAAGGGACGTCAGCGAAGCCGGGAGGTGATAAGCACATGGGAAAAGATGGTAATAAGGAGGGGCAGGGCGGTCCTTTCATGAAGGGGCAGGGGTTCCGGACAGTCGGAGTGTTTGGGGGTGGTTCAGAAGGGTTGGTGCTTCCTCCTTAATCAGGGCACATGCAAGTATGGTGACAAGTGCAAGTTTAAGCACGAGTGCTCATCTTGCAGGGGAAATCATGGAGCCACTCAGTGTTTCCGGAGCAGAAAAGGAAAGGGTGTGGGTGACGCCCCTGGAAAAGGGGCGGATGCCCATTCGGTTAATCGGAATGTAGCTCTTCCTAGATAAGTATATTGACCAGCTTGCAGCTCAATTTTTGAGGGTGGGCTTCCGGTAGGGTTTTCGAATCCCATTTGTTGAAGGGAGAGGTTCGGTGAGGGTGGGGAAGAATTTGCATTCGTTGTTGGATTTACCGGGTATAGTCTCAGATAAGTTGTGGAAGGAAGTTGAGTTGGGGTGCATGGTGGGCCCGTTTGCGGGTCCTCCAAGGCCGGATTGCAGTGTTTCCCCTTTGGGGGTGGTTCCTACAAAGGATCCCGGAAAATTTCAGCTGATTCATCATATATCGTTTCCCAAAGGGGACTGTCACTACCAGAGCTTTGAGACGTTCTCACAGCTCTGTGTCTCCACCCCTGTGATGATGTCACTTAGAGTTTGGAGGTGTTCTCACTGTTCTGTCTCTCCGCCCCTGTGATTAGGTGTTTACTCCCAGCTGTTCCTCCTGCGTTTGATTTCCCTGCCTTTAAATCACCCCTCCTCCTATTGCAGGGCGTGGATTATATTTCTCTTTTCAGTTGTAGCTCTGCCTTGAGTATCTTCACTTGTTAAGCTATTAGTTCTCCGGACCTGTGTTCTGTTGCTGCAAGCACTCCGGATATTGCCAGCGGCCCTTGGATCCGTCTTCTCTGCGGCTGCAGCTCCATCAGCTAAGTGTGCAGACATTGTTGTGTACCTGGTGATTTTCTGACTGGATCTGAGGTGGCCACGGTTCCCTCCATATTCTGAGCAGGGCATCGGTGGCCATGCCCCTTCCACTATTGTAGGGGTTATAGGGCTCATCAGTCTTAGGCACGCGGGTATGCCTCGTTCCACCACATGGATCCGGGCATGTGCTTTAGCAGCATAGGGAGAGTGTTGAGGGTCTGACAGGGGTCACCCTTTCTCTTCCCTAGTGTGGGTCCGGTCAGTAGCTCTTTTTACTGTGTATGCTCTTGTTACCCTTAAACAGCCGTGACAGGGACTCCCAAAGGGTTAATGATGGGATTTCGTCTGAGTTGTGTTCAGTAGTTTATATATAGTTTGATCAGGTGGTTCGCTGGGTTCGCAGATACGGTCAGGGGGCATTACTGGCAAAGGTTAATATTGAGTCGGCCTTCCAGTTGTTGTCGGTGCATCCTGACTGTCAGCATCTTTTAGACTGTTGTTGGGATGTTTTTTTTTTTTTTTGTGGATCAATGTCTGCCCATGGGTTGCTCCATTTCGTGCTCGTATTTTGAGAAGTTCAGCACATTTATGGAATGGGTGGCGTGGGATTGATCAGGGTGGCGGTCCATCATCCATTATTTGGATGATTTTCTGTTTATTGGGCACTTTTTTGTCGAACGGATGCTCAGTTATGCTACGTTCTTTTAAGGCGATGGCGAGACAGTTTGGGGTACCACTGGATGGGGATAAGATGGAGGGGCCACCCACGGCTTTATGTTTCCTGTGTATTGTCATTGATACGGTTGCAATAGTGTGCAGGTTGCTGGTTGATAAGTTAGAAGATTTGCGGAAGGTGGTATCTGCTGCTAGTGGCTTGCAGAAGATACAGCTGAGGGACTTGCAATCACTTTTTGGAAAACTGAATTTCACGTGCCGCATCATGATTTTTGTTGGCACAGGCGACAGCAGGAGCCCTAGCTCTGCATCACTTTGTTCGGCTCGGTAGGGAGCTGCGAGGGGATTTGCGGGTTTGGGCGTCCTTTTTGGATCGTTACAATGGTAAGTCATTGTGGATGGTGGACGTGGTGGTTGCAGCGGATTTTGAATTGTTTACGGATGCAGCTGGGTGCATTGATTTCGGGGCTTATGTTCAAGGGCATGGGGGTGCGTGGGTGTGGCCTGAACAATGGAAGGCAGAAGGCTGGGTGAAGAATATGACTCTGCTAGAACTTTTCCCGATAGTGGTCACTGTGGGGCGCATCCTTCAGGAATCGAAAGGTGTGTTTCCATTGCGATAACTTGAGGGTGTTGGAAGCCATTAATCTCTTGTCGGCCTCGTTTACTCCGGTCGTTCGGATTTTACAGCATTTGGTATTAGTTTGTTTGTCACTGAACGTGTGGATTGTGACTTCTTATGTGCTGGGGGGGGGGGTTGTAACTCAATTGCGGATGCTGTATCTCATTTGCAGTGGGATCACTTTCGGGAGCTGGCACAGAAGGTGGATGAGCAGGGAGTGATCTGCCCGCCGGAGTAGTGGAATCTGTCATTCGGTCTGTAGAGGATATGTTGGGGGGATCATTGGTGGGTGGTACTTGGGCTGCTTATGAGAGGGCATGGGGCTTTTGGGAGCCTTGGAAGCGGCGTTTAAGGGGGGAGGGGTTAGAGGATGAGGTTTTGTTGCTGTTGGGGCATTGTAGGGAGAAAGGGTGGTCGGAGTCCTGTATCACAAGTTTGATGGCGGGGTGGCTTTTGGGTGTAGGTGCAGTGGCGTGCACGATGTGTCAAAGTTATTTTTGGTGTTGCAGGCTTTTAAGGGTTGGAGGCGGAGGAACACGGCTGAGGACCTTCGACGGACGGTTACGTTTCAGCTTTTGGACTAATTGTTTGCGCGGTTTTTGCGTGGTTTGCGTGTCCGCAGCAGAAGTGCGATTGCTTTGTTTGGCTAGACCCAGTCGGCGTGGTGTCCATCGGGTCCCCACGCTGCAGTGATGGGGATCCAATGGCAGTGAAGGCAGCCCGATGCCTTCCTTAGGCATCATGGCTGCCTTCCGTGACACCCCCCTGGATCTAACAGGAAGCAGGCTGTAAGTGTATTACAGTGTGTAATACACTTACAGCCAATGCATTACAATACAGAGGTATTGTGATGCAATGTAAAGGGGATCAGACCCCAAAAGTTGAAGTCCCAGAGTGGGAGAAAAAATTAAGTGAAAAAAGAAGTAAAAGAAATAAAGTTTTACAAAAAATTTAAAAAGTGTCTTTTTCCAAAAATAAAGTAAAAAAAATTCCAATCGGATCGGAGCTTTTCAGGGTATTGGGGATAGTGCAATAATATTATTGCTATTGAGCATAGATTTTACAAATATTGCACTTCCGCCAGTAGGAGTGACATAAGGAGGTGACCTGTTTTGTTGTCGCAGTACTGTAATATGTCCACAATTATGTATTTATAATAATTTTTGAAATAATAAAGATTAATGTTATAATACATGTGTGTGTTTATGTATTTGCTGATTTTATTTTTTTTTAAATAGGGAAAAAAAGAAAAGTAGATCTAAAATATAAAAACTGTGTCAAAAAAGCTAATTTTTTGTCACCTTACATAACAAAAAAGTAGTAATAGCAAGTGATCAAAAAGTCATATGCACACCAAAATATTACCAATCAAACCGTCATCTCATCCCGCAAAAATTATACCCTAAGACAATCGCCCAGAAAATAGAAAAAACGTTAGCTTTCAGAATATGGAGACACTAAAAAATATTTTTTTTCAAAGATGCTGTATTATGTAATACTAAAACAAACAACCATGTCATATTTGGTATTGTCGCGTCCGAAACAACCTGCTCTATAAAAATACCACATGATCTAACCTGTCAGATGAACATTGTAAATAACAAAAAATAAAAACGGTGCCAAATCAGCTATTTTTTTTACCTTGCCTCAAAAAAAGTGTAATATAGAGCAACCAAAAATCATATGTACCCTAAAATAGTACCAACAAAACTGCCACCGTATCCCGTAGTTTCCAAAATGGGGTATTTTTTTGGAGTTTCTACTCTAGGGGTGCATCAGGGGATATTCAATTGTGACATGGCAACTTAAAATTATCCCAGTGAAATCTGCCTTCCAAAAACCATATGGCATTAATTTCGTTCTGCGCCCTGCCGTGTGCCCGTACAACAGTTTACGACCACATATGGGGTGTTTCTGTAATCTACAGAATCAGGGTAATAAATATTAAGTTTTGTTTGGCTGTTAACCCTTGCTTTGTTAACGGAAAAAATTGGATTGAAATGGAAAATCGGCCAAAAAAGTAAAATTCAGAAATTGAATCTACATTTTGCTTTAATTATTGTGGAACACCTAAAGTGTTAACAAAGTTGGTAAACTCTGTTTTGAATACCTTGAGGGGTATAGTTTCCAAAATAGGGTCACTTTTGGGGAGTTTATGCTTTAGGGGTGCATCAGGGGGTCTTCAAATGTGACATGGCAACTTAAAATTATCCCAGTGAAATCTGCCTTCCAAAAAACATATGGCATTAATTTTCTTCTGCGCCCTGCGGTGTGCTCGTACAGCAGTTTACGACCACATATGGGGTGTTTCTGTAAACTAAAGAATCAGGTCAATAAATATTGAGTTTTGCTTGGCTGTTAACCCTTGCTTTGTTACTGGAAAAAATGGATTAAAATGGAAAATCTGCCAAAAAAGTAAAATTCTGAAATTTCACTTACATTTTCCTTTAATTCTTGTGGAACACCTAAATGTTTAAGAAAGTTTGTAAAATCAGTTTTAAATATACCTTGAGAGGAGTAGTTTCTAAAATAGGGCCATTTATGGGTGGTTTCTATTATGTAAGCTTCACAAAGTGACTTCAGACCTGAACTGATCCTTAAAAAGTGGGTTTTGGAAATTTTCTGAAAGATTTTTAAAATTGCTTCTAAACTTCTAAGCCGTCCCAAAAAAAGAAAATGTCATTTACAAAATGATCCAAACATGAAGTAGACATATGGGAAATATAAAGTAATAACTATTTAATGAGGTATCACTATCTGTTTTAAAAGCAGAGAAATTTTGAAAATTGCTAATTTTTCAAAATGTTTGGTAAATTGGGTATTTTTGTTATAAATAAAAATGAAATATTTTGACTCAAATTTACCACTGTCATAAAGTATAATATGTGACAAGAAAACAATCTCAGAATGCCTTGGATAAGTCATCACCACATAAAGTGTCAGATTTGTGAAACATGGCAGGGTCCTGAAGGGGTTAAGGGAAGTCGGAGAGTGGCAGTACCTAGGAGTGAGAGAGCAATTTGACAATACACTGGTCAAGTGAATGGAGAGGTGGCCCAGCATATCAGCTCTATTCATTCATTTTGTATAACAGTTACATAAGCATCCGAGTGTGTCTGGCTATTTCTTGCAGATATGCCACAAATGTCCATATACTGTAGGAGTATCCTTTAAGGATGGGAACTCTGGAAAACATGAGGAATTCTAAAACCATCCATTTACTATCCTCCATTTTGGTTTTGCACCCAATAAAAGCAAGTTCATTTTATATTAGCTACAAATCACTGTTCTGTTTAAAAAAAATAAAAACTCCTCCATATTCGGTATTACCACATCAGTAATTATCGCATAATTTATCCCTCACGGTAAACGCTGTAAAAAAAACCACAATGCCAGAATTGTTTCCCCTCCCACCACCAAAAAAGGAATAACAAGCAATCAAAATGTGTTATATACCCTAAAATGATACAAATGAAAACTACAAGTTGTCCTGCAAAAATTCAACCCTTACATACAGTTCCATAGAATGCAGCCATGCATTTCATTATTTTTTTTTTTTATTGTGTAAAAGTAGTTAAACTTAAAAATAACAACTATATTTTTGGCATCAGAAGAAAAATATATTTTATCAGACTTCATATGAGATCTCCATATCAGACCTCAGATCACACCCCCATATCTGACACCACCACTTTGCACATCCAGACACTCTTCCTGCATTATCTGCTTCCTGTTGTTCTCTGGCTTGTGCTACACTGTGACATAACGTCGCGCAGTGTCAGTAGTGTTGAGCGCGAATATTCGAAAAGCGAATTTTTTTCGCTACTTCGCGATTTCGCGAATATTTCGAATATAGTGCTATATATTCGTAAAAACGAATATTAGTTTTTTTGTTTTTTTTTTTCCACAAAATTACAGTACACATATAATTGATTGTTTCCCAAAGGTCCAACAGCTCAGATCTTACTCACATTGCCTAGAAAGTGATTGAGGCGCGAATCTTCGTAAGGCGATTTTATTAGCACACATGCGAATATCATCACGTCCCAGAACAGAGGCAAAGGGCTTTGCATTCATACATTAGTGAATTGAGTTGCGAATCTTCGTAAGGCGATTTTATTAGCGCACATGCGAATATCTACACTTGTCCCAGAACAGAGGCAAAGGGCTTTGCATTCTTACATTAGTGATTGAATTGAGCTGCGAATCTTCGTGAGGCGATTTTATTAACGCAAATGCGAATATCTACACTTGTCCCCAGAACAGAGAGGCAAAGGCCTGTGCATTCATATAGTATAGCACCATATTCGCGAATACATAGAACTTCGTAAAATTCGATTTACGAATATTCGTATTTTTTATTTTACTTTCCACCTTACAGATGACATTGATCTGTACTCTGTCAACTACTGTCATCACCCCCCACTGTATCTCGATTGATTCCCAAAAGTCCAAAAGCTCAGATCTTACTCACATTGCCTAGAAAGTGATTGAGGCGCGAATATTCGTAAGGCGATTTTATTAGCGCACATGCGAATATCTACACTTGTCCCAGAACAGAGGCAAAGGGCTTTGCATTCTTACATTAGTGATTGAATTGAGTTGCGAATCTTCGTGAGGCGATTTTATTAGCGCACATGCGAATATCTACACTTGTCCCCAGAACAGAGAGGCAAAGGCCTGTGCATTCATATAGTATAGCACCATATTCGCGAATACGTAGAACTTCGTAAAATTCGATTTACGAATATTCGTATTTTTTATTTTAGTTTCCACCTTACAGATTACATTGATTTGTACTCTGTCAACTACTGTCATTACCCCCCACTGTTTCTCGATTGATTCCCAAAAGTCCAAAAGCTCAGATCTTACTCACATTGCCTAGAAAGTGATTGAGGCGCGAATCTTTGTAAGGCGATTTTATTAGCGCACAGGCGAATATCTACACTTGTCCCCAGAACAGAGAGGCAAAGGCCTGTGCATTCATATAGTATAGCACCATATTCGCGAATACTTCGAACTTCGTAAAATTCGATTTACGAATATTCGTATTTTTTATTTTAGTTTCCACCTTACAGATTACATTGATCTGTACTCTGTCAACTACTGTCATCACCCCCCACTGTATCTCGATTGATTCACAAAAGTCCAAAAGCTCAGATCTTACTCACATTGCCTAGAAAGTGATTGAGGCGCGAATCTTTGTAAGGCGATTTTATTAGCGCACAGGCGAATATCGGCACTTGTCCCAGAACAGAGGCAAAGGGCTTTGCATTCTTACATTAGTGATTGAATTGAGTTGCGAATCTTCGTAAGGCGATTTCATTAGCGCACATGCGAATTTTGCATCTCATAATATGTATTATGCGATGCGAAAATTCGAATTATCGCATATGCGAAATAATAACGAATTCGAATATTCGCGAATATTTTACGAATATTCTTTCGAATATTCGCGAAATTTCGCGAATTCGAATATGGGACATGCCGCTCAACACTAAGTGTCAGGTCATAGTGCATGCAGTGCAGTCCTGGGGAACACCAGGGAGTGGTGAGTACAGCCAGAGCTAGCAGCGTTTCACTCACCGATCTCCGTACCTACTGCATTTTAGTGAGCGCTTTCTTAATGGACGTGCTAACTTATATTTGCTTTATAAGACGCACTGACATTTATTTTCCCAGCATTAGACCTGGCGTCCTCTCTTCAACACTTAGATATTATTGACTAGGAAAGATGATGAATTTAGGTAAAAGCCACATGATTTGTGCCAAGTTCAAGACAGAATCCTTGGTTTAAAAGTCAGCTCCAAAAGTTAGGACCCAGCAACAATACAATCTAGGGCCCTGTCTGCATTGCAAGCCTAAGTGCTCCCTGAAGTTTTGCCTCCACTTCATAATTAGTCACATAGGCCCACATCTAACCCAGTAGACACAGTAGCCCTCACTACTTCAGTATTGACAACAGCCACTTCATTTCCTGTGGATATGCAGGCCACCACTTCCACAGTGGTCAAAATTCCCATTTGTCATACCATCTACGGTATTTATCACCACACTCTTTCACACAGTAGTCACAGAAAGCCTCCCAACCTGCCCCCCAGCAATCACCACAAAGTTTCTTCAGGCTTCCTCTGCTCCTAGTAACCACAAAAAGCATACCACAGTCCCCTCTAGAAGGGGACCATCAAGATCCATATATTTGGTACTAAGTGAAAACACCTGGTCATCAAATTCATGATGGGCAAAAAAGCGAAATCATAATGCCATGAAAGTTTTTCTAGTTGCCTTGACAAGCTGACAACCTGTTTTTTTTCCAGCCTCAACAAACTACTGTAACTTCTATACAATTTTTCATGCAAAATCAGTTTGAAACTTACTGATACTAAATACTGGATACTAAATAATGTATAAACAAATGACTAAAATGTCTGTTCTTTTTTTAATTAATTTCTAATTTGGGCTTTAACAAACATATGGAAAAAAAACACTAAGCGGGGAATTATTATACTAAAATATGCCTATATTAGGCATATTCAGGTGCAGATGGTGGCGCAACGGTTAGCTGTGCCTCTATCTGCTACTTCTCCCCGCTCACACCAGGTCTAAAATTGTGGACGTGACATTTTCTACACCTACAGGTGAAACTCGAAAAATTAGAATATCGTGCAAAGTTCATTTATTTCAGTAATGAAACTTACAGTAAAATTTGAAACTAACATATGAGATAGACTCATTACATGCAAAGCAAAATATTTCAAGCCTTTATTTGTTATAATTTGGATGATTATGGCTTATAGCTTATGAAACCCCAAAATCACAATTTTGAGGTACCCTTTGTTCAGGGGGTATGGAATAATTAGCTGACTAGAGTGTGACACTTTGAGCCTACAATATTGAACCTTTTCACAAAATTCTATTTTAAGCTGCATTAAGGCAATTCCTTCTAATTTGCATTACTGAAATTAATGGACTTTTGCACGATATTCCAATTTTTCAAGTTTCACGTGTACAGGTCCTTCTAAAAAAATTAGCATATTGTGATAAAGTTCATTATTTTCTGTAATGTACTGATAAACATTAGACTTTCATATATTTTAGATTCATTACACCCCAACTGAAGTAGTTCAAGCCTTTTATTGTTTTAATATTGATGATTTTGGCCTACAGCTCATGAAAACCCAAAATTCCTATCTCAAAAAATTAGCATATCATGAAAAGGTTCTCTAAACGAGCTATTAACCTAATCATCTGAATCAACTAATTAACTTTAAACACCTACAAAAGATTCCTGAGGCTTTTAAAAACTCCCAGCCTGGTTCATTACTTAAAACCGCAATCATGGGTAAGACTGCCGACCTGACTGCTGTCCAGAAGGCCATCATTGACACCCTCAAGCAAGAGGGTAAGACACAGAAAGAAATTTCTGAACGAATACGCTGTTCCCAGAGTGCTGTATCAAGGCACCTCAGTGGGAAGTCTGTGGGAAGGAAAAAGTGTGGCAGAAAACGCTGCACAACGAGAAGAGGTGACCGGACCCTGAGGAAGATTGTGGAGAAGGACCGATTCCAGACCTTGGGGGACCTGCGGAAGCAGTGGACTGAGTCTGGAGTAGAAACATCCAGAGCCACCGTGTACAGGCGTGTGCAGGAAATGGGCTACAGGTGCCGCATTCCCCAGGTCAAGCCACTTTTGAACCAGAAACAGCGGCAGAAGTGCCTCACCTGGGCTACAGAGAAGCAGCACTGGACTGTTGCATGTCATTCGGAAATCAAGGTGCCAGAGTCTGGAGGAAGACTGGGGAGAGGGAAATGCCAAAATGCCTGAAGTCCAGTGTCAAGTCCCCACAGTCAGTGATGGTCTGGGGTGCCATGTCAGCTGCTGGTGTTGGTCCACTGTGTTTTATCAAGGGCAGGGTCAATGCAGCTAGCTATCAGGAGATTTTGGAGCACTTCATGCTTCCATCTGCTGAAAAGCTTTATGGAGATGAAGATTTCATTTTTCAGCACGACCTGGCACCTGCTCACAGTGCCAAAACCACTGGTAAATGGTTTACTGACCATGGTATTACTGTGCTCAATTGGCCTGCTAACTCTCCTGACCTGAACCCCATAGAGAATCTGTGGGATATTGGGAAGAGAACGTTGAGAGACGCAAGACCCAACACTCTGGATGAGCTTAAGGCCGCTATCGAAGCATCCTGGGCCTCCATAACACCTCAGCAGTGCCACAGGCTAATTGCCTCCATGCCACGCCGCATTGAAGCAGTCATTTCTGCAAAAGGATTCCCGACCAAGTATTGAGTGCATAACTGAACATAATTATTTGAAGGTTGACTTTTTTTGTATTAAAAACACTTTTCTTTTATTGGTCGGATGAAATATGCTAATTATTTGAGATAGGAAATTTGGATTTTCATGAGCTGTATGCCAAAATCATCAATATTAAAACAATAAAAGGCTTGAACTACTTCAGTTGGTGTGTAATGAATCTAAAATATATGAAAGTCTAATGTTTATCAGTACATTACAGAAAATAATGAACTTTATCACACTATGCTAATTTTTTGAGAAGGACCTGTATTTTAGGTGGAGCTGTCTTACTTTAGGAAGCTGTCTTACTTTTAGAACTGGTGCTGGATGCGCCGAAGTTATGGAGATGCCTGTGCCTCTTCATAACTTTGGCAGATCCTCCGCCAGCTATGGGGCTTTTTGTCTAAAACGCCATTCTTAATAAATGTGCCCCTAAATCTGTACTATGGGAGCTACAATGACCGAGAGATGTGAGAGAGAAAACAGAGCAAATACTATAACTTTAAGAGGAACCAACCCCCAACCTGACCAATTTTTTTTCTCTCATGGATTTTGCACCCCTTGATAGTTTATCAAAGCTGGTCCTCTAAAAGAAAACCACTCCGTATTCTAACCAATAACCACGTTTTAATCAAATTTGTCAGTGGGGACCTCTTTTAAAAGACCACACATTAGACATACGGTATACAGTGGCATGGAAATCTTGGCAGCCCTGTTCAAAATACAGTTACTGTGAACAGATAAGCAAGTTGAAGATAAAATGATCTCCAAGAAGCGTAAAGTTGGATGTGATGATATAGAGACGTACTTAGTTGCGTCTCCCTCCTCCCGCTCCGCCCTCCACGCTGTGCCTATCTGTCCTGGATGACCTGAGGGCTTCACTGCTCCACCGCTCCTAAGTCCCTCTTTGAGGCCGGATCCTTGTCACCTCCTGGCCCTTGCCTGCTGCCACCTCTCTGGTTTGTTTGCCCCAACACTGTTGAGCCTCGGTGCATGGTTGGATCTTTTTGGTTTCTGTGCGGTGGCTGTCTGCTGCCGGTTTTCCCTGGAGTCTTACAGAGGGCTCCTGCCCCAAGCTCTTGTCTCCTAGCTGCTGCCTCTCCGCTCCCTGTTCTCTTTTCTGTGACTACTGAGGTTTGGAAATACACTTACCGTGCCCTTCCTCGTTTGTTTGCTAGATCCAGCTCCCTTTCTGTTTCCTTTTGTATGCTCTCTCTCTTCCTGTGTTTGCTTTATTATAAACTAGCAGAAGGACGTGGCTTTGCACGGGTATATTTCATCTATTTGATTTAATGTTTGTGTGTCTCGTTAAAAGATATCAACAGTATCCCCCATAACTGTGACCTCTACAGCAGCCCACCACTTTAACAGTGAACTCCACAGTCCCCCACCCTTAACACTGACCCCCTCCACAGTGCCCTGCCACTTTAAAATGAGACCTCCACAGCAGCTCATCCCCTTAACTTTGACCTTCACAGCAGTCCGCCCCTTTAACAGTGAGTTTCACAGCACCCCAGTGCCTTAAAAGTGACCTCACAGTACCCTGCTGCCTTAACAGTGACTTCCACACCAGTTGCCCCTTTAATAGTGGCCCTTGCCCCCTTAACAGTGACCTCCATAGTGTCCGCCCCTTTAACAGTGACCTGCACAGTGGCCTGCCCCCTTAACAGTAACATCCACAGTGAACGCCTCTTTAACAGTGACCTCCATAGTGCCAGCCCTTTTAACAGTGACCTCTACAGTGCCCTGCCCCTTTAATTCTAGGGCTACATGACGACATGTTTCGCAAACATTTTGTCTAAACAATTTTTTAATGATAGGCTATGGTGTCGCACTGCGACATGTGACATTCTGCAACCTCGACACAACAGTTGCAAAAAATCCATCCAAGATGGATTTTTCTGCGACTGTCGCTTCATAGTCGCAGCATGTCACATGTCGCAGTGCAACACCATAGACTATCATTATAAAAATTGTTGCGCGACATCAATGTCACGTGACACATGTAGCAGTGTAGTTGTGCCCTATGTGTCGTAAGACTTATTGTTGCGTGACACATGTCAAGCTTCTATTGGCTGATAAGGGACATGTGACCGTGTGTATGGCAGTTGGGATATGAAGAGAAAGACTTGCAGGCGTGTATTGGCTAATGCAGGTTATGTTTTGGGAATATCTCAGGAACGGTACGTCCTAGAGAGCTGTGACCCCCACAAGATTTCTTTCCAGGTAGCAAGGGATGTGTATACCAAGTTTTGTTGAAATCGATGATGTGTTTTTGAGTGATCGCGGAACATACATACACACACACATATATACGTCCTATATATAGATAAGGCTGGTCTATTTCATTTTCCGCTTAGGGTCCTTCCACACGTCCGCACTTTGGGTCCAGATCCGTTTCGCAATTATGCAGAACAGGTGCGGACTCATTCATTTTCTGCGGCCCCGAACTTCCGGTCCGCGGCTCCGCAAAAAAATAGAACATGTCCTATTCTTGTTCGCAGCTGTGGGGGAAGGAAAAAATGAAGAGAAAAAATGAAGAGAAAAAATGAAGAGAAAAAAAAAGAGAGAGGATAACAAGATGGCCTCTAAGCAAAGAGGCGTTCTGCTGAATGTACGTCTGGTAAAACAGGTCGTAAATTGGCGTAATCGGCTAAACTTGAACAATTTTTTAAGTCCCCAAAGGTTGTAACTACTAGAGCGGGACAAAAAAGGTTGCATGATCTGGATCCAGGAAAAAAAGATGGATCTAGAAGAAGTTTTGGATCATGTCCTTCAGGAGTTGGGGGGCGTAGAAAGATGATATAAATGTCTTGTCCAAAGACGAATCCTCACCACTAAATGAAATACTGAGGGCGGTTAAAAAGACGGAGAGTTAATTAAAGATATTTCAACTCAACTGATGTGCTTTTCATAAGAGATGTCGTCTCTAAAATACAGAAGAGTAATTACCATAGAAAAAACTATGTAGGTCCTGGAGAAGGAAGTTAAAGTGCGCAAATGGAAATTCCTATTTTGAGATATGAAAAAAAAGATGGTTTATCTGGAATACAGGTCTCAGCGATGTAACCTTAAAATTATTGGCCTACCAGAGGGTATAGAGGTGACAATTCTGCTAATATGATAAAAAAAATAATAATTCTGGAGAGGTTTGTAAGAGAGCATTTTTCACCACTATTTTTTGTGGAAAGGGCCCATTCAGTTCCAGGGGGCAAATCCGCAGATTCTTTTGGTGAAGATTCTTGTTTCACGTGATAGGTATATGATTTTGAGAAGGGCAAGGGAGTCCTCCCCTATTCTGTATAATGGAAATAGACTGTCTTTTTTTCCTGATTTTATTAAGGACATTCAAGAAAATAGACGTAGTTACGCTGAGGCCAAGAGGCTATTGCGTGAGAAAAACATCAAGTATTCTTTTGTTTATTCGGCCAGGTTGCTGATAATTTAGAGTAGCGAGAGTAGAGACTCTTTTATTTGATACTTCTGATCTAGTGGTAGACTGGCTGGATCAGAATGATCCTTTTTTCTTTTTCTTTTTTTTTTCTTTATTGTTTTTTCAGTGTGGGGGGCTGGGGAGGAAAGGAGGAGAGGTGGTCTTAGGTGAGAGATCTGTCCTAAGATAGTGGCAGATCAAGAGTTGGTGGGGGAGAGGGGGGAGGTTTGTAGCTTGTCGGTTGGGTTGCGATGCGTCTCCCCGGTTGGGGGGAGGTAGGAATTTTGTTCTTCTTTCTCAGTTTTTTTTTTCTTTTTTTAGCTGATTGATATAGGTTAGAATTCTAACCTGGAATGTTCGGGGGCTTGGCAATAAATTAAAAGACAGGCAGTCTCTTATCGGGTTAGGAGACATCTTCCAGCGGTTGTTAGTTTAGTAGAGACCCATTTGTACGGAGGGGGAGATCCCTCGACTCGGAGGGGGTTGGGCCATGCAGACTTATCACTCCACTTTTTCCAATTATTCAAGAGGAGTAACAGTATTAATTCATAAAGGGATTTACTTCATCTCATCTGCCGGGCCTCCTCCATCAATAAGCAGGGGAGATTTGCTTTTCTTCATGGGAATTTATCTGGAAAAATATGTACTTTGGCTTTTATTTATATTCTCTCTCCCCCTTTTCCTCTTCATGTACTTTTGTACAATTGTTTTTTTTTTTACTTTTATGGGTCGGTGACCTGAATACCCAGTCATTGTGATGGGGGATTTTACTTGTGTTATCGATCCAGAAAATGATAGGGTTTTAACGGAGAGAGACATGTATGTAGCACGTCAAGGGTCTCCTTTGGTCCGTTTTTGCCAATAATCTGGCTTTGTGGGCATATGGGGATATTTAGGAAAGGGGAAATGAGCATATTCTTGTGTTAGTAAACCTGGGAGGTCAATGTCTAGGATAGATCTGGCCTTGATAAATAAAAACTATTTGAAGTACATAAAACATATGAAATATGAGGCTAGGTCTTTATCCGACCATCTACCTCTTGTTGTTGAATTATGTTTGGTCCAGGATAAATATAGTGTTATGTTAGGCCTCCATTTAGATTAAACCCTCATTGGATTTCTATAATGGATAACCATGAATTGATTAATCAGGAGATAGAATTTTTCTGGGATAGTAATTATTATTCAGCAAGGACCCACCTGGTATGGGATGCATTCAAGGCCTATATAAGGGGGGTGTTTATTAGTAATATTTCCAACTTGAGAAAGAGCTATGCTAAGAAAGAGAGTGTGCTGCAAGAAGCAGCAGCTGCTTATATGGACGACTTTTCTACTAAGAATACAGAACAAATTAGGGAAAATATGCAGAGGACAAGTCAGGCCTTTTCTGACTTTCGTCTGGATAAGGCTCAGCAAAGGCTTTTTTTTTAAGGGACAGAAATATTTTTCTTAATCAGGTCATCCAGGGAAGATGTTGGCCAGGGTGATCTTTAATCAGGATCCAAAAAAAGAGATAGTTACTATTCGCTCTCCTGAGGGTATAATTATTTGAGATCATGAATCCATTAAATAGGCATTTGTGAAATATTTTTCGGAATTATATAAATCAGAAAATAGTGTTCCAGACGAAACGATTGATTCATATTTAGACTCCATCGCTTTCCCAGTTCTTACAGATGTTCAAAGAGAATCCCTAGACGTGAACCTTTCCTTGCAAGAGTTAGAGGCTGCTTTGAAGGCTTCCGCAATAATTTCTTCTCCGGGATTTAATGGACTTCCATATGAATTTTATTGTAAATATAGGGAGGTGGTCTTTCCCCGTCTTCTGAAGGTATTGAGGCAATAGAGGATGGTAGTCTTCCGGAATCAATGACAGAGGCTGTAGTAGTATTAATATTGAAAAAAGGTAAAGATCCCCTAGATATGGGCTCACATAGGCCGATTTCTTTATTAAAGGGAACTTGTCAGTGGCAAAAGCCATCCCAAACCTCACAGCGAAGGGGCAGGGAAGGGGGCACGGTTACCTTGACTTGAGGCAAGGAGGCCTGAAAATAGCTTGGACGGAGGATAAAAGAAAGTTTTTCATACTTCTGCCTCATCTGAATGCAGTAAGAAAATCATCATTAGAAACTCACTGCCGGCTACTTGAAGGTACTGCTCGCAGTTTGGGATGGCTTTTGCTACTGACAGGTTCCCGGTAAATACTGATGTGAAGCTTCTCTCAAGGATTCTTTCTACTAGGCTGTCTAGGTTTATTTCATATATTATACATCCTGACCAAAACGGGTTTATTCCTCATTATTAGTGTTGAGCGCGAATATAATCGAAAAGCAAATTTTTATCGGGAATATCAGCACTTCGAGAATATGCGAATATTTAGAATATAGTGCTATATATTCGTAATGGCGAATATATATATTTTTTTTAGCACAGTACACATCAGGTGATCTTCCCTCCCTTCTTCTAGCTTGTGGGCAATTGAGACGACTTTGTCACAGCTTAGCAACATCCCTAACAACCATTAGAAAAGTTGCCTACCCCACACCGCTATTTCACGCTCATTACGCAAATAATTCATTGCTGATTTTCACAATCAAGAATATAATCTCGAATTCGCGAATTCACGAATATATGACAAATATTCCACAAAATATTTGCAAAATATCGCAAATTCGAATATTAGCCCTGCCGCTCATCACTACTCATTATAACTTGCACCGCCTTTTTACCAATGTTCAGAACTCCAGGGGGGTTTCTTGCTCCATCCTGTCTTTGGATGCCTCTAAGGCCTTTAACAGGGTGGAGTGGAGATTCCTCTGGAAGGTCTTAGGGAGGATGGGTTTTGGAACTAAGTTTATAAATATGGTTAAGCTTTTGTATAAATCTCCTAGGGTGAGGCTGAATATTAATAAGATGCTTATAAGGTGTATTTTGTTGCGGAGGGGTACTCGTTGAGGATGTCCATTATCTACATTATTATTTGATATTTATATTGAGCCTCTTGCTGTTAGAGTCAGGCAAGACCCTACGCTTGAAGGCTTTGGGACATTGGGAACAGAAGACCATATTTCCCTGTATGCTGATGATGTTTTATTTTATATACAACATACTGATTCCACACTTCTGAGGGTTATTCAAGTTGTTAACTCCTTTGGTGAGGTTTCGGGTCTTGATATTAATTGGTCTAAAACTATTCTTATGCCCCTGGATAAATTGCAACCCTTTACTGACGAGTTGTTTAGTAATCTGATGATTTCCGACTCATTTGAATACTTGGGTATCATTATCTATGCTAAGATTCAAGATTTCCTACAGTCAAATTTGATCCCATTAATAACCAAATTGAGATCTAAAATAAAGATATGGCTCCGACTTCCGTTATCTGGAAACAATAGAATATTTTTGATGAAGATGATGATAGTTCCCCAATTATTGTATGTCCTCAGGAATTCCCCAGTATGGATTAAAGATAAGCTTTGGTTATAGCTCCCCTCCTCAGATGATCACTATGCGAAAAATTGGCTATGGAGAAGTGACTGAGCATGTGTGACCAGTAGCACGCAGCTCAGTAGACATGCACATTGCTATACACTCTCAACACCAGGTGGTGCCATACTATGTTAGTAAATGTATAACTCTTCGCCTGATTATTTTTTGTAACAACAGTAAATGGCACATAAGCGTAATGTTTTATGATAAAAAAAAGAGTATGACATGTAGGGGTGGGATAGCCCCAGATTTTTGTCTAAGATTTTGTACACCTTCAATTTCTCTATTTTGTGTACATATCCTAAGTATGGGTCAATGCAACTACTGAAGGACTTTTCATGGCATGGCTCCTGCGTCCTACGTCTCATACACATTTTTCAAAACTGCTGTTTATGTTGTTAAAACTTAGCATTTTTAAAACAACATTTTTGCAAAAATCATGCTTACACAAAAATTTGCAATTAGAAAACTGGCATAAAACTAATAGTGCATTCTCCCTAATGGGTGCAAGCTATGGAGTACATGCCCCGGCAAATATACCATTCAGATTTACCTGACAGGGTAAAATCCAGTTGCTGCAATGTCTGTTAAGCTGCAGCTGAACCGCATTTTATCCTTTAATAAACAATACCATTTTTTGCAGTGTATGGCAAGTCTGAGCTGGCATGACAGAACTATTGTAATACTAGGTGTTGACACAGAACCATTAAAGGTGAAGATCTGGAGACACTTGTCAGATGCCTCTAATCCACATGCAAGAAATATGTTAGTGGTGTCCACTTCTTACCACAGGCAGTGGGCGAGCTGACTCTACTTGTGTTTGTTGCAAGATGTTGCATACATTTTCGGAGCCCACTGCTGTGCCATTTGTGGCCTTACCCACAATTAGAAAATTATCCAATGAGTGTAAAAGTGTGCAAATGCCATGGACTTTGTGTATATACCTCTCCACCCCAGCATTACCTGTTCTGATTAACATCTATGGCCCTAACTGTCTACCTTCACAGTGGACATCTTTGTATACTGTAGACCACACTCCAATTTTACTATTTAAAGGAAATCTGTCTCCAGCAACCTCCCTATTTAATTGTTTGTATAGACATATCGCTGTAGTTTACCTGATTTAAATTATGTTTTTATTTTGATGATCTAAAGGCTCCGATCCCAGTTATGACACTTTTAGGCAAATTAGGCCTTGGGTGCAACAAGGGCATCACCTTCTTGTTGCTCCTAAGCTCCTCTCCGAGGCCAGACCCTCCCTTGCTGCTTTGATACTGCCTGGCCTGGTCAATCATAGCAGCCAGGAAAGGGAGGGCTACAGAAAGAAACAGAGCTTGGGTGCTGCAAGAGCAACGCTGGTGCCCTCATTGCACCAAAGGCCTTATTGCGTATTAAGAGAAAGTATCATAATGCGGGACAGATACTCAGATCAACTAAAGAAAAGCAGCATTTTAAGCATTATGTGTCTATGCAATATCAGTTTGATAGGGACGTCACTGGTGACAGATTCCCTTTAAACATAAAGTTTTGCTAATGATGAATTTACCTTAGACACACATAGCTTGTAACTTGCCTACAGTCCAGTTGTCCTTCCATACCCCAGAGTCTCCACTCCTATGCTATAGTCAGGATATGTCTGAGATGTTTTCAGCATATTGGCTTGTTCTACTCTCAAGACTTCCCTGCAGTCTTTAGCAGTTTTGACACTTGATTAATTCCTTTCCCAGTGGAGTGACAAATATATTTCACACCTTCATCCATCATTTGTGGTCCCTTTCCTTTGGGTTTTAAGACCCTGACAAAGTGTCGCATAGTTGTTACTGTTGGTATAGGAAACCTTCTGCAGGCCTACTTAAACAGAGCAAGCGCTGTAATATTAGAGTAATGCCAATGTAACCTGTAAGACACAGCACAACAGTTCCTAATAGGACAAACTCAGCCCCTGAACTTGATAAAATTTACTGGCATATAAGAATGCCAAGGTTTATTGCTAACTAAAGAACAATTGTAATTTCTAGCCTAGAGAAGAAATGTACTTTTCAGTGCATCGTTTCTACAGTATACCAAGTGGACCTTGCTGCATTTCACATTTCAATAAGTATCTGCTGACCCTTTCAGGAAGGTGATCTGCTAGAAGACAGAAGACTGCAAGACTAAGTTTGTTAGGATAGTGTTACTGAAATTTTACATTGCTGTTGTTTAAAGGGGTTGTTGGAGTTAGAAAACAAATTCTCAAATAGTTTTTTTTAACCCCGCTTGTGCTTATCCAGAGTTGGGCTCAAGCAATAGGAAAAGGTCATTAATATTTTGCCGAAGCACAGCTCTGATTTAGCCTCTCAAATGCCACAGTTAATGCTAAGTGTGACACCCAAGTTGTTTTACAGAGGGAGGAAACTGTAAGCTTATCGGCACCCCCAAAATGTGATCACAATATGGGTTTCTTTGGGCCTAAAAATGTCCTGCGGGATGGACCCAACAGTATCAGCTATTTATCAGTGAGTTCAGAAGACAGACCAAAGGCAATCAGATAGTCATCCAACCAGCTTAATTTAAAAGGAACCTGCCACCATGAAAGGCAGTGCAAACTGAAGGCAGAATTTTAAAGAGTTGAAGCAACTGAGCAGATTGACATGTGGTTT
The DNA here is from genome assembly GCF_014858855.1 of Bufo gargarizans. NCBI lineage: Eukaryota > Metazoa > Chordata > Amphibia > Anura > Bufonidae > Bufo > Bufo gargarizans. The sequence goes on from NC_058083.1 coordinate 207,840,562, forward strand.
TGTGGGAAAAGATACAGCAAAACCTATAATTTTTTCAATAAATCTGCTTTTTCTATGCAAGTCCAGCGGGCGGTTCTACACAGTGATTGAGCGCTAACTCTCTATGCTTAGTCATGCAGCGTAAGCCTACTTTCATACTAGCGTTTTTGCGGATCCATCATGGATCTGCAAAAACACTTCAATTACCATAATACAACCACATGCATCCGTTATGAATGGATCCACTTGTATCATCTGTAACAAAGCCAAGACGGATCCGTCATGAACTCCACTGAAAGTAATGGGGGACGGATGATTTTTCTATTGTGTCAGAGAAAACGAATCCGTCCCCATTGACTTACATTGTGTGCTAAGACGTCTTGCTCCGCACCACATCGCGGACAGAAAAACGCTGCTTGCAATGTTATTCTGTCTTAGATGGGAGCTCAACCAAACGGAACGGAATGCATTTTGGTGCTTTCCGTTTCGTTCAGTTCAGTTCTGTCCCCCTTGACAATGAATAGGGACAAAACTGAAGCGTTTTCTTCTGCTATTGAGATCCTATGACGGATCTCAATAGCGGAATTTAAAACGCTAATGTGAAAGTAGTCTTAGCTGTCAATCATGCCTTTGTCAAGCCTAATGACATCACATCGCTACCCACATATATACCCCACATATAAGAACACACCCCCTCTAGCCGCCAGTAACATTCATTATTCATCTCATCTACCAATTACTATTAAACATGTGTCTATTTGAACAGTTATTACCGTACACCTGGTTCTAGACATAATAGGTCATTATTAGACTGCATCCATATGATGGCGATCTTGATCATGTCGGCGTCGGCCCAAGTCTAATGCGCAGCCACGTGTAGTTACGCTTGTCCAATAAGATGCGTCACAACGTATCCATGGCAACTGACGGCGCTCCTTCCTGCAGCCAATCGGCTGTCTCAAAAGCCATGTGACGTATGTAACCACGTGTCGTGTCAACGGACGTCATCAGAATGCACCCTTGTACGTCCAATGCATCCATCACATGAACACTCACGTGTAGCGTCACTATAGCGCGACATCATTGGTGCCATGGTGACGGGAAACGCATCTATGGAGATAAATACAGCATGTTTAAATCAAAATGTTTGGGCGATCGCATGGGACAATGCCATAAGCCGTGAGTCAAAGAGCTGTGTATATGGCATGGTCCTGTTGGCTACAACCCATCAATCAATGTATGGAACCAGATGTCAAAGATCGAGAGGCATATAGTAAAACATGTACCATAGATTATAAATACAAAAATATAAAGAGCACACATAGGTGAAATGATAACACAGAAGTATACTTAAAGGCAACTCGTTTACCCTAAGAAGTAAGGGGTGGAAAACAAAGGACAAATTTACATATAACTAAAAACAGGATGTCTAGATACCTAAAAGGCATTACTAGCCACTCATCTTAGTCAATGGAAGTGACGTTAAATTCTATATTGAGGCCATACGGCTGAAGGGACCTGAGAGTTTGGATCCATTTAAGTTCCTTTCTTCTTAGTATTTTCTTTCTGTCTCCCCCCCGTCTCAAATATCCTACACTGTCAATAGTACAAAATCGTAACTGGTTTATGGAATGATTATGTTCAATGAAATGTTTTGCAACCGGTTTATCTAATGCTCCTTTCCTTATTGTACTTTTATGCTTTTTGATTCTCTCTCTCAATTCCATCGTGGTCTCCCCCACGTAGATCAAACTGCAGGGACACTGTATCATGTATACCACATCGGTGGATCTACCTGTATAGTGTCCTTTAATTTGGAACGGCTTACCACTAGGGATGAGCGAACTCGAACTGTATAGTTCGGGTTCGTACCGAATTTTGGGGTGTCCGTGACACGGACCCGAACCCGGACATTTTCGTAAAAGTCCGGGTTCGGGTTCGGTGTTCGTCGCTTTCTTCGCGCTTTTGTGACGCTTTCCTGGCGCTTTTTGAAAGGCTGCAAAGCAGCCAATCAACAAGCGTCATACTACTTGCCCCAAGAGGCCATCACAGCCATGCCTACTATTGGCATGGCTGTGATTGGCCAGAGCACCATGTGACCCAGCCTCTATTTAAGCTGGAGTCACATAGCGCCGCCCGTCACTCTGCTCTGATTAGCGTAGGGAGAGGTTGCGGCTGCGACAGTAGGGCGAGATTAGGCAGATTAACTCCTCCAAAGGACTTGATTAACTGATCGATCTGCAGCTGTGGATCATTGAGCTGCTGATCCTCAATTGCTCACTGTTTTTAGGCTGCCCAGACCGTTTGTCAGTCACATTTTTCTGGGGTGATCGGCGGCCATTTTGTGTCTTGTGGTGCGCCAGCACAAGCTGCGACCAAGTGCATTTAACCCTCAATGGTGTGGTTGTTTTTTGGCTAAAGCCTACATCAGGGTGAAGCTGTCACACCAAGTGCATTTAACCCTCAGTAGTGTGGTTGGTCAAGCTATCACACCAAGTGCATTTAACCAGCAATAGTCTGTTCATTTTTTGGCCATATACTAAATCAGGGGCAAGCTGCGCCCGTCACCAAGTGCATTTAACCCTCAGTAGTGTGGTTGGTCAAGCTGTGACACCAAGTGCATTTAACCAGCAATAGTCTGTTCATTTTTTGGCCATATACTACATCAGGGGCAAGCTGCGCCCATCACCAAGTGCATTTAACCAGCAATAGTGTGGTTATTTTTTGGCCATATCCCAGTCTAATTCTGTCACTAAATCCATACCGGTCACCCAGCGCCTAAATACTAGGCCTCAAATTTATATCCCGCTAAATCTCTCGTTACCGCTGTCCTGTTGTGGCTGGGAAAGTTATTTAGTGTCCGTCAAAGCACATTTTTTGTTCTGGGTTGAAATACAATTCCCAATTTAGCAATTTAAAAATTTAGTGGTTTCTGCTGTATCAGAGCTATTTGAAATCTATCCCTAAAAGGGTATATAATATTCAAGGTGCACATAGGGTCATTCAGAATAACTTCACACACCCGCTACTGTGCATTTCCAAGTCTAATTCTGTCACTAAACCCATACCTGTCACCCAGCGCCTAAATACTAGGCCTCAAATTTATATCCAGCTAAATCTGTCCTTAGTGCTGTAGCTGGGCGAGTTATTTAGTGTCCGTTCAAGCACATTTCTTGTTCTGGGTTGAAATACAATTCCCAATTTAGCAATTTCATAATTTAGTGGTTTCTGCTATATCAGAGCTATTTGAAATCTATCCCTAAAAGGGTATATAATATTCAAGGTGCACATTGGGTCATTCAGAATAACTTCACACACACCCGCTACTGTGTATTTCCAAGTCTAATTCTGTCACTAAACCCATACCTGTCACCCAGCGCCTAAATACTAGGCCTCAAATTTATATCCTGCTAAATCTCTCGTTAGTGCTGTAGCTGGGCGAGTTATTTAGTGTCCGTTCAAGCACATTTCTTGTTCTGGGTTGAAATACAATTCCCAATTTAGCAATTTCATAATTTAGTGGTTTCTGCTATATCAGAGCTATTTGAAATCTATCCCTAAAAGGGTATATAATATTCAAGGTGCACATTGGGTCATTCAGAATAACTTCACACACACCCGCTACTGTGCATTTCCAAGTCTAATTCTGTCACTAAACCCATACCTGTCACCCAGCGCCTAAATACTAGGCCTCAAATTTATATCCTGCTAAATCTCTCGTTAGTGCTGTAGCTGGGCGAGTTATTTAGTGTCCGTTCAAGCACATTTCTTGTTCTGGGTTGAAATACAATTCCCAATTTAGCAATTTCATAATTTAGTGGTTTCTGCTATATCAGAGCTATTTGAAATCTATCCCTAAAAGGGTATATAATATTCAAGGTGCACATTGGGTCATTCAGAATAACTTCACACACACCCGCTACTGTGTATTTCCAAGTCTAATTCTGTCACTAAACCCATACCTGTCACCCAGCGCCTAAATACTAGGCCTCAAATTTATATCCTGCTAAATCTCTCGTTAGTGCTGTAGCTGGGCGAGTTATTTAGTGTCCGTTCAAGCACATTTCTTGTTCTGGGTTGAAATACAATTCCCAATTTAGCAATTTCATAATTTAGTGGTTTCTGCTATATCAGAGCTATTTGAAATCTATCCCTAAAAGGGTATATAATATTCAAGGTGCACATTGGGTCATTCAGAATAACTTCACACACCCGCTACTGTGCATTTCCAAGTCTAATTCTGTCACTAAACCCATACCTGTCACCCAGCGCCTAAATACTAGGCCTCAAATTTATATCCAGCTAAATCTGTCCTTAGTGCTGTAGCTGGGCGAGTTATTTAGTGTCCGTTCAAGCACATTTCTTGTTCTGGGTTGAAATACAATTCCCAATTTAGCAATTTCATAATTTAGTGGTTTCTGCTATATCAGAGCTATTTGAAATCTATCCCTAAAAGGGTATATAATATTCAAGGTGCACATTGGGTCATTCAGAATAACTTCACACACACCCGCTACTGTGTATTTCCAAGTCTAATTCTGTCACTAAACCCATACCTGTCACCCAGCGCCTAAATACTAGGCCTCAAATTTATATCCTGCTAAATCTCTCGTTAGTGCTGTAGCTGGGCGAGTTATTTAGTGTCCGTTCAAGCACATTTCTTGTTCTGGGTTGAAATACAATTCCCAATTTAGCAATTTCATAATTTAGTGGTTTCTGCTATATCAGAGCTATTTGAAATCTATCCCTAAAAGGGTATATAATATTCAAGGTGCACATTGGGTCATTCAGAATAACTTCACACACACCCGCTACTGTGCATTTCCAAGTCTAATTCTGTCACTAAACCCATACCTGTCACCCAGCGCCTAAATACTAGGCCTCAAATTTATATCCTGCTAAATCTCTCGTTAGTGCTGTAGCTGGGCGAGTTATTTAGTGTCCGTTCAAGCACATTTCTTGTTCTGGGTTGAAATACAATTCCCAATTTAGCAATTTCATAATTTAGTGGTTTCTGCTATATCAGAGCTATTTGAAATCTATCCCTAAAAGGGTATATAATATTCAAGGTGCACATTGGGTCATTCAGAATAACTTCACACACACCCGCTACTGTGTATTTCCAAGTCTAATTCTGTCACTAAACCCATACCTGTCACCCAGCGCCTAAATACTAGGCCTCAAATTTATATCCTGCTAAATCTCTCGTTAGTGCTGTAGCTGGGCGAGTTATTTAGTGTCCGTTCAAGCACATTTTTTTGTTCTGGGTTGAAATACAATTCCCAATTTAGCAATTTCATAATTTAGTGGTTTCTGCTATATCAGAGCTATTTGAAATCTATCCCTAAAAGGGTATATAATATTCAAGGTGCACATTGGGTCATTCAGAATAACTTCACACACACCCGCTACTGTGTATTTCCAAGTCTAATTCTGTCACTAAACCCATACCTGTCACCCAGCGCCTAAATACTAGGCCTCAAATTTATATCCTGCTAAATCTCTCGTTAGTGCTGTAGCTGGGCGAGTTATTTAGTGTCCGTTCAAGCACATTTCTTGTTCTGGGTTGAAATACAATTCCCAATTTAGCAATTTCATAATTTAGTGGTTTCTGCTATATCAGAGCTATTTGAAATCTATCCCTAAAAGGGTATATAATATTCAAGGTGCACATTGGGTCATTCAGAATAACTTCACACACACCCGCTACTGTGTATTTCCAAGTCTAATTCTGTCACTAAACCCATACCTGTCACCCAGCGCCTAAATACTAGGCCTCAAATTTATATCCTGCTAAATCTCTCGTTAGTGCTGTAGCTGGGCGAGTTATTTAGTGTCCGTTCAAGCACATTTCTTGTTCTGGGTTGAAATACAATTCCCAATTTAGCAATTTCATAATTTAGTGGTTTCTGCTATATCAGAGCTATTTGAAATCTATCCCTAAAAGGGTATATAATATTCAAGGTGCACATTGGGTCATTCAGAATAACTTCACACACACCCGCTACTGTGCATTTCCAAGTCTAATTCTGTCACTAAACCCATACCTGTCACCCAGCGCCTAAATACTAGGCCTCAAATTTATATCCTGCTAAATCTCTCGTTAGTGCTGTAGCTGGGCGAGTTATTTAGTGTCCGTTCAAGCACATTTCTTGTTCTGGGTTGAAATACAATTCCCAATTTAGCAATTTCATAATTTAGTGGTTTCTGCTATATCAGAGCTATTTGAAATCTATCCCTAAAAGGGTATATAATATTCAAGGTGCACATTGGGTCATTCAGAATAACTTCACACACACCCGCTACTGTGTATTTCCAAGTCTAATTCTGTCACTAAACCCATACCTGTCACCCAGCGCCTAAATACTAGGCCTCAAATTTATATCCTGCTAAATCTCTCGTTAGTGCTGTAGCTGGGCGAGTTATTTAGTGTCCGTTCAAGCACATTTCTTGTTCTGGGTTGAAATACAATTCCCAATTTAGCAATTTCATAATTTAGTGGTTTCTGCTATATCAGAGCTATTTGAAATCTATCCCTAAAAGGGTATATAATATTCAAGGTGCACATTGGGTCATTCAGAATAACTTCACACACACACGCTTCTGTGCATTTCCAAGTCTAATTCTGTCACTAAATCCATACCGGTCACCCAGCGCCTAAATACTAGGCCTCAAATTTATATCCCGCTGAATTTGAATACAATACATTGGGCCAAATAATATATTTGTTGTTGTGGTGAACCATAACAATGAGAAAAACATCTAGTAAGGGACGCGGACGTGGACATGGTCGTGGTGGTGTTAGTGGACCCTCTGGTGCTGGGAGAGGACGTGGCCGTTCTGCCACATCCACACGTCCTAGTGTACCAACTACCTCAGGTCCCAGTAGCCGCCAGAATTTACAGCGATATATGGTGGGGCCCAATGCCGTTCTAAGGATGGTAAGGCCTGAGCAGGTACAGGCATTAGTCAATTGGGTGGCCGACAGTGGATCCAGCACGTTCACATTATCTCCCACCCAGTCTTCTGCAGAAAGCGCACAGATGGCGCCTGAAAACCAACCCCATCAGTCTGTCACATCACCCCCATGCATACCAGGGAAACTGTCTCAGCCTCAAGTTATGCAGCAGTCTCTTATGCTGTTTGAAGACTCCGCTGGCAGGGTTTCCCAAGGGCATCCACCTAGCCCTTCCCCAGCGGTGAAAGACATAGAATGCACTGACGCACAACCACTTATGTTTCCTGATGATGAGGACATGGGAATACCACCTCAGCATGTCTCTGATGATGACGAAACACAGGTGCCAACTGCTGCGTCTTTCTGCAGTGTGCAGACTGAACAGGAGGTCAGGGATCAAGACTGGGTGGAAGACGATGCAGGGGACGATGAGGTCCTAGACCCCACATGGAATGAAGGTCGTGCCACTGACTTTCACAGTTCGGAGGAAGAGGCAGTGGTGAGACCGAGCCAACAGCGTAGCAAAAGAGGGAGCAGTGGGCAAAAGCAGAACACCCGCCGCCAAGAGACTCCGCCTGCTACTGACCGCCGCCATCTGGGACCGAGCACCCCAAAGGCAGCTTCAAGGAGTTCCCTGGCATGGCACTTCTTCAAACAATGTGCTGACGACAAGACCCGAGTGGTTTGCACGCTGTGCCATCAGAGCCTGAAGCGAGGCATTAACGTTCTGAACCTGAGCACAACCTGCATGACCAGGCACCTGCATGCAAAGCATGAACTGCAGTGGAGTAAACACCTTAAAACCAAGGAAGTCACTCAGGCTCCCCCTGCTACCTCTTCTGCTGCTGCCGCCTCGGCCTATTCTGCTGCTGCCGCCTCGGCCTCTTCCTCCGCCTCTGGAGGAACGTTGGCACCTGCCGCCCAGCAAACAGGGGATGTACCACCAACACCACCACCACCACCTCCGTCACCAAGCGTCTCAACCATGTCACACGCCAGCGTTCAGCTCTCCATCTCACAAACATTTGATAGAAAGCGTAAATTCCCACCTAGCCACCCTCGATCCCTGGCCCTGAATGCCAGCATTTCTAAACTACTGGCCTATGAAATGCTGTCATTTAGGCTGGTGGACACAGACAGCTTCAAACAGCTCATGTCGCTTGCTGTCCCACAGTATGTTGTTCCCAGCCGGCACTACTTCTCCAAGAGAGCCGTGCCTTCCCTGCACAACCAAGTATCCGATAAAATCAAGTGTGCACTGCGCAACGCCATCTGTAGCAAGGTCCACCTAACCACAGATACGTGGACCAGTAAGCACGGCCAGGGACGCTATATCTCCCTAACTGCACACTGGGTAAATGTAGTGGCAGCTGGGCCCCAGGCGGAGAGCTGTTTGGCGCACGTCCTTCCGCCGCCAAGGATCGCAGGGCAACATTCTTTGCCTCCTGTTGCCACCTCCTCCTTCTCGGCTTCCTCCTCCTCTTCTTCCACCTGCTCATCCAGTCAGCCACACACCTTCACCACCAACTTCAGCACAGCCCGGGGTAAACGTCAGCAGGCCATTCTGAAACTCATATGTTTGGGGGACAGGCCCCACACCGCACAGGAGTTGTGGCGGGGTATTGAACAACAGACCGACGAGTGGTTGCTGCCGGTGAGCCTCAAGCCCGGCCTGGTGGTGTGTGATAATGGGCGAAATCTCGTTGCAGCTCTGGGACTAGCCAATTTGACGCACATCCCTTGCTTGGCGCATGTGCTGAATTTGGTGGTGCAGAAGTTCATTCACAACTACCCCGACATGTCAGAGCTGCTGCATAAAGTGCGGGCCGTCTGTTCGCGCTTCCGGCGTTCACATCCTGCTGCTGCTCGCCTGTCTGCGCTACAGCGTAACTTCGGCCTTCCCGCTCACCGCCTCATATGCGACGTGCCCACCAGGTGGAACTCCACCTTGCACATGCTGGACAGACTGTGCGAGCAGCAGCAGGCCATAGTGGAGTTTCAGCTGCAGCACGCACGGGTCAGTCGCACTACAGAACAGCACCACTTCACCACCAATGACTGGGCCTCCATGCGAGACCTGTGTGCCCTGTTGCGCTGTTTCGAGTACTCCACCAACATGGCCAGTGGCGATGACACCGTTATCAGCGTTACAATACCACTTCTATGTCTCCTTGAGAAAACACTTAGGGCGATGATGGAAGAGGAGGTGGCCCAGGAGGAGGAGGAGGAGGAGGAGGAAGAGGGGTCATTTTTAGCACTTTCAGGCCAGTCTCTTCGAAGTGACTCAGAGGGAGGTTTTTGGCAACAGCAGAGGCCAGGTACAAATGTGGCCAGCCAGGGCCCACTACTGGAGGACGAGGAGGACGAGGATGAGGAGGAGGTGGAGGAGGATGAGGATGAAGCATGGTCACAGCGGGGTGGCACCCAACGCAGCTCGGGTCCATCACTGGTGCGTGGCTGGGGGGAAAGGCAGGACGATGACGATACGCCTCCCACAGAGGACAGCTTGTCCTTACCCCTGGGCAGCCTGGCACACATGAGCGACTACATGCTGCAGTGCCTGCGCAACGACAGCAGAGTTGCCCACATTTTAACCTGTGCGGACTACTGGGTTGCCACCCTGCTGGATCCACGCTACAAAGACAATGTGCCCACCTTACTTCCTGCACTGGAGCGTGATAGGAAGATGCGCGAGTACAAGCGCACGTTGGTAGACGCGCTACTGAGAGCATTCCCAAATGTCACAGGGGAACAAGTGGAAGCCCAAGGCCAAGGCAGAGGAGGAGCAAGAGGTCGCCAAGGCAGCTGTGTCACGGCCAGCTCCTCTGAGGGCAGGGTTAGCATGGCAGAGATGTGGAAAACTTTTGTCAACACGCCACAGCTAACTGCACCACCACCTGATACGCAACGTGTTAGCAGGAGGCAACATTTCACTAACATGGTGGAACAGTACGTGTGCACACCCCTCCACGTACTGACTGATGGTTCGGCCCCATTCAACTTCTGGGTCTCTAAATTGTCCACGTGGCCAGAGCTAGCCTTTTATGCCTTGGAGGTGCTGGCCTGCCCGGCAGCCAGCGTTTTGTCTGAACGTGTATTCAGCACGGCAGGGGGCGTCATTACAGACAAACGCAGCCGCCTGTCTACAGCCAATGTGGACAAGCTGACGTTCATAAAAATGAACCAGGCATGGATCCCACAGGACCTGTCCGTCCCTTGTCCAGATTAGACATTAACTACCTCCCCATAACCATATATTATTGGACTCCAGGGCACTTCCTCATTCAATCCTATTTTTATTTTCATTTTACCATTATATTGCGAGGCTACCCAAAGTTGAATGAACCTCTCCTCTGCCTGTGTGCTAGGCCTAAATATATGCCAATGGACTGTTGCAGTGGTGGCTGACGTGAAGCCTCATTCTCTGCTATGACATGCAGACTGATTCTCTGCTGACATGAAGCCAGATTCTCTGTTACGGGACCTCTCTCCTCTGCCTGGGTGCTGGGCCTAAATATATGCCAATGGACTGTTGCAGTGGTGGCTGACGTGAAGCCTCATTCTCTGCTATGACATGCAGACTAATTCTCTGCTGACATGAAGCCAGATTGTCTGTTACGGGACCTCTCTCCTCTGCCTGGGTGCTGGGCCTAAATTATGACAATGGACTGTTGCAGTGGTGGCTGACGTGAAGCCTGATTCTCTGCTATGACATGCAGACTGATTCTCTGCTGACATGAAGCCAGATTCTCTGTTACGGGACCTCTCTCCTCTGCCTGTGTGTGCTGGGCCTAAATATATGCCAATGGACTGTTGCAGTGGTGGCTGACGTGAAGCCTCATTCTCTGCTATGACATGCAGACTGATTCTCTGCTGACATGAAGCCAGATTCTCTGTTACGGGACCTCTCTCCTCTGCCTGTGTGTGCTGGGCCTAAATATATGCCAATGGACTGTTGCAGTGGTGGCTGACGTGAAGCCTCATTCTCTGCTATGACATGCAGACTGATTCTCTGCTGACATGAAGCCAGATTCTCTGTTACGGGACCTCTCTCCTCTGCCTGTGTGTGCTGGGCCTAAATATATGCCAATGGACTGTTGCAGTGGTGGCTGACGTGAAGCCTCATTCTCTGCTATGACATGCAGACTAATTCTCTGCTGACATGAAGACAGATTCTCTGTTACGGGACCTCCCTCCTCTGCCTGGGTGCTGGGCCTAAATATATGCCAATGGACTGTTGCAGTGGTGGCTGACGTGAAGCCTCATTCTCTGCTATGACATGCAGACTGATTCTCTGCTGACATGAAGCCAGATTCTCTGTTACGGGACCTCTCTCCTCTGCCTGTGTGTGTGCTGGGCCTAAATATATGCCAATGGACTGTTGCAGTGGTGGCTGACGTGAAGCCTCATTCTCTGCTATGACATGCAGACTAATTCTCTGCTGACATGAAGACAGATTCTCTGTTACGGGACCTCCTCCTCTGCCTGGGTGCTGGGCCTAAATATATGCCAATGGACTGTTGCAGTGGTGGGTGACGTGAAGCCTCATTCTCTGCTATGACATGCAGACTGATTCTCTGCTGACATGAAGCCAGATTGTCTGTTACGGGACCTCCTCCTCTGCCTGGGTGCTGGGCCTAAATATATGCCAATGGACTGTTGCAGTGGTGGCTGACGTGAAGCCTCATTCTCTGCTATGACATGCAGACTAATTCTCTGCTGACATGAAGACAGATTCTCTGTTACGGGACCTCCCTCCTCTGCCTGGGTGCTGGGCCTAAATATATGCCAATGGACTGTTGCAGTGGTGGCTGACGTGAAGCCTCATTCTCTGCTATGACATGCAGACTAATTCTCTGCTGACATGAAGACAGATTCTCTGTTACGGGACCTCCCTCCTCTGCCTGGGTGCTGGGCCTAAATATATGCCAATGGACTGTTGCAGTGGTGGGTGACGTGAAGCCTCATTCTCTGCTATGACATGCAGACTGATTCTCTGCTGACATGAAGCCAGATTGTCTGTTACGGGACCTCTCTCCTCTGCCTGTGTGCTAGGCCTAAATATATGCCAATGGACTGTTGCAGTGGTGGCTGACGTGAAGCCTCATTCTCTGCTATGACATGCAGACTGATTCTCTGCTGACATGAAGCCAGATTCGTCTGTTACGGGACCTCTCTGCTCTGCCTGTGTGCTAGGCCTAAATATATGCCAATGGACTGTTGCAGTGGTGGGTGACGTGAAGCCTCATTCTCTGCTATGACATGCAGACTGATTCTCTGCTGTCATGAAGCCAGATTGTCTGTTACGGGACCTCTCTGCTCTGCCTGTGTGCTAGGCCTAAATATATGCCAATGGACTGTTGCAGTGGTGGGTGACGTGAAGCCTCATTCTCTGCTATGACATGCAGACTGATTCTCTGCTGACATGAAGCCAGATTGTCTGTTACGGGACCTCTCTCCTCTGCCTGTGTGCTAGGCCTAAATATATGCCAATGGACTGTTGCAGTGGTGGCTGACGTGAAGCCTCATTCTCTGCTATGACATGCAGACTAATTCTCTGCTGACATGAAGCCAGATTGTCTGTTACGGGACCTCTCTCCTCTGCCTGGGTGCTGGGCCTAAATTTATGACAATGGACTGTTGCAGTGGTGGCTGACGTGAAGCCTGATTCTCTGCTATGACATGCAGACTGATTCTCTGCTGACATGAAGCCAGATCCTCTGTTACGGGACCTCTCTCCTCTGCCTGTGTGTGTGCTGGGCCTAAATATATGCCAATGGACTGTTGCAGTGGTGGCTGACGTGAAGCCTCATTCTCTGCTATGACATGCAGACTGATTCTCTGCTGACATGAAGCCAGATTCTCTGTTACGGGACCTCTCTCCTCTGCCTGTGTGTGTGCTGGGCCTAAATATATGCCAATGGACTGTTGCAGTGGTGGCTGACGTGAAGCCTCATTCTCTGCTATGACATGCAGACTAATTCTCTGCTGACATGAAGACAGATTCTCTGTTACGGGACCTCCCTCCTCTGCCTGGGTGCTGGGCCTAAATATATGCCAATGGACTGTTGCAGTGGTGGCTGACGTGAAGCCTCATTCTCTGCTATGACATGCAGACTAATTCTCTGCTGACATGAAGACAGATTCTCTGTTACGGGACCTCTCTCCTCTGCCTGGGTGCCGGGGCCTAAATATCTGAGAATGGACTGTTCCAGTGGTGGGTGACGGGAAGCCAGATTCTCTGCTATGGAACCTCTCTCCAATTGATTTTGGTTAATTTTTATTTATTTAATTTTTATTTTAATTCATTTCCCTATCCACATTTGTTTGCAGGGGATTTACCTACATGTTGCTGCCTTTTGCAGCCCTCTAGCTCTTTCCTGGGCTGTTTTACAGCCTTTTTAGTGCCGAAAAGTTCGGGTCCCCATTGACTTCAATGGGGTTCGGGTTCGGGACGAAGTTCGGATCGGGTTCGGATCCCGAACCCGAACATTTCCGGGATGTTCGGCCGAACTTCTCGAACCCGAACATCCAGGTGTTCGCTCAACTCTACTTACCACTGTAGGGATGTGCAAAACCGTCACCCCTCATGATGCCACTGCAGTTGCAGCATGAGAGGCAAGGGAAATTGCCATTCCTCAGGGGTGCCAGTCTCATCTGTCTCTCAATATCCTTACCCCTATGTCTGCTTTTACAATTTAATCTCGCAAATTTGGGCTTCTCTTATAGGCCATCATTGGGGGGGGCAGAAAATTCAATAACATTGGGTAATCCTTTGTGCAAAATTTGCCAATCTTGTCTCAGGATGGCAGCAATATTGCTACTATCACCCCCATAAATTGACACAAAGGGAATACGCTCAATGTCTTGTTTCTGGGACTTCCTTATAAAGGTGGAACTACGTTCAGTGGTCGCAATTTTGTGTCTAGTGCGTTTAATCAATTTTTTGGGGTAGCCTCTATCCCTAAATTTACAACACATTTCATCCACCCTATGTTCAAACTGAGTATCATCGGATACAATGCGTCGTACTCTGAGCAGTTGGCTCCATGGTAGGGAGTTCACCATGCTGGAAGGATGGCTACTGTCATACATCAATAAAGTATTTTTATCCGTAGATTTTTGGAACAAATCAGTGGTGATAATTCCCCCCCCCCCCCCCCGCACCAGAATTCGGACGTCAAGGAACTGAAGCTCACTGACAGAATGTGTCACCGTGAACTGCAGGTCCCGTACCCCAGAATTCAGGTGCGCATGGAAGTCATCGAGTTCCAATATAGTACCTGTCCAAATTAAGAAAATGTCGTTGATGTAGCGCCACCAGCACAGAACCCTCTCGAAAAAACTGGAGCGATATACCAGCTGATCCTCGACCTCCGCCATAAAGATGTTTGCGTAGGTTGGGGCCACATTGGACCCCATCGCCACGCCATGCTTTTGTTGGTAGAAGGTGTCCCTGAAGAGGAAATAATTCCTCCTCAGGTATATATGTGGGTAACGATGTGATGTCATTAGGCTTGACAAAGGCTGGGATTCAGCCGAAACGTTGCTGTTTTTAATTGTCTAGGGGTCGCAATAAAAGTTTGGAAGATGTGAGATGCTGCCAGTGCCATTTTTTCTACATTTACTTCATGGCCTGTTGGATCAAGGGTCAACGGTGAGGCTGTTGCATCCCTTTACACATTGACGAAGGATCGCATAGTGCTGCTTCTGTTTACAACTTGCAGATGAATTGCATAGTCCTTCTTTGCCATGAAAATTAACTTAATCCCAAAAAAAACTTTCCACTGCATTTCATTGCTGTCATTAAAGGACCTGCTGAGATCATTTCAGTAATCGTCTTGTTAATTCAGGTGAGAATGTTGACGAGCACAAGGCTGGAGATCATTATGTCAGGCTGATTGGGTTAAAATGGCAGACTTGACCTGTTAAAAGGAGGGTGATGCTTGAAATCATTGTTCTTCCATTGTTAACCACGGTGACCTGCAAAGAAACGCGTGCAGCCATCATTGCATTGCATAAAAATGTCTTCACAGGCAAGGATATTGTAGCTACTAAGATTGCACCTCAATCAACAATTTATAGGATCATCAAGAACTTCAAGGAAAGAGGTTCAATTCTTGTTAAGAAGGCTTCAGGGCATCCAAGAAAGTCCAGCAAGCACCAGGATCGTCTCCTAAAGAGGAATCAGCTGCGGGATCGGAGTGCTACCAGTGCAGAGCTTGCTCAGGAATGGCAGCAGGCAGGTGTGAGCGCATCTGCACGCACGGTGAAGCGAAGACTTTTGGAAGATGGCCTGGTGTCAAGAAGGGCAGCAGAGAAGCCACTTCTCTCCAAAAAAAACATCAGGGACAGAATAATCTTCTGCAGAAAATATTGTGAATGGACTGCTGAGGACTGGGGCAAAGTCATATTCTCCGATGAAGCCTCTTTCCGATTGTTTGGGGCATCAGGAAAAAGGCTTCTCCGGAGAAGAAAAGGTGAGCGCTACCATCAGTTCTGTGTCATGCCAACAGTAAAGCATCCTGAGACCATTCATGTGTGGGGTTGCTTCTCATCCAAGGGAGTGGGCTCACTCCCAATTTTGCCCAAAAACACAGCCATGAATAAAGAATGGTACCAAAACACCCTCCAACAGCAATTTCTTCCAACAATCCAACAACAGTTTGGTGAAGAACAATGCATTTTCCAGCACGATGGAGCCCCGTGCCATAAGGCAAAAGGGTATAACTAAGTGGCTCGGGGACCAAAACGTTGACATTTTGGGTCCATGGCCTGGAAACTCCCCAGATCTTAATCCCATTGAGAACTTGTGGTCAATACTCAAGAGGCTAGTGGACAAACAAAAACCCACTAATTCTGAGAAACTCCAAGAAGTGATTATGAAAGAATAGGTTGCTATCAGTCAGGAATTGGCCCAGAGGTTGATTGAGAGCATGCCAAGTCGAATTGCAGAGGTCCTGAAAAAGAAGGGCCAACACTGCAAATACTGATTCTTTGCATAAATGTCATGTAATTGTCGATAAAAGCCTTTGAAACGTATGAAGTGCGTGTAATTATATTTCACTACATCACAGAAACAACTGAAACAAATATCTAAAAGCAGTTTAGCAGCAAACTTTGTGAAAACGAATATTTGGGTCATTCTCAGAACTTTTGGCAACGACTGTATATATATATATATATATATATATATATTGTAAAAAGTCCAGCGGGAGCACCAACCAAGGAACGGGTGCAATGTCCACAAGGGTAGCGGCAATACCCCAATAGTACAGTTTAGAGAAAATAGGACTGCACTCCAGAATAAAAGTGAAAAATTGTGAGCTTTTATTCACCCATAATATGGCAACCTTGCGACGTTCTTGCATTTTCATGGTGACAGGTTCCTTTTAAAATGTGGTTATCTAGATGACACCCGTTCTTTCATTTCCTAAATTGCTTCTAATGATCAGCGACTGCTATACAATTCCCTAATATATAATATTCTTAAGAGGTCTTCCTAACCCAAATTGCACATTATTTTGACTAGTGAGATAGCTTCAGCAATCAAGCAACGAAGAATTACACATGTTTTCTTTCTTAGCTTCATTCAAAGTCTGAGTTGTGCACTTCAAGCATGCAGTGAAATGGATGGGTTGATCTGTGAATATATTTCAATTAAGAGAGGAACTTTCTGAACCATTTATTTCTGTTTAACTTTCATTCTGTCATTAGATGGACAATTTCTGTTAATGTGTGCAGATTTAGGTAGAGAAATCAGCATGCCTGTGCGGTGATACATGAGGGGAACATCGGGTCTATATACCATTTAACAGCTGCTGACTTACATTAATTAAATGCAGCAGAGCACACTTTAGGCGAATAGATGCAGCCCAGACAAAAGCGTCGAGCATGGAAATGCATCTTGAATAATATGATATATTTATCAGCCAATCAGGAAGCAAACGACTAGGTCGCCTCACTTCCTAAGTGTCATACCGGTCATTTTACTTTAGCTTGTTAATGTAATATCTGCCTTTAGAGATTAAAAAAACTGTATTATGATTAACATTAACAATTTAACAGAATATTTTGCCTTACAACAGCAGCATAGTTACCGAGGGCAGAAGAAAAGTGGTAATACTTTTTTATTGTTTGGGTTTAGCATTTTCTTTATGAGCCCTATATGGAAGACAAAAATGTTGGATTTATAGGTAGAAAGGTAACATTTTATGTTATATTATGACAGTTTTACCAAGTACGCATACATTATAGGACAATATGAGAATGTATTGTGCTATGCTGAATAGTATGGGTAATGAGTAATAATTACACCTGTCACAGGCCATAATGAAAATGAATTTATTTAGAATTTCCTAATGCCTTTGACCTTCAGCCTTCAAAGTCCTGAACTGTACAGTTTTAATGTAAGCTCAGTATTTAGCTCATGATTCAGAAAACTATATTTTCACATCAATCTTAGGGCTTATGCTCATGGACATACAACGCATTCCAAAAGCCTTTAGACTTATGTCGTGCCTTGTGCTAAAATAAAAAATAAATAAAAATAAAGGTTATCCCCATCATTCTACGCTCAATACCCCATAATGAAGAAGTGAAAACAGAATGTTAAAAATCTTTTTTAAAGGGAACCTGTCACCAGTTTTATAGTGTCCTAACTAAGGGCAACATCAATAAGTGACTTTTATTATATTAGCAAAATGCTGGGTCACTTTCTTTAATTGATCCAGTCAATCTGCCAACATCTTGTATTGAAAAGCTCCAGCTCATAATGATGAGTCCTGAATATTCATGAACTCCTGACTCTTCCCGCCTACCTGCTGCTGATTGACAGTTATTTTCCATATGAATCAGCAGCAGGTGGGCAGGGGTGTGGCTATAGCTCTGAATTAAAAAAACGCTGGACTCACTGACATCACGCTGGACTCAAATCAGCTCATTAGTGTGCGGCATGTGGCATCTTTGTGTGTATATTATGAGTTAACCATCTGTCACACCAGTAAGTGAATGCATCTAAGGCATTTTTTTTGTAGTTAATGATTGTATATAATTAGTTAGACTATAATCAAATATCCACATGACAGGTTCCCTTTAATTCATTGAAAAGAAAAACTAAAATCTTGCATTGACATGAGTGTTCAGACCCTTTACTCAATACTTAGTTGAAGCACCTTGCACAGCAATTATAGCCTTTGGTCTTCTTGTGTATGACGCCACAAGGTTTGCAGACCCAGATTTGGGGATTTTCTGCAATTCTTCTCTGCAGATCCTCTCAAGGTCAGTCAGTTGTATGGGTCATTATTAGAGATGTGTGAAGTTTTCAAAAATTCGATTTGGCAGCTTTGCCAAAGTTCGTCAAGAAATTTGATTTGTTATGAATTACTTTGTAATGAATCGCTTTTCATTGTATGGCATGGGCACAATGATGGGAAAAGCAATCATGCCTTCCCCCGTCATTTAGCCCCTCAGATGCTGTGCTCTATGCTGATCGCGGCATCTGAGACTCACATTCAGGTGCTCAGGAGGAGATTAATCCAAGACAAAAAAAAAAGATACTCACCTCATCATCATGACATCACCGCACGTGACCACATGGTGACGTCTTCACACTCATCAAATGTCCTTTGGCAGGTTTTCTTCTATGAAGACGGGAGCGGACGGCCTCTCTGCGATCAAGTGGATGAGGTGAGTATAATTTATTTTTTTCAGCTACCATTTTAGGAAAAATTTATTCAGCTTCACAGTGAATAATTATTTTCTAAACTTCGGATTGAATTCCGCTCAGATGCTTCAACACTAGTCATTATCTTATTGGAAGGTGAACCTTCAGCCCAGTCTAAGGTCTAGAGCACTCAGGATCAGATTTTTATTAAGAATATCTCTGTACTCTGGTCAGGGTTGAAGGAAAGCTAAAGTGAATAGTCTAACCGCTGAAAAAACAAAAACAAAGCATGATGCTGCCACCACCTCGTTTGGTATTGAGCAGGTGATGAACAATGCCTTATGTTCTCCAGACATGACGCTTAGAATTGAGGCCAAAAAGTTCAATATTATTTTCATCAGATCAGAGGCTCTTGTTTCTCATAGTCTGAAAGTCCTTTAGTTGCTGTTTTGCTAATTCCCGGTGGGTTTTCACTTTGCCATAAACCCCAGATTGGTAGAGTGCTACAGTGATGATTGGCCTTCTAGAAGTTTCTCTCCCAACTGCACACAGGAATGGTTAAACAGGACGTGGTGGTAACAGACTCTTTTTAAATACAGTTCTGGATAATCATTCTAAGAAACTTATTGACTAAATTTAATCTGTTTTAGCTATAAATTAACCAATTTCAGAAGAGCATGTTTATACTTCTGCTATGATAGAGACTAATTATCTAGAATATCTTGATTTATTAACGTATAAATAGCCACAGCTGATAATAATTTTGTCACATTTCAGGAGGTCCATGCAATTTATGCCACTTTTTGTCATAAATAAAAGTACTTGTCAAACTCAATTTCTTTTTTAGAAAGGTGGAGAGCATAGTCTAAATGAGCAAAAAGTTGAAAATGTTTGCACAAAAGGGGGTTTGCACAAAAAGTTGTTTAAACTGGCATTAAAGCTTTAATAATCCCCCGAACAAACTTTGTTATGCCTTGTGCAAGCCATACAAATGATCTCTTTGGTGTTCTTTAAAATCCTGAGTAATGCACCACCCCTCAGGTCATGTCTAAATATAGGACTGTTGCCCATGACAACCAATCACAACACAGCTTTCATCTTTTAGGGTGCTTTTGAAACACGAAGAAAAGGTTTTAATAATTGTGCCCTTGTGTGTTATAGTTTGTTCTTTAAAAAAGAGTAAAAATAAATAAAATAAATAAAACTAAGTAACAAAAAATCATTCTTTTTCCTTATCCTCTGATTGGTTAAAAAATAAAATAAACTACACATAATTGGGAATCTCATGTCTGAAATATCCTGATCTATAAAAGGATCACATTACCTATCCTGCATTGTGAATGCCATAAAAAATACTTAAAAAACACTGATGGAATTGCGGTTTTTGTCATCTCAACTCCAATTCAAATTGTATAAAAAGTCATACCAGTAAAAACTACAGCTCATCCCTCAAAACAACAAGACATCACAAAACTGCAAACGTTATTTTATGATGCAAATTAGTAAAACATAAAATAAACCTATATAAATTTAGTAATGCCATATTCATATCAACCCACAGAATAAAGTTATCATGTCTGTACGGCATAATGGACCCCATAAAAAAACTAAAAAAAAAACAATAAGAAGCACTGACAGAATTGCAATTTTTGCCAAAAAGTGATCAAAAAGTCATATGTATCCTAAAATGGTACCAATATAAATTACAGCGAATTCCATGAAAAATAAGCTCTCAAACAACTAGTTTGATGGAAAAAAAACCTAATTGTAATGCAAAATTAAAAATACAACTGCAAAGTACCTGTCACGGATGGTGTTGCAGAAAGCTGGAACTTATAAATAAACATCCGACTGGCTTGATCCCAAACTAAGGAGCATATGGGTGAGCCCTATAAAACCTCTAGAGCTCTCCCTGATTGCTATGCCCATGTAAAGGTCTTTATGATAGTTGATTGCATGTCCAAGTACCTCATACTATGTGACACCTGAAAGCCCTATAATAGTGAGGGGACACGACCACCGACTCCCTGCACTTAATACGGACGGAGTCAGGGTCACCTAGAATCAAGCCAGCAAGGAAACACAAATAAAGGAAACAGACTTATCTGAGGAATCAGCAGAAGCAGCATCCAGCAGTGAACATAATCCAAGAAGAAGTATAAACCGCAAAGTGAGGCAGCATGAGAGGGAATATAAAGGGAGACAATTAGTGTAAATAGGTGACAGCTGGGAGAAGGAAAGGAGATGACAAAATGAAACCAAAACAAAGAACTTCATGCAGGTAGAGAAGAACATCTAACAGACCTTCTCACAGAAGTGGCGGTGACAGTACCTCACCGAAATGTGCGCCGGGGCTGGTGTCATCCTGGAAAGATACACCTCATGGGTGAGTTATACCACTGTTCTACTTTTTGATAGATTTTTCTTCCAATCATTCTTTGTTAGGGATCCTGTCTTTCCTATTACTCTGATTGTACTCTTATGTGGCTTTAGCTGTGGAGGCTATTATGCTTTCTTTGACTACATGTAAAATAGATACACATATTTGCCATTGTAACACTTTTACAAACCCAGTAATCAATCTCTTACATTTATTGCTATCTTGGTGTACTATTTATGAGTCTGTTTACTTAGGGACTCTACTTTTTCAGATTTTTTTTTACCTACACCATGTTATTGTATTATTGATGCTACGAATTCCCACGTTTGGTGTGTTTTTCTAGTGATGATGCCCCTTTTTTTCCTGCTTTCTTATTTTTAATTCTGTGTCTTGTCATTTTTTAACTCTAGTGAGGAAATAAAGATTCATTTTGTGTGGCTTGATATTTTATAGGTTGTGTTTTAGTGTAGTGTAGAGCCACACTTGAGATTTCTTACGTTGGTTAAATAAGCACTCTATTTTTGGGAATAATGTCACTTCATGTATCATGACTGCCTCTAATGTCTGTTTTTTCTTTAGTTAGATTTATTTAAAGCTAGCAGCTCAGAGGACATGTCCTTTTTCAGGTGGGGGTGTATTTTCTGCCCTTACTAGTGGCAGTTGAAAGATAAAACTCAGCATGTGCTTATATCACAGTGAGCTAGATAAATAATTTAGAAAAAGAGCAAACAGCAGGTGGTGCTGGTTTGAAAATGTAATATTTTTGATGAGACAACTCCTTTACTCTAAGGACAAAGTAGGCATTGTCCCTAACCCCTTAGGGACCGGGCTCATTTTCACCTTAAGGACCAGGCCATTTTTTGCAAATCTGACCAGTTTCACTTTAAGTGGTGATAAAGGCTTTGACTTATCCACGCCATTCTGAGATAGTTTTTTCGTCACATATTGTACTTCATGACACTGGTAAAATGAAGTTAAAAAAAAATCATTTTTATTTATAAAATAATACAAAATTTGCCCAAAATTTTAAAAATTTGCAAATTTCCAAGTTTCAATTTTTCTACTTCTATAATACATAGTAATGCCTACAAAAATAGTTATTACATTACATTCCCCATATGTCTACTTCATGTTTGGATCATTTTGGGAATGACATTTTATTTTTGGGGGATGTTACAAGGCTTAGAAGTTTAAAAGTAAATCTTGAAATTTCTCAGACATTTTCAAAAACCAACTTTTTAAGGACCAATTCAGGTCTGAGGTCACTTTGCGAGGCTTACATAATAGAAACCACCTAAAAATGACCCCATTCTAGAAACGACACCCCTCAAGGTATTCAAAACTTATTTTATAAACGTCGTTAACCCTTTAGGTGTTACACAAGAATTAATGGAAAATAGAGATACAATTTCTAAATTTCACTTTTTTGCCAGATTTTCCATATTAATATTTTTTCCAGTTACAAAGTAAGGGTTAACAGCCAAACAAAACTCAATGCTTATGGCCCTGATTCTGTAGTTTACAGAAACACCCCATATGTGGTCGTAAACTGCTGTATGGCCACATGGCAGGGTGCAGAAAATAAGGAATGCCATACGGTTTTTGGAAGGCAGATTTTGCTGGACTGGTTTTTTTGACACCATGTCCCATTTGAAGCCCCCCTGATGGGGCTTTAGAACATATAACTGCACTGCTGAACGGCAAATATATTTTTCTTTTGCCACTAATGCATGCCACAAAAAGCTTTAGAACATATCATTACACAGCTGAATGGCAAATATATTTTTCTTTTGCCACTAATACACGGCACAAAAGGCTTTAGAACACATAACTGCACCGCTGAACGACAAATATATTTTTTCTTTTTCCACTAAAACATGCCACAAAAGGCTTTAGAACATATAACTGCACTGCTGAATGGCAAATATATTTTTCTTTTGCAACTAATGCACGCCACAAAAGGCTTCAGAACATATAACTGCACCGCTGAACGGCAAATATATTTTTTCTTTTTCCACTAATACATCCCACAAATGGCTTTAGAAAACATAACTGCACCAATGAACGGCAAATATATTTTACTTTTGCCACTAATACACGACAAAAAGGGCTGTAATTTTTGCACTACGCCACACAACGGCTAATAAGCCCTTTTTTCCCACTAATACAAGTTAAAAAAAATGCTTTAGAACATATAACTGCACCGCACAAGGGCAAATAAGACATAAAAATATTTCCTTGTAATAAACCCTGTTAATGGCTGTAACACCCCAATAACAAGAACGGTTTGCTGGAATTACAGAGCTGTATAATGGCAATTTGGGTGCCCAGTCAGTGCAGCAAGGTGTAATAGGATTGTTGCTATTACCCAGGCTGTAACCTCCCCTACTGAACCTTGTTCAACATAAATGCTGTGGAATTCCACTTCGTCAGCTTCGATTCGCTCATCTCTTGTGGCAATACCAGTACCAGCTGAAGATTGTCGGTGAAAGAAGGAGCACTTGGCATCAGATGTGTGGCATCAGGTGACAGCATCAGAATAGTAGCTGAGGCAGGGAGCTGTCTGTCCTTCCCTTCATCTGCTGGTCCTGATGCTCCTGCTCCTCCCCTTCTACTCCTCATCAGTCATTCCGTCAGCAATCGATCACCGAAGCAATTGCCAAGAGACAACAGAATGCTCATCCAAAAGCGCAGAAGCTGAAATGGGCTCCTGTCCAAGTTGATGGTGCTGCAGTCCCTCTCTTTCCAAGTGGTGGACTCTGTACCTTTCAGAGAACTGATGGCTTGTGTCGAGCCGAGGTAGAGCGTCCCAAGCCGTCATTTCTTTGCCAAAAAGGCAGCACCAGCCCTGCACACACATGTAGAACAGAAGGTGGGCCAGTCCTTGAGCCTGTCGGTGTCTACCAATGTGCACAACAGCGCCGACGTGTGGAGCTGTAACAAAGGTCAGGGACAATACATGTCCTTTACAGGCCTCTGGATGAATGTGGTTCCTGCACAGCCACACCAGCAACTTGGCCAGGTGACTCCTCCACGTTCTCACGCTGTTGGTCCTGTGACAATGTCCGCCTCTGCCTCCTCATCCTCCACCGTGTGCTCAGTCTCCACCGCAGGGCACGGCGGTGTCACGCTGTTCTGCACCTCATTTGCCTGGGCGAGCGGAGTCACACAGGGGAGAAACCACTCTATGTCGTTCATCAAGAAATCGAATTCTGGCTTTCTCCGCGACAACTGAAAATCATGAAAATGGTGTCGGCACTGCGTTAAGGAGGGCTGAGCCATGGCACACGTGTTCAATCTGGTTGTCAAGCTGTTCCTGAAGTCTTCCACCCATCTGCAAGAGATCTGGAAAATGGCCAGGAAACTTTGCATGCATTTCAGCCACTCATAAACCGCAAAGCACACCCTCCTTGAGCTGCAGCTGCAGAACGGCATCCCTCAACATAGGCTGATATGTGAAGTTTCAACCCATTGGAATTCCATCCTCCATATGTTGAACCGACTACACAAACAGAAAAAGGCCATAAACGATTTCTTGATGATCCAAGAGGACAGGAGTACTGCCCTGTGTAACTTTGATGTCAGCCAGTAGCAACTCATATTTGTCAGTCGCCAGGACTACGGGATGAACAACGTCATTCCTCTGCTTCATGTCATGGAACAGATGCTGGTAAATCTGGCTGGTTAGGGGACTGGAGACGTGGCACCTAGATCTCACGGCCACATGAGCCCTGTGGGGGCTGAACTGGAGGAGTAGGAGGACATTGGAGCACAAGCAATGTGTACCGAAATGGGTGGTTTTTCTACACAGTTGACAGAAGAGGAGGAGCAGGAACAGCCGGAAGAGCAAGAGGGTGATGAGGAAAACTAGGCAGATGACCCAGGCACACCATAGCAGTATGCATTGGAGATGGAGGCAGCGAGTCCCTCTGAGTCACTTGCGCAAATGGCCGATGCATGCTCACTTGCTTGCGCAGTAACAGCCAAATTGTCACCATTCGGCAGAGGAATGACTTCTGGCTCTCCACCTTGTTGGACCCTCGCTACCGGTCCAAAATGGGGGCCTTTTTTACTCCTGCTGAGAAGGAAGACAAACTGAACTAATACAGTGACATCCTATGTAGTCAGTTGGCCGCTGCCTATCTGTGAGATCGACCTATAAAGAAGAACTCACTCAAATGGTAAAAAAGGTCACACGTAGCCAAGATTGCCCACCCCAGAATAATAAAAAGGCTGCATAGAATTGCAGGTAGCCAAATCACACAAAATAAGGCAGGGCAAAAGTGCTAGGTGTGATAAGTATCCTTAAGATAACAAACTAACTAACAAGGCATGACAACAGATGCAAAGTTACCCATGGGATGCTGTAACCCAGAGTATGTGACCGGAGCTGCACCTCAACGCACGTTTCGCCTGGAAAGGCTTCGTCAGGAGGCCTTTCGAAGACCTGACGAAACCTTTCCAGGCAAAACGTGCGTCGAGGTGCAGCTCCGGTCACATACTCTGGGTTACAGCATACCATGGGTAACTTTGCATCTGTTGTCATGCCTTGTTAGTTAGTTTATCTTAAGGATACTGATCACACCTAGCACTTTTGCCCTGCCTTATTCTGTGTGATTTGGCTACCTGCAATTCCATGCAGCCTTTTTATTATTCTGGGGTGGGCAATCTTGGCTACGTGTGACCTTTTTTACCTTGTAAAAGCATGCAGCATACTTACCATTATATGTCACTTTGGGTGTACCTACAGTTCACCCATATCTATGCAGTCTCATACCCAGGGCTGTGACCCCTCTTTCCCTGTCAGTTGGGTTTTGTGAAGGTGGTTGCTTTTGACCCTGCTACACGGGGGGCCCCCCACCCTCCTCTATCTTTGTGCCTTATGTCATTCTATTTTTTGTTATTTGATTGTCTTAATAAATTGCATATATTTTATATGTGCATTTTTCATCTTCTTCGAGGTTATTGGTCTGTTTCTTTTGTTTGGTTGAGTATCTGTGAGATCGTCCATCCTCTCGCAGTTCTGACCTAGGATGCCCTCTGCACTCAAATTCCACTGGCATGGCTGATGGGGAGGGGTGGGGTGGCAGGAGCAGTACCAGCTCCATCAGCAGCAGCCTGAGTCTAGAGTCGCTGATGAGCAGCTTTCTTCACCCACCTAGTGAAGAAACTACTCACCAGCAGCAGCATCTAGACCTGGAGCAGAACCTGAACCAGCAGGTGGTGGCATACTTGGAGTGCACCCTGTCAGCCGTAATTGAAGATCCGCTGAACTACTGGGCAGCCAAACTGTATTTGAGGCTGCAACTGGCCGAGTTTGCCCTGGAAAAGCTGTCCTGCCCAGCCAGTGGTGTGGCATCAGAGCGGGTGTTCTGTGTGGCGGGGGCCATAGTTACCCCAAGAAGAACTTGCCTATCCACCCAAAATGTGCAGAGACTGACCTTTGTCAAAATGAATCAGGCGTGGATCAGCCAGGCTTTCCACCCACCAATGCCTGATGCATCAGACTAGCTCATCCATGGTGCAGCAGCAACACTTTGACAAAAAAAGACCAGTTTCTTCTGGCTACCTGCCTCAGCTACTTTTCTGATGCTGCCACCCGCCTGATGCCACACATCTGATGCCAAGTGCTCCTTCTTTCACCCACCATCATCAGGTGGTACTGTTATTGCCACCCACCTCCCCACTCTGCGACCGGGTCACTCTGTGGTCTCCTCATGCTGCTGCCACCTTCACACTATGTCACCTTGCCACTCTGTGGCCTCCTAATGCTGCTGCCACCTCCACACTATGTCACCGTGCCACTCTGTGGCCCCCTAAAGCTGCTGCCACCTCCACACTGTCACCTTGCCACTCTGTGGCCTCTTGATGCTGCTATCACCTCCACACTATGTCCCCTTTCCACTCTGTGGCCTCCCGATGCTGCTGCCACCTCCACACTATGTCACCTTGACACTCTATGGCCTCCTGATGCTGCTGCCACTGCCACACTTTTATTGTGCCACTCTGTAGCCTCCTCCTCATGCAGCAGCCACCTTCAGACTCTGTCATTGGGATGCTCTGTGGCCTCCTCATTCTGCTTCCGCCTCACCGCTATATCATAAGGCCACTCTGTGAACTTCTCATGCTGTTGGCACCCTCCCCACTTCATGACTGGGCCACTATTTCGCCTCTCAGCTTGGCTGACATCATAATGTATTTGAATCTTCTTCTGATCTATCAGAAGGAAGGAAAAATGAGACGCACAGCGGATCCTGTCTGGGTAGCAGCTGTAAGGCCTGTATCGTCCAATCAGAATTGGCTTATGATTTGATAGCCAAAAGCAGGAGTGGGTACAAAACACAGAAGAGATACAAATATTCCATTCACATGTCATCTCTGTTTTGGATCCACTCCAGTTTTTTTTGGCATTAGCAATAATGATGGATGACTGACCAAATGCTGATCGAGTGAAGGCGTATGCTCCACAGACAGGATCAGTTTTTTTGCAAGTTATTGTTCTCACGGATCAGAGGAAGGGCAAAATAATCTGTGACGTCAACACAAACTTACTGCTGACATCCTCTCCACTCTGTCGGGGGGCTCTACTTGTATAAGTGTTTAATAGAACAGGTTCTGTAGACATCTATGTGGAATCAGCTGACGACAGTGTAAAAGGAGTGCACTTCTTCTTGGCGCTAACATCGACCTGTAAGAATGAGTTCATACTTGAGTTATTTGGTCAGTTTTGGCCCCGTGACTGCCCAAATAAGTGAAGTGTGCAGTGATTCTAAGAGAGGACACCTGTCATCTGCATGTCATAGTGACTCACAGTATAATTTCACTACCACAGCAGACTCCGTATGCATGTTACTGCAAGGCACAGTGTTCAACACCACTATAAAGGCTCTCTGCAGCCCGGAAATGGCCATTTTTTTTTACACGATTCGCAGCAAAGAAATTTTAAATTTGACGAACTGGCCGAATTGAATTTTTTTTTAAATTTCCTCATCTCTAATTATTATCTTTTAGAAAATTCATATGAAATTTGATTTGTGTAGGATCAATTCCCTCATATCTGCCTACCACATAGAAATCATTACAAGTGGCTTGTATAAATACATTTATAAACTATCTATATATTCCTCAACATGCCAGCCAGCCATCACTATTACATCTAGGGGTTCAGGTATATCAGCAATAGTTTGCATGAACACATTGGCAGGTGTAGACAACTTTGAGAATAGACTCGCTCGGCTTTCTGTATCATGACAGATTTGTTTATCAGTAATTGCTAATACACAGTGGAATATATTTCCTTACATAACTGATATTACAGGCACTCCAACTGTCTACTCTCACAAACAAAACAATGTGACTGAATACTGGAACTTCTCCATCCTCGGGTATTCGTATATATTAGGAACCAGCTTTGCATCACTATTAAAACCACAAATTGCACAATGGTAGCAGTTCGACCAATGGAGAAATATTTGCTATGCATTTCAAGTCCGGTATGTAGTAACCATGACTGATTTTCCCTTCTGTAGTATATAGTGGAATTTTTTTTTTCAGGCTCACTGACTTTAAATTTAATGATGCTAAACAATATTACTTCCAAGTTCAGATTGATCCTTCTGCAGGTTAACAATTCAGAGAATATTGCTCAATATATTTTACAATTCAACCACTGTGTCATAGCGAAAGCTACCTTTACAAGTAGGAATAATTATTAGAATGTGTTAGTTATGATGCTCTGTATGCACAATAATTGTTCTGGAAATGTCCAACGGATAATGATATTTTAATATATTATAGCTGATGTGGTAATTGCAAAGTCTACTTTATTGTACTCAATCAGTCTGATACAAATTTTGGTATCCCTGGATTGCTACAATCAGCACATGTCAGTACTGTCCTTTGGGTGTCCATCTGAGCATTCTGCAAAAAAATGCAGTATAAACTGAGGTCACTGAAGTCTTCCATCTCACAAACAGGCTCTATTATCCATTTAGGTACTCAGTAGAGTAGTGAGCGAATAGCACCAAATTTGATTCGGATTTCATTGAGTCAAATCGTTTGACTGATTTAATTCAAGTCTGAATTAATTCTACCTAAATTGAAAGTGCTTTAACTGGGCTGAAACTTTGTTCATGACACTCTGAGGGCTCCTAAGACTCATGTTTTTCTATTGTTTCTCACTCTTTTTAATTTATATTAGGTTTTCTCTCTATCTCTCTTTGATTCTCCCTCCAAAATTCACCCAAATCAAACAACCAAAAATTTGCATTCGGATCCACCCAGAATTTTAACAAAATTCAGTTGAAATCCTATTAGGTTAAAATTGATTTCTACTGCTTAGTGAACTAATTTGACAAACTGTATATTTAGTACAGTTGTAAAATATATTCTTGTCCATCAAATCTACCAGGGGAAAGAAGAGAATGTGGATGTGCATTTTATGCATTTATAGAGAGGAAGGCAAAAAACTCCATTAGGCACAAATCAATCTGTCCTATAAGGGAATATTTTATTTTGCACCCAATTTGCAATGAGGTTAGATCAACCTTCAAATAGGAATTTTATACTCTTGCATATGCATTTTTTTATTTTGGGAAGTCGTGTAAGCATTCAACTGTTTCTGTTAGAACCAGTTTTAGAGGTGACTATTCCACAACATCACTACACAGGCATGTGAGGGTGCATTGTAACTGTGGCTGGCATTGTAAGAAGAGCCTTACGGTGGGTATTATTATAAATTTATGGCTGACTTGTTGTGGCCCAGTTCTCTTGTTCTACATGGGAGGCCGATGGCTTAAAGCTATAACAATGTCAAGAAGAAACATGTCCTACCTTGGTATGGTGTTCAGATCATGGATACCGCTTGAAGCCACAGCAAGTGTCCACTTGCGGTTTCTACTAGCAAACTGAGGAAAGACCCTAGGCTAAATGGTGCTCTACTGCTGCAGCCTTACTAGCATCAATTGTTTGAATCTCTATATAATTTTTCCACGTCTATAGCTACCGAGGAAGCGCAATTCAGCGCGAAACGGACGTCACCGCTTTTCCACACCCAGGCCGTCCCGCTCCCCAGCCTGTGCAGCTGATGCCTACTTGCTAGCCAGCAATAAAGTTCTGTTGAAGAATCGACCCTGGTGAGTGCCGCTTTTTCCTGTTATCTACCTTCCAAGTCGTTTTTATTTCTTTCATTCACACTATAAAAATACACAATTAAAGAAATTGAATTCTTCTTGGTAGAGAGACCACAGCAGGAGATACCACATTACCATTCCTGTGATTATAGCACTTCTCTCTTTACTGTCGCAGAAACTATAGAGAAATGATTACACAATCCTATAGCAGTTAGTGAGGCTGCTAACAGAAAGCAATGGCACAGCAAAAGGACCAGCTGAGGTCTTCAAGCATTAAAATCTAAAGATTCTGAAAGAGCTATCAGATGAAACGTTACAGTGTGCTGGCATTAATCTCCGTTGAAAGATTAAATGTTCCCCATTCATTTTTGATTTTTACTGTCAGTTCTCCAATCCCTCAACGACACTAAATAGCTACAGATAGTCTCCTAGCTGCCGCAGGCATAGAAAAGGTTTGATAGATGAAAATGACAATTACACAGTAAAATTAAATATTAATGTTTTGGGCCTGTGGGCTTTTGGCTCTCCCAGTGGATGATAATGTGAATGTCTTTGAGGCCAGGAAACACAGTACTCAATATGTTTTAGACCACAGTAAGGAGGCACTTAGTGAACTGTGCTGCAAATGAAACGTCATAAAGCAGGAAAAGTTAGGAGTAATGTACTCATGACACAAGACATCTGTAACATGATTTTTTTGCGTCATGTGTACACTGTAAATTAACTGTTGATATAATTTATTGAATTCATATCTTGTATCATTAGCTACTTTTTATACCATAGCACCAATGTTTCCTTTAAGCTTTGCAAGAATCTACAGCCACTTATGGACTTCCTGAGCTTCCCCTGAGGCCTCTTTCACACATCCGTGTCTGTGATGATATCCTTGACAAGATTGTCAGCGGTTCATCTGTGATGTCGGTGAAGGATCTGTGTCCGGTCTGAGTGTCTGTTTTTTGCCCTTACATAGACACTGCTAGGCTAAAAATTAGTTTCCAGGGCATATCCTAACAATTGTTCAGTGAAAAACATGGCCCAAACTCGGATGGCATCCATGTTGAGATGTCTCTCAAGAATGAAGAGGTGAGTTGGGGATGCGGCAAGTTTAACTTGAAGCGCTTTGCGGACAAGAAGTGCACTGTGAGGATAAATGCTCTCAGGAGACACCTTGGCCTATTAATCACCTGTGCTGGTATGCAACCTGTAACAACTGTGGAAAGTACATTTTGTGTGCCAACTGCGAGTCTATGCATGCTAAGAACTGTCCTGATATGTTTGCATTTTATTTCTTTAGTAAAGAACTGTTCTGCTCCACAACTACCACATGATTGCTTCCTGCAATGCTATATTGCACCTACATCCGCTGCTTGGCCAAGGAACCCTGACTCAGGCCTATTGAACACGACTGTATGGCTTTTTCAGTGTTTTGTGGTGCTATTGTCCTATACTCATAAGATCATATGAATGCGAGACAATAGCCCTGCAGGTGGCCCGACGTGCACGTCATCATTTTAATCTATGATGCTGTGTGCTCACGTGCGCATGATCAATGCCGCTCCGGGACATATGGCCCGCTCACGGACCGTATATTTCGGAGGGCATACGGTCGTGTGCCAGAGGCTTGAGTAAGTATTGCAACCATAGTTCTTGTTACTATCACTCTTTTCCTCCTCCTCCCCCTTTCTCCTCTCCTGGCCTTGCTGCAATAGATTCCCTTTAAAATATTCAGCTCCACAACTGTGCTACTCGTCATACTATACTCTTCAAACTATACTCGTCATACTATACTCTTGAAACTAGAATGACATTTGCCCTAATCTACTGTACATTCATGGCTCATTAGTATAGACAAGCAAAAAAGTACAAAGCAGGTTCATGAGTCATACAGTAAGTAAAGATGAAAGAAGTTTTGAAAAATTTCGCTAAAGATAGCCAGCAAATTTGATTTGTTCAGAATTGATTCATCACGAATCGCTATAAATTAGGCATACCCATACGTCATGGTGGCTGAGGGAATGTATGGAGTGGACTGCTGCAGTCAGCTCACTCCATACACCGCGGATGCAGGCTGTATCATCATACAGCAGATACCTGGCCACAATAATGGGGAACAGCGATTTAGTTGAACCCCGTCATTTAACCCCTCAGATGCCGCAATCAATGCAGATCACGGCATTTGTGAGGAAAGGCAGAGGGATGCGGCTCCCTCTGCCTTCCAATCGGAGCCCCCACAGTGGACGCTTCTAAAGCTTTCCAGCCCTGCAATCATAGGCATGGGCACGGGGTGTGCCAGGTGTGCCTGGGCACACTCTAATCAAGCCTTCTGGCCAGCAAATATTAATGAAGCGCCGAGACCGTGAATGCCAAACAGTGTGTTGTCTGCCGGGTGCTCGAGTTTGGCATATTGCGGATCGGATTGACAGATTGCTAGCTGGGGCTCAGGAAGACCCGGCGGTCGTGGTACACACTGGCACTAATGACAAAGTCAGTGGGAGATGGAAGGTCCTTAAAAATGATTTTAGGGAACTAGGTGAGAAGCTCAAGTCCAGGACCTCCAAGGTAGTGTTTTCAGAAATACTACCAGTGCCACAAGCATCACTAGAGAGACAATGGGAGCTTAGGGAGTTAAATAAGTGGCTCAGAAGCTGGTGAGGAAGGAAGGGTTTGGGTTCATGGAGAACTGGGTCGACTTCACGGTCGGTTGCAGGCTCTACAGTAGGGATGGGCTGCACCCTAATGGAGAGGGTGCAACTGCCCTGGGGGAAAAAATGGTTAGACGGCTGGAGGAGCTTTTAAACTAGGATCTGGGGGGAAGGGGGAAGCTTCGCAATCTCAGCAACACGAAGAAATCACGAATGCATCTGGTTTTAAAATGACCAGAGCCTTCGTCTGCACACAAAGAGTAAAAAAAAAAATAATTTAAAGTAATTCACCCTTGCTAGCACAGCTCACAGATCAGAGGTACAATTAGCAACTTCTTGCCAAAGATTCTTCCTGCCCCTATGCCAGGTTAAGTACCCATCAATCTGGTATTTTCTTGACAGAACCTCATAAAAACCTCCTTTCTGTAGTCGGAGCGGCTCCGGCATCGCAGGAGATCTCACACCTTTAGCCTGGGCAGCGAGCTTCAGAAGAAAAGGACAGATCCTTATCACACAGCTGGTTGGTACAGGAAGGAGGATGACCTGAAAGTCACCTTCAATCCATAGACTTCATATTTTTCCCATATTTTCCTAATATTTCATGGGTTATGGAAATATGAAAGGAACCATCTTTAGAGATGGTTTTGGTTCTTCTAACTCACCTTCTAGGAAACCCGTGGTCAAATCAGAGATTCCCACTGTGAGATATAAAGGTTCTCAGGCACCCTGTATTATCTTCTAGTCGTATTTATTATCAGATGATGCGTAAAATTGTACTGATTATCAATATCCACTATATTTCTTGATTGGGCTTACGGGATATGGAGAAATGGGCAAAGCAAAGATTCTGCCAGATTTTCTTCCTATGGGGCAAAGGATTGCCCCTGTTCCAATTACACAAGGCTGGACCTGTACGTGTCATAACCACTCCCCGCTTCAGAGTAGGTAAAAACTGTGACACACTCAGGTCCTGTGGTCCTTCACCTACCATCTGACGTCGACTACATCGCGACCACTCGCTGGACACGGGCACCCCGCCATCTTGGATTATTCCTTTCAAAGACTTTGCCTTTTACTGGACACTACCACGGTAATTCAGAACTTACAGACATTCTATTCCCTTCCACCTCTTACCTATTTCTATCCAACCAATCTGTTCGACTGGTAGGTATATTTATCTGTCAGTTTTAATGTGATTTTTTTTTGTGTACAGTTTTTAGAATAAAACTAACGATTGCATCATTCCAGTTTTGCCCTTGTTCCTTGATTATCTGGTTTATGCTAAGAACTCTGTCCTCAGACATTGTCTTATTTTTATAAATTGTTAATTGGTTAGCTAGGTTGCAAATAACCGTTTCCTCCCTTTAGGATTAGCTAGCTGGGGTCTCTTCGCCCTGATTCCATACAAAGAGTGGTGGCAGCAAATTAACCTGATTTCCAGCGTGAAATCGATATTTTTTTTTCTTTCTGATTTTATCATTTATGGGCACACCAACCAATCTTAAACGTCTGCTGTGCTCACAGTGGATTCGCCTTCAGAAGTCTCTAGTGAACGAGACCTGTATGGCAACTGTTGCATAGTACAACGGAATTGGCGAGTGGTTTGTCACATGGGGGTCATACTAATAAGGGGATAGATAGTGTAGATAGAGAGTGGTTTATAGAAGGGAACAGAGGGGATTTAGTGGGGGCTGGAGTTAGCGAGGAAAATAGGGAGAAAACTAGGCATGACTATACATTTATGAAAAAATAGAACTGCTGGTAACAAGAATCTGTTGCATACAAAAATTAACCAAGGTAACCAAAAAATCCTGGATAATCACTTTACAGGTAATAGTAATTCAAAATGTATTTTCACAAATGCCAGAAGTCTAGCTAGCAAAATGGGGGAGCTGGAGGCTATGGTACTGTCACCACCAGACATCTGAGAAGCTCTGACAGACGTCTAGAACCTCCTCCTTGAGGTTCCTTTGTTTGCTTTCATTTTCTCATCTCGTTAGCCTCTCCCAGCTGTCATGTAGTTGCACTGATTGCATCCCTTTAAATCCTTTTCCCATAGTGCATCACTTTGCAGTTTATACAACTTCCTGGAGTGTGTGCATGCTGTTCCTACTTCTGAGTCTTCTACAAGATAAGTTTTGTTCATTTATTTGTGTTTTTCTGTTTGCTGGTTCCCAGGTGACCCTGACTCCTTCCGTATCTAGTGTAGGGAGCCTGTGGTCGTGTCCCCTCACTATTATAGGGTGTTCAGGTGTTATACAGTCGAGGTACGATGATATGCGATCATCTACCATTGGGATTTTCGCATAGGCTGAGCAGTCAGGGAGAGAGCCAGGTCTGATGCAGGGCTCTCCCTTTTTGTTCCTTAGTTTTGGATCCAGTCAGTCGTATATTCATTTTGTGTTTTCTAGTTTCCTGCACACCTTCCGTGACAGGTACTAGGAGAACACATAGATGTAGTTGGTGTGGCTGAGACATGGTTGGACCCTTAGCATGACTGGGCTGTAAATATTGAGGGTTTTACACTAATTTAGGAAAGACCTGGTCAATAGAAAAGGTGGTGGCGTGTGCCTGTATGTGAGGAGCGATCTGAAGACAATATTTGAAGACTTATCTATTTGAGTACTTCATATATTGTGAAATCAGTTTTGCTACTATTTATGTATTATTTAGGGCCCTACACCTATATAGACTCGCTTTATGGCTATGCAATGGAGTGATGATCACAGTTACTCGTAGTGGTTTTGTACCAGATACTACTTACTTGTAAATCACCCCACTGCATACCACACATACACCAGACATGTGTTCCATCTGTTTGGCGAGTTATTGAGACACCGGCGGGGGGACTACGGCATCCTGGTTGTTTGCTGACTTTTTCCAATTAATTCTGTGTAATAATGTCTTATATTTGTGAATTTTGATCTATTTATGAGATAATAAAGTATATATATTTTTAATATACTGGGCATTCCATGGTTGTTTTTTAGCAACATTTTTAGGTTTGTATGATTTGTTCTCCGTTTGCCCTACTTTACAGCTTTATAGCGAGGCCTTCTTTTTTGGTTCTATGTTAATATATTGTCTGTTTTTGCAGATATTGCCTCCAAATATATGGATTTCAGAAAACGAGATAAGACCTGGGCGACACAACTTGGGTTCATTTTTGGAGAGTCAGCTGGGGCCGAGTCTGGGGCCGAGTCTAGTAATATAAAGGATTTGTACTCAAAATAAAAGATCTATTGAAAAAACGTATTAAGGTCTGGTGGAATAAGGCCTCGCTTGAGCAGTACCTCCAGAAGGAAATTATCCCACGTGGCCTAAGATTGCAGTTATTTCCTGCATTTGAGGTGGATGACCCATCTTTTGTAGGAAAGTGGGAGGATACCCTAACCCACTTTGATTGAGCTCTTGATTGGGGCAGATAGAAAATCACTGGAAGTGGTAGAGAAAGAAATTGATAACATACGGGAACAGATACAGCGGGCTGTACCAGCTGAGGCTTGCGAATCGTTTGACGGTGAATTGGAGGAGGACCTGGTAAGATGGGAGAAAGAAGTTCAAGGTCTTAAGGTGAAAAAAATTCTGAGAGATCTGGTTGATTTCCAGATTAACAACGTGTATCGCTGGCACATGACAAGAAGCCGCACACGGAACACATCACTTTCCTTGTCCACATCTTCCACAAATAGTCAAGGATGTGGAGAGCATTTTTTAGAGGAGCGTCGGGGATCTGGCGAGGGAGGCGGCGAGGAGAATTGGACCTCCCGCCTAAGAACCCCATCCACAAAGCGAAAGACAAGGCAGAGTTACTCTTTGGGGAAACGAGCAAAGAAATATTAAAGGTAATAAACCTGTCAGACATTGTTCTCACACAACCCCAGTTGTCTGTCTTGCAGAGGGGTCTGACTTTTTCACCGACGGGAAAATGAGATTTTTTCCTGTCGGTGAAGGACTTGGAACTCTTCGCAAGAAAACTGTGTTTTAAAAAATATTTTAACAGAGGTGGGGATCATTCTGATCTCTCCCCTATAGAGGTACAAACTCTAAATGACCTACAATCACTATTAGACGAACAGGAAACTGATGTGTCTAGGTTCCCCATACACTTGCACCGCCGATCACAACATTGGCCCCCCACGGCTTCCTGCCCAGCAGTTGATATATTTGTAAAACTAGTCAAACAAGATCTGGAAAAATTATGTGAATATTAGATCACATGACAATCTTAATAAGGAGTTACGGCTTGCCTTAAAAGAACTTAAAAATATGAAAAATATTATTATAAAACCTGCGGACAAGGGGGGCAATGTTGTGGTCTGGCCGGTGCGAATGTATGAGAAGGAGGCATTCCGGCAATTAGGAGACGCATCCTGTTACTGGAAATTGGACTTCAATCCCATGATACAATATAAGAGTGAGCTGGATGGTATCCTTAGGTATGCATATGAGAAGGGTATTATCAGCATGAAAATGTTAGAGGGCTTTACTACTGAATTTACGGTGCTCCCCACATTTTATTTACTTCCAAAAGTACATAAGGATCCCAAAACACCTCCAGGTAGATCCATAGTATCTGGGATTGGGAGTTTGTGTGAGACTGTCTGCCGCTTTGTGGACTTCTACCTGCAAAAATGTGTAGAGACTTTGCCCTCTTTTGTACGTGATACCACTGATGTCCTTCAGAGACTTAGTGGTATGCATTTGGATAGTGGTATGGTTCTGGTCACGTGCGACGTCAAGTCCCTGTATACCTCTATTCTCCACGACCACGGACTACGAGCGTCACGATTCTTTTTAAATGCAACTAACTTAGACAGTGACTTGATTGATTTAATCATGACACTGTTAGAATTCGCATTGAAACACAATGCGTTTACTTTTAAGGATCGCTATTTCCTACAGCTCCGGGGAACGGTGATGGGGGCGACTTGTGCGCCCTCGTACGCCAACCTTTTCCTGGGGCTGTGGGAAAGGGAGATTGTCCTAAATTTGGAAGGTCATGACGCCGTGGTCTCGTGGTCGAGGTATATAGATGATGTTCTGTTCATCTGGCAGGGCTCGACGTCGCACTTGGAGAAGTTCTTACATGACCTCAATTCTAATGATCAGAGCATAAAACTCACGTGGCTCTATAGTGGGGAACGTGTTGACTTTTTGGATCTTGCGATCACTGTGGAGAATAATGGCCTGTTGGGCTTCGATATACATAGGAAGCCCACGGCGACTAATTCACTATTGTTCTCCTCTTCCTCGCATCATCCACAGGTCTCCCGTGCCATACCCATTGGACAATTCTGCAGGGCCAGGCGGATATGTTCCAGTGAATCGAGTTTTGAGCAGGAGGCAGCAGACCTATCTAGGAGACTCCGGGAGAGGGGTTATAATAATAAAGTTATCAGAAAGGGCTACATCAGGGCCAAAAATTCCTCTAGGGATAGTCTGCTAAATCATCCTTCCCGTAATAAAGAAAAAGAAAAAGAGTATGGCTTTCCTAGGTTCATCACTAATTTCAATGCCCAATGGAGACAATTGCAGGACATTCTCCAAAGGCATTGGCAGGTTCTTCGAACTGACAGGGACCTGAAGAAAGTTATCTCTGAGAAACCGTTAGTTACCTGGAAGAGAGCCAAAAACCTGAGAGACATAGTGACCAGGAGCCACTACGTAGCCCCTACAAAGGGGGGAATGTTTGGAGATAGGGGCCCACAGTGGGGTTTTTTCCCCTGTGGGGACTGTACCGCATGTAAATATATGACCAGATCAGATAAATTCACCAATACCAACAGGGAGAAGGAGTACAAAATTGTGCACCATATCTCCTGTAAATCAGAGGTGGTGGTCTATCGTGCTGAGTGCCCTTGTGGCCTGATTTATATTGGGATGACCACAAGGGCGCTGTCATGACCCTTGGTCATGGTCGTGACTCCTGTATCCGCATGCAGTTGCCTGCGGTCTTGGTGTTGTTGTCAATCACAGGTGAGGGCTATAGTATGTTGCCTCACCTGTGGTTGCTGCTGGCAACATTGTGTATGTGGCAGCAGAGCAGCCTGAGCGGTGCTAGGCAGCTTGCTGCAATGTGCATGCAGTTGCACCTGGCAACCTCTCTTGATAGGTGTGCTTTTTATCGGTATGCACGGGGTGTTATATGTGTTGTGTGCACTTCCCCTTTAAGTTGATGTCTTCCCTTCCCTGGTGTTGGAAGGGTTAACTTCCTTCCTAGTGTGTGTGTGTACTGGGTGTGTCTCACTGTGGGTGTGGCTACTTGGCCCTATAAATCCTCAGTGAATAGCAGTAGTCAGTGGGGGTTCTTCAGCCATGCTTGCTGGAGACATCCTCCTGGTTATTTACCATCTGCCAGTGAGGGCCACCCTGGTGGTCATAAAACGTTATGTCTGGTGTTAGTTTATGTCTTTATGGTTTATCTGTTATTGCAGCATATGGTTTACTGGGTTCCCGTGTGATGTCTGTTGTGTGCTGAGTCCTTTGTGTTTGTTGTGGATAGCAGCACTTGCACGTGGGTTCCAGGTTATGTGTCTGTGCCAGGTAAGTGTGGTACTAGTCTCACTTACCTGTCATTGCCATATGTCTGTTTATGTTCCCCTTTCTATGTAGCTTGGCCAGTGAGACTCCTGTTCCTCCGTGTCTAGGAGGAACAGGTCGTCTTACCCTGCTCCTAGTCCAGGGCCACCCTGAGGGCAAGCAGGAATATCAGGTTCCGGAGTATGAGCCCTCCTACCTTCAGGGTTGGCTCATACGGATAGGAGACAGGGTCATAATTAGGGACTTGTAGGAGGTGACCTTCTCCCTTATTCCTGTCCTGGCCATGCTCTGACCATCCATCTGCTGATACCGCACGGCTGAGGGTTTTCCCCATCCTCAGCCGTGACAGGCGCTCAGGACGAGAGTTCTGGAGCACATCCGGGATATTAAGGCGGCTGCCGAGATTACTGAGTGTGACAAGCTCAGGAAATTAAAACCAGTGGCAAAACATTTTAGGGAGGTACATAACTGCAATCCTAGAGGCATTCTTTTTAAGGGATAGATCGGGTATGTTTAGGAATTAGAGGGGGCAACATAAAATGTTGTCTCCTCCAAAAGGAAACAAAGTGGATGGTTCTGCTCAACACTGTGACCCCTCATGGATTGAATGAGGCCTTGAGTTTCAAATCCTTTATTTAGGGTAGCGTTGTTACTGAATTTTTCAGTGATTTTAACTGCTTTTTATTTACTTAGTTTTCGTGTGGTCATGTCATGAGGGTTGGAGGATTGCGAGGAGAGGAACAATTTTGGTGCATGCCGGGAATACGGTGACGGAAATTAAAACATAATGCAAATATGAAGACGGACCATTATGTATACATCAGAACGGATTGATACATGGGATTTGCACTTAATATACTTCTCAGTATTTTCAACTGTATGAGGTGTCACTTTATGTATTGTCTTGTAACAATTATACTGGAAAGACTGTCATAGTCTTTTAGGTCAGCTAGGATACTGGTATTATGCCATTATGGTTGTTATCTAAATATGCCAATTGTTTATGTATCCAGCACATTAGATGGTTGGCAACGTGCCTGACTGTGCTGGGTCAACCACAGTTCACGTTGCCCAGACACACTTGGGCACATTGATCACCCTCTATCATGGATTATGACAGACTTAGTGTGATATCATTGTCCATACTTGATATAATTTCTATTTTGTGATAGAGGGGTTATATGGAACATTTTCCATTCCCCCTTCATTAATTTATGGTCTAGGTACTCTGGGAGATTTCCACTATACGTGTAGCTGTATTTATGGAGTCTTCCATAATGGGGTTTTGTTTTCACTTATAATGAGCATTTGGACTATATTGTTATGTGTTGTCCCGATGCGTCATTATTATGAATTTTTATTTTTTTTAAATTCTTTCATTATCACGTATGATACTCATCTATAGTATATATCCTGAAAATATTGGTATGAGATCAGGACTTCACACCGTTCATGTATTATTATTTATAACACTTTCTTTCTTTTTTATGTACGTTTATAAAATCATGTATGGTATTTTTTGGTGAATGTACACTATGATGGGATGGAGTTTATTTATTATGTTCATATAACCATGTACGGTATCTTTTTGGCGATGTATACTTGGGATTTTATGTATCTGGGATAGATCAGGATATATCCAGTGCTGCATTTATGATTATGAATTTTTATGGAATCATGCATTTATAGGTATGTAAATAGTATGTAATAGTATGTATTCAGCTGTCTTTTGGTACCTCACATTGCCATAAACCCTATGTAGACTTTGTTTAGGGTGATTCTAGTGTGAATTGATTTGTTTAGAACCAGGTTCTGATATTGTCACAGTCATATAGCACTCACGGTGGATTGGCTGATACAGCGCTTGGCCGTGATGCGCTGTGCGCCGGGTCACGTGGGGACGCCGCTGTGTTTCCTTGGGAGGCGGGCTGGAACGCATGGCTTGCGTTCCACCCCTCCTCATAATGAATGCGGCGCCTACATGATGTACTTGACGCACATCATCGGGCACAAGCGCTCGATAAATAGGTATCAGCTGTTTTATATCATTAGCCCACACCCTGAAGCTACATGGGGGGTATAAAGAGGGAGCCATGACCACATTTCATTAACCTCCTGACGAAGCAGAGGCGAAACGTGCTTCGGGGTTTCAGCCAGCCCTGTGTCCGTTGTCTCTGCCCTCCATCATGTCTTTGGTTATGTTCTGATTTTCTAGCAGGTGCCTGTGGGTGAGTTTTTGCTTATAGCCTCTATTAGATAGTTTGGTGGATGGGGACTTATCTATTTAAGTACTTCAGATAGATATTGTGAAATATTAAAATGTATTTTCACAAATGCCAGAAGTCTAGCTAGCAAAATGAGGGAGCTGAAGGTGATGGTACTAGAAGAACACATAGATGTAGTTGGTGTGGCTGAGACATGGTTGGACCCTTCGCATGACTGGACTGTAAATATTGAGGGTTTTACACTAATTTAGGAAAGACCGGGTCAATAGAAAAGGTGGTGGCGTGTACCTGTATGTGAGGAGCGATATGAAGACAAGTGTGAAAGAGGCAATTGTGAGTGAGGATGGTGAAGATGTGGAAACCTTATGGGTGGAAGTTCAAAGGAATATAAACACTGAAAAAATAATACTTGGTGTAATCTATAGACCCCCTAACATCACAAAGGCTATAGATACGCAGCTGTATAACCAAATAGAGCGGGCGGCACAGGCTGGTACAGTGGTCATAATGGGAGTTTTTAACTTCCCAGACATTGACTGGGGTCATGGTTCTGCCTCAACCGCAAGGGGAGAAAATTGTTCAACTTGCTGCAGGACCACCTTATGGACCAGTTTGTAGAAGCTTCCACTAGGGGCAATTCTCTGTTGGATCTGGTAATTTCTAATGATGCAGAGCTTGTTGGAAATGTTACTGTTCGAGAAACACTAGGTAATAGTGAAAACAATATAATTATACCCCCCTAATGATGCAGAGCTTGTTGAAAATGTTACTGTTCGAGAAACACTAGGTAATAGTGAAAACAATAAAATTATATTCCTCCTAGTCCTAAACTATAAGAAGCAAACTCTGTCAGGCAGAGCAAAGACACAGAATTTCAAAAAGGCTAATTTCCCTGGGTTGAGGGCAGCATTTCAGGGCATAGACTGGGAGCAGCTACTGTCACATAATAATACTGAAAATAAATGGGAGAGCTTCAAATCCATCTTGAGTAATTGCACTAAAAAATGTATCCCTTTAGGTAACAAGTATAAACTGCTAAAATTAACACCGTATGGCCTCGGGATGCAGGGAGGTCCACAATGAAATCCATCCCCAGGTGTGACCATGGACGCTCCCCGGTGGCTATGGGTTGCAAAAGGCCCAACGGAAGGTGCCGAGGGGACTTACTCTGGGCACAAACGGAGCATGCCGCTACATATGCGGCGATGTCGGAACGTAGAGAAGGCCACCAGAACAGACGTGAAACAGCCCAGGACAGCTGATTCTTTCCAGGATGCCCCGCGGCCTTGGAGTTATGGTAGGTTCGCAACAACCGAGTGCGCAACTCCTCAGGCACAAAACACCTGCCGTTGGGTCTCCCAGAGGGAGCACCAGATTGAGCCGCCAAAATCTGCTCACCCAGGGGAGAGGTCAGGCTGGTGCGAATGGCGGCCAGGATCTGATTCGGAGGTATGACCGAAGTCGGAATCGACTCCTCCCCGGACAGCTCGGAGTACTGCCGTGATAAGGCATCCGCTCTGATGTTCTTGGAACCGGGTAGGTAGGAGACCACGTAATTAAAACGTGACAAGAACAGAGCCCATCTGGCCTGACGTGGTGTCAATCTCTTGGCCTCAGAGAGGTAGGTCAGATTCTTGTGGTCTGTCAGGATGAGAGCCGGAACCACCGAGCCCTCGAGCAAGTGCCTCCATTCTTTAAGGGCCTGCACGATGGCCAATAACTCCCTGTCACCAATCTGATAGTTGCACTCCGCGGAAGACAGTTTCCGGGAGTAAAACCCACAAGGAAGCAGAGGACCCTCCGGTGTTCTACGCTGAGACAGGAGGGCGCCTACTCCCGTCTCAGACGCGTCCACCTCGAGGACGAACGGCAACCCAGGGTTGGGATGCGACAGAATCGGAGCCGACACAAAGGCGGACTTTAGAGCCTCAAAAGCTCGGATGGCCTCGGGCGGCCAGACCTGGGGATTACTGCCCTTCCTGGTCAGATCCGTGAGAGGCTTGGCTAGCATGGAAAAGTCCCTGATGAACTTCCGATAATAATTGGCGAAGCCCAAAAAGCGCTGCAGGGCACGAAGACCACTGGGCTGGGGCCACTGTAAGACAGCCGAAACCTTCTCAGGATCCATGGAGAACCCCTCAGCGGAAATGATGTAACCTAAGAAGGTTACCTGGGATCGGTGAAATTCGCATTTCTCAAGCTTACCGAACAGCTTGTTCTCTCGTAACCGTTGCAACACTCGTCTGACATCCAGAATGTGGGCCTCCATGGATTCAGAATATACCAAGATGTCATCCAAATAGACCACCACACACTGCTGCAACAGGTCACGGAAAACATCGTTGATGAATTCCTGGAAAACTGCGGGCGCATTGCACAACCCAAAGGGCATAACCAAGGATTCATAATGACCGGTCCTGGTGTTAAACGCGGTCTTCCACTCATCGCCCGCCTTGATCCTTACCAGGTTATATGCCGCCCTCAGGTCGAGTTTGGTAAAGACCATGGCCCCTTTGAGGCGATCGAACAGCTCGGAAATCAAGGGTATCGGGTAAGCGTTCTTGATCGTGATGCGATTGAGACCCCTGTAATCGATGCAAGGCCTCAATTCACCGCCCTTCTTTTTCACAAAGAAAAATCCAGCCCCTGCCGGGGACGAGGATTTGCGAATGTGTCCGCGTGAAAGCGCCTCCCTCACGTACTCCTCCATGGCCTCATTCTCCGCTACCGACAGTGGATAGACTTTGCCACGAGGAGGAACGGCACCAGATTGTAACTCTATGGCACAATCGTATGGGCGGTGCGGAGGTAGGGCAACCGCACGCACCTTATCGAATACATCCCGGTACTCCTCGTATTCAGGAGGCAACAGAGAGTCCGAGGAAGTACTCAGCAACTTGACAGGCCCATGGATGCAACTAGCCCCACACTGCGGTGACCACGAGAGGATCTCGGCCGATTTCCAATCGAAAGTCGGATTATGCTTCTGGAGCCAGGGGTACCCCAAGACCACCGAGTAGTGTGGAGACGAAATAACCTGGAGACAGACCGACTCTCTGTGAACGGCACCAATGGCCATCCCCACTGGAAGGGTCTCATGAGTCACGTGTGGCGGCAGAAGGGGTCTGCCGTCTATCGCCTCAAGAGCCAGTGGGGAACCTCGAGGCTGCAGAGGAATGGAATTGGCGGCAGCGAACACACTATCAATGAACAAACCACCAGCACCAGAGTCCACCAACGCCTGGGTCGTCACCGAGCCCCCGACCCAGGAGAGGACAACGGTAATCAG
Organism: Bufo gargarizans; assembly: GCF_014858855.1. NCBI lineage: Eukaryota > Metazoa > Chordata > Amphibia > Anura > Bufonidae > Bufo > Bufo gargarizans. The sequence continues at coordinate 207,885,374 of NC_058083.1, forward strand.
TGGTTTGTCAACACGGGAAACCGGGGACGAGGAGACTCCACCCAAGATCTGCCCCCGACAGGATCTCAGGTGCGAGCGTTTCCCGGACGGTTCGGGCATGCCAACCGAAAATGCCCACCGAGACCACAGTACATGCATCGGCCATCGCGTCTCCGGAGTACCCTCTCCCCCTCGGACAGGCGAGCAAACCCCAGCTGCATGGGTTCACCCCCAGACAAGTCATCCCCAGGAGGCGTGGGAGGAGAGGGAGGCACGGGTGGGACAGCAAACGTAGGCGCCAATCTGTTAGAAGACCTCCGCAGGCTCTCCTTAAAGGAAGGTCTCTCCCTGAGTCTGGTGTCAATCAAAATCAGGAAAGAAATAAGAGACTCGAGCTCCACTGGTAGGTCCTTAGCTGCAACCTCATCCTTCAAGGCATCCGAGAGACCATGAGAGAAAGCAGCGACCAGAGCCTCATTATTCCAGCCCACCTCTGCTGCCAGGGTACGAAACTCAATGGCGTATTCAGCTACGGATCGTGAACCCTGTCTGATGGACATAAGGAGCTTCGCAGCAGAGGCAGCACGAGCCGGCACATCAAATACCTTCCGAAGAGAAGCAACAAAACCGGAAAACTCGGCAACCACCGGATTGTTGTTCTCCCATAAAGGGCTGGCCCAGGCCAAGGCCTTGTCCGAGAGCAGCGAGATCAAGAAGCCCACCTTTGATCTCTCAGTAGGAAAGGCATGTGGCAGCAACTCAAAGTAAATGCCCACCTGGTTAAGGAAACCTCGGCACTGAGTTGGCTCTCCCCCAAAGCGCTGTGGAAGGGGGGCAGAACCGGTCATACCCCGAAACACCGCAGGTGCAGCAACAGGTGTCGGGGTAGACTCTGGCGCAACAACCGGAGCGGCAGTAGGAGCGGGCCCAGGAGCGACAGCCGACCCATCGGCAACGGAAGCTAAATGAGCCGTGCGTTCAAGCAGGGTTTGCAACGCCACAGCGAACCGACCCAACAGGTGATCCTGCTGATCAAGTCTGGCAACCAGCGTAGGTAGCGAGGATGGCCCTGTACCGTCAGAATTCATGGCTTGGTCCTAATGTCATGGAACCATGAACCAGACGTACAACAAGTGATGAGTGGAAATAAGAAGGCTTTATTGAAAATAAAGCTGTAAGGCAAAAGTCCAAACGGATGGCTAAACCGAAACAGGGTCTTGCGAAACCAGAGATCAGGAACCAGAAGGGTAGTCAGATGAAGCCGGGATCAGGAATCAGCAGGGTAGTCAGACGAAGCCAGGATCAGGAATCAGCAGGGTAGTCAGACGAAGCCAGGATCAGGAACCAGAAGCAGCAGCAGTCTTAGAAGCATGTGAGCACAGGGGGACCAAGCAAGGAACTGAAGCCACAGACCTCCTATATATATGAGCTAGGCATCCAGCTCCTCCCAGTGGGAAGGAGGAGCCGCAGGGTGGGAGGCTACAAGAAAACCCAGAAACCAAGATGGCCGCCAGCACATGTCAAACGAAGGAGAACAGCAAGGAGGTAAGACCATGACACTAACCATATTAGTCAACCCTGAAGGTGAGAGGACTCATACACCGGATACCTTGGGGTCCCTACTAGCCCTCAGGATTGCCCTGGAACAAGGAGCAGGGTAAGACGACCTGTTCCTTCTGGACACGAATGAACAGGAGTCTCACTGGCCAAGCTGCAGGGAAAGGAACATAAACAGCCTATGGATATGGCAGGAGGCTGAAAAGCACTTCCACACCTACCTGCCACAGACACTCAGACTGGATCCCGTGCAAGACAGCAAGTGTCCACACCCAAACACCGATGGACTCAGCACACACACAAGCACACAGGAACCCAGATCCATAGGTGCATAACATAACAAAGGAAAACATCAAATGGACATCAACATAAACTTAAGAGTCACAGTTAGTTTATGACCACAAGGGTGGCCCCCACTGGCAGATGGAATGCACAGGAGGCTGCTCCAGCTAAGCATGGCTGAAGCAACCCCCTGAGACATGCCAAACACAGAGGCTTTATAGGCCTAAGTGGCCACACCCACACAGACACACCCAGTGTCTCACACACACACACACACACACACAGAAAGGGAGTTAACCCTTCCACCACCAGGGAAGGGAAAACACCACTTAAAGGGGAAGTGCACACAATAACAAAAAACCAAGTGCACACATACACAAATATCACGCACAACATAGCAAGCTGCCATGACACAGCTCAGACTGCTATGCTGCCACATACACACTGTCGCCAGCGGCAACCACAGGTGAGGCAAATACCACAGCCCTCACCTGTGATTGACAACCAAACCAAAGACCGCTGACAACCGCATGCGGTTCAGGAGTCCCGACCATAACCATGGCCGTGACAGGTAAATGTGAACAAAGCCTCCAGATGGAGTACATCCAAGAGTACTTAAAGAGCTCAGTTCAGTCATTGCTGTGCCCCTGTTTATAATTTTTAAGGATTCTCTAGGGACTGGTTCAGTGCAAAGTGATTGGCTCAAGGCAAACGTGGTGCCTATATTAAAAAAAGGATCAAGGTCCTCCACAGGTAATTATAGACCAGTTAGTTTAACTTCTGTTGTGGTACAAATGTTTGAAGGACTCTTAAGGGACTACATACAGGAGTATGTGACTATAAATAATATTATACGTGATAACCAGCATGGGTTTACCAAGGACAGAAGTCAGACTAACCTGATTTGTTTTTATGAGGAGGTGAGTAATAGCCTGGACAGAGGGGAGGCTGTGGGTGTAGTGTTTCTGGATTCTGCAAAGGCTTTTGATACTGTCCCTCATAGATGCTTAATAAGTAAAGTAAGGTCTATTGGCTTGGAAAGTATAGTTTGTAATTGGATTGAAAACTGGCTGAAGGACCGTGTCCAGAGAGTTGTGGTCAATAATTCCTATTCAGAGTGGTCCCAGGTTATAAGTGGTGTACCCCAAGGTTCAGTGCTGGGCCCTTTATTATTACATTTATTTATTAATGATATTGAGGACGGGATTAATAGCACCATATCTACCGGAGGACCAGGAAGCTGTAAACGCTCTGTACTTACTGCTTCCTGGTCTTTGGCTGTCGGCTGTGCAGTGCTGCGCACAGCGTGAGGCGCTTTGTGACGTCACGCTGTGCGCGCCAGTTCAGAGCACAGCCGACAGCAGGAGGAAGAGGATCGCGGCCAGCGAGGAGCTGCAGCGTCCAGGAGCAGAGAGGTAGGTTTTTTTTACTTAATAAAAAATGAGGCAGCTGGAGGGATAATAGAGGCTAATGAAAGGCATAATAAGGGCTAATGAGGGACATGGGGGCTAATGAGAGGTATTATGGGGGTTAATGAGAGGCATAAGGGGAGCTAATGGCATAAAGGCTATATATATATACATACATACACACTCACGCGTGCGCATGGTGTGTGTGTTTGTGCTTTAGGGTGCACAACCTAATGTAATAGGCTACGCACATCTATGCCTGCAATGGTAAGCTCCATGCTGAACTGTGCATGAGGCACAGCTCAGCAGGGAGCACAGTATAATGACATTCACCCTAATAGATCTCTATTAGGGTGTATAGGACAAGGTATCAAAAGGTCCCAGGTTCTAGCCCTCTAAGGGGGGTTAAAAGTTATTACTAGAAAAGTAAAAAATAAAATAAAAAAGGACATTAAAAATATAAAAAGTTTATATCACCCTCCTTTCACAATTTTACATATAAAATTATATAAACAATAAAAAAATAAACATATGAAGTGTGAACTATTAAAATATAAAAATGTCTTGTTCAGTGAATGCCGTAACAGGGAAAAAAAATAAGAAAAACACATTTCGGTGTTTTGTAGTCACCGCCCCTAAAAAATTTAATGGAACAGTGATCAAAATGGAATGGAACAGTGATCAAAAAGTGGGTACTAATAAATAAACAAGCCCTCATACAGCTCTGTAGACTGAATTATACATTTTTTATAGCTGTTTGAAAATGGCAATGCAGTACCAGTGACAGTGGTGGCCCCATGACAGAGTGGGGAAAGTGATAGCAGCAGCAGTGGCATACAGCACAAGATGGTGGTACATCCCAGTAGTAGCAGAACCCCACAACAGCAGTGTGATAGCAAGAGCCAGTAACATATACATATCAGTAGGCCAATAAGCCACTTTGTAGGAATGGCAGTAGAAGCAGCAGGCGGGTGGCATCAGAATGGTGGCAGAAGCACATGGCCAAATGTAATAGCTCATTTTGCAGAATATTCCACTGTGGCAGCATACTACAGTGTGATCATTCGTGGCAGTATGATCTAGTCTGTTGCATCAGGCACCGGTGTCTGAAAATCTTGGTTGATCCACGCCTAAATCCTCTTTATGAAGCAATATACCTAGTTGTGTAGAAAATTCCTGGGTGTTTATGTCCTTCTTCTCGTCCTCATAGACCTCCTCTGCCATTTTATCCTCCTCAGGGCTCAGTTGGCCATGAGATGTAGGCACCACATCTTCTGTTCCATCACCAATCAGATTTCTCAGCATCCCCTCCAGAATTTGAAGGAGTGGAATGACATAATTCATCTCGTAGTCCTGCTGACTGACAAATAAAGTGGCCTCCACAAAGAGCCTGCGCAAATGGCATGTGTCACGCATGAGCTGCCACTGGCTAATGTGGATGTTACACCTGAGAGTAAAACTGTCCGTCTGCAGCATTAAGAAATCATTGACCGCCTTCCTATGTTTGCATAGGCAGTCTAATATATAGAGCATGGAGTTCTAACGGGTGGAAATGTTGCATAACAGGCAATGTTAGGGAAGAGCATTTTGGCTTTGCAGCTCAAAGAGGGCATGTTTTGCATGGTAAGAGTGGCTTAAGTGCATGCACAGTTTCCATGACATTTTTAACAGCTCTTACAGTTCAGTAGAAGACTTAATAAACCAGGTGACGAGATTGAAGACATGCCCTGACGCAGCGCAGACAAAATGTTCTTCCCTTTATCAGTATCCATGGTTCCTACCTCCAGTTGATGAGGAGACTGACAGTGTTCATTGATGATGCATAGCAATTCCTCCCCTGTCTGGCACTGTTCGGCCAGGCTGACCAGGTGCAGAACTGCAAGACAGAGCCTAGCTTTGCATAGGTGATATGCTAGAGGACCACTCTGAACTGTGCCTGGAGGGGAAGGTAAGGACAAGGAGGCAGAGGAGACCATTGGCGCAGAAATCCCCGATGTGCCTGTGCCGGAACCACGCTTACCCAGTGGGCTGGGAATGATATATATTGTCTTTGACCATAATTACGAGTGTTGATTGAGCACCAAAGTGCTCGTGTGCTCTACCGAGCACAATGGAAGAAAAAAAAGTAATAAAATTGATGGAAACCCCACCAAAATAGTTTGGAAACAGCATTGGGAGGATGTCTGGATGTATCTTGGACTCCCATTACTTATGACATACAATAGACAACCACACAAAGGCTATATGCCAAAAGCTGGGTATGTGCAAGCCAACAATCTATCCATGAGACATATAACAGTCAGCATACCTTACAATGGCAGCCTTGTGCACTATGAGACATCTGTGGTAATATAAGCTTGCTAGGGTGTATCTGAGGACTATTGCACTGCTTGTAATGACTCATGAACAGCACCATCTATTGGTTTCATAGTCTTATGACAAGACTATGAAACCAATAGATAGCGCTGTTCATGAGTAGTGTAGATCGTGAATATTGTAATCGTGAATTTTCCATGCAAATGGTTTTTCAGCCGAAAAACAAGGCAGATTGTGCTCATTTGCATGTCTTTCCCATATGCCCATGTTTATGCAAATGAGTTTACATGACAAAACTGTATAGAAAGGTTATTTAATATTTTGTTAGGACAATCAGAAAACTTTTTGTCACCCTATTGATATTGATCTAGGTGTGCAGGTCCACCCAAGCCATCAAACAGATGTGTAGCAACTTTGAGGCTTACTGGCTCTGAGTCAGGTGAGAGCTGGTTTGGAATGCCTCACACAGGATTAACCGTTTAGGAGTGATAGAACTTGATAAGAAAGTATGCAATAAAGTCTGATGATGATGATGGGATGGAATGTTTATGAGTGATAGATCGTAAATATTCCTATCTGAGGAAAAAATATATAGTTTGTAAGGTAAGCTGACTGTTATCTGTCTCATGGATAGATTGTTGGCTTGCACATAACTGGCTTTTGGCATATAGCCTTTGTGTGGTTGTATATTGTATGTCATAGGTAATGGGAGTCCAATATACATCCAGCCATCCTCCTAATGCTGTTTCCAAACCATTTTGACGGGGTTTCCATTAATTTCTAAACTGTTTTTGTGAACCAGACACGCTCTTTTTCAGAGCAGGGTCCCGTTGACTTTCATTGTATTAAATTGTACCAGAGCACACGCAGTATTTAGCTGAACACTGCGATGTGCCAAGCATAGCGATGCTCGAGCCGAACAGCAGTTCAGCCGAGCATGCTCGCTGAACACTAATAGTTACAACTCCAAACGTCTGCAGGTGAGCTGACCCTCGTAAAGGTTGTAGGTTAAGGCCTGCAGGTGAGATGACCCTCTAAAACATTATATGTGAGGGTCTGCAGATGATTTGACCCTGTAAAATATTGTAGGTGAAGGCCTGCTGGTGAGCTGAACCCTGTAAAAAATTATATGCGAAGGCCTGCTGTTGAGCTGACCCTGTAAAACATTATATGCAAGGGCCTGCTGGTGAGCTGAACCTGTAAAATATTTTAGGTGCAGGCCTGCAAGTGAGCTGACCCTGTAAATGATTTTAGGTGTGGGCCTGCTGGTGAGCTGACTCTGTAAAAGATTGTAGCTGAGGGCCTGCTGGTGTCACGATCAGTGTGGTGGGGGAAACTCCACACTGAACACAGGAGAGAAGGGGAACAGTAACTGGGCCTGGAAACTAGGGAAGAAACAGGTTACCTCCTAGACAACCCTAATCCGGGCCCTGACTACCTATTAATATGAATAGACCTTGAAGGTAGGAATATTCATATGCAGGATACCTAGGCCCTGATTTCCTTATAATGCCCTGGAATAAGTTAAGGACCAGAGACAACACATTCCTCCACAGATGGACGAATGGAAGTCTCTGTTTCAGGCCCAGATACAACAACGGGGAATATAACAAATACAAACAAATGCAACACTTAACTTCTGTAGAGATGTAAGAACAGGAACACCAGAGACGACCTCACACCAGCTCAGCCAAACCCAAATCTACCACATAGTCAGAAGAGTGGGGTCAAACTATAAAGGGTAGAAGTGATAACCACTGAGCAACAGCTGAGAAAAGGGTAGTGGTCATTAACCCTATCAACACTGAATAAAGAAAAATCAAAGAGGTTGTTACATTCCTCCACGCTCAGCCAGTCTCTCTAATCTCCTGACCAGTCACCTGATGGACCGTGAAAGCTGGTGAGCTGACCCTGTAAAAAATTATATGCGAGGGCCTGCTGGTGAGCTGACCCTGTAAAAGATTTGAGGTACAGGCCTGCAAGTGAGCTGACCCTGTAAATGATTTTAGGTGTGGGCCTGCTGGTGAGCTGACTCTGTAAAAGATTGTAGCTGAGGGCCTGCTGGTGTCACGATCAGTGTGGTGTAAAAAATTTTCAGTGTGGTTCTGCTGGTGAGTTGTCCCTGTAAAAGATTGTAGGTGAGGGCATGCTGGTGAGCTGTACCTGTAAAAAATTATATGTGAGGCCCTGCTAGTGAGCTGACCCTCTAAAAGGTTGTAGGCGAGGGCCTGCAGGTGAGCTGACCCTCTGAAAAATGATATGCGAGGGCCTTCAGTTGAGCTGACCCTGTAAAGAAATGTAGGTGAGGGCCTGCTTGTGAGCTGACCCTGTAAAACATTATATGTGAGGGCCTGCTGGTGAACTGACCCTCTAAAAAATTATATGCAAGGGCCTGCTGGTGAGCTGACCCTGTAAAACATTGTAGGTGAGGGCCTGATGGTGAGCTGACCCTCTAAAAAATTATATACGAGGGCCTGCAGCTGAGCTGACCCTGTAAAACATTATATGCGAAGGGCATATATGCGGGGGCATTATATGCGACGAATAAGCAAATTGATATGATGGAAGAGGAGAAGGAGGATGAGAAAAGGAAGATTCAACCATATACCCTTCTTTGTGGTGGAACAGGTACATTGGAATACAGTGTATTCAGTACATTATAAACAACACATTTAAAGTGCCTTTATGTTTATCAGCTTTCCTCTGGTGGAGTCAAGAAGTCATAGTCAATACAGGCCTTGTTCATTTTAAAGTGCCTTTATGTTTATC